>NC_066364.1:53016807-53678474 GCF_013377495.2 Cygnus atratus | reverse complement strand
TAAAAGCTTACATGCATGATTACTGGATTATGCAAAAGGAAAATGAAGCAGTGCATACAATTAAAATCCTCACTTGTTATTATGAAATAACTAGAAGAAGTTTTCAAGAGCTGCTCACCACTTCATTACTTTGACAATTGTTGTGCTAGACTAATTTTAAGAGAGACAAATCAAAATATGGGAAATAAAGGCAGCGCTTTGGCAAAAGAGGCATGTTTAGCTACCATTGCAATTCCCAAGGACGGCAGTAGCGTAGTACTGCATCATCCTGTGATAGCAGCAATATTTCAGAAGGAATGACCTGGAGTACCTTTCCTCAGCCCATGTAAAACTGCAGACTAAAGGTCCTTTGGATGTTACATTATAGGCAACAGTAAATAAGGGTAATTAAAGAAAATCTCATGTTCACATTGCCCAGCCTTTTAGGAATGACAAGGACTAAAACTGCCATGCTATATAAGTCATGGGTTCTACAGCTCTTAATTTTAAAATTATGTATGATGTCAAAACATGTTCCCCTACAACCTAGGTTATTATTGTTAGCTCAGGGAAAAACATGACGTTTAACTCATAGGAAGAAAGCAAATGGGAAATTTAGACTTCCTTTTAGGAGTAAATAACATTAAAAGAAGTGGCATAGAGCACATTTCAACAGTCAGCCACAGGCTAAATAAGTGGGAAACAAAGCTCAATGAAGCAACACAGTGGATTGATTCATTAGGTTTGCATTGCCATCAGAGCTTGGTTTACACCATATCTTTACTTGGAAGTAAAAATAAAACCAGCCACCTCAACCTTAGCCTTCTTATAATACCAAAAAACTTCATTTTTGTTCTTATATGGAGACAGCGGCAAAGATCACAGGCAGCTATATTAAGATGACAACAGGAAAACAAGGTAGCAAGGCTTTCCCGTGCAAGTTTAACAATGGAAAGTTAAAGCAGAAATGTTCAAGGGAACAGACACATACAGCTGGAAACAACTGGAAAAGGTAATCCCCACACCTGTCACATGGAGAATATACTTACACTTTTTTGTAGTATACCATAACGAGGTATACTTTCCAGAGACCACTATTCTATCCAGTACAGCTGAACTGGGGACATTCATATGTTTGTTTGTTTTTAATAAATATCTGCCTGGCTGCAGCTCTACATTTTGTCAAATTTACACTTTAAAGAATATAGCATTTACAGTAAAACCATTTATAAAATCTAGGAATCTGCTGAAACAGAGTTTTGCTAAGTCTAACTGAAGATGTAACTCCATTCATACACAACTGTTTCCTAACAGCCTCTACTCACATAGAATGGGAAATCCAGTTGCTTTATATCAAAGTATGAGAGTGGTTTCTAGATTCTACCTTTCCTTTTCCATTTCTAACAATAAAGCATAGCAAAGACAATATACCTACAATTTTATTATATTAATATCTTATTCTGTATTATTTCTTTGCTTCACTCCAGTATTTTTGTTCTGCATGGTTCCCAGAGAAATCTCTGTTAAAACCAGTACTCACTGTTTGATTATTATTTCAGCTTTTTTTTGCCCGTGCTCTCACTATATTACAAGTTTACAATTAACTATCTTATCGCCAATGATAAACAATTCCTTAAATGATATGTGATTCAGTAAGTTCGAACACATTTCATATGCTAAGCTCACTGAACTACGTTGGGTAAATATATATTATATATAATATATATATATATATATATATAGCTTCTATTGTAGCTTCTATTCGGAACCTGCTGTTCACCGGGATTTTTTTTGACGGGAAGACCTAATTAAGGCAGCAATGAAGGCCTCTTTCTATTACTAGTGTTAAACATTCTCACCTCAAGAACAGTAAAAAGAACAGATGTATTTGAGAACTTCAGTCAGCACAAATTACAGTCCTTTCAGCTGCTGGGCTTGAATGGGGAACACTTATCACCTACTAGAAACTGAAAAGAAACAGGAAACTAGCAATGTTGGTTTGGACAGAAAAAGTGGTGTTTGTTTGATTTTAAGTCATTTTCCCCAAAGATATGGGGGAATCTGCTTTTTTTTTTTTTTTTTTTTTTCTACAGCTTCCTTCACTTGGGGAAGTGAAAGAAACAGAACTGGGAAGAGAAATAAGCATCCTTATTTTAAAAGGCTTGCAACGTTGGAGAATATAATACCAGAGCCAAATCCTAGTTGCCAGCAGCAAGAATCAAGTAAAAAGCCTGCTTGTACCTGCCAATTAAAATTTGTGGTTTTCTTTTGTAACCCTAACAGAGACACTTCCATAGATGTTTTATAATGTCTTGCTTCCTCTGGGTCTCCAAGGAAAAGGAAGCTAAACACCTCACCTCCTTTAGGTACGACATTTAGTGCAACCATTCCACATATTTAAAATGTATCTGGGTCCCTTAAGAGCACTTTAATAGGCAAGAGAAAAGAAAAAAAAAAAAAAAACTATACAAGCCAACAAAATCCCAGGACAACAATTTAAAAGGTTTATTAAATGCACATGAAACAATGTCTTGGATGCACTGCCTAAGTATACATTAATTCCTGAACGATCCTCCAGGAGGTTCCCGAGACCTTGTATGAGAAGGAGCATACACTCCTTTGGTCTCTTTTTAATGCAATTTCCTACTGATTTCCTACATGTGCAGTGTAGGGGAGTGATACTAGCAAGACTCCTCCTCCTTTTCTTTCTGGGATTCCACTGTTATTGTGTTTGTATGACTACCCTTCCCACCTAAAAACAGAAAGAAAAGAGAAAAAGCATATAACAAAAATAAAACAAGTTTTAAGACATGTACCTCTGCAGTATTTTTAAACGTTTTGCAGCATCTCAAAATGGTAT
Organism: Cygnus atratus; assembly: GCF_013377495.2. NCBI lineage: Eukaryota > Metazoa > Chordata > Aves > Anseriformes > Anatidae > Cygnus > Cygnus atratus. The sequence continues at coordinate 53,675,635 of NC_066364.1, read as the reverse complement.
AACTCAAGAAAAAAAAAATCACTCAGTTGGAAGAAACATTTAGATAAAACAGCAAGCCAAGAATAGCCAGTTGAACTATAAAGTCATGATATTTTCTGTAAAGTGAATTAGGGAACAGCGATATATTTTTTTATGTTTGTTGGCAACACATGCAATATTTCTGGTTAGAGCTGCAAAATACACTTACAAGCACCAACCTCATATATATTAAGAAAATGAATATTAAGAACAGAACATCACCTCCATTCAGCTATAAATTGCTACCAGCAGGACCTTGGGATATGAATAAGAATGAATGTTATATTTAAATGGATATATTCTTCCAGAAATATTTTGAAAGTATGCTGCACATGTCCAATCACACCACAAGTATAACTTTAATTTGTTTTTACATCTTAATTTACATCTTAAATGTTCCAGATCACTTCTTGTAGGCATATTTACAATGTAGATTCCCAGACAAACAATATTGATTCAGTTATAGCACACATTACAATCTGTCCAGGTCTCTTTCCTTCTCTTCTGTGTTGGCTGGGATCCATATATAGATTTGCAGAATGGTAAAAAATGTGTTTAATTTTTCACTTATGGATGAATAAAAATTTTGGAAAGTATAAAATGAAGTGTAACAATCAAAGGAATTATCAAGAAAAATCAACATTATAATTGAGACCAAACTCTATTCACAAGTTTTGCCACCCACACAACAGCTAAAAAAGACTGTGTCTCCTTGAGATCAGCGCCCTTTGGGTTTCTGCTAGCATGCAATCAAAATTCTCATTTACTTCTAACACTTAATTTAAAAATACAGGTATGAATACTATCATTTAATAATTTTCTTCTGATTACTAAAAAATCTTTATATTCTTTATTGTTAATCAGCTTCATAAGTTATAACATTTTATATGCAACTGTCTTTCTTACTTCAATGAAGAAGAATCAATATCTATCTCTATTCTCTTTCTCCTATTTGATACTCCATCTAGTCTGTCCCCTCATCTGTTTTTATTAAGCTTTGCTTTATTTTCTGAGGTTGAATTGACAAGCTTAGCAAGGATGAGGCTGTCTCTCACTTCCATTCCTTAACTGTCCTCATTTAGCTACTGGGGTGGATCATAGTCTTTTTCCTGTTGTTGTTAGGCTGCTCTTCCATTTCTTTAAATTAAACAGTAGTACTGTTGCTCACTACACATGTTGTTTTCTCAGTGACATCAAAATCTCAGTATTTCCCTAATGACTACCACATTTAAATAAAAACTATGAACAGATTTTTAAGATTTCAATACAGGTCAAACACTTATATTCTTTTGAACCTTGAAGTTTTACCAGATACTTTTGATACTGCATCGAGTCACATAAAACTAGGCTGTCTGTAGAAGGACATAGGATTCTACCTCCAAGTGACCACCATTTTCTGGGACACGCTACGTCCATGTTGCCCCAAAAACATTTGAATTCCAACAACTAATACAACCTTTGTCCATCTTCCACAGTACAAAGGGCTACAGTTTGGTGTAATATGACTACTGCATGGTCTTGTGGCTTGGAGAACATGTAGGAGATAGCACAAGTTCAAACACAAATCAAAGCCACATATCTACTCTCTCAGATTCCAGCAGGAGTCTGGAGGTCTGGAGCCTTCAGGGTATCATTTTCATGCTGACTGGAATGCTTCTGTGCTCCCCCTACTGCCTGAAAGTGATTCTCACCTCTACTGATCTCCTCTGGGAGGGGATGGTAGAAGACCACCATAAAGATTATCTACAGGCTTATTCACCCAAGCAAGAAAGTCTGCCTGAAAAGCTGAATTTGCATCCATCTGTACCAGTTAGGAACACACTGGAGGAATAATCCCTAAAATTTCTCCAAAATGAACATGTATAGAATAGATTGAGAGTGGAAAGAGAAAGAAGAGTAAGGTCCTGAAATTTTCTTAGCCAAGATATTTAACAAGAGAGAAAGAGCAAAAAAGTCACCAGCTCTTATATTTCAAAGTCACACAAACACTTATCAGCCTTATTTTTCAATTATCCTTGTGGTTGCTTGCCATTGTTTTCTCTTACTATACTCTTCAGAGCTAAGAAATTACTGGGCTAAATTGCTTTAGTCAGAAGTCAGTTGCAATGTCCTTATCAATCTGCCATTCATTTCCTTCATTTTTCTGTTGTTGGTTCAACTTTTCTCCCCTGAAGCAAGTCAAGAAATCTTGCCTCATACCTAATCTTTTTATGAAGTTGCAGTCATTTGTTTTCCAGATATTTCATGATCCATGCTTATTTTGCATGTATAGGGATTTTCCCAATTCATGCTCATATTGCATGCAGACCGTTTGGAAGATGTGACTGAAAAGAAAAAAAAATGAATTGGAACAATGTTTCAGAGGCAGATGAATGTCTGTGGGGACTGGATTTCCAATCTTATCAGGTAAAAAGACCATCCGAAATGTATTAATACATTTTGGTCTAGAGCAGTGCAGGAAAAAGCAGATAACTGTTTTTCGGTGTTTTTTGTTGTTGTTGTTTTGTTTTGTTTTGTTTGTTTTGTTTTGTTTTTGTTTTTGTTTGTTATTTTGTTTTGTTTTTTAAATTGTGTTGCATAAAGAAAAAAATTACTCTAAAAGAAAGATATGAAGAACAGAAGAAGCTCGTTAGATTACAGTTCAAATGTACTCTTACCTACAGAACAGGCAAACCCATGTCTCTATGAGTATAAGCAGGGCTTCTCCATCCGCTGTTCACTACAGCACCAAGAGATATGACATGCAATGTAAGCAAAACCTTTGCAACGTAAAGATCCCATTTTCTAATTTAGCTTGCTTTTTTTCACTGAAACTTCAAATCAGGCTACAGATGGCTACAGTTTATATTCTGCTTTTGAAGCAGTGCAAACAAATGTGGTACCATCCTTTTTACTTGCCCATAAGGACCTAGTGTTCTGACATGTCAGTCTGAATTCTTCCGTCTTATGAGCATGGAGACGTCTTTCTTCCAGCTCTTCCCACTGCACTATATTCATATTCTTGACTGCCTCTTCAAATTCTCAGACAACTGCTGCATCAGAGAAGACAAACTAGATTTCTAACTAATGGATACAGTGACTAATTATCTCATGGCAGGAAACCGTATTTATTTGTTATCAAAACAAGTATAAAGTTACAGAAAAGCAAAATCCTACTGAGGGTAAACCTGAGATGTTGCCTTGTGCAAAAAGGTTTTGGAGGGCAGGAGAAACATTATTTCTCCAGTGCTATGTAGCCTTAACTATCTCAACAGAATAGGAGACTATTCTTCAGCTTTGGGTGTGGACAGTTCTAGTCATGCAGGAGAAATCGCTGATGTTCCTTAAACTGCGTATGCCTCTGAAGCCAGTCCAGATAGCCAACTCTCTTGTATCTCCTGTCTGTATGCACCTGAAGTCTGTATGCTAGCTAAATATAAGTCCCAACCTATGACTGGGACAGATCTGATGATTGCAGTCCAGCAACTGAGCCTGCTCTAGAAAGTACATTTTGAGCATTGGTAAGATTTGCTGACTGCTTGGGATTTATTCAGACATAATGTCAAAAGAGAAGGTTTTTATTACCTTTTGCATGGTAGCCTAATGGTTAAAATACCAAACAAATCTACTACAGATCTACTCCCACAGCAGCACTTCCCAGACTGAAAGGATACTGAAGAAGGAGGTTTTGAAACACAAGTGTTGAGTAGCCAGGAAGTCAAGATTCACAGTACTAGATAACAAAAAAATGAAAAGAAGTATAAGTCTACCCTAGCTGAAGAGGACAGTCTCCTGGCTCTCTCTGAATATTCTGGAGAATATTTCTTGGTTTTATCCAGTGCATATGTAATTTAAAATGCATAATCTTTCCTAAGAAAATGAACAGAATAATTACTAAACACATAATTTCTTTCATAACTTCTAATGCGTTAGATAATGAAGAAAGAAGTAAAAGTAACAGTTCTAAATGCTCATCTACTGTGAATTCAAAATACTTTTTTTCTGAGAAGACAAAACAAACAAGTGTACATATTTTGTTGAGAAAGTAATAAAATAAAACTAATTCAGAAGAGAAAAGATGGATAATATTAAGACAAATAATTTTCAGAAACTTTCTTTAACCAAATTTATAAAAATCCTTTAAAATGACAGTAATGACAGTAATAAAAAATTGAACACTACACATTTTTGAGAAGTTCTTAAGAATGTTATTCAGCTACTACAAATGCTGAATGGAACACATGATTTTGTAATATTTCAAGTTGAAAGCTCAAGAATAAAGGAATGCAAATCTCTTTCAAATTTCCTTATTTTATTCCCGTATCTTCAATTTGATAAACAAATTAATAAACATTTTATGCATAAGTTATTCTTTATTGGGCAAACAGAAATTGTAATCGTCTGTAAAAGTAAGACACACTACTAATACAGCAATGACAGAATGCATTATATTAAAGGGTTGCAAAGTGACCGACTTGAAACAGCTCTCTGGGGAACAGAATAGGCTAGTGTACATTCACAGATGAAAAGTTAGGAAAACATCAGAGTCAGATGCATCAGAGGCAGGAAATTTCAACAGCAAAGCTGTGCCCTCCAAGGTATACTGGAACTCTCAGCTATGCTGTATGCTCTTTTCTGGGATTTAAAATTTAAGTCATATCACTGAAGTTTCTCACAAGTAAGACTAAAACAAATACATGTGACCCACAGATCTCATCAAAGCAAAGAGTTTTGCTGCACACTTGGAAAAACAAAAAAGTTTATATGTACTACTTAAAAGACAGAAACAGTCCTTGTTATTTCTTCTTGTTGAACTCTAAATGCATGTTTTGAATTGCTAAGGAACATATTTTCAGCAACTAATGATTGTAAACTGCTAGTCAGAAGCCAGAATTTAGAAAGCTTAGACAGATATTGCTAATTGACCAAGTAAACGAGTCCTGTAGAAAAAGAGACCTGTAGAGACCTGTAGAAAAATAAGAGTTAAATTTTCAAATCTAACAAGTGTGCTAGAAAGGTATGTATTTCTCATATTTCATAATATTCAGGTTATATTGAAGAATAACAAAATCCAAAGCAGGACATTTTTGAAATAATTTACATAGTACTCCCATGATAACTGAAAATCAAGTAGAATTTTTAATCATCCTTTCTGAGCCAAAAGAGATAGGACCAGCCACAAAGACACACAGGAATAATAAAGAACTTAGTCTAGCTGGTTTTATCAGGAAATTCAGAGTCTACTTAGAGAAAATGTTTTCTTTAATCAGAAAAATGCATGAATAATAATGAGAACTAAAACAATAAATAATCACTCTCATTGGCATAAAGGAAGACACAGTTATTATCAAGCATTATGGGGGAATTACTTAGTATAGGATTATTTAGATAGCCTCACCTCCCCATTCAGGTAGCTGGTATGCCCAAGGAAACCTATAGAGACAGTGGCTAACGGGGACCGTGGAGGGACGCAGCTCATCAGCCCCTGGGCCACCCCATATGCAGCTCCTATCTCATGTCAAGTACATGCAAGGTTTTCAAGGAACTGGGCAAAAGAAAGACAAGTTTTCCATGATTCTTAAACTGAACTTCTGAGAATACTTTGAAGGGCCTGAAGATGGTGAGGAGTCATAAACCTAGAGAGACAGCAGTGGGGACTCCACCTCCGCTGGTAATTTGCTGTGGTGGGTCATTTTGACCAAGGTCTTCATGAGTCTTTGAGCATACAATTCACAGATTCTTTGCATGCCCAATTCCAATAGAAAACAATAACACTTAAGAATCTAAAATGTTTGCTGGGATTTTAATGCATTTTCAATCATCTGCATATTGCATCTGGAACTGAAAAGCCTGTATGAGAAAGGGAAGAATTTCTCAAGAAGCAGGCTGATACATGCCCCTCATTGTGCTAAAAATATCCTGAGGCCTATTGCTTGTATAACACTAGGTTCCCTCAAAAGAAGAGGTGCTAAGTAAACAGAAGATATATTTCTATAGACAAGAAGTTACTTGCAAACACACTTTGAAGAGAACAAGATACAACAAAGCTGTACACATGGAATACCACCAAGCAAAAGCCAAGGCTATCCACAAGTAAAGATGTAAGCCATTTTTCCTGAAAAATGCATGGAATACAGAACAAATGTATGGAAAGGAGAAGATTATCTATAAAAACTTAGATGGTATATTAGGCCTTCAACAGACTACAAATTCCCCAGGAATAAAAAGAAAATCCAATTTTTTATGAACCAACATAACATTCTTTCCAAAAATAAGAATGACTTAACATCCACCAGTAGACTTCAAAATAACAGCATACACTTTCAAATATATTTATTTTCCTTAGTGCTCCATATTGCTTTTTAAAGCTCCTTATCTGTCCTACATTCTGGCACCAGAAATCTTTGCTTAAAGTCCTTCCCCTATACCAAGACTTGTTACCTTTCCCAAATCTGACTTACTTTGCCCCTCAGATTTGTAAGACGTTCTAATAAATGAATATCAGGATGAAGCAGCCATATGGACTGCAAGTCCCTCCAAAGTCTTTCCAGTACCCCTTTCTCCTAAAGGTACGGCAATCCATAATTAATACCAATGATTCACAATGAGCAGGGTACAAAATGCTATAGTTTCAGTTGGCTTCCTTTTCCAGAAGAGGATCACAGGCTAGGTCTGGCTACCTTTTGGGAATCTGTGCTTGATGGATAACCCAAAAGCCCTGCCTAAACTGCTTTTGTACCCCAGATTTTTCAGGGTTTGGTCAGCACCTTGGTCACAGCTCCAAGTGTTGTCCTATTCAGACAATGCTCAAGATTAACAATTGTGCTCTCCTGCTTTAACTGTGAAAAGTGGGTTGTGATTAAAAGGCAAAAAACTCATGCTGTTTGTAAAAAGGAAATCATGCTTGACAAATCTACTGGAGTTCTTCCTCTGTTTACAGGGGATGTTATAGAAAAGGTGGAGCCAAATATATAATAGCAAGTCAGAATCACATATAATAATTAACCTGCAAAAAGCAAAGCCCTTCACAAAGATCTATAAATTGTGCCTTCCTATGCATTCTTTTTAATTTGCTGTAACATCTTCTGTGTAAACCTAAGACCTGCGGTTTGCTACTTATTAAAGTCCAGTCTTCTCTCATACCCTCTGAAACAGAAGGTCCACCATGAGACCAGGAAAAAAAAACATTTAACTGCACAGCTGTCATCTGTCCATTTAGTTTGAAACTTTCTTGTACCCTACAGTGCCCCAGTATTTTGACATTTTCTGTTTTGTAGCTTTGACCACAGACATTTTATTGGTTGTCTCTCAAAAAAAAAAAAAAAAGCTTCACTTAAAAGATGAATTAAATGCAGGTAGCCTAAAGAAAGACTTAGAGGTTTTATTTAACCATGATTTTCTATCACTAGTTTTCTTTAATTTATTTCTATCCCTTGGCACTGACAGAAGGACTATCTTCTATGCTTCAGCTGAAATTTGAAGGATAAGAAAAACACTTCAGATGATTTGCTCCAGTGAATTCTCACCAAAATAAATGGCAGAGGTTTTAACCCATATAGCCCCTTGAAACAGCATACCTTCTTTGTCTCTAACCAATTTATGAGTGGCTACATGGCAAATGATAGGGACAAAGGATCCCTATTCTAAATCCAGAATACTTTAGTTTGTCAGGAGTCCATTGTGGGAGATGAATGATGCTTTAGTTGTTTTTCTTGCAAGTGAATCTGTGTAACAGCATAGATACCAACAGACACAGAGAGTATTAAACTAAAATAATCCAGAAAGAGGATAAGCATTACATTTTTTTCTATTTCTGGTACTTTAATTGCTACTTCATTTAGTTTATTGAACCATCAAATTAGTTTAATTGAAGGTGACGAATACATATACTCTTCCAAGAATCAATTTGGACTCCCAAATATATTTAAAATAAACCATCCCCTATACTAGCAGTTCCACTTCGCTTAATTATTCAGTGCACAATTAGGATAACAATGTATTTTATGTTAGTTATGTATATTTTTTGAGTTTATTTTAAACTTACCACAAGAACAAAACCATTTCTACAATTCTAAATTTTTAATCATATGATGATAGAAATTTCTTCCAACAGCAGACAAATTTGCAAAAACCAAAACTATTATTTGCCCACCGGTTATTATAAAGTTGATTATTTCATTCCTTGATTAATAAATGGGAAGATAGAAGGTGATGTTAAATAAAATCTGGACTTATGGATAACTCTATATAAAACTGCTGTGAAATAGAATAACTGTCACTATCAACTCCAGTTTTGTTTCTGAATGAGAATAAGTCTGATATAGATCTTGATTTTTTTCTATAAGAACAGTCGCTAATTCAATATTTTTATCAGCATATATAATGTGATCGTGCTTCACTAAATCAAAAGCTTTGGCAAGGCCTAAAGCTATTACAGCCAATTTATCATTACCACTTTATTAATAATAATGGAAGATATTGCCTCTCTTGAAACCTGTGACTGCTATGAAATATTTTGATCACCACATGCAAGTAGGGTAGTCAAAATCTTAATGTACAATCCTTTCCTAAAATAATAGATATTAAAAATATTTGCAATTGTAAAACCTAAGACTTTCAGTCTTAGGGATAAGAATAACCTGGTTTTCTTTAAAATACTCAAGAAATCATTAAAAACTTAAATTAATTTTTTTCTCAGCTTTTTCTGTCGGCATCATTTAAAAGTGCCCCAGGAATCTTTAACTTTCATTAATTCATGTACTACTTTTTTGAGCAAAATTAGAGCACATTCATTACCAAGAGTTATCTAAGAAAGTAACACGTTTTCCCTTTCCACTGCACACTGGCATTTCCAAAATGCTTAGAGGCCAAAATCTTTCACAGGTAGGGGACATATTGGGTTCTCAGCTGCATTTCATCTTTTTGAGAACTTCCTGGTAAAAAATTATAATGCACAAACTGGGTAAAGGTTGTGCTATGTCTATTAGTATCATCTGTCTACTTCTTAGCAATGGACCTTCTTTTGTATGATGAATATTATTTAAATTGCTATTTTGATACAGAAATAGTGTAAGCTAAAGGTAAAGATACTAATGCTTCCCATCACTTTTCTAGCACCCATAAGTAAGGGTTCAAGCATTCAGCTACCACTCACCTTTATTTATGGTGAATTTGGAATGAACAAAAGAAATTGCTTTTCAGAGCTAACCATGGAAAAGGTCCTTCTAAATAAACACTGAGAACTGCAAATTATGTGATCGCAACTCTGCTCAGACTTTTCAAGACAGGACACATTCATCAGAGGTTTGTTCATCAGGGTTGTGTGTTTAATTCCAGCTCAGTTTGTAGACCATCTTTTCCCTTTGTTTCTTCTATTCTAACTAGGTGAATAGAGGGCATATCTAGAGGATGCACATTTACAAGTCAAATGTGTCAGCAGGGTATCTTTGCAGTAAAGGTTTGCTGCATACTGGGTTGCATTAGCCTGTAGGTCCAGGGAAGTGGTCCTTCCCCTCTATTCCATACCTATGCAAACACTTCTGCATATAGTTTGGAGTTCTCCACTACAAGACAGACATAAGCATACCAGAGAGAGCAAGTCCAGCAAAGGCCACTGCTCTGGTCAGGGGGTTGAAGCACAGGAAACCAAGGGGAGGGAAGGAGTTGGGTTTCTTCACCATTAAGAGGAGAATGTATCAGGGGCATCTTATTGCTGTCTACAGTTATCTAATGGGAAAATATAGAGAAGACAAAGTCAGATTCTTCAGGAAGGTACACAGCAATAAGATATGAATCAACAAACACAAGCTGGAAGACGGAAATTCCAGACAGAAGGATTTCTTCTGTCGTTGACAGTCAGTGAAGTAGATCAAATATTGGAGCTTGCTGCTCAGAAAAAAAATAAGGAATCTCCATCCGTGGAGATACTCAGAACTTGACTGGACACACTGCTCAGCAACCTGATTTAGCTGGCCCTGCTTTACACGGGGCTTTGACTAGATGATCTCCTGAGGATCCTTTCAACCTACACTTCTTTGTGACTCTATGAAGTGCAGACAGTTGCACACTATATATGCACCAAAGAGGAAGAGGTCATACAGTCACAGTTGTGTAAATGTGCTTAAATTACTTCCGGATTGGAGCTGACACACATCTCATCAGTCCATCAGAGACTCACAGATGCCCAGAAAATGGGCAAAGCTACCAAGCAGTTGTCTGCACCTGCCTGCATAGACAGGTTTTGGAAGGAACAAAGTATCAGTTATGTTCTTGATAAAGAGATACAAGCCATCACTTTTACTTTCATAATTATTGTGATGAAAAAGACATCATCCCCTTGCCAGTTGACTGGTTTCATACTCCTGTGAAATGTTACCTGTGCATCTCCATGCAGGCTCTTAGTCTCTATCTCTGTACTTCTCATGGTATCTGTACACATTTCACTTTCCCATTACTCTGTGTTTCAGTACCAGATTGATCTCTCATTCAGAAGACTTTTCTTTTTTGGGTCAGATTAATGGTATCCTTAACTGTAGCTGTCTGACATTGAGCTAAACTTCCTCTATAGTCAGTGGAGAGAAAAAAAGATCCTCTGGGGGATGATTCATCCCCACTTATCTTGGGAACGAGACTGGTAGGTTTCTGAACATATGCAAATCTCAGATTTGAGCTTTTTAGCCACTACATATTTCTTTACCTGTCTTCCTTGGTAAAGCTTTCAGTGAAGCACAGAACAGAAAAACCTGGAGATCTTTGGAAGAATTTAGAGTAATATAGCTGTAATATAGCTATTGTGGCCTGCAGAAGAAAGCACCAAGAGAAAGAAAGGGGAAAAAAGAAAAGAAAAAAAAAAAGGAGCTTTACAGATTTTACAGAGATGGTGAGCTGGTTTAATTTGTGAAAAGGGAAGGGAAAATGGAAATATGAATTATTTTTCTCTTAAGGAAGTTCCAGTGTTTTAGATGAGGACACTTTACCCAAGTATGCCCTTACAAAAGGTACAATATTTATGTAATACTCCAATTACAAAATCTCCTTCAAAAAATCGCACCCAGGAACCTAACTCAAAAAAAAAAAAAAAAAAAACTCTCCTTTTGCTCCTTCTCCAAATACCTGCACCGGTATAGGTAGTTTTCACAATTGTGACAAAGCAGTTTTGCCAGTTCTAACAGCCAAGGCTGCACTGCAGCACAAAGAGCCTTTCATCATCGCATCAGTGCTGAACCTCTCATGGCTCAAGAAACCCACAGAGCTGTTGAGACAGCACCAAGTCTCAAAAGCTGTAAATGGGAACTTGTATGGCTGCAAGGTGAAGCAAGGAAGCTGCAAAAGAAAAATCAAACTTCTCCATTTGAAGAATGCCAGCAGAAAATTTTACATCATATTTGCTCTTTGCTATCTCACTGGTCTTCTGTTCTTCCCTGTGGCATCTTCCCAAAGCTTCAAGTTGTGTCAATTAACTTCAGATCAAGACCAGGAGTGTGCCAACAGCCTGTAGCTCCTGCTGAGCCCTTGCTGCATGACGAGGAGCCCACTGATCCAGGAGGTGCTCCAGCTGCAGCACTCTGGGCAGCTGACAGGCGTCAGCCCATACGGCAGGCGTGCAGGGCAGACTGGAAAGAGAAACACTTACATCAATGTCAGCCGAGTCATCAGGGCGCCCGGGCATAACAAAAGAGGCATGTTAGAAACTGTCCTGGCTAGACAAGTGTAAAGGAGTTTTTTCTAGGGATGACAGCTCCTTTGGAGCTGGAGGAGGAAAGGAGAATGTGCCTCTCATCTTATTCTCCTCCTGTGAGAAAGACAGAAAATAAACTCATTACCTCACATATTTCTCAACACATCTGTAAATAAAAGACTACCATTAGCACTTTTCACCACACATTATCTCTGTGTCAAAACTGTTTAGGGTGTGATCTGATATCTTCTCCTTCAGAGTGCATGCAAGCAAGAAAGAGCTGCCTTTGATTTATTAAAGATGAACTATCAGTACTGTAAAAGGCAGAATGGGAATACACGTGCATACCTTAAGAGCAGAGCAGGATAAATACCAGCTTCACATTTATATATGAAGCTCCATCCACAGCCTTTCCTGTTTATTAGCCCTGTCAACATTCATGCAGCCATAGTACATCTACAGTGATATGTTCTGAGAAGTTTACCTGTGTGTTATTCACCCGTGATTGCACCAATTTAGACACAGAATGCTTCCCTGTCTGCATCAAGTGTATTGACTTGGGAAATAGATTTTGGGGAGAAACAGCATATGGAAAAGAGCATATGAAAATAAAAGGAATTTTTATTGGTTTTGTTTTGTTTTGTTAAATAAAAGACAGGGTGAGATTAATTGGAATTCAAGTACAGGAAGCAAGGGAAGAGTAAAACAGTGAAAGGCATGAGGATACAAGCCCAGTGCCAGGCACTGTGGCATGCATTTCCAGATCAAGACCAGTACAGAATTCAGCTCTGATCACTGAGAGTACCAGGGGGCTGAGCAAACAGAGTTTTGCCAGGGCTGTACAGGAGCTGATGGAGATACTGCTTTCAAATTACTGAATGTAGTTATCAGTGAACAGGACAATGCACCGTCACCTTCCACAACATACACTGCAGCTATTGAGCAGATAAGGCCTACAAGTAGTACCCTGTTCCTTCTTTTAGTTGTCACATGTATGATGTCCTCAGTACCCCCTGACAGCTGATACCGGGCAGCTGCTGTCAGTCAGTGTTGTGCTAAAGGTGTCATCGGTATCCCAGAAAACAGGAGTCCTGCCCAGGCCGAGGAACATCAGAGCCCTGTGGTGCTCCGCCAGCTCTTACTTCCCACCATAATCTAAACACCTGCAGAAATATTCTGCAGAACAGAGCAGTCCTCAAAACACCAGAAGATAACTATGGGTTACAACTGTATTGGGTTTCCGTGGCAAGGTTTTGGTAGCAGGGGGCTGCAGGGTTGGCCTCTGTGAGGAGAATCCAGAAGCTGCCCCGTGTTAGGTAAGGGCCAGTTTCAGCTGGCTCCAAAAGGACCCGCTGCTGGCCAGAGACAAGCCAATAAGCGATGTCGTTTGTGTCTCTGTGAGAGCAGATTTAAGAAAGGGAGGAAAAAAACTGCTGCACAACAGCAGCTGGGAGAGACAGCCCTGCAGCCCCCCAGGTCAGTGCAGCAGGAGGACAGGAGGTGCTCCAGGCACGCAGCAGCAGTTCCCCTGCGGCCTGTGGAGAGGCCCCTGGTGGAGCAGGCTGTCCCCCTGCAACCCATGGGTCCCACACGGAGCAGATCTCCACGCTGCAGCCCATGGAGAGCCCCCGCAGGAGCAGGCCCCGGGCTGGAGCTGCAGCCCGTGGAGAGGAGCCCACGCAGGAGCAGGGGGTCTGGGGGGAGCTGCCACCCGCTCGTGGAGGACCCGTGCTGGAGCAGTTTGCTCCTGGGGGATGGACCCCGTGGTACGGAGCCGTGTGGGAGCAGTTCTTGGAGAGCTGCTGGCTGTGGGCAGCCCCTGCAGGCTCAGTTCAGGAAGGATGGCATCCCGTGGGAGGGACCGCATGTGGAGCAGGGGCAGAGAGTGACTGTGAAGGAGCAGTGGAGACGAAGCCTTAAGGAATGACCACAGCCCCCATTCCCTGTTCCCCTGCGCCACTCAGGGGGAGGACATTGAAGAGGGTTGATGGTGTATTTAGTTTGTGTTTAGTTTCTCAATGCTCTAGCTTGTAATTAATAGGTAATAAATTAAATTAATCTTCCTATGCTGAGTCTGTTTTGCCCACGATGATAATTGTCGAGTGATCTTCCTGTCCTTATCTCAACCCTTGAGACCTTTTCAACATATTTTTTCCCCCTTTCCCTGTGAAGAGGGGGAGTGAGAGAGTGGCTGTGGTAGAATTCAGCTGCCCAGCTGGGTAAAACCACCACAACAACATGCAAACATCATGGGCAATGCAAACAGTCAGACTTAGCTCTTTGCGTAAAGAAATACTTAAAACTCTATTGTTGCATATTCAGTGCAAACAAAACAGGAGAAAAGAAAAAGAAAAACCTGGTGCAAGATTGTCTTTTATGCTGCTTACTCCCAACCACAAGGCTGTTCTCTTCTTTCACGCAGTTGTCAGTGGCCCCCAGTCACTTACTCAACCAAGATGAAATAATCTTCAGAAGCAAAGTGAGAAGCAGCTCAGCATGGAAGACCATCATTTGAGGGTTTTGTTGTCACTGCTGGCTCAGTTTTGTTTTCTATGGAGCACATTACGAAGTGCATGCTATTACTGCTCAGCGTCCCCTGTGTCCTGTTCTGCCCTGCTGCTAGTAGAAGCCACGTGCTCTCACTGGCAGTAGCTGCGCAGAAGCATTGGCTCATCTTGGTGGCTGCCAGCCTCCACGCATTTCCCCATGGGAAGCACATATGCTTGTCAGGGGTAGCAGCACCTGCCAAGCTAAAAAGCAATTCACAGAGAGCATTTGAGGGGAAATAGTTGAGCATGAGGAAGGCAGTTCATCTCTGTGAAACATGCCCCTCAGCAGATCTCCACAGCTGCCCATATCACCCACAGGCAAAGTTTCTGGCAGGCACAGTCACATCCTGCCCTGCTGCATGAACATTTCATGAAGGTCAAGTTTTAGACTAACCCTCATGGAGCTTAGGGATTGTGCTGGAAGAGCCAGACTCCACCACAGCTCCAAGAGGCTTTCCCTTTCTAAATAACCACCATCGGGCTGCTACCGCATTTCATGCCAAATGGCACCGTGCTGCAGCAGAACAGACCATGGCCCTGGCCAAAAGCACAGCAGCCTCTGCAAGCGTTAGCCTTCAGTTCCAGGGGTTTGTGTCTGCCGTTCCCTCAGGCAGGCAGAAGGAAAATGTACTTTGAAATCTGGTACTCAGCTATGTGGTTCTGTATATTTTCTCTATATATTTTGTGGTGCCTGGCATTTTTAGCAGCACTGCTAGAGCTAGCCAGGTTTACCTCCTATGTTACTGCCCACAGCACTCAGCCTTCCACCTCACCTCATTGTTCAACAGGCAGAAAAACAATCAAGCACAACACAAAACACAGTAGAGGACCAAAGGGCGACAGGAAAACTTACACACATCTCTATCAAGTAGGCAGTTTAGCCTGTGCAAAGTTCAATATCTGAAATCTCCTGGTGATGGGGAGGGCTCAGCTGCAGAAGCTAGTCTATGATATGTGATAGAATCATCCTTGCCTCAGAACAGATAATTAGCTCTAGCAATAGAAATCTGCTGAAACAGGAACACAGTTCTCAAGCCACCTTCAATCTGTTTCCTTCATGGGGATGTCAGACTGATACACAACAGCCTTGGAGCAAGAGAAACCAAGACAGCCATTTCCAAGCTGTCTCACCTATGGCCTCCTGTGAAACCCCACAGAAATTTGAAAACTGCTACCAAGCGGTAACAAATTGGCTTTCCTTGCAGGCACCAGAAGTATCATATCAGACAGCTCCAGCCCAAAGCTTGGAAATTTGCTATGTCAGCACATCTGGGTTTGTGTTTTGGCAGGAAAGGGTAGGTTCTGAGAGAAATTAGCAGTAACAGTGCTCAGCTTTAGACCATCTGAACTGAACACAGCCATTCAGTCTAAATTAACAGCACAACCCAAACTCAAAATTGATAAAACAATCTTTCCCCAAGCTATCCTTACTATTTCTTTTTTTTTCTATGCAGAGTACAGTGTGTCCTGCCTGTTATAAAACCTTGCAGCTCAAGACCTCTTTCTACCCTGGTATCCTGTAAGGTCTTCATCTCTAACAATGTCTGAATGTCTCTGTCTCCAGCTCCCAGCTATCCGTAAATGCCATTGTTTTCTGCATAATGTATCTGACTTTTGGTTTTTGATCCTCCCTGCTTTTCTGGCACACTGAGCATAGTCCAATTACCTTTATTTTTCAAAGCCCTGTTCTCTGCCACCACCCTCCATATACTGTGCCTCAATCAGAACAGAAATACAGATTCCTTTTCTACTTATAGCTTGAACAGGCATCACAAAGTCACTGCTAAATCTGCCAGGTATGGGCATCTTCTTGCCTCCTCACACACTGACCCTCCCATTTGGAAGCAGCAACATGCATAAGGCCTTAGAAAAGGAAAATACTGAAAACCTGAACTGCCTGTCCCTTGCTAAGCCCCAGTGACTCACCATGTGCTCAAGGCCACTTGCAGAACAGCTCACTATCCACAGCTACACGGGGTAATTCTAGCTCACAGTTTGTACTGCTGCTTTTACTGAAGCCTTATGCCATTGAATAAGGATGGGCCAGCTTGAGCACGCACCCCAGCAAAAAGCTGGCTGTGCAGAGCTGAGCAGCTGGGGCTGAATTAACTGAATTAGAGAGCACCGCCAATCAGGCAGCAAGCACCCCGGCCCTTTGCCTCTACCTGGGCTCCCTCTAGTACAGTGCCAGTCCTACTACCCATCCTGGAGCCCTTCTAGCTCACAGCACGAAATTGGTCCAGCGCCCTGATGAGGTGATTGCCTGACCTCTTCCAACAGGCATATGTTAGGCTGCCCACTGTTTCGTATTTTGCTCAGGTAGGCTGTCTGCTACAAGTTGTACATGACATTTGAGCATGTAAGAGACAGTGGGACTGAAAGTGTAAGGGGAGTAAAAGTTTTGAAGCTACTACAGAGAAACAAAGCTTCCAGAAATATGAAAAATAGAATATAGACAAATAAACCTGGTACTGAGTATTTAACTCAAATAATGATACAAATGCAAAAAATAGTATTAAAGGAAGATCTGAATGCAAATGGTTCTCAGAGCTGTGATCAGAACCTCCATATTAAAAGGCCAGATGCAGTTGCTAAATAGACATTTAGAGCATGTATGGTGACTCTCAGGGGCATCTTTAGCTGAAGCAAAAACAAATATCACATACTGAACTGTGAAACAGACAGCTACTGAAGGCTGCCTACCAGAATAAGGGAAAATAGGAAAAATAAAGAAAGAAGAAGAAAAGAAGAAGAAAAGAAGAAGAAAAGAAGAAGAAAAAAGAAAAAAAGAAAAAAAGAAAAAAGAAAAAAAGAAAAAAGAAAAAAGAAAAGAAAAGAAAAGAAAAGAAAAGAAAAGAAAAGAAAAGAAAAGAAAAGAAAAGAAAAGAAAGAATAATGTAAAGTTAAATTTCTTAGAATAAAATATAATGACATCGCCCCTGCTTTATTTTCCTTTCCTTGAAGCCAAGTTTCCCTGTATTAGGTCTCCTTGGTTTTCTCTCTAACTCATCCAAATATCTCAAGGAGGATTTGGGCAGAACTTGAAGACACTAACATTTCTGAGAGAAAAATCTTCATTCATAATTTTTTCATGCCTGGAAACAACAATCCAGATGACACCAAGAGTACAGTGTGTGCAGAAAGCATGCATTTTTAATGTTTGCTACTTTTCTCTCTTATTGATATGCCAAATTATCTTTTTAAAAATATATTTTATGTTCTTGATACTTTTAAATTTTCCTGGCAGGACAGATAGCCTGATCATGCTGAGCATTTCTATGCAATCACTGTTTGTTCTGCTGTTTCTCAGTACTTTTATTCAAGTCCCTTCACCATCACAGAAGGTAGCTAATGAGTGGCATTACAGTTTATAGCTCACAGACATAATTGAGAGCCTTTTTTCTAGATTTTCACTACCAGTCATTTCAAATAATCCACATAATTCTCCAATGGTCAACATGGTTGCAAAGTTTTCTAAAGGCAAACAAAAACTGACCTCTTCATGCCTACTCCTCAGGTTGTGTTTGTGTCCTCAGGAACCATCTGCAGCTTTCTGATTGAATTTCCCCACGTGTGAACAGCATGCACCTTGTACCACACTGAGAGTCTCCTAAGAACATGGGTTTTGATTATGTAGACCAGGAATACCCACTAAACAGCAGACTACATTTTAGGAAGGCTTTGATCTTCTATTTGTCTGCAAGGACTACAAACAATACTTTAACATCCCTACATTCATGTCCTAACCTGAGCAGGAATATTTTCAATATTTCAATGAAATACTCACATTAGACTTTAGGTCTCACTTGTTTTCTTTGTATAGCCGGCAGAATAAGGAGTGCTTTGTAGGCTAATAATAATAGAATCTAAATTAACAAGAGTTTTTGCAGAGGCTTATTTCAATTTTTATTGGCTTTTAGCAATAAAAAAAACAAAAAAGGCACAACAAAAGTTGCATTACAGCAATCTAAGTATGCATCCTGCCTGAGAAATCCAAAACAAAAGATGACTTTTCAAACTCCTATACTTTATTACATATTTTTAGACATAGCTTTGCTGCAGTACAAAATCAGTCTCCTATACGTACTGAAATTTTCTGAGTTTTGGAATGGCCACTCTTTTTCAGCTACTGGCACAAGAGTCCCAAAATTTATAATTTTCATTATAATTATTATGTGAGATAATACTCCTTTTACTAACCACCAGCAATTACATGATGACATGTTTTTAAACAGTGCACCTCTAGATATAGCATTGCACAGGGCTGAGAATTCCAGATTTACATCATAAAATCATAGAATGGTTTGGATTGGAAGGGATCTTAAAGACCATCCAGTTCCACCACCCCACCCCCACTTCCATGGGCAGGGACACCTCCCACCAGACCAGGTTGCCCAAAGCCCCATCCAGCCTGGCCTTGAACACCTCCAGGGATGGGGCATCCACAGCTTCTCTGAGCAACCTGTGCCAGTGCCTCACCACCCCCATAATAAGCAATTTCTTCCTTATATCTAATCTAAATCTCCCCTCTTTTAGTTTAAAGCCATCACTCATTGTCCTGCCACCACACTCCCTGGCAAGAGTCCCTACCCAGCTTTCCTGTAGGCTCCCTTTAGGCACTGTAAGGCCTCTATAAGGTCTCCCCAGAGCCCTCTCTTCTCCAGGCTGAAGAACCCCAACTCCCTCCACTGCTCTTCATTGGAGAGGTGCTCCAGTCCCTTGATTATCTTTGTGGCCCTCCTCTGGACTCATTCTAATACTTCCATACCCTTCCTGTGCTGGGGGCCCCAGAGCTGAACACAGTGCTCCAGGTGGAGTCTCACAAGAGCAGATGGGGAGAATCACCTCCCTCGGCCTGTTGGCTACACTTCAGTTGATGCATCCCAGGATACGGTTGGCTTTCTGGGCTGCAGGCGCACACTGCTGGCTCACGTTGATCTTCTCATCAACCAACACCACCAGGTCCTTCTCCTCAGGGCTGTTCCTAATCCATTCTCCACCCAGACTGTATCTGTGCTTGGGATTGCCGCAACTCAGGTGCAGGACCTTGCACTTGGCCTTGTTGAACTTTATGAGGAACTTCATCCTTACGTTGTAGCTCAGAGAGATTTTAACCCCATCTAAGTGTCAGGCAAAATTTCTATTTTCACTATCCTCTGCTTATGAAGCTAAACACTGACAAGTCTTCCTGATGGTCTTGAAAGAACAGAAGAAACATTGATATTGTAGTAAAATATTGTGCCTTAGAGAGAAAAAAAAAAAGGGGGGGGGGAGGGAAGGAGGGGACTAAAAGCAGAAAAGCAGTGTTATAGAATATGGGTTTAATTGGTGTGGAATTGTGGTGTATGCAGAAGACTTAAGGAAGCCAGAGGTTTCCCTAGGGACAAAAGATATGTTGGAGTTTTATTTTTTTTTTATTCAAGGGAGTTTAACACATCCTACAGTCACAACCAAAGGTATTCAAGAAGTGTCTGCTGAGGTCTCTACTAAGGGTAGTTGAAAGTTTTCCAGAAAAACTCATTTTCAACTGAAAATTAAGTTTTCATCTAAAGATTAAGTTACTCATTTGCTAAGGGTGTCCCTATTCCCAAAATCGTTAAGAAAACCTCACTTTCAGAAATGAACAAGCAGCTTTCTTCAGTGTTTCATTAATGCTCAGTTCAACATTAAAAGTACCCTGGTGAGCAGCTGTGGGGCTGGATATGCCCACCCTGCAGACAGATCCAACTTCTAACTGGTGTTTGTCCATCAATCATCTCCAACAGCTTTGCGACTCCTCCAGTGCATGGTGAAGGCCATTAAAGGAGAACAGTCATAACAAACACAGTCTTGGGAGGGAACGTGGTTCAGAGAAGGAAACAAAAGCTTGAAGCTCCCAAAATACAACTTTTATAACATTGAACCAAACATAAGTCAATGATGATCTTGCCTCTGAGGAGGTTCTGAGGAAGCTCTAAGGAAGGAACTGCCCAAATGCAATCTGTTAAGTCAGGTAGCTGAAATAATTCATTACCATTTCTCAAAACAGAAATGGTTACAAAATAAAAGTAATTTCCAACAACATCTTGTCCTGAATCGTATGCAGTCATTACATCTGTGCTAACTGTAAATGAGGTATTACGTTCGGCTCTTTCATTAGGTATCAGAATATGTCATTGCTAGTGATATCCCTCATCCATTCCTCCCCCCCTCCCCTCCTGCCCCCCCCAAATGAAGATATTATTACTGTTGGTCTTCACTC
Organism: Cygnus atratus; assembly: GCF_013377495.2. Taxonomy (NCBI): domain Eukaryota; kingdom Metazoa; phylum Chordata; class Aves; order Anseriformes; family Anatidae; genus Cygnus; species Cygnus atratus. Next base: position 53,655,171 of record NC_066364.1, on the reverse strand, counting down.
CAGTAAGACTAGGAGATCAAAGATCTTAGTGTGCCAAGCTAAGGCAGTATTTCTACACAAGTTCTGCAATGATAACTTTGCAGAACACATAGCTTTGAAGAGTTAAAATCACACATCTTTATAAGATTGATTTAGCAGGAAGCAGCTTTACAATGAAAATTTCGTAACAACAATTATCTACTAGTCCAGACACAAACTGAAGAGAGACACATGGGCTCGATCACACTGAGAACAAAGGAATCACTGTCACTGCTTCAACTTGACTGGGTTGAGTCATGGACCTCCAAAATTATGGATGCAATTGTAAGTATTTCTACTGTATCCTTATACTAAGCCCTGAATAGTGCTCTTTTCACAGCTAATATAGCTTTTTTGCTTTTTACTCTGTAGCCAAAACAAACTAGTAGATCAATTAGAATGTTTTGATATGAATCTGAGGTTGAGAATATATTTGGCTGGAGTACATGGGATTCTTTTTAGTGTCAGGTGATTAAGGACAAATCCTCAGGTATGTCAGAAACAATCGAATATTATGAAGTATTTCTTTAAAGACATAATTGCAGTAGCCACTATTCTTCCACTGAATCCACATTTAAAAGATAAAAAAATAAAAAAAAACCAGGCGGCTGCTGCTGTGTAATTGCTGGATTGTTTTTCCTGCTGGCTTCAGTAGGTTTTCATCATTTAAAGTATTTGTTAATAGTTTAAGAAATGTAGTGATTCTTTTCCATGGCATGATCCAAGTAAAAACTTCATGAGCTCTTTGGAAAGAAAAATATACATTGGTACAAAAGCGCTCAAACAACAGAATACTTAGGAACAGCAAAGAAATGTTGAATTAGTATTCTTTCTTAGTGAGTGTTCAAGGAAAAAAATTAACAGAATAGATTAATGAGGATATACTAAGCTATAAATACTAGTCATCAGCCCACATTTCACTTGGGGGATCGAATATTTCCCTTTGTTTACAATTTTGTCTTCTCATTTACCTGAAATAATGTTGGTACCAAACCAGCAATCCCAGTTGTTAACAGCTGACAGAAGGCTGTTTACGACCAATGTCTCCAAGATTCAAGGAACTTCTGTATAAGCTGAAGAATAATAAATAAATAAATAAATAAATAAATAAATAAATAAAACACCAGTTTAATTCTATGGCTTTCTCTGCTAAGATTTCTTTTCCTCAAAAAAAGATAGAAAAATGGCTTGCAGATACTCTGTTATTGCTTTATTTTCTAATGCATCAGATCACACTGGATTATAGTCTGTATCATTCAAATTAAATTTACTCCTGAGAGGTGCAATAACTTTCAATCAAACCACAGGTACTCAGCTTTCTCCAGGAGCAGCCTCATAATGCAGAATGAATGAATGAGTGTGAACACAAGCTCTGTAAGACTACAGAGTCAATCAACTGGGGAAGAACAAATTACCATTGCTGAATACAGACAGTTACGGCCTTAGAAACTCTATTTTGATTAGCTGAATAACTCGCAAATTACGTGTGATCCTAGGAAAAACATTTCTGAGAATGCAGTTCCTCAGAAATGGTCCTGGAGTGAAATGATGTCTGCTTTCCAAATCCAGATTCAAATGGCTCGCATTCAGAAATACATGAATACTGGTTTAATTTTATTGCAGAAGGTATCAAGAATAATAAATAATTAGAAAATAATACTCAGCAAAAAATGGATGTAGCTTTCCTACTAGACAGTTTCAAATCTTATTCTGTCTGGCTGCCTCTCAACCATTACATCTAGACCCAGGGAAAGCTGGTAAGAAGGAAAAGTGGAGAGGTGTGAAAAGCCAGAGCACAGAACCCATATGAGGAGAGAGAGACCGTTTTTGACTAAGTGCATCTGCACATGGGCAAACCTCTTTCTACTGACCACTCCAGTCATCTGTGTCTGTGGTGCTTCAAAGAGAAGGATGTAGTTCTGAGCCATTCCCACCCACTATGAGCAACTAACCCAAAGCTACTCAAGAGGAAAGAAATCCCTGGATAGTAAAAATTTCTGATTGCACTGTTTCAGAGTCCACCCCAAGTGAAGAGCCTGCCTAACTCCTAAACTGAAAGGGCCTCTGTTGTGGTTTAGCCCGGCTGGCAGCCAAACACCACACAGCCGTTCGCTCACCCTCCCCCCTCCCTCTCCGGGATGGGGGAGAGAAACGGGAAAGTGAAGTCTGTGAGTTGAGATAAAGACAGTTTATTAAGACAGGGAAAATAATAACAATAATAATAATAATAATAGTATTAATAGTAATAATGTGTACGAAATAAGTGATGCACAATGCAATTGCTCACCACCCGTTGACCGATGCCCAGCCTATCCCCGAGCAGCCGGCCCCCCCCCTCCACCCCGGCTAGCCACCCCTATATATTGTTCAGCATGACGTCAGATGGTATGGAATACCCCTTTGGCCAGTTTGGGTCAGCTGTCCTGGGTCTGTCCCCTCCCAGCTCCTGCTGCATCCCTAGCCTGCTCGCTAGCAGGACAGAGCGAGAAGCTGAAAAGTCCTTGGCTTGGTGTAAGCATTGCTCTACAACAATTAAAACATCAGCATGTTATCAGCGCTCTTCTCATCCTAATCCAAAACATAGCACCCTGCCAGCTACTAGGAGGAAAATTAACTCTGTCCTACCTGAAACCAGGACAGCCTCTTACTTTTTAACAACATTGAGATGTTCACTATCCATTAGATTCTCTTTCTCTGACATATACATATAGGACAAATTAAAGTAACTGCAAAGGTTTCAGCTACAGGAGTTATGGAGAAATAGCATGCTTTGCAGTAGTTCCTTTCTAAAGTTGAGACAAGGTAATTCTGAGGACCTTTCTGCTTTGAGGAATTTAAGGTGTTTTCAGAAAACTTTCATCCCCACCTACTACTTAATTGCTCTTAAAAATGTGTACACAGTGATCTCCTATTAGACACTTTACAGTTATGCTCATACTGTGGTTTTGGTTTTACTGCTTGTGAAAATTGACATTTTTATAGGGACTGGACCACTACTGACCTTCATACTTGTCCTCTGAAAAGAAGAAGAGATCTTCACATCTTGCATATAAAATGCAATTGTTCAAAGAAACCATCATATCCTGATACAAATCTCAATGTCCAAAAAACAGAGAATTTTAAGGCAATACAGATAGTTTACACAATCTACTGAGGCCCATCCTTCTAGCATTTTGTCACGCGGGAAAATATCTAATGCTCATTTGGATGATCCCACTATTTTTCACATGAGCCCAGTGCCTCTTGGGATGTTTCAGACATTTATTATTCTCAGCTTGAAAAATTGCTTCCTAAATTATTATTTTTATCTGTTGATACTCACTTTGTATCATCAATGCTGGACTGGAAAAGAAACAGTTCTGACTGGTGTTCTGTGTCAATTATTTTTTATTGTCTTGTATTACATATTTGACTACTGTTTTTCTAAGCTCTATTACTTTAGGTCCTTTTAGCCCAAAACTCAATTTATTTCCCCTAAAAAACAACAATAAAAAAGCCTATACTCTGTGTAGCAGCAAGTGTATAAATCTAAATACAAGTAAGCAAAAGAAGAAATTAAGAAATATTAATTAATATTTAGACTGTATGTGACCCAAAAATTCTACTAAGAATTGATTCTCCTGTTTTTAGAAGGGCTGTGATCCATATTCCTGGTGGTACAAACATGAGGAGCTTGGCAGTATATATGAATAATTCTACACGCAAGAATGGTGCCATAGAATTTGCTGGAAATACACACTCCTGTGTAAAGTTAATAGAGCTACTCCAGAATGTAAATTTACTTACATGCATCACTGGTTGCAGGACAGGAAGCTGATGTTACATATTCCAGTCCATATAGTAACAACTCGCTCATCTCGCACAAACTGTATACTTCCATACAGTGTATCTGGGTTACTTTTGAGAAAAATAAGAATTTTAATCGTAATTAGTCAGCACAAAATTAACAAGTGTTACAAGAAGGCACTAGTTTCTGTTGCTCTAAATTTGATAGTTGATCATACTAAAAAACAATTGCTGCCTCAGCAGAGGCTTAGATTTTTGTCAACCTAGTTTCACTTAAAACAAACACAGCTCACCTCCCTACCTTAAATCCTGGAGAATTCGGCAGGATGCAAGCATATTAAGCTTCTGAAAGACAGAAATGGTCTCTTACTATACATCTGAGAACCTACCAGTGCAAGAAACCTACCTATTAAAGTAGCCTACGGTACAAATAACAGGCATTAAATGGGGGAGAAAAATGATAGCTATATAAGTTGCTCATGAAACAAAACAGAACGTAAATGAGAATTATTTCTCGTATACACAGTCATATAATTTTTTCTCTACATCTATAGAGTTATATAAAGACAGATACGTACATATTCTCTCCTTAAAGTATCATCTTTATTAAATTCTGTGTGTAAAATCCAAGGCAATTCCCTTTCTGCAAGGTTAACATTTTATGCCTCAATTCATGGTAGCCATCTCCACATTTAATGAGCAAAGCTCACACAGCTAAAAATATCTCCTCTCATTGCTTATTAACTCAATTTAGCTAAAAATTGGGCGCCCTCAGATTTCATTGCAGGGAAAGGGTGTGGGTATTCAGCACCTCTGGGATGAGGGCATGGAGTCTGATTCCTTCTCTATGTATGCATATATATGTTTAATATGCACCATACACATAAAATACATATTATATTGACCTAAAGAAAAGTTGTTGATAGATACTCAGTATGAAGAAATATGATCATGCTACACACAATTCAGTGTAAGCAAACATATTTGTGCCTGCAAACCTATTAGCTCAAATAGGTTTTGTGCGTGCCTCTTCTATCTAAGAATGAAACCTTTAATGAACAGATTTTTTTTTCTAAGCTAGTTGAATCCCAAGTTATTTATGTCACAGGAGGACACTAACAATTTAGCTGAGTATTGTTTTAAAGTTAAAGCAATGAGGGAAATCCAGTAGCCTTTATTGTAACCCTCTCTTAATTTCAACTGCCTGGGGTGAGATGAAAGTAGAGATTATAAAATGTTGCAATGATCTTATAGACTCTAAAGTAACATGACTTTTATAATTAAAATTATATTACTGCACAGTGATCCAACTTTATTTTAAATTCCAGATAGTCCATACGTTCACAAGTCCTGCTGCATTTGTTGGGAGTCTTGGTACACAGGACAGGCACAAAGATTTCTGCAGTTTGCCAGGTTTATCAGGTGAGACTGAGCAACATCTGCAATACACTGGGTTTGTAGCCTTAGCAAACAGTTGTCTTTGGTAAGATGTACAACATATGCCTGTTTAAAGATTCATTCTTCAGTTTCAGGTTTCTGGAATTGCTGTAAATTTCACTCACCAGCCCACAGACCAAATCCTGCCTCGTGAGCAATAGACACAGAGTCAAGCAGCATGAATCTGCCAGAGGCTCAAAGAATGAGTCAGCTTTTTGGAGCCAATCCATAACACTGGAGTCCACAACTTAGGTTATGCTACACCATGCCATATTTTCCCTGATTTAATCCACTGTCATAACATTTGCCCACATATGCAATGCTTCCAATACGTTCATCACTCAGCCCATCATTCAGCACATTTCCCTGATGAACAGCCTCCTCTCCTAGTAATATTTCATTATTCACATTGTAAGCATATCCACTGCTAATCACATAGAAACTATTACTGCTTGCCCATTTCATTCCTCCTTGCTTAAGAAATGTCAGGAGCAAACCTCGAGTACAATCAACTAGAAAACAGTTCTTACAAGAAGCACAAAGACTCTGGGAATCTCCAGTCAGCTGTAAAGGTTAAAACATGATTTGCTCTACAGGATAGCATTTCTGGCAGAGTTGGGTATGCTACAGTCAAACATCCACAGCTCCAATAATAAAAGTTTTATTTTAATTAAATGAATTAGATAAATGTAGTAAAAGGTCTTGAAGGCTAACCTTTTCCACTGCTTCAGTGGAACTGTGCAGACTGGTGCAGGAAAGACATTACCAAAGTGTAATCACATTAATTAGTGTGAACCCATTAAAAAAAAATGTAAAAACAGGAAACACAGGTCAATGCTAATTTAAACACTTTCCATTCAAGGACTCGAGAGGTTGTGGACACCTATGCTAGGGAGCTTCACAGAACCATAACCACTGGAAACATTTACTGGCACCACTGGAAACAGCCCTACATACATAAGACATGTAAGCCACTTTCAAAAACAATAGTCCTACTGTTGGGATGCAAGCCAAAGGCACATCAGAGCTGAGTGTGTTTCTTCCTATAGATCATTGCACTCAGCTGCATGCTCATACCTTGTGTGGTCCCATAACATATGAATGGAGTGCAAGCCTCCATACAATGTGTGGAGTGCCTTCACGCTTTTTCTGTAGCCCAGTAAGAATGGGGATGCAGCTCTTCTCCTTGCAGGTAACTGCTTGTGTGTTCCTTGCAGAAAACTGCAGCCATTTTTTATTGCCTTTTTTACCAAGCTTTGACTGATAGAGCATCCTGAATTTCATGTACCAGGAATGGTACTATATACACAAGAAAGTCCCCATTCAACCTCACATCCATAAAATTTTCATGGTCATTTCTGTATGCCCTGTATCATGTCCTACTAAAGGTCTACTTTACATAAGTGCACTGCTATGAGAAATTGAATTTAGTAAGTGACTGCAGCCCCCCATCCCCCTCAAAGATTTTACTTAAGACAAAATCATTAGCTTACTGAAAGTGTTAGAGGTGACCTCTGGAATAAAATGTAATGTGGTAGTAAAGGGGTTAGTATCTAAAGATACATTCACATCCAAAACATAGTAATAACTCAGAAAATGGCAATCATTTTCTAAATCTCCTGTGCAGAATACGGCTAGTGTTTCCGTTGACTATATCTTTAAGGAGCTGAGTTACAAAAGTAAAAGTTCTCTTGAGAAATGTTATAATAAATCCTTACTGACTTGTCTTTTAAGCAGGGAAAAAAAAATCCATTTATGAAAAGGCTTCAAGGCAAAATGTTACCTGACTTTAGATTCGAACTTTTTATTTATTGGAAGAGATATAAAGTTGTCCCTAGGTTCTTGATGTTACTTGTTCTGAGCAGTGGAAGTAGTAAGTTACTCCAGGGGAAACATCCTCCATTTTCACACTGTTGATCTTAAAATATCGTATAGTATATATACACAAAGTCGTGTCAATCAGACAAGTACTAATCCAAGATACAAATCACACACGCGTAGTAGTGCTGTGTAGGCATTGCAAAGAGAATCTGATCAGCAGTATCTGATTTGCAATAGATAAGTTCAACTCATTATGACCCCTGTTTGGGCACTGAGATGTCAGCATATCTGTCAAACCCCTGAAAGGGAGCAAGGTTTTCCTGTTCTGATTTGCTTTATGTTGTTATACTAAACACTTTTGTTGTTACAGTAAGCTTTTTTGTTGTTACAGTAAGCTCTTTTGGGTTTTGTTTTATAACCAGTGCCTTCAAGCTTCAAAAAGAAAGACATTTTTTCTACTGAAACATTTGATCAACTTACATAGCAAAATAGAAAGTTCAAGATTTACTGCCTTTGTTTCCAAACCAGTCCCAGCAAATATTCTCTAGAACTTTGATATCTGAAATGGCAGGCCAGGTTGGATGGGACTTTGAGCAACCTGGTTTAGCAGAAGGTGTCCCTGTCAATGGCAGGGGTGTTGGAGCTAGATGGTCTTTAAGGTCCCTTCCAACCCAAACCATTCTATGATTCTATGATTCTACGTCTGTTGTTTTCGCTAATACAAAAGCTAAATTGTGGAAGCAAAATGACAGTGGAAATTTCAAGATTTTCAAGTGTTTTAATATACCCATCACTTAAAATGATCTAAAAATTCTGTAGGTAGTCCTATAGGAAATAATAGAAGCTTTGTGTCCAAAACAAGTGTTGAAATATCAATGGAAAATCCTCCAGTACAAAGGAAACAGGATAAAACCTGTTTTCGAGCTACATCTAAAATCTACAGCCAAATAATAAAATACTTTCCCACTGATGAAATGGAAACTAAGCCTTCTATATCATTGACAGCCCCAAGTTGGATTTTTCCACTTCATAACAGTAGGACTAAACAAGAGCTGACACAAAATGGTCATAGAAATCAAAAAGGAAGCTGTGTCTTTCCAGTAAACAGAGATAAAGGCCAGACTCTACAGACTAATCTTAGGTGGGGATGCTGGCATGCACAGCAGTGGGTTTTTGAAAATCACAGTAACATCTGCTGAGTAGTACAGGGTGACTTGTAGCAAAATGGCCAATGGCACCTAAGGTCCCTAGTGAACCACCTACTAGAAACTGTACTTATATTTCCATTTTCCTTTAAGGTGTTACCTCACTGTCATTTAGGAGCAAAAGAGGCCAAGGATGCAGAAAGGGAGCTCTGCTTCCTTAGAGGCAAAAGTTGATGAATTTAGGAACAGACCTGAGAGAGAACTTTCTGTGAGATTAACAAACTCATCTCATGCAGCAAATCAGGATTTATTCCATCCCTAACTAATGGCCAGTTGCCTTAGTGTACTGAGTAAGATTTTGCTCTGCACCTAGTTGAATGCTTGCCCAAGCCAAATTTTTTTCCAATAACAAGCATAAGTCATCCAAAGGAAATTATGACTACATTGGTAATTTGATTGACTCATCTCATATGTAACTGAAAATCTTTTAAGCCTCTTGCTCAATTCATTCCATGTTTTTGAGTCCACAGACTTGAGCAGAAAAATAATTGCTTGGGTTGGCGAGTAGGGAACTGTAAATGCTTTCAAATTTAAAGTCATTAATTGGAGCATATATAAACATATATAAATATATAAAGCATGCAGTTCAATAAAGGTATGTGCAAACTGCTACTCTTACATAGGAACAATCAAGTGCATGATTATGAAACAGAGAAAGACTAAATAAACAGAAATACTGCAAAAAAGGACCCACAATTAAAAGCTTCAGGAACTGCCCAGAGTCAACAGTATCATTTCACTACCTGCTTAGCCCACTTACCTGTAAAATGGAGCTTCTTTCACCCAAGCCTTACATATACCTTAGAAAGGCTAAAAATCTGTCAACACATTATTTCCTTTAGGGTGCAAATCTTCAAAAAAGAAACTAACCAGAAATTGTCCAAAAAGACAGAAAGAATCAAGGGTAGAAAAAATAGAATACACACACACAAAAAAAAAAAAAAAAAGAGAGAGAGAGAGAAGAAAAAAGGAAGAGCTGAAGTTCAGATTACTGAGTTGAAGATTGAAACAAAGATGGGGTAACAATTTCCAGATATGTTAAATGGAAAAGAAAAATTGTGCTTTGTGTTCTCTGATGAATGAAAATAAGTAATGAGTTTAAATTAAGGAAAGAAGATGTAAGGTAAACATGAAGGGAAAAAAATCTGTTTAATTAGAAGAATAATTAGGCAGTAGAATAGAGGATGATTTCAGAAGCTGATAGACCCACTTGGCTGTTTAAAAGAATAATGCATGTAAACACTTACAAGAGAGGTTCTCAGTATAACTTAATCTGTCAAAAGAATAGACCACAGAACCTTGCAAGGTCCTTTCTAGCCATATTTACCATGATTATATAATTTTACAGTTTGGGTACAAAGCTTTGACATTTGTAACATACATATAATATATGTAATTACTCTACTTAGGGATGGATTTTATGTCTCCATTCTTGGAAATATTAGCCAGTATTTGGGGGAAATGTGAGAGGCAATTAAGCTTATCTCAGAATGAGAGAAAGCAATGGTTGCTACTGCCCCAAATGCATCCTACACATCATGCCAGTCAGAAACTGAGCTACGTGGAGGAAGAGATTGACGTATTCACTGTGGACATACTGCATTTTCAGAGATCTGCCCGCTGTTTGCAGAAGCTCTCATTTCACAACCAAAGGCTAAAATGCCAGATGCATAAACACAGAGGGTAGCAGGAGGTCTGACAGGCCAAGAAGCATTTCTGAGTTCCAGAGAGGAAGCTAAGAGGATTTTTGAGCAAAAAGCAGGCTGTAAGAGAGAGAGAGAGAGAGAGAGAGAGAGAGAGAGAAGAAGGGGAGAAGGGAAGAGAAGAGAGAGAGAAAGAGGGAGAGAGAGAAAGAGGGAGAGAGAGAGAGAGAGAGAGAAAGAGAGAAAGAGAGAAAAGAGAGAAAGAGAGAAAGAGAGAAAGAGAGAAAGAGAGAAAGAGAGAAAGAGAGAAAGAGAGAAAGAGAGAAAGAGAGAAAGAGAGAAAGAATTAGATTATTAAGCGAGGAAACTTTAGTGTTATACAGTTAAAACTGCATTAGGATGAATAAGGTCTTGTAAATTACGATTCTATCAAGAAATAGTCTGACTTTCCCTTGCTCTTGTAAACAATGTTCAACAGGACAAATACAGCCAAAGCATTTTAATCAAAATAAGTTAAGCAATAAACATGTGAATGGGCATGTGGCTGTAAAGCTGACTTTGGTGCAAAGCTTTTCATTTGTCTTTGAAGTTAAACACATAATTTTAAGGAAAATATGAGCTCTGTATTTTAACTCTAATTCACCCATGTTACTAAGGTCATGATTAGTCTAACTGACTGTGAGCACACATTTAAAAGTAGAACTATATTTATATGTTTTACTGAGTCACCCTTGTAATGGGTGAAAATGGACTTGGAAATATACCTTAGCCACACAAGAGTTCTGTTTATCTGTCAGCAATCTGGTTTGGAAGGTTTCAGATGATGCAGCAGGCCCATATTTAAATTCACTGCTAAAACAATACATAAATAGTTTTTTTTTCTTTACAACCAAGTTCTCTTTGTGTGTTGGCAATTGACTTCTGAAGGTTTCAGTCAGCGTATAAAACTGTGAAGTCTTCATTGTATTATTCTAAAACAAAAGAGAGTCTGACAACAGAAAAAACTGAGCTGCAGGAAGAGAACATCTGTACAGAGTGTTCAGCAATATTTTTTAAATATCATTTTCTGATATTTGAGACAGTTTGAACAAATGATTTCCTTTCCTATGACCCAGCTTCTTCTCCTGTTAATCCTCCTCTAAAAATATTGTGCTTTCTTGTGGCAGTTCAACTCCTTGCCATACAAATGAACATAAACGTTACTAACTCATCATTAAAACCACACTGAAAGAGCAACAACAGCAGTAAAAATGAGCTATGAAGACAAGAAAATTCCTATCTAAAAAAAAAAAAAAAGTATGACAGCTGCAAGCCCTGGGTATCTGTTTTTTCTCTTCAGCAAATAAAGATTCATAACTCATTTATTTCAATGCAGTGTAGAATCAATTAGTTTGAATCAATAGGGCTATTCTCAATTTATATTGATATAAGAAAGAGCAGGATTTAGCTTTTACGTTTCCATTCATTTTCCCCAGGAGTTATCAGTGACCCCTTTTGCACATACTTAGGTAGCTCATCCATTCTGATGAATTAAGAACTTAGGGAGAAGTAAAGGTTTGGGGGAAAAAAATACTTTTTTTTAATGTTGAACCTTTTGTGTTCAAAAGAAAGCAGGATTTTTTTTCCTTCTTGTGATTCCTAAAGATGACTTTTACTACTAGGCTGTGCACCTGTCTTTCTCAAAAAAAAAAAAAAAGTAATTCTCTTGAGAGCAAAGACATGGTCCCCTCATCATTTCCCATGTTCCCTCATCATAATTCCAGAAAGACTCTTTTCAAATTACCCAACCACAGCAGTACAATGGACAACGTGTACTGCTTCTGAATGTATTGTTTCAAGAAAAAAAGCACCTCCATCATAGTAACCAGGCTTTATTTCAGGTTACAGTAATAATAAGTCTAAACACCTTTGCAAGGCAGACCCAATACTGTAAAATAAAATAATAAAGGAAAAAAAGAAAAAAAGAAAAAAAAAGGAAAAAAAAAACATTTAGTATTATGTCCAAAATGTTAGAAATATAACTACCACTGACCAGATCTTCAACTTACCATATGCAGGGTTTTTAGAATCTTACTTTCCACTTATTTTTGTGAAGCTTCAGCCTGCAAGTTATTATGTAGGCAAATAATGAAAGTAGTCTTTATATGTATTATGCATTGTTTCTGAAGACTTAGTGGAGAAGGAGAGGTCAAAAATTGAAGCTAGGATACAAAACTGATTAGGAGGAGCTGGATGAACTGTTCACCACAGTGATGCCACAATGTGGTGCCACAAGGACAACATGCTCTCCCACAGGCCAGCAAAAACCGAAAAACTCCTGCAGAATAAGTGCTTTCAAAGCAAATCTTGCAATTCATACAGTTAGGCTGATCTTGATTTTAACATTTCCATAGTGCTCAGCATATTAAAATCACAGGGCAACACTGCTCCCTGTGCAACACGCGGCATAAGGCAAGCAGGGTCTGCTGTGGAGAGCATAGAGTACTGACTGTACTACGGTGTGGCTCTGGAATGGAAACGCGTTATGTGGTCCCAGCTCAGCAATTTAAATGCAAGTCCAACCATCACCTTTTTGATGGATGGATAAACCTTATATTTTGCATAATTGATATGCCCATTTAATTTGGTTTAAGCACCTCTAACGATAAAAGAGCATCTCTCACTGAAAACAGTTGCCTTTCCCACCATACCATTTTGTACTCAGAACAAGCATCAAGCATTTTTGGCAGTCGTATGAGGCCTCCACTTGTTTCTGTCCGATACTACTACCTAACTTTTCTTATTGGACAAAGTTGTCTTCATAAAGCTAATATCCCACAGCATGTCACTCTAGTCACTTCAGTGTCCTTTATCTTTTTTATTACTTACCGATTTTTCTGCCAAGACCTTTTCATGATTGATCTGGTACAACTTTATTAGAAACTGTTCACTTACAGAAGGCTTGGGGGGGGTCACATTTACTCCCAATAAAATTAAACTGACAGCAGTAAGTTTATCCGAGCAAAAAATTGACTCTGTACATTTAGAATAAATAATGAATGCCAAAATTACTCAGTTGTTTCTGTATCTCTTGTTTCTCCTCCAGAGAGTTAAGGTCTATATTGAGCCATGCATCTTGGTCTTGTACACATCCTTTAGTATCGGGAGATATCAGCAGTAATTGCATTAGAACCTGTGAGGTAGTTAATTGGACTTAAAATATTCTGATTGTGAATCTGGATCAGACCTAGTTTAGAATCACAGGTAGGCTGAATTGCTGGCATAGTAGTTATGCAAGAAATATTTGCTAGCTAAATTCCCCATCTGCATTTCATTCATTATCTATTGTTACAAAGGCAATACAAATCATAAGGTAGAGTCTGAAGTCGCTTATAATTACAGTCTTTCTTCCTATGCCTGTCTTATCACACATTTCACTCTTTCTTTTTCTTTTGTACTGCATGCACTCTAACCACCTCCTCCTACCTCCAACCCATGAGAGGTTAGATTATTACACCATTTCAGAATTAAGTAATAGGATTTCCTTTAACTCATATGTTGTGTTCACCTCCTCACCTTTTCATTCTCTCCTGTCTGCTCTTCATAATTACTATTCTCATTTACTTTCTGGAAACTAGCCATGAATCTGCCCAGCTTGGAGTCTTCAAACTGGTTTCCACCTGAAAGTTTAACGTTGCCAATTCCTCTTCTTTGTATTACTTAATGCTAGGACTGGCCCCTGGGATTTTCATGAGATATGAGAAAAGTCTGTGACTAAGTTTCTTGACAAATGTGAGCTGTGAGAAGACAAATCAGAAAGGACAAAGGGAACTCTATCCTTCATAGCAGCAAAAAAAGACCAGGCAGTTGTACACTCTGCCTGGTTGCCAATGTTTAAAAAATATTTTATGCATTTAGTAGATAGATCTACGTACAGATAGGCACTTGGAGATAGTATAGAATCACAGAATGGCCAAGGTTGGAAGGACCTCTGAAGACCACCTAGTCCAATCCCCCTACCGAGCAGGATCACCTAGAGCACATTGTGCAGGATGGCATCCAGGCAGGTTTTGAATATCTCCAGGGAAGGAGACTCCACAGCCTCCCTGGGCAACCTGTGCCAGGGCTCTGTCACCCTCACAGTAAAGTTCTCCCTCTCCCTTCCTTCCTTCCTTCCTTCCTTCTTTCTTTAGGCAGTCCCCATATAAATGAAAGGGGGGTAGCACCATGTGATCATCAGTAGCCGTCTTGTGGAAATACTTATCAAAGAGCAAAAACATCAACCTTTGTTTAAGTATGTCTCTTGTATAGCAAGCCCAGTCCTCAGGTAAACAGTGGGGGTGAATCACTGCAGGCAGACCAGAGGTTGAACTTCCTTGTATAAGCCACCTGCCAACAAATTTTGAGGAACACCAGTAAAATAAAACATCTGTTTGTAAATAATTTGCCTAGGGGAGAGAAAAATGCTGTTTAGGGAATAAATAAGTACTCTGATGCAAATACTGTGCCTAGTTATTTCTTTGCCTCATGACTTACTTTTGTCACACATGCTGAAAATGCTTTGTTTTTAATATCTCTAGCCCCTGGGGAAAGACACATTATTTTCCATTTCCTTTCCTTTCTCTCAATCACGCATACATATTTAGGGTTTCACTTCTGCTTCTTCTTCATCTTCCAGCAAGTTCAGTCACTATTCTTTAAAATTAGGAAGTGTGGGGGTCAGAGAAGGTGTGCCAGGACATATATTCTATGAACACAGGTTCAGTAAACTTGTAGGTATATAACAGCAAAATGTTAACATCTTCACCACACCATTCCAACAGCAAAAATGAATTCATTCCTTTTATCCCCTAGAAACCAACTGCAGAGCATTGCAATCTGCAGTCTTTTCTTCCACACTAGGGATCTTTTCCTCCCTGCTTGGATTAGGGAAAGATATGACATACCCATCTGTTTAAACGTGCTCCTGATTAACATGCTGTCAGCCATCCTGAAAACATTTGGATATTAACTAACTAATATGAAACTTGAGCTAATTAATGAGTGCATGCACACACTTGCGCAAGCGTGTCTGTATGCAGCAGTTGATATGCATGTACGTGCACATGTGCCAAGGAGGGATTTTCACCTGTGCCAAAGCAGAGGAGCCACCCCCAGGGCAGCCAGGAGCCCCATGTGTCACACGCCATGCTTTGTTCCTCCGCTGGATCCAGCACAGCAGCAGCAATACTCCTCTGTGATAAGTTTTTAGATTTGTCATGTCTGCACCCACTGATGTAGAAATTATGAAAGTGGCACCAGGAGCAATGATGGAAGGATAATTAAGAAATAATTAACAAGAATAATTTGCAAGGGGCCAAGGGACAAGAGCTTTTATTTCATCAGCTGGTGTAAGTGACTAAATAGGTACACAACACTGTTGTAAAAGTTTTTTTGTTTTTTTTTTAATTGAGAGGAGGGAATGCGTAGAGGGAGTAATTACCATTTTCTTTCTTTCTTTTGTTCTTTTGTCAGACTAACTTGCATGACCAAGTAGTTTACCCCAAGACAAGCAGTTAACAAATCACCTACCTCTACTCAGTAGAGTATCTCTGGCAACATGATGATATTTGATGAAGAACACAGCTGCACAGATACAAGGCAAGAGCAGAATAAGAAGAATAGGCTCTCTGCACTACCCCAGGTAGGGGGTATGATGGGAGGAGGGGACGAAGTCTCACTGCATCGCCTGTCAGCTATCTTGCTGCTCCTCTTTCATTTGAAAGCATTTATTGCTTCTGAAACAGGAGAAGAAAAAAGAGAATGAGTTTTCTCATGATATCTGTGGTTCTGTGATTTTGTGATTTGTTTTGGTTTCAGGAACTGAGAAAGATTACAGCCTCTCTGTATGAGATACATGCCATAAGACTTGCCTTCAGCCAGTCACATCTTCCTACCAGCTGACTACCCCCTCACCCCCATGGCAGAGGCAGCTTGCCTCTTGCAGTTCCCTGCTGCTGGTGAAAGTTGTTGTCCTGTGCCTACTACTGCATGACTGTACGGCTGAAAATTAATCTCACGGTAAGAAAGTAAGTCCCATTGATCTTGTGCTCTCCCCTGAAAATGAGCTAAAATCTTTCAGGTATTGTACCTGGTGTATCTTCTTACTTGCAAGTCTTGTGGTCACCACTGGAGTTCCTGCACGTGGATGGCAGCCTACTGTCAATCTTACCATGGCCAGGACCTGCTTCTCCTGCCCTAGATTAAGAAACAAGACAGTAGCTTTTTTCTAGAGTAGTTTCAAGCCCTAAATCTGCTGCTTTTCCTTCAGGATACATTGATATCTGGTTCCCTGCAACTTCCTGTTCTTCCGACATTGCCTTTGTATTTGGCCTCTGTTAGAAATGTGATTAAAAAGATACCAACAGCAAAATGATTCAGAGGCAGAAAACTAGCCCAAAATGTACAATAAGCCCAAGAAAAAAAAACCTTCTGTTATTAAAATACCTCACAAAGAAAGAATCAAAATCCCAGGTCAGCATCCGAGCTGTAGATTTCATGCCAGATTTCCAGGCCAGTACAGCATGAGCACATTTCTGGGAAGTATCCAAGCCTTTGAATACTTTTCTAGACCTTTCAAGTTCATCAAGCATTAATGACTGTATGAAAAATGCAAATTAAGTACTATATGTGAATTCAGAATTAAAGCCTTATAGAGAACAATGTGGAAATATACATTCTAAATGCATTCCTGCTTGGAGGCTAAAAGAAGAGCAGCTTTCAGGATCTTGCCAGGTTCCCCTGTTGTAATTTTATCCTCTCTTTGAACAGCTCTCTATGTAAATGATGACAGGGCAGTTAAGCACAGTGATTGTTAAACACTTCCTACTGTTCAGTGCGTTTTTTATCAGTTTTTCAAATTCAGCATCTTTATCTGTACTGCCTTTCAGTCAGTGCAAAGTGGCTGCTTCTCACCAGCTCCAACAAATATCTCTTCTGTAACTTTGATCTTTTTGCTGTCACAAGTATTATGCAATATAAAAGTCAGGCTTCTAACAGCTGAGAAGTGGATCCAGTCATGTGCTAGATGCATATTCATATCTTGTACCCAGTCCTATTTTCTTCAGCTCAGGGAGCAGGAGCAAGTCACCTGACCATGCACCAGGGGCCAAGGTCTTGCCTTCAGTGGGCTGGAGAGTCTTATAATCACAGCCAGGTTTCCCCAGTGCCCCTACAATACAGCACATACCAATGAAACCAATTGTCAGCATGCATTTGGGAGTGATCACATCACTTGTGCAGATTGCACTTGACCCAAGCAAAGTTAATTGTCATGATAGTCTCTATACACATAGGTCTCACAGTAATAAGCATTTCCAAAGGAAGACATGAAACTCCCTAAGTTCTTATTTTCCAAATAGGCGGTGTTATTTTCAAGATATTTAATTGCTTTTTCTTTTTTAATTTTTGAAAACACTACGTAAAGGAAATTCTCACACTATTCACTGTTATCTATGATAACATATAATCCAAAAGCAGATGTTACAAGAGCTGCCATGACAGATAATGCCATTGAAATTGGTTGCCCAGAGCAAATCTATTCTGTGTCCTACTTACAAACATGCAAAACTCTTCACACTAGGACTCTGCCAGAATAAATTAGAAAACACAGATGTTACAAAAAAAAGTGACATTATCAAACATCAGCAAGCACTACAATGCTATTTTGTGAAGCACGGCTCCAAACCCATCCTTTCCAAACCCATACTTTGTTCGTATATATAAATAAAATTCAGTGAAGTGAACGGTACATTGACAGAGGGTTGCACAAAATGGTCTCCTCTCGCACAAGACACTTCTGCCTTGCCTCAGGACCTGCTAACTGGAGCAGGCTACAGTACACTTAGCTGTTTTACCACCTTTCAGCCCTTCAGCCTGGAAGCCCGTGTATGTACCAGAAAAATACCAAGAGTGCTTACACAAACTCAAGAAAACTTTCAAGACTTCATGTTTTCTGTAGTTCTTTCTCTAGTGAAATCTACCAAAACATATCTCAAATAGCCTATGGAGTTGGCTGGGGCATATGGAATTTCTCAGTTGCTATTGTAGCATTTGCAGATAGTGAAATATCTACAAATGTCTTGTGAAACATCAGTCAGTGAATTTTAAGACTCACTGGCACTACACAGAGAAGAGGCGGTTTCTGGCTATAGTAGACTTCTAAACACATAGGTGGACATTACATAGCTTATACTAAATTAGCTACTGATGTAGTTGACCTCTCAAAAAAAAAAAAAAAAAAAAAAAAAAAGAGAGAGACTTTTTAAATGAATTCTTCCTGAAAAGTTGGAAAAAATATTTTCAGAACCACCACCACCACCATTCTGGGGTTTTGCTTTAAAATGTTATGCTGTTATACTTAACCAAAAATAAACAAATAAACAAATAAATAAACAAATAAAAGAGTTTTTTTTTTGTTAAAATAGTTTTAACTGAAACAATTTAAAAAAAAAAAAAAAACACAAATGTTTAATTCTGGTGCCATGTAAGAAATAACAGAAAATACTTTCCATGGGTTTGATTCAGTTTCTCAAAAACTGTATTCTACAAAATCTCAGAGCTATCATAAGGGGATAAGTACAAAATGGCTGCATAAGATAAGGGCCATCAACTAATAAAGAATATGAGTTAGCCAGGTATAGGCTTAAGTTGGAAGTTAGGTGAAGGTTTCTCATTCATTAAAGAGCTGAAGTTCAGGCTCAGGAAGTTTTCCCATAGGAACTAAGGAGAATTAAACCTAACAACTTTAACATGGATTTTACCTCACATATGAAAAAGATTAGGAGATCTGATATTTCACAAAGCAGTAGACTGTTTTGTATAACACAGTAACCCCCATTCTTTCTAAATCTCCCACGACAGTCACCATTTAGAAGAATAATTTCAGGAGCTATGGAACAAAAAACTCATAAAGAGTTATATATATAGCTTATAACTAGATCTCTGTGCATGCATGCAGAAAACAACCGAAGGTAAAATTAGTTGCTGTATTGGACAGAGTAGAGGTGCTCTCAACAGAGGAATAACCTTTGTAGTGCTGTTATAATTTCCTGCAGAAAAAGATAGCAAAGTAGTCCTGCACTGTCCTGTAGAAGTATTGCTTATTGATTATATCATAAATGGTTTGAACTCTGCCATGACAGGGCTTCATGAGAGAACAAGAATTGTTAGGTACTGTGTGAAAGTCTCCACTCTGCTCAAGGATTCTAAGAGATCTGCAGCAAAATAAGAACAAAGGGAATAAAATTGGGGCTAGAGGTTATTGTGAAAACTTTAACTTTACTAATAAAATGCTTGAGGCTCTCAGCCACCCTATTGACAAAGAGCAATCTGCATGAAAATTCACACTGTGGCAATGATCCCAGAACACAAGGCAAAATTTCTGAAAGCAAGATTTTTTGGTTATTCTTTAAGAAAAAATGAAGAAATTCAGGGCTATACTAGCTGTGCCAAAATGAACTTTATTCTTAAGAATAGCTTACCAGTGTCACTGAGTCTTGTCCCCTGCTAATGCAGACATAAAAACCACTCATAAGCCCACCCCAGACACCAGCAGGTTTTGGCTCTCAAGAGCTCCTTTCCCTTTCTGCCCTGCCAGAGGAGCCCCATCCTGGTGAGCACAAATGGGTCCCACAAGTTCTGCTGGCACCTGCCAAGAGGATGAGGTGCTGAGAAATGGGGATACTTCCTCTCCTGTCACAAGCATTGGGCAAAGTTTTTGATTAATGTTAACAAATGGAAACAAGCAAATCTCTCTGACTTTTACCCTTCAAGGTTTTCCTTAGTTTTCCTCTAGCTCAGACCCTCTAGTCTCACCAGGCCAGTGCTGTAGCATATTTTTCTGATATCATCTAGAGTGACTCCTTTATTTCCTTGCAAAGAGCCAACTGAAATTTCTGAAGTGGGAACATTGTTCTCCTAGGAACAGGGCTATATCTCCCATCTGTTTTGAGAGAGGCAGACAGATTCATCAGATGATAACCTACCGTGACTATCCAGATGAAACATACTCAGCCCAATAACCTAAAGTGAAACCCTCTGTTTTTCATTACTTTGCTCTCTAGCGCATCTGTTCCTCTAAGAGAATTTCTTATAGTTCTGAACACTTGAGAAAACTGCAAAAGCTGGATATAAGGAGAAGGTAGCCACTACTGGCAGGTTTATAGGTGTTCTTATTTTTTATTCCACACAACATGAGTGGCCACCTCAGCAGTTTAGAAGTTGTACTTCACTTTTCTTTGGTTCTTTTATCTTGAAACTTGACAGTGATAATCGTAGCAAAATTACTGTCATGTTCAGATCATATTGATACTTGTTTGTCCAACTCTGTGAAGCTCACCACATGGTGCTTTTTAGCACCCTTAACAGCACAACTGCAAGAGAACAAAACATGCATGTTACCTGAGCAGCTGGTACAGACCAACCAATGTAAACAAGAGAGAAAACTAACAGAGCGCAGGACTTTATATACACAGTGTAGGTTACAATACCTTAGAGAATTGTGGTTAAAAGATTGCACAGATAGATGCTCAATGATATACAGTGGCCTTTCATTGATAATGTATGACATCATATACAATAACAAAGGGAAAAACAGGTTGAAATTGTATTTAGAATTACATTTTTCTTTGTACTGACACCCTTGAGAAAGCAGCCTATGGTAATATAAAAAGGACCATATTGACCGCTTCTTGCTTTTGGCATTTGGACCAGCAATAACTGTCCCTTTTTATTAATATTGTTTTTATCTAGAGCTGTAATGACCATCCTACATAGGTGAAATGAAAGACATTTATTTCATGCTTAACACCTCACTGGAAAAAAAAAATCAATGTATTGCACTAATTTGCTGAATAACTTTTTGCTGTCCAGGAGAAACAGTCCTCAAGGGCCAGCCACCTCACCTGGCATGCTCAGAAACTAACTGCAAATTACTGTGCTGGAGAGGTGGAACCTTACCATTGAGCATGCTGCAGCCTGTAGCTCTCTGCACTAACATAATCAGCAACAATGACATAAGTTATGGAGAAGTTCCTTGAGGACAGCCTAAGCCTTTCTTACAGCATTAATCAGCATTTTCATAGAAAGAAATAAAACTATGAGACAGCATTTAGTGGCCCAAGCAGGTTGGCAGATATTAGTCCTGCCTAGGTAAGCTCACTCTGTTGAGATGTCAACTAAGATGTTATCATCTCCAGGCACCAGCACCAAAGAATTTAACAGAGCTTAAAAACAGTTCCTCACCACTCACTCCTTCATGGAGGAACAGGGAGATTTACTGGCTATTTTCAAACCAAGGTTCCTATCTAAGACATATAAAGAAAAAAGAGATACTTCTGCCCATAGCTAGAGATGTATAGTAGAAGACTTCGCTTTCCTATTGGAACTGAGGATATGTCTATACTGCAGGTACCATACAGTGTAACCAGAATATCCTACATCACTTGATCAGACAACTACCAGCAGCAGAAATACAGCACTGTGTTTCTCAATGCTGGTTATAAAACCTGTCTGGGAAACCTAGCATATATTTGAAGAGGTTTAGCAGCCTGCTCTAGGTTGTACACTGCCAGAATGATGCTGCTAATGCTAGTTTAAAGATAACCCAAGTCTTGTCTGAAGGACAGCTGCCCAAACATCACCCGAGGGAGTAATCTGGAACAGCAGCAGTCAAAATCTAACTTTGGCATTTCATCTTTATCAGTGTCTATGTGGCTACAGACTGCTCTGAGCATCCATGTTCTTTTTCAGAGAGAAATGCCAAGTCAATGCCTGTCTTACAGCTGGACTGGTCTATCTCAGAAGCACTGAAGCTTGTGAGTTAAAGAGGGAACTAAGTGAGCCTCATGAAACAGCAGCTCCCTAAGCCTGCTGAGAGAAGAATAACTTGCAAAACAGAAAACCTACAAAACAAATGATCACACACAGTAAGAAATGCTACTGGTACATTTGAATGTGCTATTAATTTCTCACGGCTCAAAGCTATGCTCATGATCAGGGTGAGGATTTGGGAGAGACAGACCTGAAGAACAGTGCCCTGATTGCTTGCTTGGCCTGGACTCATTATACCCTGAGCATGGCTCACACGGCCCCTTGGTACAAAGCACAGGTGTCACCACAGCAGCCCATCTAATAGCTAAGTTTGCAGCCTGTGGGAAAACAACAGAAAGTTTTCATTACTCAACCAGTTCAGTCTGAGTAAAATTTTATTAACACTTGGATTTGGGCTTCTGATACATCATCAGGTGTCACTTGCACATAGGTCTCTTTTTCAGCTGCAGGAAGGAGCCATTTCCATCCAGAAAAGTCACTTGTGAATCTCCATTTAGAAATGCATATGTTTTTCCTTCTCTACTTGGACCCAGACTGCCCACACACCTAGCTCTGGATCTCAGAAAGCTGTGCTTCAGTTGTGGCACTCCACAGAGTTCGTGCTCTCTGTATAAATGGTACTATTGCTATCTTCTCTAACTTTTTTTTTTTTAGCCTTAATAATTTTGAATCACAGATCAAAAATGAGCCAACAACATCACGTCACTGTGAAAGAAACAAATACCATACTAGAATGAAATAATATAAACATAGCTTGGAAGACTAACTACTAAAGTAGTTGTGTTCCCGTTTAATGTTGATAAAGCCCTGACTTGAACACTGTATCCAGTTTCAGGGGTAATACCAGAGGAAAGATTTTAAGTAACTGTAAAATATAAAGAACAGTCTTGAAAGTGACCAGAAGGCTGGAAAGCATGAAAGAACTAGAGTTGCCTAAGCTACAGAAAAATAAATAAATAAATAAATAAATAAATGTCAGTGGCCTGAAATACTTGTGCAAAGTTGCTGAAAAGAAGAAGTGAATAATCTATTCTGCGTGTTTATAGTAGGTAGAGCAAGCAATAAAAGCAATAATGGTATGTAAATTGCAGCAAGAAGGATTCAGATTAGACCTTAGAAAAACTTGCAAAATTTCTTGGCATACTGGTGATCCTGCCTTATGGTAGGCAGAAGGGCTATTAACCTTCTGAATCTCCTCTAAAACAATTACTTCTACATTACCCAAGTAGAATCTTTCTGCTCCACAAAAAGAGACTTCAGACCATTTTCTTCAGAGAGTTAAGGATCTTGAGCTACAGGTGGTAGTGGGGATGCTGAGTGCCTCTTCCAAGGAATTCAGCCAATGGAGAAGGAGATTTCAAGGTCAGATATAGCACATCCCCATTGCTAACATGCATATACACACAACTCATGACAAGGAAATCAAGAAATGAAATATCAGGTAGGTTATTTAGAAGCGAAACTAAACAAAACCAAAACAGCATTTTTCAGAACTATTTGTGCTTAACATAGTGTGTCACTCATATCATCGTATATCAAAAAATATAAAGAGGTATTCTTTCATCTGTCCTCAGTCATTCACTCATCTCTGACTTTTCATGTAAAGTAAATTCTTCCAATTACTACAGGCAGCTGCAGAGAAATTTTGGCTGAGATAGAAACACTTTCAATAAGTTATGCCATCTTTCATCTACATTTTACAATCTACACATACAAAAAGAGAAATCTATAGTAAAACTCATCCAAGATGATTACAAACAAAAACAGACTTAAAAAGAATTTACTACTACTATCATGCCTTCATCTGTATAGCAAACAGTCACTGAAAGCTAAACAAACACAAGCGAAAAAGTCACAGTGTTGTGGAACTGTGGAAACCCAAAAAGAATTCTTCTTTTGAAAATACCACGTGGCAAAATATTTGGCTTTGCAATCTCTCTTCTTAAACCTGTATTCAGTCCACAACTACTCAGTGAAACCAGGACTTAAGCCTTACTGACCTGTGTATTAGCCTTGCAAGAGCATGAATTAGGGTGATACATAGCAAATCTAAAAACATTTTACTTTAGCCATGTGTTATTAATGTTAAGTAGGAAATTCTACTATGAAGGTTCCTCTCTTCCCATTACATCTCAACAATAACATCATTTCTCCTTAATACCATCATTTCCCCTTAAAAAAATATGTAGATATAGAACTTAGTACCATGGTTTAGTGGTGGACTTGTCAGTACTAGGTTAAAGGTTGGACTACATGATCTTAGAGGTTTTTCCAACCTGAATAATTATATGATTCTATGATTCTCTGAAATTAGGCTGAAAATAAAGTCTCTTCAGAACTAGCTGTATGGTAGGACCAAAACCAGCAAAGCAGCAGTTGATAAGGGTGTTGGAAAGTTTAGCAAGAAAAGCCATATATTAAAAGCCATAGGGAAGATGACTGTACTGGGGCTGAAAAAGAAGGGCCAGTATGCAGTTCACAAGTGACTGAGAATCAATGTGGGAATTAAGTACAAATGCTGGTAAAGAATAATAATACAAGATAGAAATTGGCATGTCATGAGGAATTTTATTAATATATTAATAAATTATTTCACGCAGATGGCAGAAAAAATTATACCATGAAATGACAATATATATATTTTTTTTTAATTAAATTATAGGTGCTTGGCTCCAATTGTTTCTTAGAACACTATACAAATATCCATCTTTTCTTCTGATGCATATCTGTGCAAAAAAACACATTGCTACAAGAGCATGGAAAATTCACACCAACATGTTGCTTTTTGTTCTTTAATAGACTGTAAATTTTCTTTAACAGACTGTAAATTTCTGTTGTGTAAATTGTTTGTGTGCATGAAAAGGCTTCAAGGTAGGTGCAGGTGAAACAAATCTCAGCTGGATAGAGAAGGAATCAGGACAGCTTAATAAAATTAAGTTCCTCTTATTTGGCTCTTCGTTAACTTCCGTGTTAACTCACTAACTGAGTCACCCCGTAACAACACCAACCAGGTATTACCCACATGCTGCAGGTAAGGTGGGTGCCTAACATAGAAAAGGTGAAGTGGGCTGTCTGTATCTGCAGAGAAAATGCCAGAGACTGAATTCACAGGCAGGACTTGTTTGGCTCTGTGCCCAGTTCTTAAAAACCTAGACAGTCATGCCATCAATACATGCATTTCCCTACCAAACTGTGTAAATTAAAACCTCCTGAGCTTTGCTGCCTTAGCAAGTCCAGTCTCCTAAACATCACACTTGTGGCCTGAGCCCTCTTAATTAAGATTCAAGAGGAACAAAGTGGCTGATGCACGGGGTCATCAGGCAGCCCCATGCCAAACCTTCATGGGCTAAAGAGGAGAGAACTTTGGTCACACAATCTGCTCATTAGGGAGTTTGGAGGGGCTGTGTGCCCTACCAGGTTGTGGGTCAAGGTTTTTCACAACCTTTCTCTGCACAAGGGCAAGAAAATCTGGGAGGCAAGCTGCTGGTGTTTTCTCTCATTTTATACGTGCATTGTACCAGACTTGAATGCTCACACCCCGCAGGGACAATTTCTGTCCTTGTCAATTACTTCAGTAAACACGGTTAATGGTGTTTCAACTGGTTACAACCTGATATTTTTCAGGCATATACACAGGCAAAGCAGGATCTTCCTAATACCAGCTCTCTCTGTGTTTACACAGCAGGGAGGGTAAATGTGGAATGCCTGTGCCAAAATAAATATGATTATTACCCTTGCCATTGTGAAAGAAATTACTCAAAAGTGAGATCAATAGAAATGTGTTGTAAATGCATGATCAGATGATTTTACAATCAGGATAAGGATTTATAGAGAGCTAAAGCAGTGAACAACAAATACATAATCAGAAATATTAAATTATCTTTGTTATGTGGGAGGAAGGTTTGACATTAAGGATTTTCTTTCTCTAAATATTTGTGAGCTGTGTAGTGACTAACATTAAAACATCAAAATGACAGCTAAACTCATATATTAGCACATCAGCAAGAAGAGGCAGTGGTATAAGTATGATTGCTAGAATGTATGAGGATGTTTAGAGGCTGACTGAGGTAGCAACACAGTTTTAATGAATGTACTCAGTAAGACATTTTGGCATTCAAAATGGCACATTTTAAGTAATAACAAAATTTATGTCCAGACCAGTTCAAAACAGGGCTTGCCCCCTTCCCTTAAACACTGCATCTTTGGGGCCAGTCCAGTTATGAAATGACTGTGCTTTAGCTTCCAAATCACTTAGCTATTTCAAAGGTAATATTGTACCTACTTTGCTTATCAAAAGATAATGCTCTGCTTGGTGACCTTATGTGCTGAGGATTAAGACAAAGTGGATACAGTCTCCTGTGGCAATAGCAAAAATCAGCTTCCCTTCTCCTCTCTCACGTTCTATGTGTAACCAGTAATCAGTCTTGCAGCATATAACAATTTAGAACAGTATTTTACAGAAACTTGATTAAAATGACACAGTTTGGGAGGAGGGGGAAGAGGAGAACAAAATGAATTTGCAATTGCTGGAAGAAAATGCATTAACCTTGGTGGGCTTTATAGCAAGTTGCTTTTTCATGCATCCAGACACTTCTTTTGAAGTCTGGCACATCCAGCCGCTCTGTTTTCCCAGTCGCTATGACTGAAGACCACCTTGAGAATACAAGAGCTCCCATCCAGGGCACGCACTGAGTTTTCTGCATGTGAAGCCAAGAAGCAAGAAAGGAGAGAAGTTAAGGAAAAGGAGGAATATAGAGAGGAAGCATGTTAGACAAACACCCTCATCTTAATAAAATTTAAGACATGCCTGGGGTTTGCAGGCAGATGAGGAACTTGAGAAATTCTCCAGTGTGGACTAATACAGACTGTTTTTTGTTCTAACTGAACATCAAATCCTCAGCTGAGTCTCTTCAGTGACATTCACCATATTAACACCTGAGCATTTCAAAAAAATGTAATGCATTCTAATTTTCCTCCATACTCTTCGTTAGTCAAAGATTGGGTTGAATAAAACAATTTAAATTACTGATAACAGTACACAGTAACAAAAGTGATGCCTAAGGAGGGATGGGACAGGAAGGAGGTGGCGTGGTACATGTGCAGTGATGAATACAGAGCCAGAAGCTCTCTTCCCACCAGCTTGCCTAGTGCTTTGGTACGCATCATCTCCTGCCACCCTCCAAACCATCTTTGCGATTCTGGCTGAGGGCAGAGGCATAAATTCAGGTAAGATGCACAAGCATCTTGGGGAGGGTAGATTAGGGTGCCGAGGGGGAGATGAACACCTATGCAGGGAGAAAGGAAAAGCAGGAAAAAGGGGTAAAGGCCAAAAATTAGTAGTGCAAGAGCTGGACAAGTTGTCAGCACCAGGAGGAGCACCAGGTTGCCCTCAGGAAGTGTATCAGCCATGCTCGAGTCTGTCCCTGTCCCCCCTGTTTTTTCAGCAAATGAATTGGGAAAGAGAATAATTTTTTCTTCCAAGGAAAATACCAGATGACAAAGAAGTCAGAAGCTACTCATTGTTTTTACTTTTTCACATTTTCTCACTGCTTTTCTTGGCCAACAGTTCATTTTTGTATTCATTTGCTCCACAAAACGGCTTCACACTTTTTGAAGTATGTTGGAGGGCTCTCACTCTTCAGAGAAACTAGGACCCATCCTAGAGACATTTTAAGAAGAGGAAGTTTTGAAGCACGTATTTATCTCTCCATCATTTTGTTTTTCCAAAAGGTAGCTACTATCTCTAGTCACCATGAAGCAACAGTAATGGGTAGTGCTGGAGACTGCTGCAGAGGCAGCACGGGAACCCAGATAAATTAAAGCACTCATGTTCTGCCTAGTTCTTAGGGCACTGAGAACTAGAGAATGCTACAAGAAATAGCTTTCTAGAAGGCACTTCTGATCTCAATAATATATATATATATAAAATAATAATTTTTAAAAGGCAGTCTAACCAAATTATTTACATATCATATCTAGGTTAGAGACTTTTAGCCAAAATTTTAAAAATGGAGAATGAAAGTCTCTTTTTTTTCTTTTTTCTTTTTTCCTTTTTTCTTTTTTCCTTTTTTCTTTTTTTCTTTTTTTTCTTTTATTTATTTTTTTTAATGCTCTGAACTTTAAAGCTTTAATTTGATGGAAATAAAATATACTTCAAAAATTCAGAAATAATGGGATACTTATCTACTTTATTCACAAAGCATATTTAAAGTAATTATAAAAAGTCATGGAAGATCCACTACAGGTTGTTATACAAAAAGATACAATCCCTGGCTCAATAAAATGAGAAGAATACTAGAGAAAATAATTTTTCTCTGTGTTCATACACTTCCCCACAGATTTTCTTCCAGACAGTGCTGGAGTCAGGCTACCAGGCTAGGTGGATGCTTGTTCATACCCAGTACCACTCCTCTTACCTTCCTAAGGCACAGCAAACACCTCATAAGACCTGACAGTAGGAAGACTTACGTGGGCCATAGTTAACTATTTACCAAGCATCAGCTCTTACTGGATGAGCTTGGTTTTGATTGTTGTATTATTTGCACTACAGCCAGGTTGCCCAAATACATTCCAGTTATTGGTACAACAAAAAAGCTTTATAAAAAAACAAAACAAAACAAAACAAAACAAAAAAAAACATTGTAAAGCAGAAGGGGATGCCTGGAAGGTCACCAGGAAGCCTAGCAAAAAAAGAGAGACTGCAACTCTCTATTTACTAAACTCATCTGTAACACGGCAGGCTCTGCATCACATTACAGAGGGTCATCATATCACTGGGGAGCTGTCTGGACATAAAGCTTTGTGGTTTCAAACAGACTGAAAGTTTGGTTTGTCTGCCATTCTGCTGCCTCCTGTAGAGAAATACCATACAACCTGGCTGTCTCCAGCTTCCAATTTACTTCTCATGAAACAGCCATGTATATCTGCCACAAATGCACTTATTCCCCATATGGAACTGTGTCACGTATGGCTGCCATAGACACAGTAATGTGACACAAAGATAGACGAGCTTTCTCCTCCTGCTAAGATATCAACCTTTTTTAATGCAAATGCCTAGGCTTCACCTGCAAATGCAACTTACTAGGAGAAAACAAATATCCCAAATATCCCATATAGTCCCTTCCCTTTGTTCTTCTTCCCCTAGATGCCTTTTTAGCAGCACTTGAAAGAGGCTTAAACTTTTGTGTTCCTCTGAGTTGCTGGGAGAGAAGAAAAAAAAAAAAAAGAAAGAAAAAAAAAACACTTCTTTGGGAGTTAAGCCATTACGTGACTGAACTTATGCATTTTGTTTGTAGAATTATGTCCTTAGTTTTGATGCTAAAGCAGCTACTGGACTCACATCTGCTGCTGGAAGGCTAGCCAGACTCTGGAGAAATTTCAGTAGATATCAAAAAGTTCAGAGGATCCAAAAAGTGCAAAGAATAAAAGCACAGAGGAGGAAATATGCTTGTATATGCTTGTAAACTTGCGTTTGGATATCTGAAAAGTATTTCTGTTTAAAAAAAAAAAAAAACTTTTCTAATAATCTGCACTGGGATAGAACCTACACTTTGCCTTTACTAGACTATCACAGAAGCCTTTAGGCTAGTGCCAACACAAGGAGATGCACAGTTTCCTGTGTCTCTCAACACAGAAATGTGAACAAAAAAGTGTCAAAACTTAAAGTTCTTTATTAGGGTTTAATGGAAAAGTAGAAATGATTGGATTCACCTTTTTTATACCATGCCTCATTTTCTATTAGTCACATTGTTATACCAGCACTACTCCTTTTCCATCTGAAGATGCCTTGCTATACTGGATCACAGTCTGCTTTGGTACAGCACACTAAAAAATCCATATCTCATTATGCCATAACACTACAGGGGAAATACAGTAAGAGAAGTATAATATACCTTTTAAAAAATAGATGCTGAAGAGGTGTTAAATAACAAAAGTCAAAGGGTTAATTTCATCTTAAGAGTTCTTATTTCAAATCATAGTCACACACGCTTTAGTTTTTCAGTGTGTAGTTCACTTCCATTCC
The DNA here is from genome assembly GCF_013377495.2 of Cygnus atratus. NCBI lineage: Eukaryota > Metazoa > Chordata > Aves > Anseriformes > Anatidae > Cygnus > Cygnus atratus. Next base: position 53,625,388 of record NC_066364.1, on the reverse strand, counting down.
CATCCCTGTCTTGACCTCAGAAACTTTCTTGACAATACAAGCAAGAATTCATATAACTAATACTGGCTTTACAGTCTATATGTCTCATTGGCTTGTCCTGGATGCATCGTGCACACCCATGTAGATAAATATTTCTGCCTCATATGTTAGATATTTCTGAAAAAAAAAAAAAAAGTTATAGACGTGTATGTGAATCCTCTACCACAGGCATTTGCATGCATGTAGGCGCACAGACACAATTGCTTGTTGGCTTATCAGTATTCAAAAACAGTTCTATGTGTAAAAACAAGCTGATATTCTGATATTTTCATCTTTATGACCACACTGATATTTTTAAGAGCAAGAGTCTTTTTGACATGGGAGTCCTACCTCCTATGTCCTACTTCCCCATGACCCTGCCCTCCACCTCCACCTCATACTACTTTTGGAACTTTAGTCGTCACGTATTCAGAATAGAGTCATGGCATAGAAAAGCATGTAGTTCACCTTATAAGATACAATATAAATAGGATATTCCACAATATAAAGATGAGGTACTTGAAAGCTTCCAGAGGAGGGCAGCAAAACTGGTAACAATGCGTGAAGGCATGTACTGTGAGGAGAGGCTGAGGACACTTGGGTTGTCTGCTCTGGAGAAGAGGAGGCCAAGAGGCAACCTTGTTGCTCTCCGCAACTCCCTGAGCAGGGGAAGCGGGGAGGGGGGTGCCAGCCTCTGCTCCCTGGTCACCGATGGCAGGACATGAGGGAACAGCAAAAAGCTGCACCGGGGGAGGGTCAGACTGGGCATTAAGGAAAAACTCTGTACCATGAGGGTAGTCAAACACTGCAACAGGCTTCCTGGAGAGGTGGTTGATGCCCCATGCCTGTCAGTGTTCAAGACAGGTTTGGACAATGCCCTTAATAGTATGCTGTAACTTTTGGTTAGCCCTGAAGTGGTCAGGCTGTTGGACTGCATGATCTTTGAAGGCCCCTTCCAACTGAACTATTCTATTCTAAAAACATCAGTGTTACTTTCACAGGCAGAGTGAAGCTTTACAATGAAATCTGGGCAGTCTGAGTTGATTTCATCTCAGCTATTTCTCATTACTTAAACTAGGCAAACCACAGCATTTCTCAGGTCCCTGCAGAACCAACAGACTTTAGGGCAACTCACTCTTTACTTCAAAATATATATTCCTCTTTGCTTTACCATTTTTCAGTCACACAGTAGACACTGATGCATTCTGAATACAGTTCCTGTTATTCAATACATCTGGCCAGTGTAGTGGGGCTGGTCCTCTTTCCTGTGTCATGTCTGCATTCAGCATCCTGCTGACAAAATGGACTAATTTCTCACACTCCTTTAACTTCTCCCCGGTTTGGAGCACCGACTTGAGCAGCCAAGTCTTCAGATCTACTACAGCTCCTGAAGCTATGAATGCAGTTTGCTGACTTCTCCCAAAATGTTTTAATGTGTCTGGGGCTGTTCATCATTAGAAAGGAGTGCTACAGAGAGGGTGGGCCCCTATGCAAGGGCTCTCATTCTTCAGAGAGTGCTGACAGATGCTGCCAGCAGGACAGCACCTCTGAAGGTTGGACTCTTCAAATGAGAGACCTAACTATATCAGCAAGCTAGTAATCTTAGGAAAGAGATCTGACAGGCCATTTAGGAATGTCAATAGAATGTCCAAGAAAACAAATATTATTTTGGTTGATTTTATTAATCTTAGACCAAATTTTGCTTCCTAAGAACCAGTACAGCTCAGAATGGCAAGTACTTTATCCATATGACAATATAATAAGAAAATTGCCACTCAGGTTTAGAAATTGAGTCTTTTCTATTTTCTGACATTCATTTATCCAGAAGAAATCATGCAATATCTGAAATTACACAGGCCTTATCTTAAGGAAAAAAAAAAGAAAAAAAAGAAAAAAAAACATTGAATCATAGAAGCTGTCAATACAGTTTTAACCTTTGAAGAAACACTTTCTTTTCAAAAGGAGTCGCATTACCTTTTCCATGGAAAATTCTAATAATGACCCATAAAAATATTCCAAATACTTTTTTCTTGTTAAGGGGTCTAATATTCTTTAAAATGATTTTACCACTTCCTGTGGTAACTCGTTAGTTCAAAGAATGGCATTTCACCTAAGTGCTATGACAGCAAACAATTAGTGATAAAATGTAATAAGTTATCACCTACTTCTAAGAAAAAAAAATTGAAGAACTATTCCTATACAACATCATACTAACAGATAACCTCTTTGAACTGTTCTAGCATCTAGATTCTTGTTTTTGCCTTCTTACAATATATAGCATTTCTAACCTTTACCTTTTATTAATTTACACAAAGAAGAAAACAATGTCAATAACAGAAAAGTTTCTTCAAAACCAGAAAATGCATTTGATGTTTGGTCCAGTAATTTATGGTTAAGATTGCCCAAAATAAAGATGAGAATGGTCTATCTTGCCTATTCTTCTCATATTACAGTTTTGCTTTTTGGGAATTACTTGTTCAGTCTAACTGAAGTTGTAGGTAATGCTGCTAGTGCTACTTCTCTTGGTGCTATCTATTCAAAAATTACTGTTAAGAACTACTTGAACATCCATCTTTGGTTTTCTTTTGCCTAGTTTTAGCCTATGTAAGCTTCTCACTCTACTCTTTTAAGTTGTTCCTGCAAAGCATAAATCTAATTTACAGTTACATAGACAGTATTCTTTCACACAGATTTCAGCAGGCAAAAAGTCATTCAAACCAGTGAGAACTTCTTACACACTACAAGAGTAGTACATGATATTAGAACTCATTGGCTTATTTGCTATGAGTAAGATATTTGATGAAGTAAGCTCAGTTTTTGCTCACAAACCATTTGCAAATTGGTCATGAATTTTGTAGATCTATTGGTGAGTCTTCTGACAAATTCAAATACGGATTTCAACCTAATGACCAGTGAGAAAACTATTCACTGTAGCGTATAGTTTGTTTAAAGCTGTGATTGGTGGCCTATATTTCATATCATTTCTGCTGCCAGGAGAAACAATAACTAAATGAATACTACCCAATAGTCAACAGAAAACATTCTTTCAGGTACAAAACTCACTCAGGTGAAAACACACAAAACTCCTCCTGAGTAAACTGTTGGTCACCCAAACACTCAGAACTGATGAGGACACACGAGCAGACTGCACTTTGTCAGTTTGTTGATGAAAACGTTTTCTAGACATTCTTTTGGCTAACTTTCCAGAAAAACTGAAGATTCCCTAAACATTTCACGCCTTTTATTATGACATAAAATAATGCAAAGCTATTCTTTGTTAATAAAACAGTGAAAAGGGTACATTTTAATATATCAAAAGATAAGTATCAATATACAATTTAGAGTTTATGAGGAAAATATTTGAATTAGTTCATTAAGCCACAAAAAGACAATACTACAAAATGAGGTTGATCATTTGGAAGGACAACATCAATGTGAAAGGAATGATTTTCAAGAGCAATTATGTGATTTAGATGTCTTCTTGGTAAACTAGATGGTCTACCCTACAATCAGAACTATGATTACAGCACATAATCCACACTAGCTTTAAAATTGAGCTAGTACTGAGAGGGCAATGAACGAACAGTTTGTGAGCTGTAGATGCCACAAGGGACGTGCTGCACTTAATGAGGCAGACACTATATATCCTTCTCTGTTCCTTCTCATGTAGAGATAGCAGCTTGTGCTATCATCCCATTCCAACTGCAAGAGTCAGCATATGTACCTCACAGATTTGCTTGCATTTTTATGGGTTTTATACCATTGCAATCACTTTTTCTGTATTTTTTTTGTTTGTTTGTTTGGTTTGGTTTTTTGTTTTTTTTGTAAAACAAAGACCCAATCAAAGAAATGAAAACCTTGCTCAGGTAATTGAGGATTACAAAGTTTAATGTAAATGGAAAAAGTTTCCAGTCTCTCTCAAATTTAATACCCTTCTATGTTTCTGCAAGTGTAAACTATTATTTTGTGATGATGTCCTAGTGGGTTCTTGTTCTACATTTCGCTTACAGGAAGGTAAGGCATTATGCTGAAGAAGTGGAAAGAAGACACTGAGCAGCTATTCACCTATCATCACTTCACTTCAGCTATTTAGAAAGTCTGTTCTTTGTCCTACTACTTCCCCTTGGCTACGGATTTTCCTATGCAAATATGCCTACAAACCAAGGCTGAAAATATGTCAACAACTATATCTTAAGTGCTCACAGGCACCAAGCTAGTCAGGAAGCATTCTCTCAAAATTATGACTGACTTGTCAATATGAGAAACAGAATGAGCATTACAGTCTAATTGCTCCCTATGCCATCCATATGTATTAAATACAGCTGCTGTTATCTTCCTTGCCAACTGAGAAGGTGTGTGTGATGCAGCAATCTGAAGGTCAATTGCCAGCCCTGCATAGTGAATAATATTGAAAGATGCACTTCTCAGAGACAGTATATACCAGTTCAGCCATTCACTTGATTCAATCACACCTACAAGATAAACGAATGTCTGAAATCCCACCACGCGGGTGAGCAAACAAGACATTTCTACATCATTTCATAACAGGCATATGACCCTGAGGACTCTTCAGAAAAACTGGGACTTAGTTGCTCTTGAGAAATAGACAAAATACCACACAACAGTTCATGAACTGATCTCAGGAACAGTCCATTTGAAATTTAGACATTGTTACTGAACTAAGCATGAACCACAAGCTATTGATCAATCAATTAAGACCCAGCTGACTGAGTGCTTTAAACATTTTTAAAATATAACTGAACAGAAGCTTAGGTCATGTTTCATCTCCTTACCTTACACAAACATATGTTTAAAGCACTCAGCCAGTGAGTCCCAGGAAATCGGAGAGTTTGGGCGAACAAGGGGTTCATTGAAATGAATTGACACTATGAGAGTGGCCAATGTTCTGCTTGCTTGGCCTCCTCCCTTTCTGCACTACTTCCCTCAGGATTGCTTATTCCCTCTGTTCTCTGGTTCTCTTTATACTTTCTGCAAAACTTGTCCCCCTACATCTTACTCCATCCACTCCTTTTTCTCTGACCCTCCCTCCTCACCGTGAATGCTTTTCTTCAGCTCTCTGCCTGAATCCCTGTATTTTATCCCTCTATAAAACTAGGTCAGCCCTGCAGCTCACGTCCACAAGTGCTTGGCATATATTTTTCAGTTGCTCGCTACTGTGCACACATGCAGTCAGTCACTGCAGCTGGTCCTGTATCCTGGAGGAGCTGAACTGCTGCCAAGCGAGGGACAGTTGACTTCTTGCTGACTATTGACATCTAAGGTACCACAAGTTCTCCTCTTCAGCAGTCCTTTGAGCTCAAAAGCATCACAGCCAAGTCTGAGAAACATTGATCTTACCTCCAACTGTGGCCAATACCAGATGCTTCAGAAAAACAAGACACCCTGTATGGATAAATATGCCAGAATTTGCTCTGATCAGATGGACAAAACCTACAGATGAAAGATGAAATGGCTCTGCTGGAAACAAGGTCCAAAATCTGACCTTAGCCTGAGATATATTTCAACAACATCAGGGTTTGGAAAGAGCTCCTTCTTTGTGGAGAAAATAAAAGAAAAAGGCTTCCAGACATATCCTGGAAGAGAAGGATTTTGTTCATTTTTTTCGGTGCTGATTTACAGCAGTGAATCCCACCCAGATTTTCATTTTGAGCTACAAGGTTATCTTCCCTGTAGCATCAATTACTGGATATGCTTCCACCATGCTATTTCTACCACACTATTTGTTTCCTTTTTAAACTAAAATAAGAGAAGAACATCTCTTACTCATTTTAGATGTCTTACTTAGAAGAAGAAAATACTATCTTATCCACTCATAAAACTTTTCACATACCACTAGATCTCCTTACCTACTCACGTTCCTATTTCTCTATAAAAATGAGGCTACCACAACCAAACACAGTATTATCAGCTATGAAAGATAACACATCACCATAATTTGTATTCTCTGTACTATTCCTTTCACAAAATTATGGTTTTGTTTCGTTTTGTTTTGTTTGTTTGTTTGTTTGGCCACTTCTGTTTTGTCCTTTGAGACACCCAAGGCAACAAGTGAAAACATTTTGTCATGTTGAAAATCAATCTTTTAATCCTCCTTTGTCTTTAACTTGCAGTCCATGACGGCACTTCAGGTGAGTAGTTTTTTAATAACTTTATGACAGACTGTGTCAAAGGCCTTTGAAATTCCAGATAAATCCTTTATATTAACCTCCAGGGCTCAGGAGGAGTTAAATCTTATCAACATTTTAAAAAGTGAAGGCAATTCTTTATGAGTCTAATTTTCATGAGAAAATTTCAGATAACGCTTCAAATAATGTCTTAAAAATATAAAAAATCATTGTATTTTCAAGACCATTCCCAAACATGGAGTTCCAAAAAGTGTCTTGTATCAGAACTGACACTGATAGAGTACTACACTTGTACCTTTTTCATTATTAATATTTCAAGCATACTGTTGTCTCTTCACAAATTGTCACTCTGAGAGAAATGTTCTTTACTTCCTCATCTAAAATAACAGCAGATGACATTCCTAGTATTTTCTAGGAAAAGTTATTATTTCTGTGCAGAACACCAATTATCTACTCTGCCAGGTGCCACAGATCAGATAAAGGAAGAATTAGTAGTTTAATCATAGCAGAACTCTTGTGTCACCTGCGGCTCTCTGCATCTCTATTTCCAGTCTCGTTTTTCAGCAATATTATGGATTTTACGGGGAAAAAGAATCTTCTTCTCAGTCTTATGCACCCTTATTAACTGTTAAAATGCATGGAAGAGTGTCTTCTCTTATAAGTTCTATCTGATGGCTGTATTTCTTTAGTTGTAGTAGTAGTTAGTTCTCGACAAGTAACAGAGACTGACAGATCTCTGTCCTTGTATCTCAGCCTCACCCTCCACATTTCCAGAAAGGCAATTCACAGATTTCTGTTTCAAAGAGCTGAGTTTTGTTTTCTCCCCTAATTTATGTTCCTGTCTCTGAGACAAGTGAACAAATGAGTCACAAAAACAAATTTGTTAAATTAAATGAATAGACAAATGGAAAAGAAAAACCATCCATAAGTAAGAAATCACTGATCAACACCATGATCATTTAAACTTTGGCAGTCCCTCTGAGATGCATTTGTAGCCAAGAGGAAAGATGGGACGAAATAAAAAATTAAGTATCCTCTATTGCTGGAGAAAAACAGAGAAATTAAATTGTGGGGTGTGTTAGCACTGAAAATCAAGTCACACTGACAAAATATCCACTGTCTTTTTCTGATAGTACAGTTACATCAGTGACAGTCTTGCAAATTTTTTCCAAATTCTGTACTCAGATGTTTAGCCCCTCTCTGAGTTGATACGAGCCTGCAAGTACTTTCATACCCAGAATCTAACCAAATAAAGCATTTAAAAGTTTTGAAGTCAAGGAACATAATAACCTTGCAAATTTAATGAGGTTGCCTACACTTGGGGTATTAGAAAGAGAAACAGAATTCTTCCTAAATTATATCAATAATCTTGTGTTTTTGTCTGCAGTTCAGCTGTCAGCACCTTTTGTTACTCTTTTCAACAATATCAGCTGTTCAGTACTGGCATGGCTGTGTTTCTGCCTATCTCCATTCCCTGCCATTTTGCATCTACCTACCTACTCTATAATTTCCCTTGAATGACTCAACATCAACTCCAAACAGCCAGTGCAGAAACCTCAGTGCTCCACACATTACCCAGCACTGCTACAAATTCAAAGCAACACTCCCTGCCACTCTCACTACTGCTTCTACTGGCCACATCACTGCGTCTTTGCTCCATACAGATACACACTGGGTAATATAGCTGGTAGAAGACGAGCATTTCTCTCTTATCCACTCCTCTGGAAAATATCTGCATGTGTTTTGCTCTCTGACCAAGGGAAAATACCATCTTTCAAAGTCATTTTTGCAACTCATGGTCCCAATTCCAACACATTGGAATTTATCCCTGAAATATTCCACTGGCTCCTAGTATTTCATTACATAAAAATCAGTATTTCCACTGGATGCCTGACTCCTGTGTCTTGCCATGTTTCTCCCTTGCTTTCCTGCTCTGCCAGAAGTGCCACACCATGCTCCCAGATGCTCCAGAAGTCTCTGAAATTCCCATCCAGAATCTGCCTCAACATTGAATTCGCTAATCAAGACAAACCCTTATATCCCTTTTTAATCCAAATCACTGCTCAAAAGCCATCTTTGCTGTTTTGTCTATAATAAGAAGAGGCAGATAATTAATGATGCCTTGAGGTATAAATGAGGACATCTACCAACTTCTGACAACAGTTAGATAGAGCAAATGTGTATGATTTCAAAATAGATTTATTTTGTTGCATCTCTCCTTTGTCTCTCTTTTCAGGTCACATCTTTCCCTAAACTGTGCATGTTAATACAGCACTTAGCACAGTGGGGGTCCCAATCTTTAGTGGGGCCCCTGGGCAACAAACATTACAAGCATTAAGTAATAATGTTACACATGCTTAATGTTGATGCAGATAATAAGTTTCTTAGAACAGGAAATTTCATTACCTAACGTGACAAATGTGATCAGCCTAAACAATGTTCACATTGCTTGCATATGTGATATTATTAACTGTATTCTTAAAAGCTATGCTCATTAAATTTAAGGACTAGAATTCTAAATCCTGGACTGTTTCTTATTCTTTCTGTTTTGTATAGACACACAAGTATGTGAGTATAGATGGCATGAATCATCACTCTTTTCCTCCTAACTTTTGTTTTCCTTCTAAGCAATTATCATAACTATCACAAAAATATGTAAATACAAAAGGGGCATGAACAATGTGGTTGGGCAGAGAAGAATATGTAGACCAAGAGACAGTTGCCTTAATAAAATATTATCCTCACCACAGTGAGGTTCAGAAACTCTCATAGTATCAAAAATCAGTTGGCAGACTTATGCTCAGGATGCATCTCATCACCAGCATCCTTCTGGCTGCTGTGGCTGTTCACCTTGCTCATGTCCCTGCTGAGTTTTTCATGCCCTGGCACTGGAGGGATGTACCCCCAGGGGCTCAGGGTACATCTGCCCAGAAACCAGGTGCACAAGGTAAGCTGATAACAAATTTTGAGAAATCCTGCCTTATCAAGGACATCTGAACAGTACAGACCATACATTCACCATGTTCCTGAATCCTGAAGTACTTACACATCAGGCTGTTACGGCAGAGGTTGTTTTAATCACATGCATGTCTTTTACCACTCTCCAATTTCTAGTTGATTTTCATACTCCTTTTACCACTGACTAATGTATCTGATTAATAACAAAAATAAATAAATAAGTAAATAAATAATTGTAAGTTAAGAAAGTATGAGTTACTAAAAAAATAAATTAAAAAAATTCAGACTTTGTTTTTCTTTATGCAACTGCTTAAGTAGCTTAGTCATTTTACTCTGTCATTTGAAAATATACAGCCTTGGGTTTTGTTTTTGAGGTTAGACGGGGACATTATTATTGCTAAGTCTTTTAAGGCTAATATTTATAAAGAATAATCAGGGACATCATCATCTTCTTCTGTCACTGAGGCTCTACCTGTCAAAGCTTAGTTTTGCACAGCTGGGCTTTACACAAAAGCCAAACTGCTGACACACAACTCTGTGATCATCTTCCTCAAGCAATGAAAACAAGACTTTCCAAAGGAGATGTCCTGGTTTCAGGTAGGACAGAGTTAATATTCCTCCTAGTAGCTGGCAGGGTGTTATGTTTTGGATTAGGATGAGAAGAGCGCTGATAACATGCTGATGTTTTAATTGTTGTAGAGCAATGCTTACACCAAGCCAAGGACTTTTCAGCTTCTCGCTCTGTCCTGCTAGAGAGCAGGCTGGGGGTGCAGCAGGAGCTGGGAGGGGACAGACCCAGGACAGCTGACCCAAACTGGCCAAAGGGGTATTCCATACCATCTGACGTCATGCTGAACAATATATAGGGGTGGCTAGCCGGGGTGGGGGGGCGGCTGCTCGGGGATAGGCTGGGCATCGGTCAACGGGTGGTGAGCAATTGCATTGTGCATCACTTATTTTGTACACATTATTACTATTAATACTATTATTATTATTATTATTATTATTGTTATTATTTTTCCTGTCTTAATAAACTGTCGTTATCTCAACTCACAGGCTTCACTTTCCCGTTTCTCTCCCCCATCCCGGAGAGGGAGGGGGGAGGGTGAGCGAACGGCTGTGTGGTGTTTGGCTGCCAGCCGGGCTAAACCACAACAGGAGATGAGAGACACTTTCTTTTTGAGAGCTGACACTAATGTTTATATTATAACTCAGCTACAGATGAGCAAGTTTGCTGAAGTACTGCAGGCAGAGGGGCACCTGCCTGCTGCATGTGTTATAGTTAGTAGCTATTGTTGGTACACACAGGAACATTTCAATTGCTAAGTCGTAAACATCAGCCAACCCCCTCCCCAGAATTAAAACTGGGAAAAATAAGCATAGTTACCAGTAAAGTTTCTTCTCCTGTTTGCTGACTAATTGCTTAACTTTTATTGTTGCATAAAAGAGAAATTAGTTTATTTCACCTTTGCAGTATATGTGCTTTACTGGATCTCCCTTTTGCCTCAGGCATTTCAGTTCAGACAAATTATTCTCAGGAAAGCTGTGGAAAACAGTACCCATGTTATGAAAAAAAAAAAAGAAAAAAAAAAAAAGAAAAAAAAAAGAAAAAAAAAAGAGGGGGCAGGGAGGAGGAGAAAGGGAGGCACTCAAAAAGTGTTCCAAACCTTGCATTACCCATCCACAGAGTTGCTCACCACCTGACTGCCATATACTGGTCGTTCCAGCCAGCCCTCGCTGCTGCTGTTAGTAATGCTGCTCTCGTTCACATGGCACTGATGATCACTCCAATCATTAAAAGATTGTTCTGTGTTCTTTATTTTATGCACCAGCCTTCCAGCCATTTCACATTTCCACCAAGAAGCCTTTCTAATTTGAAGTGAGATGAGATGATGCTGCTAAGACAACCTGGCAGAAACATTCAAAGGACAGTAAATATCTGAGTTATATTTGGGAAAGAAATTCAAATACTCCAGCTACAGAAATAGACTATACTTTCTATACTTCAGGAAAAAAAAAAAAAAAGTAGATTTTGATACTATGTTTTTCATAAAATTTTGTCAACTTAGAATGAGCACAGACAACAAAGACCCATTTTTATTATAAATGCTTACTTTCATTTCTCTTATAAATGGTTGTTCAACGAGCAGCATCAAAACCATTCTAGGAGAAGAAGAGGTCAATTGCTCATTGAGATGATGGAAGATAAGCATAAAAAATAAAGACCCATGCTGCATTTAAAAGAATTGTTAGGTTTGGTTTCAAAATGGTTTACATTACTCATGAGTGACAAAACTTCAAGAAAACTTTACAGGTCACCCTTGTGTCAATTAGACAGCCCTGCCCAAAGACACCAATACTTTTTGCATCTCTCCACCTGTATTGCTGCATTTTCTTAGTGCTACAGGACAAACAGAGACTCAGAAGCCTCTAAAACAAAACCTAACTCAAACCAAACACCATTAAGTTCTGGAAGTAACCCCTTTGGGAATCTCACCTACCTAACAATATTCTGACCCAGATAAGTTTGGAGAACTTGGAAAAAGTGTGTTTATGTCACTCTTAAAATCATCCCTTCTGGTGACACGTGTTACTGCCCATTTTAAGCAGTTTTCTTGCAGTTCAGTTCATTCTTCCAGTGCAGGATTGCCAACTCAGAGACAAAGATCCCAGAGCATTTTTATTGGTCTTGTCATACCATGGGTGCTGAAAGCTGTCCGAGGAATGTGTAAACAAATCTGTCAGAAAAGCATTTGCGGCCAGACAAGCACATGTCAGATACAGTAAGAGAATTAAGGTTTAACATATAAATATTACTATCCCATTTATATATTGTAGGTACAACAGAATGCCATTGAGACAATAAGGTCATCTCCTTAGGCCATACTTTGTCTACAATTTGAGCAGTCCCAGAAATAACTGTAACCAATAATGAAAATAAGAACATAAATTAGGGTACTCCAGATAGGAAAAGAACAACCTGTGCCCATGTCTGGAACAGATTCGTGCACAAAAGGCAATCAGGGAAAGCCAGAAAGCTTTTATGAGAGCTATAAGTTTCCTCCTCCTACAGACAGCTAAAGATTGCTCAGTGCCCCCCTAGAAGAAAAGAGTACCAGTTTGTGAGTTAGTCTATCAGGAAGCAACCCTGTCCTTGCACGGTCACCTAAGGTAAGAAAACTGGACCCTACTGACTGTCATACAAACTCTATATAAGATGTTGCTTCATCACTTGGTGAAAAGCCAAGGCACTTTGCAAATACACAGCCTTTGTCCCTTGCATTTTTGTTTAAGTAAAAAAAAAAAAAAAATCTACCTACCAGTTATAACTCTCACATGTGCCTAATCAGTGTAGTCAGGCTGGAAACTGTTGATAACTGTCTTACAGAATATATTTATTGCCACATTCAAACACTTTGTTTCATAAGCTAAATAGCTTGAATAAATTACTTGTGCAGATGAAGCACTGCATTACAAAGCACAACATTTTAATGTGAATATATTATTTATTGAATTATTATTATTATATGAAAAGGCCATTGTTTTAATAACATTTTTTACCTGTGCAGTGGAAATAATGTGAATGAACCATCATTGACCTAAAGTTTTGATCATTCCTACACATAAAAACAGGAATTAAAATAAATTTAATGTACTACACATAGTCATCTTATATTTCATTTTGCCACTTTCCTTGAGTCCTATGACCATAGTTTTCAATTAATTTTTTTCTCTTTCACTGATCACTGTAGAAAAAGACAATGGGAGGAAACTGATTAAGGCTCTGTCAGGTCTTGTCACGTTTAATAACAGTGATTTCAGGCATTACCCTCTAAATCAAACAGAACCCAGCAGTCTGAACTCTAAACTTCCTATCTTGCAAATAGATCTTCACACAGGCAAACCCTTAGGCCTTCAGGGAGCTCACCAGATATTTGGGATATAAATGACTGTGATAACAGGCATGATGCAGGCAACGGAAATATGGACTTAAGAACAAAACAAATGGAGGGGGTGCCATGAAACAGGGAAGGATCCTTTCCCTCATGTCACGGCAGAAGTGTTAAATATTATATGTAGCAACATGAAGAATAAAATGGTGTAGACAAAAGAAAGATTTTTTGGTTGGTGGTCACTCTCTACAGCCACTGTCAAAAAAGGTACTTGCACACAATATAAAGTTTTTTCAAAAAGACATTACTACACAGGGCATAAAAGCAAGATGTCTAAGTTAGATATTGAGATGAAACACTGGGATCTGCATTAATTTATGTTGCCTGTAATTCTCATATATTTCTACTGAAAATAGGTTATACCTAAACAGAATGATTTTAACTGCTTTCACTTTGCTTTTTGTCAATCCAAAACCCTGGTTTAAAATTGCTGCCTTGAAGTAGTCTTAACCCTGGGCTAAATAAGTCTTCCTAGTCAGCATGCCTACTGAATGCCTTAGGAAGTACATAGACTGTGTGGATGAGATTCCCCTCAGCTAGCTTTTGCAATCTAAAATGTGGGTTTCTGGTTGACACTAATAGTCCCTTTACAATTTAGAAAGGGTCGAGGTGGTCTGTTCCCAAGGGTGATTCAATTTATCAGAAAATAAGTGGGATAAATATCCCTTTAAAAGTGCCAGTCTTTCTCCACTGCCTACAAAGAAAAGCTCAAGACAACCTTAAAGAAGACACACCCAACCTCTGCACAATGAATATTAAAAAAGTGTCATTCTGTGACAACATTTAAATGGCTAATGACAGAGAAGGAAAAAAACATACCCTCATTGTCTGTGGCATCCACAGAGTTACAGTTTAATTCTGAAATATGATGCTATATGATTTAAAGATTTCCCAGAAGCCAAAAGTTTCCAATATTTTTCTTATTTTGGCAAGCTTGTTCATAAACCAGAAGAACTAAGAGGTGAATTTGAGCCAAGCAGTTATAGCAGTATGACACCTTATAGACAGTTTTTCAAAATAGAACCAATTTATTTTATTCACAACTAATACAACTTGGAAAGTGGTTTAAATGAAACAGAGAGAGAGAGAGAATAATCTTATAAAAAAGCGTGAGCATCCACACAAGGAATCAAAAGATATTGGCATAACTTTTTGGGGAAAAAAAAAAAAAAGGAAAAAAAAGAAAGAAAAAGTCTGAAGAAAAGATTGGAGGAATTACAGAGCAACTTAGAGGAGATAAATGACAGTTTATCATATTTGCATTCATTTTCTAAGATAACTTTAAGCTCTCAAAGACTAAAACTCCTGGTAGATGCCTCAAGAGGCTTCTTCATTATAGGTAATCTATCCCCTCAAGGGAGGCAGTCTTTTACACACTCTTATGCAGCGCTTTAACTAAAGGATATAGATGATGCCTCCAAAGTTTTATTGCTAGGTGAGAAAAAAGACCTTCATGTCTTCATTTTCCCAGTTCTGAGTGGAATTTAAATTAAAATTTGACACTCTCATATTTTATAAATGGAAATAGAGTCTGGTGTCCTGTTTAACACAGGCTGCAGTACTTCACTTAGAAATATCTTCATTACCTGCTTATCCCTTCTCTACCACAGAAGGTAATGGCAATGTAACAGTAAAAAATAAATAAATAAATAAATTTAATCACTACATTAAAAACTGAATTAGAATATAGTCTAGTATTATTTCCAGTCATTTACTACACAGTATTTGGGTTTTGGTAGAGAATGCCGATTTTTTTTTAATCTTTTTCTATTTTAATCTAAAATAAACATAAATCCTTATAACTATCTATTAGGAAGGCTATTTCAGAAACAATATTTGTAAATCCATGGCTTTCATATACAGTGAAGAGTATGCATTCCCTAACCAAGAGGACACAAAGACTGCCTTCATGCAACATCATCATAATAAATGTGTCCTCTTAAATAGGGTTCATATGAAAACATAAACACAGCAGAACTAAACTGTTGCTTCCAGCATTGGCCATTGCTGTTTCCAAGGAAAAATAAATAAATAAATAAACTTCCTAAAGTAAAACTAATTATGAATCAATATGGCTCATATTTTTTTTCCCACAAGTGATTAGTCCATGCCCTACTGTGCTGGGTTTTGTGTCCTTGGTTTGTGTTAAACCACAACACCTGCAGCACACACACACAAAAAAAAAAAAGGCAATTTTTTCTAACATGAACTTAGTTGTTTTAGTTGTTTACTCACAGAAGCAAGTAATCTTCTAGGATTACAATAACTGTTTCAATATTCAATATTCAGCAACAATTAGATTAGACCCCCAGACTGGGCTACATTTTGGATGTAAAATGTGTTTCCTTTCTGAAAAGCTCTCAGGGAAGTGAACTGTCACTCAGCATGCTAGAATACATCATTTTGGTCATAGAGCATCCTTTATGAACAAAAGCAAGATAAGAAACACTCTGCAGAACTACTCTAAAATACTTTTTTGAATAAGAACCCTCTTCTTTTGTCAAGGACTCTAGGCAAGCGTGATACTAAAACATCTTGAAATGTGAGTAACAGCATAAACTAAATCTCACACACTTAACACATACACAGTCATTTTATTTGCAGGCTAAAGAAGATAAAAAACATGAGGGAGAAATTATATGTTACTGAGGAAAAAAGAAAAAAAAAAGGATATGTATATTTATGTATATTTATGGAAGCAACATCAAGACCACTAGCACCATATGTAAATGATACCACAGGAGGACAGGATTTCTTTTCCCCAGTATATCTCTGAAAATGTCACCCCCAAATATTTAATTAGATAAATTGCCGGCAATTGTACTCTTTCAGATGATCTTTTACATCTAATTGTAATCCTAACAGGTCTATGTCACCATAGCCTTTGCTGCTATAAATCTTACTAATGACAAGATCTCTAAAGCCTTTTTGTTTCATACCCCAAGCACAGCAAAATTGTCAAATCAGTTCATGAAGAAGTGACAGGCTATTGTTCTTCCTTGCATCTGTGAACACCTCATTAACACAAATTTAGTTCCCATAACATTTTAGAGGTTTCGATTAGGTACCCAAGTATTGCTGCACTGTGTAAGGGACAAAGTATACCATAACTTCACAGAATGTAAGTGAATGTGCACGAAATTCAATCATTATTTTCTTAATTGGAAACTTGAAAAAAAAAATGCAGCTTCATTAAAAGCAACCCTTTCCAGCCCTTCTTTAAGGATAAATATTTCTGTTTCGAAGCAGAATAAGTAAATTATTTATGTCAGTCAAAACAGAGTGGTACATTGCTCCATGGTTCTGTAGCTTCTGCCCAGATTCAACTGACTGTAGGCTATAAAAATACTCAAGGGAAGTTAGTTTCATTTGGATTAGCACACATATTTAGTGTATAATAACTCACAATACAGAAGGATATCACACTGGGACTGAAAGAATGCCTTTTAATAAAAGAGATCTGGATTGCAATGAAGCCATGAGAATTCCTAGTCAATGGTGTATGAAATACAATTTAAAAGTTGGTTATTCCATAAACTATGTTTCAATATCAGTTAGGAAAAAAATAGACTTCATTTTTTTTGCAGTCCATGTCATCTGGGAGAAGCGAGAAGAAGGCCACTGGAGCAATAGGCCCCTATAGGGCCAGAAGCAAGGAAATATTAATATACTCCTACTTAAAACATGGTAAAACAATGAGGTATGAGCAGAAATTATAGTTAAGTTTTCAGTAAAGTGTTTCCTGAGGGCCCTGGTAAGGCAGTATCACTAATAATTTTTCAGTAATCACTTCATCTTTAAGGCCCAATACTTTCTCCTATCCAGAACACTAAGAGGGAGGTACCACAAGCACAGTTCTTGATATGAAAATGTTTCGGGGTAATAGGACTGCTAAGGTCTGCAGGAAGTGACAGGGTTATAGTAAGGATGGTATTGGCACAGAAAAATGAATAAATAAGAAGTGAAAAGGCAGGAAAGAAGGATTTTCCCAATAAATACCTTTGCCCGAGATTTGTTTTTGGAATTTATTCCCACATTCTGACTTGATCACCCTTAACCTTTGCCTGTTTGATCCAGTTCCTTCCCCACCTGCCATGTCACCACAGACAACTCAGAAAACACAGTTTTCGGAATGGGCATGTCTCTCCAGTGCTCTAAGTGAATGCAAATTAATAAAGTTACAGAAATTCAGTATGGTCAGCTTGTAGCATACTGACCACATACACCTTCAACCTGCTTCATTTGTTAAAGATTTCAGTTTATAAAACCCGTGAGCTCTTCTCACAAGCTTCTCGAGCTAGGAAGGCACTCATGACTGTTCTGCAGGCAGCTTCTGTGGCCATAAGGTTAAACATATTTTTAGGTCCTGAAATGCTGGTCTAGTACAATTAGGTAGTAGTACTCCATGCCCACGCAGATTTCCTTAGCCTTCAACAAGGCTCCTACCAGTGCCTGTAGGAATACGTCTTTACTCATCAAAACGCTGAGGCAGTAGCTTAGTATTTCCTTGCAAATCAAACCCAAGAGGAGAGCCTGCAGGGTTTCCAAGGCACAACTGAAGCCTCCTCTCTTAAGAGGCTCTGGAGGAGTCAGCATTTACAGCATCTTGTTTGCATGAATAATGCAAACCATGAGGGTGATGTTTGTGCCCACTGAAAAGTAACTGCATCGTGCTCCTGTGTAGTCAAAGTGTCCAGAGGGCTTCCAGATAAGAATTTTCTCAGTTTACAAGCACAAAATGTTTTTTCTCCTAGCTGCTAGCTCTGAAAACTTCAACTGAAAGTTGGTCTGAAAGTCAGGCAAGGCTCCCTTTTATTGCACATTGCAAAGATTTTGCGAGCCAAACTGCACTCTAAATTACAGGTGTGAAACTGCACTTGTCCTCAAGGCCTTCATTTCTGCCTTGGCAATTTGTCCTTGTAACCGAAGCTCCGTTAACAATTGTTGTTAATGTATGAGCCAGATGGAATCCATTTTGCCTTCCTATAACTACAGGTTCTGTGATTTGAACAGAAGTAAAGCTGTAATAAAACCCCTTTATCTGTTAGAGCAATAACCACCATCACTGCTGAGTCAGAAAGTGTCATTTCCACTCTTATTTTTCAAATACAGCTACAACTTCAGGGACTACCATGAATTAATTGCATAATGAAGGTGGTCTTCCTGAACAATTTCAAATAAACTTTTGAAAAGACAGTGAAATGAACACATTAGAAAAATGCTGCCTGTTACATGTGGTATCCTGTACTAGTGTCACACTAAGAATGAACATAAAAATCATAGAATCATAGGATCACAGAATGGTTTGGGTTGGAAAAGACCTTAAAGACCATCCAGTTCCAACCCCCCTGCCTTGGACAGGGACACCTCCCACCAGACCAGGTTGCCCAAAGCCCCATCCAGCCTGGCCTTGAACACCTCCAAGGATGAGGCATCCACAGCTTCTTTGGGCAGAAAATCTCAGGCAAAATTGGGGCAAAATCCTGGCGTTGCCTTCAGTGCAGTCATTCAGTGGGTGCATATGCAGCTGAGACATAATGCACCTCAGGTGTGCAGAGAGGCATAGGGAGCTGCCTCGAGTTCACCACAAAACCACAGCCATGCTCGCTCCTTTGAAGTCTCTGCAAAGAGGATTGAAGTGTTTCTCGTAACTTGTTCCTGGGGGCTGTTGCAAATCTATATGTCTCATGAAAATCTGTTGTTACTTTGGGTAAATCCTTGGCACTCTTTAGCCTACATGACCTTTCTGATACTGAGACACGTTAAGTGATAGCCAGATTATTTCGATTTCTTCTCCATCAACGACTACAATATTCTTTAGCGTTACGCTCTATTAGGCAACACAAGCAGAGATCAATACTTGGATCTTTATCTGTTTCAAACTTTATTTGCTTATTCCCCACTGTGCTTTCTGTGGGAGAACGATATCTAGTACTTTCTGGTTTACAGGATTTTGAACAGCACCAAGATAATATAGGTCATCAGAACTGTTCACTTGAATACTAAACTCATATATGTAACTGAAATTAAGATAAAACTTTGTTTTATTGGTGGATAAAAAAGGAAATTCTGAGCCTTTTCCTCAGCTTTAATGTGATTGCATCATTTTCTGCCTGGTTTATGCATGGTAAGTAGATTCATGCCTTGCTGTAAAGCCTCTGTGGTGGCACTGGGGATGTGGCCCCTGCTCTTCCCTCCTCCCCCAGCCTCTGGGTGCCCATCCCTCTGCCAGAAGCTGCTGTCCCTAACATTTCCCAGCAGAAGGGATGGTATGGGAACAGCAGGCAAAATCAGCAAGTTATCTTAAGCAGCTAATAAAAATGTCTTGTCCTCTCCATGAGCAGCATCCCCCACCCGCTCTGTCCTTTAGGAACTGAGCACAACTGAGAGAGGGCCAGCTGTAGGCATTTAGGTATTTGTTTAGACTTTCAGATCTCCACAGGCAGGTGCAGAGAGTCCAGAGCTCCACTACCGCTGGCTGAAACTAGGAGTGCCTGAGCTCACGGGCTGCAGAAGGATACAGGAGCTCAGGCACAGAACTGTGCTAATGCAACTCAGAGCATAGCCCCTCTGCAAACATCTGTGTAATTACAACCCAAACACATTCAAATCTTTTTTTTAGTTTTCACAGGAACAGAGAGACACACCTGTGGCAAAGGTACCAGAATAAAAACAGTTGAGCCATATTCCCAGCGTTTTCATGCCTTTCTGTGTGCCCTGGGAGTTTACGATAGGGCTCCTTGCCTCGTTCACCTGTTTTCCATGAGCAAGGAGTTCTTTATCCTCCTCAGGGTTATTACAAGCCTTAGTTCATTTGAAGAACAAATATACAGAGAATTTCCATGGGAGGACCTGCAGTAAGATTCATTCTTCCAACACGCCTACCAGGTCATGCATGATATAGCAATGCACTTATCCACTTCAGAGGGATGTTCATGCTTTAGAGATAAGCACACATGCAAAAGCAATGTTGGATCAGGATCAGAGTATTCACCACCAGATGGCACCCACAGGTGGCCAGTTTTATTCTTTTTAATATATAATCACAATTTTATGATTTTTCTTTTGCCACTAGTCACTAGTGGGCTAGACATGAGAATATTAGACTCTCCTGGTAGCTGTAACTGTTTCTTCCTCTGACAGTTTAAGGCAGTCTAAGGCATTTTAAAACCAAATGATTTAACATTTTTATCTGTATAGTTATGTGAAAGCAGGCATGTCTGCAGCACTGCACACAAGCCAGACACATGCCCCATCACCATGTTCCCCCTTTTGTTCAGACTCGCTGCTCTAAATGTATACTGTTGTGCTTGAAGAACCACCACAGCACTACAGATTTCATTTCATCTGCATGCACTCCCAAACCACAGCACTGTGGACTGAGATGGAAAGACAGCATAGTATCAGAGGCGCCAAGAAGAGACGCTGTAACTGCTTACTGTGTATCATGTCACCGAGAGACACAGGTTAATAAGAAGGTCTGAGCACAATGTCTGCAGCAGCTCCTTCTGAGAACTTACCAACAAATCATGTCAGTCTGTATAGTGTCAAGCTGTTACCACGTCAGTAACACAAACTTCGATTTATTGTGCATGTTTCCAGGGCCAAATGCCACTCTGCTATGATCAGAGATATTCTCAGGCATACTGGAAAGCTGAACCACACAGCCACGGCTTTAAGATTAGCTTATTTTAGTTTAGTTTAATAGGAGCTATTGTCCAACAAAGTGGGATGCCATTAACTCCCTAGGTGCACACAGTTCTTCATTAGACTTAACCACCAGAGCCTAAAAATGTGCCTGAATGCATTCACGTGTGCTAGTCGCAGAACCTCAACATTATATGGCAGTAGTTCCCATCTACTGGCACCGAGACACCCTCGTGTCTTACATTGAGTCACAGAGTGAAGGAGTATGAACAGACAGGATTTAATAAGACAGAAAAACAACATAAAACCAGTGCTACATTTTCTTCTAGTAAAGTAGAAGCCATCCAAACCTCCAGAGTATTGCACTGCCATATTCTCCATACTCCTATGGCACATCCGTATTCATAGCATCACACTTCTCCTATTCTGACTCTTGTACCTATATTCTACTCTTCCACATATTTTCCTGCCTTAATCTCACATGCTATTAGGATATTAGGAAGAGTTTATTCATGGAAAGGGTGGTTAGGCAGAATTATGAGAAAACTAATAAACAACCAAAGCAAAACACTGTTACATCACTGTTACATGTCTTACGGAAAACTGCTGGTCTTGCTTCCCTCCCAAAACAAAGAGGAGTTGGGAAATGATACCAGAGAAGGAAAATAGCGATGAAGTCAATTACAGAAGTTGCCCAAAGACAGTTTCACAATGGCTCCCATTATAAAGAACAAGTGAAATTACTGGTCTTATTTCCAGAGTCCAGTTGAGGAAGGATTGCAACAGAGATCTATGAAACTGTGAAAAAGTGAACAAGGAATAAATGTTTAGAGGTCACCAGCTGAAAATATCCAGTATCAGGTTAAAAGTGAGCATGTCAGACATACTCCCCGTGAAAGAGGAGGAAAGCTATAAACTCCTCACAGCAGAATCACAAAAGCAAATAGTTCATGTTGGTTCAAAGAAGGATTGGACAAAGAAGAAAATATCAAAGACACAAAGCGGCTCAAGAAGTTTGTGACCTGGAACCTGTTTGAGTGTAATCTAGGGAATTATCAGTTTTTGCTTGCTCTCCATTCTTATACACTTCTTTTCGGCTTGCTGCTCAAACTAAGGCTGTTCTTGCATTCATTTCCATTCTTTAATGGTTACACAAAGCAGTTTCTTGGTTTGTCACCTGTGTAGTAAGCTCAGAGCAGTTTCCAATGGAAAGACTCATTTGCAGTATGCTCAACTATTCAAGTATAATACGTTTCTACTTAATGCAAGAACTTCACAAAACCAAATGGATTAATCAGGCTGGTACTGTTTATTGGGAAGCACTGGTGAGCACAGCACTTTGCAGACAGGCTAGTTCTTCATCCTGCAGATCTTCAAAACAGGACGTAGACAAGGAAGACAGGTTACACAAAGCAGAAGAACCTAGTGCTTAGCATTGCCTTGTGACTTCCCAAAACATTTTTGTTGTATAACCCTAACTGCAGATATAAATGAAATGAACTCTCATGGAAGCTAACTAAAGGATAACAAAAATGGAGAGGATGTGAAAAGGTTAAACAAAAAGAGTCTCCAAGGCTCTCTAAAGCATCCCAAGAAAGTTAACAAAGAGTTTCAAGGAAGAATCATAAGGAGAAATTGTTATAAATAGACTTGGGTCAAGGAAACAACTGTTAGTGGAAACAGCTTTCATTTGTGGGGAAGAGAGAAAACTGAATAGGAACCTTTAGCTCCTAGTTCTTCCAAAATACTTTGGGGGTTGGGTGCTGAGGGTGGCGGGGTACACAGCTAAACAAGTGAAAATAAAATGTGTACCTGGAGCCCTCTCAGTTCAATAGCTCTCAAGAAAGTGAATTTGCCCATCTAATTTATTAGACTATTATTCCCAAGAAACTAGCTTTTATGGGGACCTGGCAACCAGAAACAACCAAGAGTGGGTCTTTGCTCACATACTGCTTTTGTGCCCAGGGCCTCCCAGACTCTTAAGGAAGGTTTACATCAGACATACTAAAAACAATGAACTGCCTTCCTCTTGCCAAATCACAGCTACAAAGACCAAAGAGAAGAGCCCTCAGTTCTCCAGTGCAGTGCAGCAGAGACTCTTACCTGGAAGGAAGACTTCTGAGGCTTGATGAGAGAAGCAAACTGTGACTGCTGCTTGCTAAGCAGACATCACCCTAAATCACATTAATTAGTTTAATTTAGAGTCTCACCATAATGCTGCACATTGGCAGAAATGCAGCACTGCAGTGCACTGTGAATGGGAAATTACAACTAGCTGCTAGTGGGCATTTTTTTCATTCCTGTTTGCCATAGCTCAGGGTGGATGAAAAATGTTGGTATTTCACTGACTATAACTGAGCAGCAAGGCTAATACCTTAAAAAGCAGAAGTAGAACCTATGGTACAGGAAAGATTGTGAATAGAGAAATCACAGAATAGGAATGAGGAAAGTGCTAGACTGGTTTAAACCAGGAGGACTTAGACCCTGCAGCCCACAAGAAGCCTGAAGACAGACCACAGGTCAGTACAAACCAGAGATTCGGATGAGTCTGCAGATGTGGAGATTTATTAATTTATTTATGTATTTATTGTTTTGGTACTGATTTAAACTGTATTTCATATGGAGCCTTCTAAATCAATAAGAACTGCATAAACACTTCAACAGTGGATTTACCTTGTCTTCTGTCTTCTGTCTTCTGTCTGATTAAGCTGAAAAACTGTCAAGGTTCAAAGTTAGAGTGAAATAAGTTTGGGTTTGAATTATAGGCACAACAGCTTCTCTAGGCTACTTCTGAGCTTTTCCTACACTGTGAGCATTGGGGGAGTGACAGTTTAGACTGCTCTAAAACCATACAAATGGGCTCTCAGCGTGAGATGAAGCATCCCTTTAGAGAGCTAATTGAAAGAAGCAATCCCACAATAGCTGTTCAAGGCCAGATCTCTTCTGGAGACAGTTTGGCCAAAACAATTGTTGACAAAGCAACCAATACCCAAATCAGCTGCTTGAGCCAGCCCCTGGCATACCCTGCTTTCTGCCTTGCTGGAGTTCAAATGGAGAAATCCCAGATCCCTCTGCAATGAGGAATCGCTGCATCCCTGTACTCCCAGCACACAAATCAGCCAATACTGGAAACGTAGCATCCTGGGGTTGGTTTTGGTGTATAGGTAAGTCCTAGAGTGAATCTCAGACCCATAATTGTTACATATAGGTTGACATTTGAATGATTTGAGAGAGAACATTTACTGTTAGACTGAGCTGTATAGCTGGAAATTGTTTTAAAACGAGGTGTAAGTGTTTGAGGATTTAGTTGCTCAGCTGGATGCTTGCAAAACCTCCAAATTGGGCGTTGTTTGCACTGATTTAAAGCTCTTTTAACACATTAGAACTAGTGCTCTATGGTCTTCTTCCTTTCAGCAGGTCTAATATGGTTAGCAAAGAAAAAAAAAAGTAGAATGATCAGGTCATTTTGTCTGTGAAATCCGTTATTAAAAGATGTTAATGGATAAGGAAAAAAAAAAAAGTGTGGAAAGGAAGTGTATTACTCCATATAGGACTGTTTCCTTTCGTGGCTCAGGATTCAGCATCTTTCACTTACAGTGATACATAATGATATGTCCATCTCAAAATAAATAATATAAACCTACATCAGATTATGTGGTCTTTAAATTTTCTGTGTAAAATGGATCAAATTTGATCTGAAATTCACTGACACAAGCAGTAAACTTTTAAAATGCTCTTTACATCCAGACATTGTTCAGAGAACTGCACTCAAATTATTTTCAGTTTGGACCAACATAAATGCCAAGGGAAGGAAGATGTAAAATAGCACATGAGGTCATGTAAATTTATTTTAATTCTCATAATCTAAGATGCTGCAGATATAGGTAGCAGCTATTTCAAGAAGGGAATATACACATTTCCATCTATGTCTTTCCAAAACTACTTTCTTTACTGCACCTGACAGCTTTTGCAGTGCTCTCTACAAACTATAAATGTAATTAATTGATTGTGGGCTGTATTAAACTACTCCAGCAGGAGACATCACATGTGCAGCTGTCAGCTGTGCAAAACTCAGTTCTGTCCCTCAGAGCTTTGTCTTTCACATTTACATTATGCTGCACCTGGAAGACATTTTTCACCATTACTAGACATATAACCAGTAGCTTGAAAGCATAAATAAACCATACAGAGGGGCTACTCATTAAGACCCAAAGTCAAATAGAGAAAGTCCTCAGCACCAGACAGCACTAGATGTAGAGCAAATAATGACTTTTTCATCCATTTTATTAATTCTGTGGAAGTTTGCAAATCTCCTGTCTGCAAGCAGTTAAGTCTCAAATTTTTTCTTCTATAATTTGTTCAACCAAATGTTACTTACTTGATGACTGGATGTAGTCTTCATAAGAAAGTAATGTTCATTTACTATCTCATGCACAAATACATTGCACTCTGCATTCTGCCTGGTGGACTAGACTGACACCATTTCCATATCTAACTTAGCACTGCAGTGTCAAAGTTTTTCCATTCATTCAGCTGCTGAAAACGTATGGCAGAAATTTAGATTCTGCCTGCTGTCAGAAACAGATCACAACAAATGAACGGGTGACAATGAGTGACATTATTTTCCATTCTTTGCATACTGATGATTATCAAGCATAAAATCACAACTTTGGGTTAATCTGGCACTGTAGTGGGTTTACGTGGCAAGGTTTTGGTAGCAGGGGGCTAGAGGGGTGGCTTTTGTGAGAAGAATACAGAAGCTGCCCCATGTTAGATAAGAGCCAATTTCGGCAGGCTCCAAAGGGACCCACTGCTGGCCAGAGACAAGCCAATAAGTGATGTTCTTTGTGTGTCTGTGAGAGCAGATTTAAGAAAGGAAAAAAAAAAAATGCCTGCTGTTCAACAGCATCTTGGAGAGGGAAGAGTGAGAACCAGCCCTGCAGACCCCAAGGTCAGTGCAGCAGGAGGGCAGGAGGTGCTCCAGGCATGCAGCAGCAGTTCCCCTGCGGCCTGTGGAGAGGCCCCTGATGGAGCAGGCTGTCCCCCTGCAGCCCATGGGTCCCACATGGAGCAGATCTCCACGCTGCAGCCCGTGGAGGAGCCCCCGGGGAAGCAGGTGGATGTGGCCTGGAGGAGGCTGCGGCCCATGGAGAGCCCCAGCAGGAGCAGGCCCCGGGCTGGAGCTGCAGCCCGTGGAGAGGAGCCCACGCAGGAGCAGGGGGTCTGGGGGGAGCTGCCGCCCGTGGGGGACCCGTGCTGGAGCAGTTTGCTCCTGAGGGATGGACCCCGTGGTACGGAGCCGTGTGGGAGCAGTTCTTGAAGAGCTGCTGCCTGTGGGCAGCCTCCGCAGGCTCAGTTCGGGAAGGATGGCATCCCGTGGGAGGGACCTCGCGTGGAGCAGGGGCAGAGAGTGACCGTGAAGGAGCAGCGGAGATGAAGCGTTAGGGACGACCACAGCCCCCATTGCCTGTTCGCCTGTGCTGCTCAGGGTTTGGAGGTGGAAGGGGGTGGATAGGGGGAAGGTGGTTTTGTTTTTTTTTCCTTTGTTTCTCACTTCTCTAACTTGTAAGTAATAGGCAATAAATTTTATTAATCTCCCTACTCTGAATCTGTTTTGCCCATGATGATAATTGTTAAGTGATCTCCTTATCTCAACCCTTGAGCCCTTTTCATAGTATTTTCTCCCTCTTTCCATTTGAGGAAGGGGAGTGAAAGAGTGGTTGTGATGGAGTTCAGCTGCCCAGCTGGGTAAAACCACCACAGGGACTTGTAAATGTCTGCCGAATCTGGCTTTAAATGAGATTTCAAGAGGCAAGGAATACCCAACTGGTGGACCCAATTTCCTAATAAAAGGGGACCAAAACTGAGGATAAATAAACAAAAAAATGTGCTGTAAACAAAGATTTAAAATAATAATAAAAATCTGGATTATAACTTTATTCTACCTTGTCTAAATAATGCATTTTGGCACTAAAGAGCCCCATCAACTCAGTCATCACTAATATTCTAACCAATATATCTTATGAAACTATAGGTAAAAACTGAGGAATGCTTATTATTTCAGGTGACTGGCCCAAATGTTTTTCATACTTAGATTTTTTTGTCCCCTGATATAGCCAACCTTGAATCTGGAAACAGTTTTTTCATCAGTTTTGTTTTAAATGTTCTGGGCCCTCCTCTTTATTTCATCATTATAGCTATTCTTATTCGAGAACTGTATCATTTACTTTAAAAAATACTGAACCTAGTTTACTTTTCAAATCATTTAAAGCTTAAACACAGTGATTTTTTTTTAAAGTGCTAATATTTCAAAGTATCATATTTTAACTCAAGCTACCAATTTAAAATTTGTCATGTTCAGCACACCAAGTTCATATTTTTCAAAGTGCTTCAGACACTCTGAAAACTTTTAAGTATACCATGCTTATCCAATTAGGCACATTTCTTTGCATAATCCTTAACCTTTTCTTATATTTTACACTGCCTTGCTGTCCAAAAGCCATGTTTGATCTTAAAATTGTATATGTACCCCTGCATTCAACGTACTAAAAAGCCCTTTTGTTACTTGTCTTGACTCAATATTTCCAATGACTCAACAGTGATATTCCTCTTCTATGGATGGTGAAACATGGTCAGAGTGTGCAGTGTTATAACAAAAAGTAAATTCATTATACTCATGAATGGAGGGCTCCTTCATTTCTTCTTTACTCCAGGTTGCATGTTCCTGGGTTTTTCCTCATGTATGAGAGCTCACAGAGTCACAGCAGGACAGAATAGCTAATTCATCTGGCTGAAAACTACCTAAAAAAAGAACTGAGCATAAACAAAAATTGAGACAGGAATCATCTTTTTTAGTATATATTGATGCTTAGCACAATGAAATCTCTTACAGATATAGATTCCCCATGGGGTGAGAGCATACAAACGAGATCCCATGATACACACTCCATGCACATTACTGCTGCGTCTGGGCTTGTATATCAGCCGTACTGTGCAAACATTACCACAGCATAAATGTTTAATAATGGAGTGAGACAATGTGATTGATATAACTTGAAAGCAAATCCAGTCGTGTATTGACTGCACTATTCCACTTCCCCTGCAGCCTAACTCTGGGGCTTAATGAAACAAAAGGAGTACATTAAACTTGTGCTGACAAAAAAAAAAAAAAAAAAAAAAAAAAGCAAGGACCCTTTAACTATTCTAGGAACTATCTGTAAAGGTTAGTTGGCTTACAGCAGCAGTAAGCCAAAATCTTTATGGGGAAAATATGTGATGATGTAATGTGGCCGTCCCAAATGCATGGCCATAAAGTCTTTATAGTGCCTTGCAAACTATGGTGTACTATAAAGTTTTTATATCCATGCATTTGGGATGAGTGCTTTGCTCATGAGTGGTGAAGCCACAAGTGAGTTATTCAAGTCTTTGCCAGAGAAGTGGCACAGAACATAAACATTTTTATAGCATTACACACCATCTCACAAAACAATTTGGGAATGGACCTTTTCAGTTTCCCTTTTAATGTTTTTGTTTGTTTATTTGTTTGTTTTTCTTTCTGTCCCTGTTGGAAGAGCAATGATTAGAAGCCATGTTGTATGAGGAATGGCAGAACTAATTTCCATCAACAGTGCCCTTCAGCAGCTGTTTACATGATGAAGTTCTGTCAATTCCATTTCTACAGTTGAAATTGGACTTACAGGTGCCTGTGTAATTGCCATCACCACAGATGTGATGGACATGTGCTCAGGAGAAGTACGGAAAATAACAGTGGCAGACAGCACATTGCAAAATGAAGTCTAAACCATCCCTCTGCATTCCTTTTGACAAGCACTGTGCTTTGTGGATTTTCTGTATATCAAGTTACCAGGCAGTATATAGCACAGTCTTTAGGATAAAATTGCCCCTTTACAAATTTGGGCCCCATAGCTATACAGTGACATTAATAGCGGCCAATTAATCTCTATCCCCTTCCCCATCTTACACTGGGCAATGTTATCCAACAGGCACTTCCTCAGAGAACTACTTGCAAGAAGTGTTACTAAATATACCCAGGAATTAATCTCACATGTTCAAAGGGAGTCTGGACCCACCTTCAAAGAACTGCTTGGGAAGCTAGCCAGTCTGGAGGCCACCATGGAGGGGCTGCAGTTGATTATTTGAATCAAGCAAAAGTAAACCATTAGAATTCAAAGCAAGCATGATTTTCTGGAATTACTTCATTTTGTCTTTTATGCTTGTATGTTGTGTTAGCTTTGTATGCAGTCATACTAGTGGGTTTCTCTGGGGCTACAATTCAGAGTGTATTTTGCTGTTTCTTCCATTCATTCTTCCATACGCACAATTTGACAGAGAACTAGTCATCATATTTATCTACGTGACAATTTTGTAAGTCAGCAGCCAGACAAGGTCTACTGAAGCCTTTTATTAAAACAGGAAATGGGGAGTGGGGAGTGAGGAGGCAGGGTGAGGGCTTATTTCATTTTTAAGAGTTTTTTATTTTCTCTTTCCTACAAACTGGTCAAATTGTTGACCAATATAGAAAGACTATTTTGAATTGCATATAATTCCTGCCCAATCACTCTCTTCGACTGTTGAATCATCATTAACCTAATATTAACAAGTCCACCACTAAGCCATGCTACTAAGTTCTACATCTACATGTCTCCTGAAGATCTCCATGGATAGTGACTCAACCATTTCCCTGGGCAGACTATTCCAATGCCACACAATACTTTCAGTAAATAAATTTATCCTAATACCCAGCCTAGTCCTGCTGATCACTCTATTTCTGATACAAACCAGGATGCTCTTGGCCTTCTTGGCCACCTAAGCACACTGCTGGCTCATATTCAGACGGAAATTGACCAGTACCCCCAGGTAACTTTCTGCTGGGCAGCTTTCCAGACACTTTTTCCCCAGTCTGTAGCATTGTATGAGGTTGTTGTGCCCCAAGTGCAAGACCCAGCATTTAGCCTTGTTGAACTTCATACAGTTAGCCTCAGCCAATGGGTCCAGCCTATACAGATCCCTCTGCAGAGCCCTCCTACCCTCGAGCAGATCAACACATGCACCTAACTTGGTGTCGTCTGCAAACTTACTGAGGGTGCACTCAATCCCCTCATCCAGATCATTGGTAAAGATATTGAAGAGAACTGGCCCCAGTACTGAGCCCTTGGGGACACCACTAGTGACCGGCCCCCAGTCGGATTTAACTCATTCACCGTGACTCTTTGTGCCCGGCCATCCAGCCAGTTTTTAACCCAATGAAGCATACACCTGTCCAAGCCCTGATCTCCCTCTTCAGGAGAATGCTGTGGGAAACGGTGTCAAAAGCCTTACTAAAGTCTAGGTAGACCACATCCACAGCCTTTCCTTTGTCCACTGAGCATGCCACCTTGTCGTAGAAGGAGATCAGGTTCATCAAGCAGAACCTGCCTTTGATAAACCCATGCTTACTGGACCTTATCACCTGGTTGTCCTGTAAGTGCTCCATGATGGCACAAAAGATAATCTGCTCTATGAGCTTCCCTGGCACCGCTCCTCCTTCTGGCCCTTCTCGTAGATGGGCATGACATTTGCTAGCCACCAGTTTACTGGGACCTCCCCTGATACGGTAGACATCTACTAAGTTGAAGTCCCCTACAAGAACAAGGACTAGCAATTGTAAGTCTTCTCCCAGCTGCTTGTAGAATATTTTATCTGCCTCTTTGGCCTGGTTAGGCAGTCTATAACAGATGCCCTAATTCCTGCATGACAATTAATGGGCACTTCTGTGATTTCTAACCCCTCAATGTCCCTTGTGCCTTTAAAGTTGTACTGCTAGGATCTGCTGCCAATTTTGCTCTTGATGAATATTGAGACTTTGGTCTGTGAAAACAACTGTCTTCAAAGAGGTGTTGCAACATGCGCACAACATATAACATATGCTGCTCTATGTATATATGTACAAAACATGATTTGATCTATGTTCTATGGTTCTATGATTTTATGAGCCAAAGTGTAGGATAGTTTGAACAGCAAATGTTTTTCAACTGGCAGAGAGATAGGAGGGTGTAGTCATCAAGTGGGATGTATGTTCTGTGGCAAGATTAAAGAAAACTACAAAAGAGTAAAAAAAAAAAAAAAAGTACAAAAGAACAAGAATAACAGGAAAAACAAGCCTGAGTAGCTCCTGCTGGGCAAGAATGACATATGCAAAACATGAAAGAAAGCAAAGCAAATTAGTTAAGACTGTGTCATATGGGGAGTAGGCTTTTTCTTTAGAGTATAATTTTGATCTGAAAAATACTATGTAAAAAAATATAACATTTCTCCACAAAGACCTTTAGCACATGCATTCTTCTTTAGAGATTAAAAAAAAAAAAATTAAAATATCTGCTTTCCACCCCTGTTCATATACCAAAAGCAGCAAAGACAGAGGGAGCTGATTTATACTTTCAGGTGTCATGCATCAACAGAACCATTTAATAGGTTCCAGTCACCTGAGCAAAACTGGAGAAAATACAGGGCTTTACAGGTGGCAGTGCAGGTCCAGTTCAAAGACAGTAGACTTGCTGTGGTGTAACTGAAGGCTTAATTTGGTCTTTGGTGTGCTCCATTGCTAGCAATTACATGGGAGAAGAAAGAAATCTAGTGTGAACTTCAAGTCCAGGTTGAGTTCATAGGGGATGACATGCAGGAAAAAAATTAAGCACCTTTTTCACTGCGCACAGGAGGCACTTGATATGGAAATGATTTAGGGAGGACAGGCACAGAACCCCACTGTGCCATTTTTAAGATCATTTTTCAGTGTAGAGCTGCACTTTTAAGCTTCTGCCAGATAATCAAAGGCTTTGGGAGCATCAAATGATACTACTGCTACCTGATGCTATTACCTTTCTGCCAGAGACCATCAATTTTTGTCACTGAAGAGAATAGGAAGCAAAGCAAACAAACAAAAGAGGACAGATGAAAGGAAGAACAAATTGCTCTCTCTTTTCACCCAGTGGCATGACCTAGGAGAGACTGTCAGCATCTGACTTCACATAATAAGGTTAGTGAAGTCCAGAGCCACCTGCCCTGGCAAAGTATGTCTTACCAAATGCTTTGGGAGGCTTTTTGAAAACTATACATGTATCTTGCACAAGACTGAAACCAGTGTTTTGTGCCTCACTTTGAACACTTTCCTAAATATCTAACCCCACTCCATAGGCACCCAAAAGCTTCAGCACTGGGAGACAGCTCAATCAGAGATGAAGAATTAATATTTTGAGAAGGGGTACATTAATCACTAGCCATACAGCATTCAGAGCTGTCAGTCTCACAACATTAGACACCTGAGCTGTGCAGAGGTCTTGTTTAGGCATCAGAGCCTACTGCAAAAAAGAGGGAGCCCATTTTGTACAGTTCATTATGGCATTAGTGTCACTTAAGCCAGTTTAACACAGGGAGACAGCACATAAACTGAGCAAGACAATATCTAGAAACAGTGGGAGGACAAAAGATGCAAGGACAGGGAGCCTTTCAAAGAAGCCCAGGAGGGTCCGTCTGGCAGTGGCACCTATGGCGGACACCCTCAGCTGGTGCTGCTCTGATGCTTCGAGGGAAGCTCACCCAGCTTCACTCACTGTGAAGCATGAGATTAGATTAGACAAAATATTCACATGGCTGTTTCAAAGACCCTTTCTGTACTGCTTTTCCCTATTGTTAGATCACATTGGCTTTGTATGAGAGAGGATGTTGGTCAAAAATCACAAGTTTCCGGAAGTGAGGAAAGTGCCTGAAACCTAGCTGGGGACACAGGGTGTGAGGAACTAACCAAGGCACAGCATTAACCTCACGTGCTTTCCCTGGAGAGGAAAGCAAATTCTGGTTTGGATTGGATTTTTACCTTAACGTAACTTGAGTGCATTAGTCCCCTCAGGCTAAAAAAAAAACCACAAGCAAACACCTTTTCATCTGTCAGACAAGCCCACAAAAGAACAACAGAGGTATAACTAACACTGAAATCACAACCATGTCTAAGAGATCATTCACAGCAATGAGAACAGTGGTAAATCAGTCATCTCTTGGTACACAAATATAAGACAGGCAGTGAGAGACACATATGCCAAACTCTAGAGACTTGGTGCCCACTGTAACCACTGTCTTTTTTTAATTTTAATGTGAATTTAACATTTAATACAAGATTGCTTTACAACACCTGTTAGATATAAAAAATAAAAATAAAAAATACCCTTAGCTCATTGCATACACAGCTAATACACAGCTCAACATGGGGCAGTCCTGGCTTGCTACTGCATAGTTAATAGTTAAAAACTTGCACTGGGAGACTGCAAATACTGTAAAACAGACTGAACAAATTAAGCATGACACTTGCAGAGAATGACTTTTTCTCATAAAAGACATATTAAGAGCTTTGATTGTTCCAGCCCCATCCTCTGTCATCATAGCACAGTTGAAAACTGAAGCTTTGAGCTCTGCAGTGGTATTGGTGGTGCTCCGTGCAAGGCTGCCTTGATACCAACGTGGATGACTGTCTAACCTGCAGTGCAGACCTCTCTTCTCACTATATCCTTGCATATTAGATTAAAATGATCATTTCTCTGACAATATCCTGCTTACCTGGCCAGCTGAGGAGGGATTTATTTATTATTATCTTTGCTATTCAGAATTAGGCATTACAAAGAAAAAAGAAAATGTGGCACAACAAAGAAAGGGAGAATGTGTGCAATCCAAATTTGAAAATGTGTATATCTATTCCCATTAATCTCATGATTCAAACCAATATGTTTACTTCCCCCATAAACAAAGGTGAATTAAAATACCACTAAACTTGCTTGAGCAGGTCTAACATCCCGTGTGTTCTACCTTCTTGTACATAACAGAGAACTGAAAAAGATTATGAAGATGAGAAAGAGATAACTATCTGTTGTCAAGCTATGTGATTACATAATTAGAATGCAAGTGCATCCCAGCATTTCAAACTAACCTGTGAAATCAGATTTTTTATTGTGACTGGTTTGGGATCCATTGTTGCTCTTTTGGAGGGTGTGGAGCACAAACGGTTATGGAGGATAACAGGAGGATAAATAAGTTTAAAAAAACAGGTTAATATTAAAAAAAAAAAAGTTACCAGGAAAATTCTTCTGACAATGGAAAATCCTCCAAAGGGGAGGGGTAGAAGACCTATAACGTAAACCAGTTAATCTGCTCAAGGCTGATATTCCAGAGTTATAATCTTACATTGGCAGAACAATGGGCTACACGACACAAAGATTTTCTGTTTGCTATAGGCCATTTTTTCCCCTCCAAACTCTAGTACATATGTCCTGAAATTTCACATTGACACTGTTGCAACTGAGAATAAGAAGGCCCTGTAATCTGATCAGATGAGATTTCCCCAGACAGGAGTTGCACCTTGGGCTCTCTAGGGCAGCTTGGTCACCTCTAGGCAGAATGAGCTACGCCGAAGCATCAACCCCCTGGCATATCCTTCACCAACTTCAGGTAGTAGGGACAAATCCCTCCAGTGCCTCCAGGCCCTGTACTCCCCACAGACCAGTGAGACTGACGTAACACTCCAAATATCCACACACCATTACATAAAATAGTCCCAATTTGCAGTTAAATAGCAAAGGCGAATTTCAATTGGCCACCCCACTTCAGCATCATACATACTGTAAATTTCTACTTGGCCCTGTGATTCCTTCAAGGTACAAATACAGATATCACTTCCAGTAAGTCACCAATATCTCCTTATGAGAGAGAAATAATCTTCATCTCTAGATTAACATAAGAGGGTAATGGGCATTAAGAAGAGTTCTTTTGCGATATCATTCAGAAAAATTGTTATATTCATTTTGGAGTTAAATTTCCTATAAAAACACCAAATAGTTGGCACAAAATTGAACAAAAGAGAATCAAGTAGATTTTTATTCATTTGTCTTCCATTCTTCTAATGGGACAAATCACCCCGAAATGTATAGAAAGAAACAAATAATAACGGCAAATGATTAAAGAAAAATAGTTCACATTTCAAATACTACCAACCAGGGCAGAAGGCATAACATGGGACACATGGGCTGTTCCTGGTTTTTCTACTGAAAAGGATCATGAGATCTTTAGCATCTACCTAGTTCCAAGTTATAAATGAACAAATAGAATGATTCATCTTTTTGTCTCATCTGAAGGAAAATGTTTCCTAACGAATCACAAAGCCAAAGACAAAAAACCTGAAGGCTATATTTATGCTAGTAAAGGAAACATGCCAGGACCTGTTTTCTGTCTCTGAGACCAGTTGGCACAACATGGCCATGTCTCTACTGAGTTCCCTTAGCTTCCAAAACAAGGTCATCCAAACTGCCACAGTGAGTATGGTTCCTGGCTTGTGCTAAGCCCCTCATTGTGCCTGGACACTGTTTCAGAAAATACTAGCTGTTCTGGATGAAAAGAGTGCCAAGGACTATTCCAGCAAATGCCTGGAAATGTTTTGCCATTGCTTAATTCAGCAGCATAGGTGCTGCCTAAATCTCAGTTATCAGAGCTAGATTTTAAATCTGGAGACGCAGCAGCAAGGCAGGGAGATAGATCTGGGACTATTATATGGAGGAGTATCTTTAAAATGAGTGTCTGACTCATTATGCAAAAGAGAATCGTTGTGAAAGTCACAGTAGGATTAAAAATCCTGACATTTGAGAGCTGTTCAGATCAAGGTTATCTGGGTCTGAGACTGTACTAAAGTACATCTCTAACTGAAACACTCTGCTGGCATCAGTCTTGGCTAATGAGTATAAGGTACTCTCTCCCTGTAACCACAACTGTAAATATTAATGCTAAAACATTATTTTTACAGTGTTGTTTTGGTAAAATGAACTGATACAGAATTTATTGTACCTTAAGAACTGCCTCTGAAAATCTTAAAAGAAGCATGAAACTGATCTTATACAGCCTCTTGTTTATGAATGATAACACGATCAAGCCCTTGTATCCTGGTTTGCACGATTACAGAGGTAGACTAAACATATAACACATAGCATCAATACAGAGTTATTGCAAACTGTCTCTGATTAGGTAGTCCAGTCTACATCCAAACATTTAATCAAATGCTGAGCAAATGATCAAAGGGAATTAGAGATGTATAGCTCTGAAAGGAAAACTGTATTTCTCTCCTCTTTGCATCCTGTGATCCCCCAGTCATTTTATATCAGTAGGAATTGCAGAAGACTCTTGCCAGCAACAGGAGCTGATTCTGCCTGTGCTCCCAAGCTTCAAAAAGAAAGCTCAAAGTTCAAATTCTACAAACTCCTCAGAAATCTATATATTCACCATGTTCTTAAAGTTAAACCTACTCAATGGGCAAAGTACTTTTCTCAGCTGCTCAAGAGAAAAGCCACTCGCACAAGGTAAGTAACCAGGAGTGAAGTGAACAGTGAAGCATAACAGCTGCTAAACAAAGTCCTAGTCAGGATGCCGGATTGCTTTTGCCTCTCCCAAGCCCTGTGACTCCCCTTACTTCCAGAGATGCAGCTACAGCTCGTATTGCTCCTGCAGCTGTTGCAATCATGGGCATCATCCCTGCAGCATCTGTGTGATGCATCCCAAGCCAGCACTGTATGAGGTAAAAGTAGTGTCTGTGTGATAAAAAGCCCAGAAGCAGAACACTATCGGAAGAACAGACCAAGCTCTCAAGAGCACAGTGGCTGGAAAGGTTGAGAGAAGTCTCACGAAAGTTCTTCTCATTCGCTGTGATATCTGAATTAGGGGAACATTGCCTTGCTTGTTTCTTCCTCTGTGACTATTTGCACTGCAAATCCAAGATCTGAAATTTAAATGGCTACTTGATATGCCTGTATTAATCGATTGCACCTCAATGAGCTTCCTTCAACTTTGGGTGTTTACCAAAGCTCTGACCACTGAACTTTATTTCCTTACTAATCTTATATTTTACAGAACTCTAGGAGGCTGACATGGATCAGTGTCACCAGAGTGACTGCACAAGGTAAACCTAATAATCCAGTCTGTTTTTACATATTTACATAGAGGGTAGAAGCAAATGCAGGAGACTAATCTGTTTGATCTTAAAGGACAGGCGAACTTGCTGTCCTGATTTTGCTAGATGGAGTCCTACTTTCTCTAGGTGTCCTTATTGTGAAGTCCTAGAAGTGGTATAATAAACATTATTTGAAAGATAAATGAACAGTATGTTTCAAGGCATTAGCTGTACCCTGGGCTAAATATAAACTTGGTAACAAAAGGCTGAACAGTTATTTACTCTAATAAAAGTTAGTGAGGTTAAAGCAAGTAACCTTTATGTTTCTTTTTCTTTATTCTGAAATATTTCCACCTCTAAATATGCCTCCTCTGCTCCTGCCTCTCAGACATTAAAGTAATTTTGTTCCTGCTCCTGATCATAACTGATATAAGCAGCAGGAAAAAAAAAAAAAGAAAAAAAAAAAGAGAGAGAAAAGGAGAGGGAGAGAGAGAATGTCAGGACTGGTAATACAGAGGAATAAGGCAAGGCAACATGATGCCTTCTTCCAGCTCTTGCTCCTATAGAGCTAACTTCTGTTCTCTTCACATTTGCTGAAAGTTAAAATGAGAAAAGTCAACACCCATCACTAAAATGAAAAAAAAAAACAAGTGTGTCAAGAAAACAGTGGAAGCTCTCTGCATTTGCATGAAATTCAGATTAAGAAGTCGAGGTAGGAGGGCAAGGAGGTACTTTCCTCCAAGGCAAAGTTTAAATGTCAGTATAGATTCTCAGTTAAAGCTGTGTTATTTTGTGCTCATTTCTATGCCAAAAAATAAATAAATAAATAAATAAAACCCC
Organism: Cygnus atratus; assembly: GCF_013377495.2. Classification (NCBI taxonomy): domain Eukaryota; kingdom Metazoa; phylum Chordata; class Aves; order Anseriformes; family Anatidae; genus Cygnus; species Cygnus atratus. Next base: position 53,587,856 of record NC_066364.1, on the reverse strand, counting down.
AGCACAAGCTTAATTATAGTAACAAAAACATGGATAGAGGATATGTTGCCAGTGTTATTTTCTTCAGGGAATTCGTATAAGTAGTATAAGCAACCTCTCTTTGCTGATAAAGCTGTACCTACATTCGAACATTTTGCCAGTGCAGTTACAACAAACCTTTCCAAGCATTGAGTAAGACCTAGTTTAGAAATCAGAGGACAGAGAAATCCCTATTTATTTGCCAAAGAAAGGACAGATACAACAATTACGTTGATTCCTTTCATTTAAGAAATGTTCAGCCCTTACACAAACTATACATGCAATCATTATTTATGTATGTTAGCACACACCCTCTGCCTTTTTGCCCATAGCTCCAGTCTCTAAATTCAAGGACAGTCCAGTGCTCAGGCAGACACCAAGGGCCAGGCTGTGCAGCTCAGAATTTTATCTGCTGCTCTGTAGGCTTATAGTGAGATAGAATCTGATAATTGTATAGGTGTCCCTAGGCTGTGATGGACAAAATCATGGCTACAACTTATTAACTGGCCAGCAAAGCCAAGACAAATGAGCTGGCCACGTTGGTGCCCATCTGCTCTGGACATGAGGCTGTAGGTACAACAATGTCAATGTCACAAAATTGCAAACAGGAATGTCCTTATGCTACCAAGACCTTGATTGACTGACATTTCCTGAGCAAGGCATGGAAGGATGAGATACCATGCCTAAATCAAAACTAGGTGCTTATTTTTGTAAATCATGTCATTCCCCATAATCTCACTGAGAGGCATTATCAAAACAGAAATAAATGATTTGCATAATCACTACTGTTTATTTCCAAATAAGCATATAATTATTATGCAAATCGTTACCATACATTGTTTTTTTATCATTTCTTTCCTAGCAAATTTCCCCATGTCCACTAATATCTCTTTCTAATTGCTAGCAGAAGCAGCATTTCTTTTCATGATCCACTTCTTCAGTTCTCCATTTTTCTCCTTATGTGAGAAAATGTCTCCCAGCCCCAAAACCCACAAACCACTTCCTTGTAAATCTTCCCTAATTTTGTAATTAGAGCAATACAGTGTGACAGCATAGGAAAGGGAGCTAGAAAGGGAGCATGAAAAATGCCAAACTTAATTCATCACCCAAAACTAAGTCAGCTTTGGTTTTGGGTTCTATTCTCCACAAAGCTCCCACCTTCAATTTTTAATTTCCATTTGATTTCTGGTGTTTTCTGGTGTTGGAAAAATACCCAAGATCAGAGCCAAAATAAAGCAAGTCTGTCTGAATGGTATGCTCGGTGCTTTTGGAAACAGGAAGTCCCAAGAATTAGGGTTTGCAGTCATCTTAGGTGGTTGGAAAATATATTCTTATTCTGTAGGTGTTTTTCCAAACTGAACTTTCAATGTTTTTGACATTCATGCTTTACCAAAAAAGATCCCTTTACGTTTAACTGATCCCTAATCAACTCACATGCAGCTTTTTTCATCATTACCTGGTATTGTGGTATTCACACCAGCTTTTGTCTTTAGAGACACACAGTCCTCCTACACATCTGTAATGGAGATTAATGCAATGTAAAACTAAATGTCCTGTTCTACCCATATACCCATCTAACTTATACCCTAAATGATTAACTGTTGGACTTTAATCCCACAAACTTTCATATATCTAAGAAAACCAGTTTTCTTTAATTATATGGAGAACTCAGGTACTTAGAAACTTTCACCTGCAGGTTTTCAGAACCAGGTTGTTAACCAAATGCTAGCATATGCTCCTCTTTGATGTTATAGGTAAGGAGATGGTCATTTATCATTACCTTTTGCAGCACCAGGATGTCACCCATACAGTTTCATTTTCAATAATAACCCCTTTTGTTACCTGCTGTTCTCAGGGACACTAGTTTCGAATCCTTTAGTTTTAAACAAAAGATTCACCAGCACATGCTGTCCTTGTGCTAACCCAGCTCATTTCTGTTGGGGGCACAGAATCACATGCTCTGAAGAAGGTGGTGGCACTGGAAACCATTGGGGCACTCCTTCCACTGCACTGCCTTCCCCTCCTCGGTGTGCCCCTGCCTGTGGCCAGGCGTGCAGAAGCCCTGAGCCAGCCCTGCTGGCTGCAGCTGAGCCTGGCCTGCCAGTGCCAGCTTGAGCTCTCAGTTTGACAGAGTACCACTGTTTTGAAGAGTAATATAAAAGAAAGTCACACAAACCAAGAAATTACAGCTAAAGTTTTCAAATCTGCGTGAATCTCATCTCAATGCAACATCTATCCAGGATTATCAGTGCCACAGTGAAGAATTAAAAGCCTTCCTGCTAAGACTTCTCAATAACTGCTGTCCTACTTCCTTCCTACCCATTGCCCTGTCCTAACATTTTAGCTTTACAATTATAAAGCCTTGCCTCGTTAACCACAGCTTAAATGATTTGATAGGTGGGAACCTATCAAATCATTTTACTTTCCCAGTACAGTATTTCATCGTCCTAATTCTATTGTCCTATGCTATATTGTTTACCTTTTTCCATCAGATTTTATCCTAGTTCCTTGCCTTTAGTTTCTATTATGTCACACTGTTTATGCACTGTGAATGTATTTGCATTGTCCTCTATAGAGTATCTTGCATACATAGAACGTTTAAATGAGAAAAATATTCAAGGACAATTATGCACAGTTACTCTACAGATTCAGTCATTTTTGCTGAGGCAACTAAGCAGTTATTAATACTTCACAGTAACAATTTACTTCCCATACAAAGCACAAAGGAAGATGTGTCCCTTGACCTGGAAAGTTGTTTTTTTAAATTATTAATCGACAATGTAGTTAGGATATACTAAGGATATATTATAATGACATATAGTAAAAAAACTTGCACTCAAATCTGAAGGTTTCTTAGGTGTCTCTTGCCTAGTTGTGCCACTCATATTTCATTCTTCAACTTTTCTTTTATAAATTTCTTGATGATTAGAAAAAGAATGATTCTTTCTGAAAACATGTAAAATGTTTCCATACTACAATAACATTACCTATTTTAAAATTATTATCTAAACAAAGTTATTGATGTGGTTCAGACCACCAGATCAGGAAGAAAAATTAGATGAGACCTTCTTCAGAAAACTAGGTTGCACACTCACAGGTTCTTGTCCTCATGGGGGACTTGAATCGCACCAATATCTGCTGGAGGCAGATTACAGGAGGACACAAACAACCCAGAAGGTTTCTGGGGTTCTTCAGTGATAACTTCCTAACACAGAAGAGAGATTTCTTGTACTTCACACACTGAAGTGCAAGAAAGTTTATTTAAACTTAAGAAAAAACTTTGTAAAGGTGATTGAACAATGGAAGAGGTTACACAGAGCAGTTGTAGAGTCATCATCGTTGGGGATATTGAAAACCCGACATAGCAGAGCCATAACCTTCTCTAGGTGACCCTGCCCTGAGCAGTAATTTTGGACTAAGTGACCTCCAGAGGAACCTTCCAAACTCAACATTTTTATTTTTTTTTTCTTCTGTGAACTACCTTTATTTGAATGTTCAATGAGTAGAATCCAATCACCCGGCCTTAGGCACCCAATTTGCACTTCCTTCAGTCCTCCAGATGTAAAGGTCAAAGTTCCTTCTCTAATCAATAGGAAAGAGGCTAATGTCTCCAGTGACAAATTTTATCTGCTTAAGCATTAGGGGCATCTAAGTTAAAGCACAAGGTTGTTAACTGAATTACATAGACTGGAATTTATCCATTGATTTTTCTGCTAACCAAAGGCTACAAATCCAAATAACCTCTTGAATGAACAAAATCTGATCAAAGTTCAAGTGTTGCACTTGCCAGAGAGTTATTATTCAAATAACTGGAGCCAGTACAAAGGTCTCATCCATGGCTGAGTTTATTGTATCTTACTGCCACTCAGCTGATCCACTGTAATGTCTTACCCTTGAGTAAAGTGTCTGTGTGTCTGAATCAGCTCCAAGTATGGGGTTACATCATACAGATGAGCCCATTTAATATTTGCTGTGATCAGAAAGGAAGCCCAAGTCCCCACATAAACATATATTTTCCTGCCTAAGTCATCGTTCCTGTCCCTACTATGCTACCTCTAGAGCACAAACAGTAACCAACTCACTAACACAAAAGAAAAAAAAATGCTTTTTTTCTGTTTCACTATATTGATTTTCTAATAGTTGAGCAAGTTTGCATTGGCTTGGAGCAAGATCAGAGGAAGCACAGAGCCAGCTCAACAGAGAGGTCAGGATTGCAATGCCAGGAGCAGTAGGGAAAAAGGAGAAAAATGGGACAGAGTGAGGGAGTGGAACTGCTCTGGAGGCATCACTAAACCTCTAGACTGGTTCAAGCCCTGTCTCATAGCTTTACTCTTAGCAACCATCATAATTCATAACACCCCTAGGCACGAACAGGTGGCAAAAATGAGATACTCAGTCATGGGCAAAAGAGAATATGGCATTGGAAAAACAAAGTCACAATGAGAGGTTTGTTCTTTAAGTGCAAGGACAGTGCAGTACAACATACCCAGGTATTCACATTCAGGGAGATGCAGGAGAGCAGATGACCAAGGCTGACAACACTAGCAGAACAGGACAGGTCTCCACATCGTGTTCACAAGAGGAAAGGGCCGAGCAGGACCAAACTGGGCAGATTTTTTTGATCTATACAAATAAGTTGGCTTGATATACCACAAAAGAAAGAGTCAAAGCAGGGGAAGAAGTTGTGCTAACTGCTGTGCGTCGTTATAGGCTTCCACTTATTTCCACCAATATTGTTAAGCTTTAGACAAGTACCACAGAATCAAAACTGCTGAGAACAGCAGGCTGCACCAGGCAGTGTGTAGCTCTGGTCTGTATCTCCCAAGCTCCCTTGCCACAAAAATTTGTCATTCTCAATGGTAACATGGCAAAAACATAAATTTGTTGAAGCTAAAAATATGAAATACCATTTTTTTTAATGACCCATGAAAATATCTGATCTGTTCACTTAATTCTACACATAGGCTTTTTTTTTTTTTTAATCCAAACTCTCAGAGTAGAATCACTCATATTAAAGAAATAGAGATGCCAAATCTAAAGGTTATTTTTTTTTCACTGACCTGCATAAACAGCACAACATATATTTTTGTCCATTTTAATCTAAAACACAGCCTAGGGAGAAGCTGAGAGAACTTTCAGTTTTCTCCTGACATTCAGTTGTTGACATTGTTCTTTGAACACTTATGTGTGTGCTGTGATGAAATCCACAGTTGTTACTGTTGAATTTTACTGAAAAAATAGCAACTTGTCATTAATTTTTTTCACTCTGGTAGGAAAATCATTGTCTTCCAATTATGTGTTGGGTAAAACTTTTGGAAAACCTGAGATTTAAAAGTTTAATTTGTAACAAGTAAAGCAGCTTTCCCAAGATATCACTGCATAGCTAACAGCAACTCGATGAGATATTTTCTTTGGAAAAAAAAAAAAAAAAAAAAAGCAGTGAGGATGGAATTTGTTTCCTTTTCAATGAGTGTCTTTTTTTTTTAACTATTTGAGTGCCCCAGCATCGTTTTGTTCCATGCCTGCTATTAGTCTCACAGTTAATATACAGGATGGTACATGCTTGGAACTAGTCCACACAGGTACTTTGAACACAACTAACCCATTCTGGAGATGAAGTGAGGTTAGATACGGAGAAAGGAACCACACCATGACAGACATAAAACAATCCTTGAGTTATTTTACTAAAGTGTTCAGAAGTGGCCATATGTATATTTATATATATTTTAACTGCCAGTCTGCTAAGTGGAAACTGTTTGAAACCTACATAAATAACTTCACTATGGTGGCCCTGCCAAATTAGTCAGTGCCTGTGCCTTGTGACAGATAGTGCAGACATATAATATGAAGATGATCTCCATCCAAAAATGATGCTTTTTGGTCTTGATCTTGTTATAATTTTTTTGTTTCAAGCATTTATTCTAGTAACTGTTGCTGGGGAAGGGGGGTCCAACTAAAGTTCACTCTCCTGAATTTATGATTAACAAACAAGAAAACAATCAAGGCAAAGATAGATAAGACAGCTGCAAGTAAGAAAACACCAGATAGCTATAATCATAATTGTTTGCTTGATTAGATTGCAAATAGGTGTTTTTCTCTCACCCAGTAATTCTGTGAAGTGAGTGAAACAATAAAAATAAATAAATGATGATGTGGCAGAGAGGCATTATCTGTAGCATGAGCATGGGAGAGATGAAATAAGCTTATTTAGATCACCTGAAACAAGTCTAACAAAACATTTAATACCTCTCCTACCTCTTTAAATATTAGTAATTATGTGCTGGTATACAAGAGAATCCCAGTATCTAAAAAATACATTCATGATTTTTAGTATCCTTTGACAATCTCTTTCTTGGTTTTCTATACCTGTAGACCTAGGTACTTTCATTACGCCTTAGAATGCCACTGAAGCTGTGAAATCCATGAGTTCAATGCAGTTCTCACAAGGGTATCAGGTTTCTTAGAGCCTTGGCCATGTCCTTGCATGGAAACCTCAACTTGCATTAGGAAAAAGGCTCTAGGATTTATGTTTGTAAAGAGCATAGAAATAACGTACCATGCCCCTTTCCAAAGAAAAGTAAGCAAAGGGAAAAGACTTCATAGCTGCAACAAAGTTTAAGAACAGATACCTCATAAGGTTATCCTGGGAAGGGCTCATAATTTAGGGAGCATATTTACTCATAATGAAGCTATGAGGAGTGAGTTTTGATGTCCACACAGTAATACAAGAAATGTAGTGAATAACCAGGAGAAGGAAGACATAAAATGATTGCACTTCTGATTTAATTACTGCACAAGACCTGGTGAGTAAGTTCACTTGGCTAGAAGATAAGCATTTTAAAGGGGAGGTACACAGGAAGAAAGAGCAGTAGATGTTACCTGGCATGTGAAATGTAAGTTGGGTGACAGCATATGTAAAATAACAGACAAGCAGAACTGTCCAGCCAGTTAAGGACATCAGATCTGAAGAAGGCAAAATTTAAGAAATCCTGAGAACTGATGACTAAGATCCAATAAATCTAAAGCTCCTTAAAGAAGAGGAAACAACCTCAGTGTGGTGGACAGAATAAACTGAACAAGGGTAGGTGGTTGAACGATCAGTCCTTCAGTGATCTTAACATCAAATCACATAGAAATTGTAAATCAGGCAGAAAGGACACAAATGAGTTTGAGAAAAGAGCATACACAGATAAAAGAAAAACTTCAAAGACCGAGGCCTAAAAATGTGATATCACTAGCAAGATAAAACAAGCAGATTGAAATGGAAGCCCAGGGAAAGGTTTCCTGCCCTGTTGAAAGTAGTCATTCATGGTCCAGTGTTGCCAAGAAAGGAAAAATGGCATTCTCATGTCAGGCAGTTAATATAACTAGCATCTAGAGAAAGGAATAAGACATCAGATGCAGCAGAGGAAGAACAGACTAGACAACACTTTGATAAATTATCTGTTTTCACATCAGTTGGGCCTAATGAATTCTACTCTTGTGTGAAAAAGAATTATCTGAACAACCTCAGAAGTGTTAGCAGTTGTCACTGAGAGCTCATGGAGGATGGAGAGAGATTCCAGAAAATAAGGCAAATGTGGTGCTGACATTCAAAGAGGGAGGGAGAGAAGGCAGAAGAGAAGAAACATCTTTTTCTTAAAAAAAAAAAAAAAAAAAAAAAAAAAAAAAAAGGAAATAATCAGTGTGCAAGCCCCTAGAAAATAACACCGAGATAAATAGCAGTCAAGAACAAATCAAGTCAGGCTAATCTGCTCTCTTCCTCTGACACAGTAATGGTTCTCATAGGCAGGGCAGAAGCACTACCTTTGAAGTACCTTGATTTCAGCAAGGCTTTTGACATTGCTTCGCATGACTCTCCTAAGCAAGCATGGATTAGATGGTGCATCTAACGGATTCCCTAGGGGTCTGCCCTGGGTCTTATGGTTGCACAACTTAATGCTTATGCCGATCGTTTGGATGAAGGGACACTTGGTAGATGTGCAGCAGGAAGGGTTGCAAACACACCAGAGGACAGGATTAGGATTCTAAAGCCTCTTACCAAATATGAAAAATAGTCAGGGAGGAAAAAGAGGCACTGCAGTCAGGACAAATAAATAAAGGTCTGTGCTTAAGTAGGAAAAATCCACTACATAAATACAGAGTGTACCACTTCAGCAATCACCATGGAGAAGAGGATTTGGCATTATGAATTACCATCTGAACTTGAGTCAACAATGTCATGAAGTTGCAAAAAAGGCAAATAGCATGTACAATCTAAAGGCAAATAGTATCTATAAATATGAGCATTAGCCATCAGCATAAAGGAATTCTTCTGTTAAGCCATGGTAGGACAGTAAAGCTGCATGAGTGAGGGCCTTGACGAATCTTCCCATTGGAGGCTCCAAGACCAAGTCAGAGAAGCACCTGTAGGGTGCTGTATACCTCTGGCTGATTCTGCCTTCAGGCAGGCAATGAGGCTCCATAGTCTTTCAAGGTTCCCTCAACCTTGCTGCCTATGAGTTCTGAGATGAACGAAACCCTCCAGTACAGCATCATATTACAGCATAGCTCTGATCTCACCAGTGCTTTCCTGGAGTTAGGAGGGCAGCACTAAGAACTCAGTGCTGTCCTCCAAGCGGCACACACGATGCAGCAATCTTTTCTTCCCTCTCTCTGCAGGCTCTGGTCCTAAAAGGAAACCATTCAAATATTGAACCTGTGGTGTGGTGCTTTGACACTGAAACTGAGAGAGAGGACTATGTATCCTGATTTCCCTAAAAACATTATTCTTCTGTGTTCTCTCTCAGGATTTGGGAGGGAAGAGGAAGCAAAGCAGAGCAACGTGACTTCCATTCAGAAGCACCAATGAAATACTTGCACAGACGAAGTGGTTCAAGCAAGAGTCAAATCAGGACTTGTAGGCTGTATGGACAAACTTCACTTCCAACCACTAAAGAAAACAAAATAAATTCAAAATTTGATTCAATGAACATGGCAGAGCGAGTCAGGTGGATAAGAGATTTTAGGAACCCTGGACAAAAGAGGTCATGGGAATTGTGGGATGTCCCAGGGGGCAGTGAGTAAAGGTTTTTTCTCTTTCTGTCTTTGCTTTCCGTACTTCTGACCCCACCCCAGCTGACCCCTCCCTTCCTTCCTTCAGAAGAGGCTGAACCCCAGCACAATCTACACGTCAGCCACCTTCCAACATGCAGTCATCCCCAAACAATTAACTCACCATCACCCTCCTCCCCCAGGAGCACCCCTGCTGCTCCAGCCCCAGCTTTTCAGATAGGTCCACTCACAGCATTCTGGGGGTAGAGGAAGGGTTGGGGGCTGCGATGCAGTCTGCTCCTGCCCCAGGAGCAGACTTGCTGGACTTGACTTCCCTTGCTGGAAATGGGAGGCAAGGAAGGGAGTGGGGTGCAGGACAACCCCTGCTGTCCACGGGCCTCTACCACCAGCAGCAACAATGGCAGCAGCGGAGGTCTCTTTAGGTAAAGAAAAGAAATGAGGAAAGAAGCTGTTACCTCCAGCATTCTGATCCTGCAGGCCTATGATGCATTTATAGACAGCCTGCCCTGGCTCATCCCTGGAGGCAACTCACAATAGTGTCTGCTGCCTACATAACTTGTGTTGTAATAGCTTTGCACCCTTCCCTTTGCTCTCAAGGAGCATCTCATCCCACTCTCAGAGAGATGTCATTTCCCAAAATGGCCATTTTGGTTTGGGCTGGCTTGATTTTTTTAACTAGAAAACAGTTTCTGTCTGTAGCAAAGTCTGCATAATGGACCTCCCAATACTGTAGATATCTTCATCATACAAAGCAAAACAAACACAAAGAATCTGGACAAAGTCATCAAGAAGAAGATGACAATGCTTTGAAATTGTTACTGAAGAAAATGCCAATGAAAATAAATTAAAACTTCCCAAACTGCTGTTTAATGAAATTACATAAATACTACCTGAAGCGACAGGTACCAGAACAGAGTTGCTGCAGCTAAAATAAACAGTTTACATGCTTTATATAGAAAGAAATCAAAATTCCTTCCATTGTTGCATTATTGAATCTTACACACTAATTTATCTACAATGCAGCAGAGCTCACACTGCAGTAATAGAATATTGATTGTACAATGTTCAGAGACAAAGAACTCATGTTGCTGAACGTTATACACATGCATGTTGTTACAGTAAGAAATCCACATCGATATCCCGTGCCAAATATATCCAACCACCATTGTGCCTGCTGGTTATTTAATTATAAAATATAGAATTTTTGGTGGGACACAGTCAATTTTACAATAAACTAAAATGTCAGTAATGGAAATGACCTTGAGAAAAGAAAAAGAAAAAAAAAAAAGGTTCAAATCCAGGGAAGTGCGATGTTTATTTAGTTCTACTTCTTTGCTACCTTCTTAATGTATAGGAATTATACTTCAGACTTACCAGAAACTTCTGTAAAGATGAGTAGTATCACTGTAGTGCAGATTTCACATTCTAATTCAAAATAGTTTGCATTTTTCTAGGTCTTCATTGGTTTGAAGCCCACTGTTAAATGAGGGATAATGAACCAATGGTCACTATGCATGCACTATTCCTCAGAACAGCTTCCAGGTACACCAGAACAAAACAAATCAAGCATAATACAGGAGTAACTTGGGATTAATACAGACTCTTGCCTCACACTACTTGATCCTACCTCTCCTTCTGAAGACAGGCCACACAACCCATCCCACAGCTGCAGGCAACTCCACTATCGACAGCTGCTCAACTCCTTGCTTCTGCTTCACTACTGAAGCTAATGAGTCTCCAAAAGATCTTCTCTTAACATCTCTACAGGATTTCATGACAGGGTCATGTATATAATACCAATTTTACAATTTTACTTGTACTACAAAGCAATTTCTATGTAATATTAGTTATGCATATGTATATATGTATAGTCAAGTTGTTGTTTGTTTGTTTGCTTAGGGGGTTGGTGGTGGTGGTTGGTTGGTTGTTTTTTTGAGGTTTTGTTCCATTGCTGTTGGCGGAGAGATGATTAGACATTTAATCAGCAAATACTAACAACTCATAGACAAAATACTGGACTGATGGTCTGATCCCCTAAGGCAATTTCCTAATTTCTGTTTTCTTATTTGGAAAAGAATGATGTTATTCTATTTTGTCCACTGAGCAATATCCTATCAACAATGTATTATGAACATACATATCCATTGAGCATACTCTTGAGATTATAAGTTCTTTAAAAAGTCTTTACATTGTTAAAATCACTGTAAACAACCTCAAGACACTCAGAATACGTGCAGTAATTTGTTAACTGCACAATGCACAGAAATTTATAAGCAAATAACTTTCATACTCCCACGCTTTTGTCTCTAGATATCTTTCAGTACCCGATGGAAAACTGTCTACTGATAAAATAATAGTATAGAAATACAGAGTGAGATCCTGCCCCCATCCATTTGCTTCTCCTCTCCCATTACGCTTTTTATGCCCTTTCATCCTGCAGAGACAAATGTTGATTTCTAGGTCATGTGTGCTGCTCCCCACCAATTACCATTTCCCACTACAATATACAGCAGGGGAGCAAAAAATATTACAACCAATGTATTTGTAATCTGTACTGTGTTCCTATTAGCTGTTAACTACAAAATTTGACTTATGATTAAGTTTAATCCTTTAGAGGGGAAAAGCTCAATACCATTAGTTGTTCAGCTTTAACCTTCTACCAATAAAAAATATTTCCTTTAAAATATTTATGGTTATTTAGAACCTAAACATGTCCTAGTCTTACCTAAGAGGAGAAGCAGTATCTGTCTTTCTGATTGGTATTCATTATGGATTACCACATAATTACCTTAAAAATGTTTACAGAAGATACTGCTTACAACCAGCTTTGTATCTCTCTGTATTATCCCTTCAAGGCATTAATTTCATATACTATAAAGCACAAGAAAGATGCCTTTATTACCACATTCATTAGAATGGGCTAAACAGTGCCAAATGAAGAAGCATTTTTTCACAGACAATTATTGTTATTACCTAATGCGATTTACATTTTGCTGAATAGGAAAAAAAAAAAAAAAAACACTTTTAAAATTAAGCTTTTGGGAGAAATAAGTTTGATTCTAAACCACAGTGTAGAAAAAGCCTGAAGGCTATTTAGATTTGCAACTTTATATTTGAAGTCTACTAACCTGCACCAGGTCCAACTTAACTAATCTTGAACAATTTTGAAAGAAAAGCGCAGCAGCATTATCTACCATCTAAGACACCTGTATACAAAAATAAAAGGATTTCCTATGCTAAAGAAGCTAATTTCCAAAAACAATCTTCCCACACTTTGAACTTCATTTTTTTAGTGGGTGGACAAAGGACACTGTTTAATAGAGTTTTCATCTTGCTTGCCACATTTTAATAGCTGTCAGGATTCAAAAGACAAATGAATGAACTCCCTCCTAAACTGCTGCTGAGCTCCTTCTGAGGGAACAAAAAGCTGTAGAAGGGCCTAATTGGAGTAGTCCCCTTAGGATTTTGGCTCGTAGAGAAGGAAGTCCTGCTCCAGCAAATAGAAGTGAAGAAGCTTCATGCAGTGTAACGTTCTTTAACCCACTGAACCACCTTACACCCCACTTGGCAAAATGAGGGGATACCTTCTTTCACTAGCCCAACCCTTTGTAACCAAGGAAATTAACTTCTGGTAAACAATTGCTTATCCTTTTTTTTTTTAATCTCCCTGGGGAGAGTACAGAAGAGGGCTGTAGGACAGGAGATTTAGTCCCAATTACACAACAAGAGCAGCTTTCTGAGCTATTTTTCCTACGTGTACACTGGTCCACTGAGCCCAGCCTCTTCTCCAGCATATATTTCTGTCTGAAGGACTCTGCACTTACATAGACAGAGTTCTAGGTTGAGAGCTGAGCATCATAAGATTTCCATAAAAGAGAGCAAATTCCCCACCCTTGTATATCACATGTAAAATCAATGAACTTTGACCTAATAGGAATAACAAAAGCTGGAGAAGGCTCTGAGGAAACCAAAGGTCTCAGGAAGTTTAAAATAAAAAATTTAAAAAATGGAAAGAACTTTCTATGTCTTGGAAACAATGGCCGCTGTACAGGTGATTGAAGAGCCAGATGGATCAAATTTCAGAATTCTTTAGGTTCAGTGAAAAACATCAACAGATCACAGATAAAAATAGCCTGTATCCAAGGAACTGAGATGCTGTGACATGATATTTGGACTTCCAAAGCAGAGACATGTTATTCATACTGGGAAAAAATCAGTTGCTCTTAGCTATGTTTCAAACACACAAAAAAAAATGAAAATGATGAATCTACGGTATTAAATATCAGCAGTCAGTTATGACAGCATCATCAAAACTGAAAGTTTGCGGTAAACTGTTACTGACAATATTCTTCAACATATGCTCAGTAGTGAGGGTATTTTATGGAAAGTCTGAGATCAAAACCAATGGGGCATGGAAATCAGCGTGTTCAGAGAGCACCGGTTCATCCTTGCAGAGGCACTAAGGTATCCAAGAAGTTGCTTACTGTTTCCAGTGTTGTTTTCCCCAGATCCACATTGATCTTTTGTGTGTTGTATGGACATGTATCATCTCCAGAAGGTCAGAGAAAAGAGAAAATCTGACATAGAGGAGAGAGCAATTTATGTGAGGGAAGATGGAAAAGGAAGGCCAAAGAAACATGAGTTAAGAGATGCCTAAGTCCAGTGAGGTATTACTCTCTTTTCAGTGATAAAGCCTTCTACAGTTAGTTCATGAACAGAACAAAGGAAGTGTCTGAGGAAGATCAAGGGGAGGAGCAGACTGATTTCAGACCCAAATGATTAAATGTCAGTCACATTTTTGCTCTAAAAATAAATACAGGAGAGAATGTCCAATAGCAAAAACCCCATGCCACAAATGTCAAAGATTTTAAGAAATATTTGGCAACCTATGCTGTGATTGACTCTGGACCACCTTAAAGTAAAAGAGTAAGCATGCCAATAAAAACAATTGCCATCATCAGGGTTTTACATTGAGGTTGTGTTTATGTAGTCAAAGCAAATGCAGGCAAACATTTTTTTAAATGGTGTCAAATGAGGGTGTGTTCCTGTTTGGTGATGACACTACCTGCACTGTTAGAACAAGCATAGACATACTGTAGGCAGATACAGCACTGACAGTGCCTATCTTAACTATACATTATAAGAACTAGATTTTAAATACCAACATTACTCTTCCCTGCAACAGAGGAACTGATTTGCAAGCTACAACCAAAACCAGTAAGGTTAAAGCTATGATATAATTTAATTTAAAAAGTCCACAAAGATTCATAAGGACACATTTTCCACTCTCCTCTTCCTGAATGGAAATTTTGCTGTAGTCGTAGTAGTTTAACCTAAATAAGCATCCTCCTTCCTCCTAGCCTGGAAGAGAGCAGATTGCCCTTGCTTTCTGAGGTCCAGTCACATGGAAGAGAGGTGCTCATCCTTGCCCAGCTCTTCCAATCTGACATCTTCTCCCAAGGTAAAGTTCTCCATTAAGAAAAGCCCATGTAACAGAAGAAATCAGATTACATACTTTGAAAGTGACAGGATTTTTTCTCCACACAGGGAAGGCCAAACTGCTAGCCCTCTGTCCTAGTTTCATGTTAACATACTGATGTGAAGCTGGAAATCTACCCATACACAAGAAGTCATCAAAATGCCTTCAGAAGCGCATAAATCAGGAGCATACCAGGCAAGTAGGAAATGAATTTTTAATGAATGTTATAGCTGGCCACAGAGTTCAACAGCACTCTATTTCCAAAGGTATTTATCTAGAAGGAAAACACCTGAAACATGTTAAAAATGAAAGCAGAGTCTGTCAGTGTCAGTGTATCATTGAGCAGATAAAGGGATGTTAAGGAGGTTGATGGTCAGTTGTCTGTTAAACAGCACACTGGGAAGAAACACGTGCAACTGTTTTAATAGCAGATAACAGCAAAAGGATGTAAAAGAGTGAACCAGCCTAGGCAACACTGGCAGAGCTCTGCCTGTGCTTAAAACAATGTTTGGCCATGCAGGAGATTCACAACTACCTATTGGCATTTAGGATTAGTGAAGATTTAATTCATCACGCTGCAGTAATTGATGCAATACACTGACTTGTAGTCAATTCTAGGAAACTTCTGGGTGTAGTTTGTAATGAAACCACTAAAAATGGAGTTCAGAAGTAGTCAGAGGGAGAATGCTTGAGCAGACAATCTGCTCTTGTATCTGAGGAGATTGGAGTAGACAAATTCCAGCCTCATGAGATGTAATAGAAATTGCATTAATTTTGAAAGCATCCAATTGTCTTACAGTTGCAAAAAGGTCCCATAGGGACAGAAATAGAAATAAGACTTTGAACAAACAACTTGAGATCATTTTTCCTTTTTTTTATTTTTTTTATTTTTATTATTTTATTTTATAAACTAACTCCTTCAGTCATGAAAATATTCCACTTGCAACTTACAACTCCTTACTAGAGAAAGTAGTCCTTGTTGTTTAAATATTTACAAAACATAGTATTCTAAAAGACTCAAGATTTGAATCAAATCTTACCATATTTTTGATACGTGCTAACATTAAATTCATGATATTGCAGTTCTTAATTATTTGGAACTATTTCAGTGAAAAGTATTTTCTGTGCAATGCTATGCTTCCCACTTTTGTTTGTGTATTTCTATAGGTCTGAATAAGCAAGGACTGTAAACAGAACACTGAACTGACATCTTTATTGAACAATTCTTTTTCTTCAGTTCCTGTGAATGTTGTAGATGTGTATTTTTCTTATGGATTTCAGTAGCTGTTGGTTTCCTTTTATTAGCAACCTATCAGAATGGCACATTCTTAAAAAAAAAAAAAAAAAAGGCTTTTTTAAAGTATTTTTCTTCTGTTTTTGCAGGTTGTGTAAATTTAAAGATAATGTATTCTGCACCAGCTCCCCAATAAGATAAAACATATAATGGCATTATACAGTAATTTGGATATTTTACTGACTTTATATTCTGGCAGTATGTTTCATGCCTCATTTGGTAGAAAACTCATTAGACTAGTACAAACCATGTTTCAATGCGATAGGTTCAGACTTCTTTCCCAACTAACTTGAGCTCCTGCCTATTTTCTGTACTTTCATGCTTGAGCTAATAAATTGCAAACTTTTACTATTCTGCTTGCTCTGGTCTCCTTTACATACCATTTTGGTGGCTCTGTATTTTGACACAGACGAAAGATGAAAAGCAAATTATCCCCTTGGGCTTATGGAATAAAGTTTTCCTTCTTATAATCTGCATTCTGATGGAGCATTATATTTTACTGAGCTCCAAATTTGTGACAAGAGCATTCACTAAAACACAGAAATATCAATAGGGAAGAACACTCAAGAGTAAACATCTGAGAATTTCAAACCCAAACAAGAGTTTTAGCCATGATTTCAGATTTGATAGCTCAAATCAATTGGAAGATCTGCCACCTGAATCTAATATGTTCTAACATCAGACATAAGTAGATTGTTAATGTGCTTATAAAATAACATTACCACTCATTAATTATGTGGTACATATATATGCATACACATATACACACGCTAGGTTTCTTGGTTAATCAAGCAGCTGTCTAACTAGCAGAAACCCAGGAGTGGGTTCTTCAGCAATGCCAGGTTACAAGCTCCAATTTACCAAGGATACAGGTGAGCCATGGCCCTGGCTTCAGTGTTTAGACCTGGGTATAAACCTGAAAGTACACATAGTGTCAGGCAGAACAGAGCTGAAATCTTACTCAGTTCATCCAACAAGAATGCAGTCAGCAATGTGCTACTTGCAAGAAAGCAAGAGCTGACAAGACTGTAATTGCATCATTCACATAATAAGAGGTGGAAAACACAAGTTCCAGTCTTGCACTATAATTACTGGGGAACAAATTTTGAAGTTTTGGGGAGAGGATATATTGGATATGTTAGAGGATCTTGAACAGACAGAATAAAAGCCTCTGTACTACATTTTTTCCTAAAGCAACATCCCAAGATAGGATCATAGGATAACAGCATCACAGAATGGCTGAGTGTATCGGGTTTACATAGCAAGGTTTTGGTAGCAGGGGGATGCAGGGCTTGCCTCTGTAACAAGAATCCAGAAGTTGCCCCATGTTAGATAAGGACCAGTTTCAGACGGCTCCAAAGGGACCCACCTCTGCCCAGAGCCAAGCCAATAAGCAATGTTGTTTATACCTCTGGGAGAGCAGATTTAAGAAAGGGGAAAAAAAAAAAAAAAAAAAGCACCTGCTGTTCAACAGCATCTGGGAGAGAGGAGTGAGAACCAGCCCTGCAGACCCCAAGGTCAGTGCAGTAAGAGGGCAGGAGGTGCTCCAGGCATGCAGCAGCAGTTCCCCTGCGGCCTGTGGAGAGGCCCCTGGTGGAGCAGGCTGTCCCCCTGCAGCCCATGGGTCCCACATGGAGCAGATCTCCACGCTGCAGCCCGTGGAGGAGCCCCCGGGGGAGCAGGTGGATGTGGCCTGGAGGCGGCTGCGGCCCATGGAGAGCCCCCGCAGGAGCAGGCCCCGGGCCGGAGCTGCAGCCCGTGGAGAGGAGCCCACGCAGGAGCAGGGGGTCTGGGGGGAGCTGCCGCCCGTGGGGGATCCGTGCTGGAGCAGTTTGCTCCTGGGGGATGGACCCCGTGGTACGGAGCCATGTGGGAGCAGTTCTTGAAGAGCTGCTGCCTGTGGGCGCCCCCTCAGGATCAGTTCGGGAAGGACGGCATCCCATGGGAGGGACCCCACGGGGAGCAGGGGCAGAGAGTGACCGTGAAGGAGCAGAGGAGATGAAGCATCAGGGACTGACCACAGCTCCCATTCCCTGTTCCCCTGTGCCACTCAGTTGAAAGAGGTAGAAGAACATGGAAGGAGGGAATGTGGTTTAGTTTGTTTGTTTGTTTTGTTTTTAGTTTCTCACTGCTCTAGCTTGTTAGCAATAGGTAATAAATTCTATTAATCTCCCTATGCTGAGTCTGTTTTGCCCACGTTGATAATTGTTGAGTGATCTCCCTGTCCTTATCTAAACCCTTGAGCCCTTTTCATTGTATTTTCTCCTGCTTTCCCTTTGCAGAGGGGGAGGGTGAGCTGTGGATATGGTGGAGCTCAGCTGCCCACCGAGGTAAAACAACCACACTGAGGTTGGCAGGGACCTCTGGAGGTCATCTAGTCCAACACCCAGCTCAAGCAGAGCCACCTACAGCTGGTTGCCCAGGAACATAACCAGATAGCTTTAGAGTATCTCCAAGGTGGGAGACACCACAACCTCTCTGCTCAGTAAATTGTCATGGGATAACTCAGGCTGGACAGAAACTCAGGAGGTCCCTCAGTCTCTCCTTCCAGGGTGACCCATTGCCAGGGGCTATTGACTATGCATTTGTCTCTGATCAGATTCATAAAGTCCCTGTAGGCCTGTTTCTCCAGCCAATCTTGGTCTCTGTGAATGGCAGCCCTGCCCTCAAGCCCATCAACCTCTCCCCACCCTTGCAGTCACTCACAGACCTGATGAGAGAGCAGTCCATCATCTCCAGATCACTGACAATATTATTACAAAGGACAGGTCCCAGGATAGACTCTTGCAGTATCCAGCTTACTGCCAGGCTCCAAGCAGAGTACAGTCTATTAACCACTTACCTTTCAGTTGTGCTAATTGTCCCACCACGTCTCAGATATTCCAATGACATAGTTTTGTGACAGCACGCTGTGCTCATGATCCTCCTGCTTGTTTCCCTGGTTGTATGCATCTGTGTGCACACAGTTAAAGGGATATCTCCCTGTTTAGAATCTGGAGCAGCCACTAGACCCCCACAGCCATCAGTATGTCTCTTTGTGAAACTCTTTTGCAAGGGTGGAACAAGTAATCCACATCTCAACCCATCCCAAAGAAGTACTGAGAAAGCATTATGAGGAAAAGAGTATGGAATTACCCAATGATTTTTGCCAGAAATTAATATGTCATCACTCCTGATGTAAGTAGTTACTTTTGTCTCTGGTACACATTACTGTCAGATATTAATGAGATTATTGTAACCAAAAGTGATGTCACAACAGCATAACTAGAGAAAAATAAAATAGGAGTAATTTATACGTCAATAAATATCATGGTTGAAGGAAAAGGAAAACAAGCTTGTAGTTATTCATGATTGTTTGTAGAATATAAGAATTTGAGCAATAATGTAAGCATGCATAGAAGTTATTTATAAATTATTGCCAGGCAATAATTTTACTTTGTGCCTGTGATATACCACCCACACCCTTTTTGCTAATTGTTTCAAAACAAAAGCTCTGAATATGTTAAAACAGCTATATTTAAATATATATTATATATATATATAAAATAATAATTAAAAAAATTATCTGATGGTGAAAAACATCCATCTTCTTCTGTTGAAGAATGGATGTCTCCCAGGACAGAATCACTCAGTTCTGGATCAGTTACAAGTTTCTGAGATATACAGATATTTAATGATTCAGAACCACTAGACTTCTAATCTACTGATTCAGAAGTCTAGTGGTTCTGCTAGGTATCGTCTTTCCACCTGACCCCCGGTGAATTCTTCTGACTGCTTTGTCAGAAGACTGGTTTATCAGAACCAAAAGGCTGGTTCTCCCATGTCATGGCATATGGTTTGTTTAGATCTATGTAATTGCTTAGGTGGATTTATAAATACTGACAGGTTGCATCCAGAGACAAACCTTATTATAAATAAAATATCAACCTTTAAGTAGAAGTAGAAACAAAAAGTTTCAGTAATGAATATAAACAATTTCTGCACAGCACATGACAAGGGATGGTCTCTGCATAAGGTTTTTGTGGTGTTTGTTGGGAAGACCTACATAATTTAGCTTTGACTTTTGCTTCTCTTAAGTAATGCAGGCATCTCATACTCATTCTGATAAATTCTTTATGTTACACCGCCATGTCTTCCCATTACATAATGCGTCGTGTATGACTTTTTTTTTGTCATATGTTTTACACACAGTCCCATGCACTTCTGTTTTCTGATGGAGATGGGTGGAAGAAAATACACGAAGAGAAAAGAGAAAGAGTTGGCACAGCACAGCACTTAATTATGCAAGCACACACAGCACATGTTCCCTTTAACTTAAATTGTGCAACAGTTGAATAATTCTGGCCCAGCACATCTGGTTTAAAACATGGGAAACACTTTAAAAATATATACCTAAAACAGGAGGGGGAGAACTGAAGGCAGTATTTACTCAAGGGTCCTCAAACACTGTATGCTTCTTTTTTTCCTTTTTTTTTCCTTTTTTTTTTTTTGCCTATTCAGCCAACTAGTTTCACCTTAACTTACTCATACTTATTCAAAGTCAGAATTTTCAGGTGAAGGTCACATCTGTAATATTCTATCAGAATATGACAATGTGAAGAGCCAAGATTATTTGCTTTTGACGGTGTCCCTCCTGTACAGTCACTTTGTTTCCCCTATCATGGATGATTTTTTCAATCATCCATGATTTTTAAGGTGGTGTGACCAAGCTGCAGTATTCTGAAACTAATTAATCTGCAGTGCATTTGTAAGAAGTAACTGCATCTCATTATGGTTATATATTGCTGTAGTGAAAAAAAACAGCTTAATCTTTCTAATATCTAGTGTTACAGGATTTATTACACAGCTTCTGGTATGCTAATTTTTCACTTTTTTGAGTCTTTCTCTAATGATTGATAAATATTCTTACAGAGATGTTCAGGTGAGCTCATTACTCTCTTTTAAGCTATTTAAATTGTGATTATTAATGTCTCTGATGTGTAATCAAGACAAATGTGCAGATGTGAAGCCTGGGTCACAATGAGAGTACATGGCACTACCTGTGCCCTGACAAGGTGTCACTACAGGCTTACAGAGCTACTCTGAGGCACTGCATGTTGTAATAACAAAGGAAAAGATGGGGCCCTGGTAATAAGGATTATGTGGCTGAGTTCAATATTAAAACAACATCACAAATTACTCTGATTTAAGTTAAGACAACCTGCCATTTGTGACAGTAGCACAGGCCAGGTGTTAAAGTCCAGGGTTACAGAATACTAAAATGGTACAGAGCTGTACACCATTAATCTCACTAAAGATAAATTCTTCTCCTTCCTATATCCTCTCTTCCATGCCTAAGCATTTTTCCAGTGGTAGACATTAGCAGCTACAGAATAGAGTTCTTTGCAGATGAAGTGGAAATCTTAATTAAAAAAAATGAGAATCTATAGTTAGGTTCTGGAATCTCATTTTTTAAAACGTTGACCTTTCAGTATTAGCGTGAAAACCCAAAACTTTAATTCTTCAATGCAAGCACAGCCTGGATAACTCAGATTTTACATTTGTCTTAATCTCCTTGTATTTTCAACAGTTTTTATAAGTGACTCATGTTACCTACTGTACCATTTTCACAGAAAAAAAAAAAAAAAGTAATTCCTGTTAGACCTAAATGTTTGGAAAGTTAGTGCTTTACACACAAACATTCACAGCCGTCTGCATGCATGACTATCAGTATGTGAACAATATTTGTGTTGTATTTCTCATATTTTTGTGATCTTGTTTTTATTGTTTATTTTCCTCTCTACTTACAGTGTTTCAGTTACCCAATTAAAGGCCAAATACAATACCATATGATAGAAAATTTTGCACGTTGTAAATATTCATTGTGAAAAGCTGCAAACAACCCTAACAAATATTCGACCAGTTTGGCAACTATTTATAAGTAACAAGTACTTTCACAGAATGCACAAATCATATGCAGAAAAAGACAGTTTTCACTGTAACATATTTCCAAGGAGTACAATACCCAGCTCCAATCCATACACTTTTTTGCCCAAATATAGTTTCCCGAGATAGTTTTTCCTTTTGTTTCTTAAGCTATTTTTGGTTTGCTATCAGCAATAGCAGTATTCACACTGCATAGCAGAAAATAGATAATTAGGAGAATGAATCACCAAACCTTTTCACAGCCTGTCAATATAATATCAATACTGATAATTGCTATTGTTTATGTCATTAACAACCCATTCAGATGGGGCTGCTTAACAAAGACGTTATCAGGTGTGGTATGTGGCTATGACACACTCATTCTAGAAGGGATGAAGTCTTCAGAGGGAAATCTCTCCTTACTCACTTATCAAGCTGAGCTGTTGAAACCTTGACACTTCCAATTTGCAGAGATCAATGCAAACCTTTCCCTTGGCATGGATTCAAGTATCTTGAATTTCACTGCGAGCTTTAGGTTTGAATTAGTCCAAACCCCACAGTGATACTCAGCCAAAATTGTTAATTTCTGCCAAACTCACAGAGCTTTGAATGGTTTCCATTTCTTGTTAAATCAGTGGTGTACAGCTGGCTTAAAAATTGGTTCAGGTTTGGCAGCAAACTGGCAAATTAAATCTGACTCAGTTCTGTACCCACACTAAATCATGCCTAGTAAGTGCAAACCCGCACTGGGAGCGCAGGGAAATTCTGGGAGAAGCAGCCCCATGGATGGTGAGAAGAGTACACAGCCACAGGTACCAAGCACCTCTTTACAGCTTGCTCTCTACTTAAATGGCTTGCTGGATGCTAGCAGGGGCACTTGTCAGGGGAAGCATACCCTGCTTTCTGCCACTGAGATTCCTCCTCCCCAGGCACTGAAATGCTTTCCTTTCATATACATCATGTAGCTGATCTGTCCTCATTATGATAGCAATCAGTATGTCTCTATCATCCAGCACTGATGATCCACTGCTTTGACAGCTACTAAGGATTCAGGGATCGAGAAATGAGGACTGTCTGCCTTGGGACAGTGACTGTGGTTCCCACCTCCATCTGTCTGCTCCACCTCCATCCTCTCACTGTATGGGTGAGGAGAGACATTTCATGCTGCAGGCTACAAGCTCTGGGAGCCAAACACACAGCTGAGCCATCCAACAGGAGGGGTGAGAAGCTCCAAGACACGTGGAGCCAGGAGCTACTGTGGCTTTCTCCTTTTGTAAAGCTGTATCAGTTCTGCAGGCATCAAGTCAAGTATCAGAAACATTAAGTCACCTCCGCTGGATCTGTGTTTTTGTTTTTGTTTTTTTCCCCTACAAAATTTAAGACTAGATTTGTTAAAACTAAGACACAATTTTGAAAAATCACGACTTTCCAGTTTTGGAAGCAAAGTCAGTATTCTCCAATATAAAAGAAAGCACAGCCAACTAACAAATTTAGTTTTCTGATCCCAAATGCAGCCTTTGTCTTCATCTCAATGGGCTGTGATTAATGTATATGTTTATCTCCATACAGGGAAAAGTTGTATTCCAATCTTTGCTTGTCAAGATAACAATGGAGTCCAAAAAGTATGTCAGAAGCACCCTAGCTATAATTTCCATTTCCATTTTAATTACAAAGAGAACAGTGCAATAAATACATCTCCTTTTCTACCCATACTTATTTGTAAAATATTCCTGCATTTGACAACCCTCACAACTCTTGAAACAAAGCATATTTAACTGTATCATAAAGCTGGCTGCTTTAGAACATTCCAGATGATGCTTAGATTAAATCTAGTGTCACTGGCAACAAACTTTAGCACAGTGTACACTCAAATCTAAGCTACAAAATCATTTGCCTTAAAACAGCAGCTGTTTTAAGCACAGTAATACTAAAGGAAAACAAAAATAAGAATACTTTAATCTTTGAGTTTCCTTTGGGGAATTGCCTGGTTAAAGCATGCAGCCCCTGTTTCCAGATGTGCTTACAGCAAGCAGTGCACCTGCTGTTTGTTTCAGAGCACTGCAATGCAACACCAGCAACCGGCCTGAAAACAGAGAATCTTAATTTATTTTCTAATTATTTTTTTATAAAACAAAAACCCAGATCTTTTCCTTGCAATCAATGTCTCTGCCAGCAATCTCAGTAGGCAAATCAGTAAGCAAGCAGCCCTGGAAGGAGAACTGCCCTCACTGCCCCAGGAGGGTGCGCTTTGCCTATAGGACTGATATCCCAGGGGGGCTGGTGGGGTCACCTGCAGGACCATCCACGTGTTGTCTCCACACGAGGGTAGTTTCTGAATGGCCACCTGGCAGCTTGCCCTGGCAGCCACGCACTCCCAGGAGAACTTTCTGAAAGGGTCAGGCTTGGAGACTTGAGTTACTGTGGCAAAAAAGGAAAAGACACCTGGTGTTTTCATCTACTTACCCTATATTAGTCCTCTTTCTCCTTTCCCTGCCCTCTTCTGAATACTCCCACTCCTGCCCTCCTCCTCAGCTGTCTGTCTGCCTCAGACAGATGTCAGAGGACAACTTTTACCATAGGAGACCTCTGCCCATGTACAGCCACTAAGTGCCAGCTTAGTCAAAAAAAGGTATTGCAGATAATGATAACGGTGAGGAGAATGAGATTATAAAAGTTAAAAATTAAACTATGTTTAGAAAAGGGGCAAGGAAGGAAGTGCCATGTGGAAAGGAGCTGATAGAAGATAAGGGATCCCTTCAGGGCAGGGTCTGTACCTCTTCCCTTAGGCAGGAAAATGGGGGTCAGTGAGGAACCCTTATTTCCATGCTCCTTTGTCTCTTGCTTTTCATTCCCCCTTTTCTGTCACTGTCTTACCACTCCTCTTCCCCAGCCAGTTCACAGCTTCATTGAAGGGATGGGCAGTGACCCCTGAGGAGCCTCAACTACTGATATTCACAGATGTTAAAGCAAAACACTATTTCATGTGGCTGTGAAGCTGTTTTGTGAGCTAGCGGAGATAAAGTGGTGGGCCATGAAAACAGAGCAAATTAGCAGTTACTAGAGACATGTGCCCTCCTTTGCAGTGTCTCCACGCACATTCCCTTAGGGATAGTACCAAAGGAGCCTCACAGAGAGAGCCCAGCAAGGCAGCATGGATCACACAGGAATTAGCACCAAGAAGGAAAAGCGTGATGGCTTCTGAAGGGACTCTGTGTGACTTTTGCTACTTACTCCTTAACCAAATGTTTTTTTCAAAAACATCCCAATAATTCTAACAGAAAACTCACCTCGAGTACTGTGTTCAGTTTTGGGCCCCTCGCTACAAGAAGGACATGGAGGTGCTCGAGAGAGTCCAGAGAAGGGCAATGAGGCTGGTGTGGGGTCTGGAGAATAAGTCTTATGAGGAGCGGCTGAGGGAGCTGGGGTTGTTTAGCCTGGAGAAGAGGAGGCTCAGGGGAGACCTCATCGCTCTCTATAGGTACCTTAAAGGAGGCTGTAGTGAGGTGGGGGTTGGTCTATTCTCCCACGTGCCTGGTGACAGGATGAGGGGGAATGGGCTAAAGTTGCGCCAGGGGAGGTTTAGGTTGGATATTAGGAAGAACTTCTTTACTGAAAGGGTTGTTAGGCATTGGAATGGGCTGCCCAGGAAAGTGGTTGAGTCGCCATCCCTGGAGGTCTTTAAAAGACGTTTAGATGTAGTCCTTAGTGATATGGTTTAGTGGAGGTCTTGTTAGTGTTAGGACAGAGGTTGGACTAGATGATCTTGGAGGTCTCTTCCAACCTAGACGATTCTGTGATTCTGTGAAAATAGTGTGTTTAATATGTTCTTGGTGTGCTAGGACAGCTTCCATTAATCCTTCACGTAGTATTAAGATTTCAACCAACAGTCATTCCCTGTATTAACACATCTTGGATTTTCTAGTCATTACTCTATCTTCTACTGTTTAACACACCATCAAATGCTTTCCATTTCTGCTCTAGGATCTATTTCCTGCTTTATGCTAAACTTAATCCCTTTTCACATTCATTTTATAAATTCTTATTTGTTTTATTGAATTATTATGCTAATTGCAAGTCAGTTTATGATCATTTAAGGACGCAGTTGTGATAGTATAAAAAATGTTATTGTTTTCATGGAGTTGTAGCAGTTATGATACAGCTATTTTTATGAGAGATTAAACACCTCCAAATTTATGGAGGTTATTATGTTTTTAATGGCAAAATTAAATGATAGCAAGAAGAGATAAGAATCAATACTTTCAGACCAGGAGTAGATAAAATCTGAAATAACTAGGATGATCGTTTTTACAGAGAGAAACAGGGAATTAATTCTCTATAGTGTTGCACCAGCTTTACATCAGGATAAGCAATGTTTGTCATCCAGCAGATATATTCTGGGTTTCCCTGTCATTAAGCTGGAGACATATAGAGGAGAACCCAGCCCAAGAATTTTCTTCAGGATTTGAGAAAATAGCTTGTAGCTTTGGAAAAAGGACAATTACTCTGTAGCACTCTGAAAGACCATTCATGCAGGACGTTTTTTGAATAACTTGTTTTATTATTCATGCATGCTGGTCAGTTTGTACGTGTTGACAGTCCCTTACCAACAGGAAAAAAAAAATAGGGGAAAGAAGAAAAGAGCACAAGAGGAGGAGAATATGGATCTGTGAAACTGAGAGTTTTTGAAGGAAAAAAAATAATTTTAACATTTAATAAGTGAACCGTTTAAAAAGATGATCTATCTGATCATGCAGGAGAGGTCACGAGCATCATGCATATGTGCAAAGGGATATATCATTCTATGTATGCTGTAATATGGAAAAATATGGAAAAGGGGAGACTGCAACATCCTCCAGAGAAGACAGCATGATCAAAGGGCTTCTGTTGGATGTGGCTGTGATTTGTGGAAGCAACAGACTAGTGCAGTGCTTTTTGCACAGTCACTAACACCAGCTTGCTCACAGCATCTGGGTGTAATTCCTCCCTGAAATGGAGGAAAGAAGAGGAAAGGGAGCAGAGTACACCACCACTCGAGCAAGAGTTTGGTTACATTTTCACAAGTTAGAATGAAAAACCCTTGCACAGAAACTCAGCAGGAGCAGCAAGACCCTGCCACTCGCAGGGGTGATGCCTTGCTCCCAGGAGGGGCAAGTGGGCAGCTGCAAGTGTGGCCGAGGCTGGGGACTGTGCACATGCACAGGTAGGGACAGGCAGTGGGATCCCCATGGGCTTTCTGCCACAAGCTCTGATGCTCATTCCTCCAATAAAGAGCAAAATACTACCCTCAGAGAGCTCTTGGAGGCAGCTCGGGGAGTTTTCTTCCTTCCAATAGGGGAAGTAAGGCCACCCTACAAATACCAAAGGATTTATTGATTTTTCATTCTCCATCAAGAGAGGGTGTTTTACTTTCATCCCAGTGTTAGGGATATGAGCTATTCCAATGGAAATGCCCTTCCATCTCATCTTTTGTTCCTGCTGTTTTTCTTACTCTGGTCACACAAAGGTAAATTAGTATGCAAGGTGGAAGGCAGAGAGGAATGAGGCAGTCATAGGTGATTTATAAAAGAAGGAGACATTGGCATCTAGGATAACATAATGCAAACAAGAATACTGAAGCACAGAAAGTAACTAGAGACCTACCCTGCCCACGAAGAACACAAAGATAAGTCAAAGAGGACTCAAAATCAACAAAAAGCAGGGATATAGACAAAAAGAGCTTTACATCTTCTTACAGATGCTGCGGCAAGTATTAAAGTATGAGATATGAAGGTCACTTATCTAAACTTCCATCCAGCCCTAAGCAATGTAGATGTTAATATACATTCATTACTTTGAAAGCTCAGATGACTCATAAAAAATCTTCAATTTCCCAGCATTATTGTAGCATTTTATTAGTTAAGACTATAATACAGAGCAAATTCTCCCCATCAACATAACACTTTTTTCATGCTAGTAAGTGAGTTAGTGACAAAAGCTCCATTTCATTACTGTTAATTTTTTTTTTTAGCTGCCATGTTTTTAAGCTGCCCCTTCATCATCCTTCACAATTTCCATCAGTTTAGTAACAAAGAACCATGCAACAATAGCTGCTTTCTGTAATATCACCACTGCTTCTTGGAGTTTCTTACTAACACTGATTAATCTTTGATTGCCTCATTCCAGAGCTGTAGTAGTAGGACATGTTAAAGTTAAGACACTCAGAAGTAGGTATTTACTGACCAAGTTCACAAGTAAATACCTTCAGTTAGAGCTGAATACCACCCTGAACTCTCACCAGTGGCATTGTATGGGACATGTTAATATATCAACAGTATGTATGGCAAATTTCAGCAATTCTTTTCTAAGAGAAGGCAATTGTACGCAAGTGTGTATAGGGCACATGTTGATTACGTGCAAGTACCTAGGCACCCTAGAGGGTATCAGTTCTGTTCCCTGTACAAGTTGAGCTTGTACAAGTGTTCCTCTTATTTTCAACCATAAGAGCAAATGATAGGAGTAGATACATTTGCTATGGCATTGCAGCTTTTTCTCTTCGGATCTCTCTGTGCTGTTTTATCCTTGTCATGGATGTCTGTTGCTCTCTCTCTCACAAAAACAAACAAACACAAACACTGGCACTACCAGAAGCAAGGTTGTAACAGGTTGATTTATCACTGTCAGATGTATTTCATTTCATTGTATCTAAAATGACTTATTATTAAAGCACTTTTCTGATTACAGAACTATTTACATGTTCACTATTTGATACTAAGGAGATCATTTGTGGTTTTACAAGAGAAAATTACCAGGGTCATGTAACTTTTTCACATCTTATTTTCTATTGTTAAGGGAAAACATTGCACTCTCTTTCCCAATATAGAGTAAGTGCTGCCTGTAAAAGGGAACATTTGCTGCTCCCACTGCACAGGCCACGGTTTCCATATTGATTTATCATTTTCTGAGGGGCAATTACCTCCTCAGTGACTAGTAACTCAATGTGACAAAGCAGATAACCTTCCCACACAAGATGTCCCTTGACTGAAAACCCACCAATGCACCTCCATTTCCCTGCAATGAACACTCAGTCCTCCCACAGGAGAGGTCTATCAAATCACTCTGGATTGCACAGTTGTCCTGGTTTCAGCTAGAATAGAGTTAATTTTCCTCCTAGTAGCTGGTAGGGTGCTGTGTTTGGGATTTAGGATGAGAATAATGTTGATACCACGCCGGTGTTTTAATTGTTGCAGAGCAGTGCTTACACCAAGCCAAGGACTTTTCAGCTTCTCGCTCTGTCCTGCCAGCGGGAAGGCTGGGGGTGCAGCAGGAGCTGGGAGGGGACAGACCCAGGACAGCTGACCCAAACTGGCCAAAGGGGTATCTCATACCATACGAAGTCATGCTGAGCAATCAATATGGGGTAGCTGGCCGGAGTGGGGGGACTGGCTGCTCAGGGATGGGATGGGCATCAGTCAGCAGGTCGCGAGCAATTGCATTGTGCATCACTTGTTTTGTGCACATTATTAGTAGTAGTACTGTTATCATTATTATTATTATTTTCCTTTCTTTTCTGTCCTAATAAGCTGTCTCTATCTCAACCCACAGGCTTCATTTTCCTGATTCTCTCCCCCATCCCAGAGAGGGAGGGGGGGAGGGTGGGCGAACGGCTGTGTGGTGCTTGGCTGCCAGCCGGGTTAAACCACAACAACCGTCCTTTTTCGTACTCACACCTTACTCTCAAGCTTTTATACACTCCAGGGATTCCCATAGTTTCATCTAACTATATAAATAAAACCTTACCTACATGCAGATCTTCAGAGAACTCCCTTAATATCTGATTTTATCATCAAGTAGTGAGTGCATGCAGAGAAACATGAAGTCTACCTGAGTTCACTACAGAGACTGGTTTAAATACAACCAAAAACAAATAAGACAATTAAGCAACACTGCAAGATCACAGTTTACCTGATCATCCAATGCAATTGATGTCCAAATGATGCTTGTCTGACTTTGCAAAGTCCTTTGAATGGAAAAGGTCTTGGTGAATGAGTTAGATTATGTCTTGGCAACTAAGAGAGAAGGAATTTCTTCTTTACTACTAAGATTAAAACTGCATAATCCAAACCTCCAGCCCTCTTGGTGAGCAAACTAAGTAACAGACTTTGTTCCCCAAGGGCTTTCCACCAAACTGACTTGCCCTTGGTATGCTAGGGGCAAGGTTCCCTTGGTCTCCCCCCTTCCTAGAACCCCCGTGCAAGACGAAAGGGATGGGAGCAACCACAAAAGCAAATACTGAAGCAGTCAAAGTTCACAGCCCCTGCCACTCAAGCAGAGGACTACCATGGTCCATAAAATTAAGTCTGACTTGACAGTTTTATTGGGTCAGGACTGTTGCGTTTTGCACTGCACTGGATTCAGCTGCAAGCCTGGCTAATCTCTCTGGGTTGGCTCTCACCTTGAGCAAGGACGCCTCCAGGAAGTTTCAGCTCCAGTTCACACTCTCACCAAGGAAATCAGCTGAACAACCATGCTGAATTATTTTGCCTCTAACAATTGCTTTCTGACTACAGTACTGCTACAGTTCTGCTTTTTCTGATTTGACCCTCCAACCTCAAATGTAGTTTTCTACTAGTATATAACCTTGTGCCTACTAACAACACAACAAAAAATTAGAGAAGGGTTGGTACTGTCATTAAACTGCCATTTAGCATCACCTAATCTTTGCAACTACAATATAACGGCTTATCCATACCTGCCAGAGGCTCCTTGTAACACTTAATTCTTCATGTAGAGACTTAGGTAGCAATTCCTCTGTCTGCACTGCCCAACCTGGGCATTCACTGCAAACACATTTTTAACATCTTGTATCATAACGTGGGTTCTTAATTTCCTGTTTATTTTGATTTGTCAAATGAAGCCTAGACAGGCCAATCACAAGAAATTTGCAGTCTAAGAAAGTAGAAGCAATATAAGAATTCTGATGAAGCAAGCCTGCAAGTCAAAGTATTTCTTTGAGCCATATTACACTTACTTTGCACACATGAGCATGGTGACAGGATCAGTCTCTCAATGCACAGGTAGTCTCTCAAGCCAGTAACTGTACAGCAATATTTACACCAGCAAAAAAAATAAACAGCAGTAAGGCACTGAGTAATTGCAAGAAACCAAAAATGAAAGCACTGTGTTCTTCATTCCTGGATGTCTCCTGGAAGTTATTTTCATTAGAAGCAAGACTAAATGACCTACTGGCTTACTGTTGGCCTTAAGATCTAAGACTGCATGTCCGTCTAAAGCCTTGCATAAGAGCAAATTCATATGGAGGTCTTTTCTTGTATGAAGTTGTAAAAAAAAAAAAAAAAAAAAAAAAAAAAAAGGAAACCTCCTTAAGCTGCCCTTGTGCTCTGAAAAAGCAGTGCAATGCACTTTGATGCCTCCCAGTAACTTATTGGCATAGTCTGCAAAACAAAGCGAAAGCACAGAGCAGACGGGTTTCCTGCCTGCCGGCCCAGCACAATTTTGTCCTTTCTGTGATGCACAGCAGTAGCAATGCAAAGGTTAACAGGCCAAAGTGTGCACATGCAGGAAAAAAAAACAGGATCTGCTCATTTTGCCAGGTGTCCTATCACAGCAGGGGGAACAGATGGCAAAATCAGCAAAATTTGGATGCACAAAACCACTGCTCTATCAGCAGCATGTTACCTATTTGCAAAGATGACCTTCCAGAAGAGCGCTTCCCGCTAAAATCACTATCTTAACATCACTTTACATTGAAAGTAAATGTCAGTAAAAGAATTTGAGGTAAGCAACA
The DNA here is from genome assembly GCF_013377495.2 of Cygnus atratus. Classification (NCBI taxonomy): domain Eukaryota; kingdom Metazoa; phylum Chordata; class Aves; order Anseriformes; family Anatidae; genus Cygnus; species Cygnus atratus. Next base: position 53,556,323 of record NC_066364.1, on the reverse strand, counting down.
GGTCTGATACTTCTAGGTTTGTTCTTGAAAAGGCAAATTTACAAGTGAATCAGTCATTAGAAAGTCAATTTGCAGCTGTGACAAACAAGTGAAGAGCTATTCAAGTCACGGTATCACCAATAGTATTAATGATCTTGGTAATGAAAAGCTGACGACTTTTAACAAGTGTTATCTGACACACAAGATAAATACTATTAAATATGAAAAGTCTCTTCAATTACATGTGGAGTTTAGAGGCTTGTAAAAACCAGGCAAATTGGTATGCTGCTGTCTCCCTTACCTGTCACTTGGCGGAATAATGCCATAGCTCAATTACTGCAAGCACCGCTGGTGCGCAAGCCTTGTCTCCAAACAAAATGTGGAATTGCAGGCTCTCTTTCCGTATCTTTCCATCTTTCCATTAGGAAACAGTAGGTTTAAACCAATTACAAAAACAACGCTGAGTAGTTCTGCACAACTGGGTAGTAGAGGTGACACAGGTTCCCAGCTAGCAAAGAAGTTCCCACATTTAAAAGGTTTTAACTGTGTATTTGTTTCTCCTATCCAAGAATCTTGCAGAGTTGTCTATGCCTTTTTTTTTTTTTCTCTAAGACACTGATAGTCACAAAGGCATACTGTATGTCTTTAAGGAGAGTTAAAAGGCACAGTCAGATAGTCGATTTCTGACCAGGTTTGTAATTTAGAATTCAGCAGGCTTTTGTTTCACTGCCTGTGATAAATACTCTGCTTTAAGGCTTTTAAATGCCAGTTCTGCTTTCTCCTAAAATGGTAAATGCCTGCTTAAGAAAAAAAGCCTGTCCAACCTTCACACTTCTTTACATATGTATTTTTATGCCAGCTTTTAAAGCAGCAAATAAAGGTGAGACTTTTGATAGGAAATATGCTATCTCAGTATTTCCAGTGATTTTCACAAGTTTTGGTGACTGAGGCTTAACCTACTCTTGTGAATAACAGTGACACTTCCGACTACTTTCACCCAATAGCAGAGGCACAGGAGAGAAATGTGGCTTTTCCAAAACTCCACCTCATGCTACATATTCAACTCTATCCCATCAATGGATTCATGTAAGATGTCTCATCTTTGACCTTAAAAACCCTAACTCACATTCATACTAGTTTGGAGTATGGGGTGTAAGGCTTCTCTCAAGGGGAATCAGAAGAACCCTCCAACCACAGAAGGATTAAAATCTAAGATGAATAATTTTCTATGCAGCATTTTCTTAAATAAATCAAAGTTCAGTTTTCATTAAATTTGACCTTTGGCCCATTTATGACTGAAAGACATATATAACAATGATTTCTCAAAAATATGACAAATACAAATTATACTAATAAGAAATATTATTTCCTATTTGTTCTTTTAAAACTTGATTTTGTCTATACTTGATTGAAAACAAGTTCTTAGAGATAGTTGGAAGTATGGGGAGAAGGGAGGGAATGGCATAGAGAACAAATTTGTGAAATATCTTCACTTCACTTAGCAGTTGTTTGAAAATAGAAATAAAATCAAATTCTCCTCTTTGACTTCTCAAATGGCACATTAGCCATATTTCCTGTCCTGTTCATTTTCACTTCTCTGCCCCATGCGCTGGAATTATTTTGTGGGAATCATTTAGTAGTGCTTTGAATAGCAATTTGGTGCCTTACAGGTAAGGGTCTAAGCTGACAAGAACTACCCATGCAAACATCAGTAGGAGCTGAGACTGTTGAACATCACAGGACCTGATGTATTATGTTTGGTGCTGCCACTTGCTGGAGTCACATCTGGTTGCCTTCAATAGGATTATGTGGTACAGTATGAAAGACTCTGCTCCTAATTGGCAAAAGTTACAGGACCTGCTTGTGCGAAATACAGTGGTTTTCCTTTGACATGCTCTTCTCTATCACTACTGGGGGCTGTGGACCCTCAATTCTTCCAGGAATCGCTCCACACACAGCAGGATCCAGTCCATTTGAGTTTTTTACAGTTCCATGTGTATTAATTATCATCACCATAGAAACAGACATAACGTGCATTTGACTTAAGAAGGAAGCATGATTAATATTTTGTAGTTCCAATTTAAAATGTTATTAACCTTTCATAATCAGAACCAGATACTCTCACATTTTGAAATGATACAGTATTTTATTAAGTTTTGAAGCTGCCTCCATTAAAATCATTGGAGGTGTTAAAGACATACTTTCGACTTTTAATGGGAACAATGTAAACTCCTAACTACCTAAACTAACCACAGGATTTGTTTTACAAATTATAGTGTATGATTCCCCATGAGAACATGAGTTTCACAACTTTCTAATACTAAAGAGCCTTGTTGTATTTATTACCTTCTTCTTCCATAAGTATTTGAGAAGCCAAAGTAGGTGTTGAAAGGAGGTTAGGAGTGCATCAGAAAAAAAAAATAATAATAATAAAAAGACAACAAAAAAAGAAAACACAGTATGAAAAGGGCATACAGACTGTCAGATGATCAGAAGAAAACCAAAAGTTTAGCTTATTTGATTATGGAATTTTTATGGAATTTGTAATCCAAACCCTTGGCCACCTTTGTCCTGCCAAGCAGAACCAAACACTGTAATTCTTGGTACCTCTGGGACCAACCCCACTGCAGCAACTTGTTGAAGACACAGTATGCACCAGTATGCCCAAACTGGCCAGCAGATCAGCAGAGCACAGTCGGCACTTACCTCGATCTTCATGCCTATGCTTTATCAAAGGCAAAAATGCCAACTCTAATGGTGCAGTATCAGAAGGAAAGTGTTCACAAAGTCATCTGGGGATCTGGCCACCTTTTTTAGGTGTAATGCAACAGATGACACGCAGACTCCTGAAACAAAGTTATTTTCTCTCTCAGCAACTTGAACTGCAAAAATAATGTATTAATGGTTCATCTGTAAAAGCTTCACACAGCAGTCAGGAACTTCCTTAGCTTTCTCTCTGCTTGTAGAACAATGTACAGTGTAAAATCTCCACATGCAACAAAACCCCCTGAACAGAGGAATATCTAATGTTCATACATTATCTAATAATATAGGAATATATAGGAATATCTAATGTTCATCTAATGTTCATACAGTTTTATACAGATGCATTGTAATTTACACAGTTTGTTCTATTTTACTTTTTGTACAATCCTGTCTTAGAATTACACTGTAAAGTCACAAGTAGATTCATAACTATTAATAAATAACAAGAATATCTATAAGGTGCATTGCAACTAAAATGTGAAAAAAAAAAATCTTAATACCTAAGAGTTATAAACTGCTGCAAGAAGACTTTACCTGGTAACAGCTTCACATTATGCCATCTGGGAAATAAGCCCAAATGACAGTAAATGATTCTTTTCTCATAGTCTAAAATAACTCATTGCATTTTTTGTGAAAAAGCAGCTACTGAAAACAACCTTGCAAGCAACCATAGTATGCAAGCTTGCATATCAAGCAGGTTTAACATACACACGAACACATATATGAATTTATCTATCTGTATGATATATGATGTATTTTAATATATGTGACATTGTTCTTTGTATTCACTGTCACAAGAGAGGCAAAACCATTTTTATTGCACTATAGAAAGCAAAGCAATGAAAAGTAATAATACATGCTTATTTAAATGGAGTTCCATTCAGCCCAGAACCTCTTGGTGTACCTATATGAATATTATTCTTCATTTGAGTAATATTTAGCATTCTTCCATCTATTTACATGTTAGCATCAAAACTCAGTTATTACAATCATTGGAAAGCATCCCAGGGAAACCTAGGATGTCTCATCCTTGTTTTATAGGCAGCTGAGCAGCAGAGACAGAAGTGTGTCAAATAACAGCCCAAAGGAACGGGAGAAACCAGTGCTGGAGGCAGAAACCAAATTCAGGCATAGACCTAATTGGGGTAGAAAATAAAGCATAAAATCTCAATTAATTAAAACAGCATAATTGTGGTAGTCGCATATCAAGAAAGTTCTCCCCAGTGTAGGCATGGAGCAGGGGGGAGTTGATTTTTTTTATTATTATTATTATTGCTGCAGTTTCTTTGTTTGTTTCTTTGTTTGTTTGTTATCTAGAAGAGGGCTGTACTCCAGAGTGGCCAAGTGGTTCTGTACTCAGGTGTCGGAAGGATGGTGTCTTGGCCCCGTGCTAAAGCAAATTCTTAGGGCTTTCTGTATGTACTGTGAATGTCCCAGATACTCAGCTACTACTCACTGCTACTGCCTTCACTCCAAATGAATAAATAAACAAAATTAACACTGAAAAGCTCCTGTTTTCCTCTCCATATAAACAAGGAAATAAAAAAGAAATCACAAAATATTTCATGGCAGGGAAAAGATCCAGGGAACTATATTCAGAGGAAGTGTGAATTCCCAAACAGGTATTTCTCCTGACAAACCATACTACTTCTACATACTGTTGGTGCTATATCTTTCCATCAGAGAAACATGGAAGTAATAGAACTGGGAGATGCAGCCAAGTGCAGCCACCTGCAGATAGTAGGAAACCGCAAAATATTTCCTGGAGCAGCAGATGCCTGTGTTTATTAGCTTGCTGCAGAGATTGAGGAAAAACAGGAGATGGAAGGCTCAAGGAGGGAAAAAAAATGAGGAAAGATTTTGTGCTTCACTTATTGAAGGATGGAGGGATTAAATTAAGGGATGGTTAAATAAAAATGAAAGTCTAGGTTCATGTGTCTTCTAGAAGGTATAAAATGTGCAGAATAAGCAGAAATGTATGGATTTTTTTTTCCTTGATTCAGGTTCACATTAATATTTCTGGTCTCAGAAATCTTATCTCTTTTTGAAAATGAGGTGCTCCTGACAGAAGGAGTTTCACGTTTTAGAAGTGTTTAGCCTAAGGGTCTGAGCTAAAGTGAATATGAATCAATAATGCCAAGTGAAACAAAGTAAATAATGAAATCAATGGAAAAACTCCTATTGAGTCTAACTCCCAACAGACTACAGATCAGGCCATAAGGTAGCAGGAACATATCCAGTAGGAGGGAAATCCTGAGAGAAAGTGTATTTAGGAAAAAAATGTTTCTACATTTCTTGGCATGACTAAGATCTATGAAAGTAATTCAGCAATTTATAACCACAATGCCCCTCACGATATTGTAATGACCTACCTCACCAAGGGCCCAGACAGTGCCAAGGCTGGTAGGAATGTGCTACATTTGGGCAATAGAGCAAATTGTTACTGGAAGAGAAGTTATATGCCTTGATTTCTGTGCATACTGGCAAATAAACCTGTATTTCCTGTCAACGGAGATTTTTAAATTTAGTTTTCAAGGTAAAAGGAAAAGAAAACATATTCAGCATGACAAATACATTAGGAGGAATGGATAGATAGCACTGCAAATGCTAAGAGGTCAGACCAAATAGGTTGATTTCTTCTCAGAGTTTTCCTTAGATCAATGCCTAAAAGAGCTGAACAATTTGTAATGGCCAATTAAAAAGCAAGACAGTCATTTGAGAAAAGGTGGGCTACATGTGTCAACAGAAAAGGAAAGAAAGTGTACTGAAGGTGTAAAACTATTTCTGTCATTTAAAAAATACATACAATTACCTCCTTCTTCCTCCACCACTCACCTTTTTCTGCTTTCCAGATCACTGGAATTAAAGGAGCTTAGTGGGTCCCTTCGACTCCATCATTTTCTGTTTGGCCTCAGCTTTCAGAGGATCCAGAACTGCCAGGAATTTTTCTGGCCAAGAGTTATGAGCTAGGGGCTGCTTACCCTCCAGGTTTCTTACACAAAGCAGTAAAGCACTACTAGGTCAGAGGAAAATCTGGAGCAGAACTGAGAAACAAACCCATATCTCCCCAGCCAGCATTCAGCACCATAACACAGAGACCACACTTTTCTCACTACCTTGCTATTATCACAAAAACATAACAGGAACTAAATTTTGACAAACAATCAGTTACGCCAGCCAGGCAATCTGTCCTAGGAAAGGTATGTTTTAATCACCATTTTTCCTCAGTCTCCAGGCCTGATGGCGGTGGTATTGTGAATCAAGAGCTCAGACCTGGAAGAATAAAATGCAGAAAAATATACAAGTTCTTTAGTGCTATGACTTACCTGCACTTCATGGAGGGTAAAAAGTGCAATAATTGCCCTCTGCATCACTGGAAAGGTTAAGGCTTATTAGGAATGCTAAGGATGATTTCTGATTTCTAAGTGCTTGTTTTTTCCCGGTTCCTGGTATCCTGTTAAGGACCGGACAAACACTGCTGGCTGGTCACTTTTCTGAAATTATAAAGAAAAAGTGAATTCTCTCAGAACTAATCAGACACTACACACAGTACTACAATTATTCTATTGAACAAAGGTCTGGCTACAGCAAAATTTTACATGATGCAGTCAAAACTATTTTCGGTTTTCACAAATGAGATCTAGTCACTCTCTTAGCATCAATTCTGCTGTATGGTTATGTGGAAATAGTTTTCTTCAAAACACCTAAGATCTCTGTGTTCATTTAATTTTATCTCTTCTGAAGAAGGATGTTAATTCTTTGGCAAAGATCCAAAATTTGTTGTTGGTAATGAAGAATGCCCAGTGGCTGGACGAGTTCAAAGGATCCCTGTCTTTTTAATTCAGGACTGAAGAGCGTTATATCTTCTTTTGAATGCTGGGCTGTAAAACTATCTGACTGTACAGTTGTTCTAGATTTCTCATTATTTTAGGCTTCATATTATGTGTTTGTTATTTTAAATTACAGTGCTGTAATTCACACGCACTGGCATGAGAGGCAGAAACTGGAAAATCTTAATGCCTACTGCAGCTTGGTGTGCTCAAGGGAGACCAGAAAGAATAAACAAGTTGGCATTAATTCCTTGGTCAGGGATTTTTTTACAGCAGGTTGGTTTAAACTTGTGTTTGCTGATGATAGACACATTAAATCACTGTGACTGGAAGCCTTGACTCAGCACCTCCCAATTTTAGGGCTCTGCTGGCCAATCTACCATGACGCACAGAGTACTTGTGTCGGGCTGCACCTCACCTAACAAAGAAAAAGCTGCTACCAGCACTCTCCCACCAGTGGGCACCAGCATGAGGACTTTGTGAATTGTGCCCCCAGAATTGTCCAGAATGGCTAAAAATACAGAACAACTGGAACATACACAAAAAGTGGACTTCCTGCAATGTTTCTGTTAATATTTCTTTAATAAAGTTGCACTATACTCATAAACTAGTATGAAATGTCCTATAAAAGGAAAGGAAACATTAAAAGATAAAAAAAACTCCCTGTTGGAAATCCCAGAGATCCACACCTGGTATAGGAATTTCCTCTGAGATTCCCAACACAGATGAAGGTCCACGGCCTTTTTCTTTCTCACCTGCATCTTACTGAGCCCCACCAAAATGTCTGTCTATAACCTTGCCACATGTTGCTGAGAATTTTCCATACGTTTAGAGAATGAAGATATCCTGCAGCAGATACCTAGTGGCCTGCTCCAACTTTCTCCTTCCTAAAAATAGTGCTGCATGTCACAGAATAATCACAGAATGGCTGAGGTTGGAGGGAACCTCTGGAGGTCATCTGCTCCAACCCCCCTGCTCAAGCAGAGACACCTAAAGCAGGTTGTCCAGAAAGCTTTTGAGGATCTCCAAGGTGGGAAACTCCACTACCTCTCTGGGCAACCTATTCCAGTGCTTCATCACCTGCGCAATAAGGAAGTGCTTCTTGATGCTCAGACAGAATCTGCGTTCCTGTTTGTGCCCACTGTCTCTTGTTTTGTCACAGGACAACACTGAAAACAGCCTGGCTCTGTCTTCTTTGCACCCTCCCTTCAGGTATTTATGCATATTGATAAGATCCCCCCTGAGTCCACCCAGGGTATCTAGGCAAACGTCTATTACATTATAACAGGTGCAGCCTAAATTGTTCCATATGTATTTTCTTATGTGATCAAGCCCATAATTCAAGAAAGTTTATACAGTCTCCCTAAATAATTGTCTCTCTAAATAACTTAAAAATTACATTTCTGACAAGAAATTTCTTATTTAGAGTTAGCATAAACTTTTTCCTGACAGAATAAACTGAGTGTGACAGAGATATGGAAACTTCCTCAATTAAGCCACAGAATCCCAGCTGTATTTAAACAATGCTGTCTGCAACAAGTTTTCAGCATTTAAAAGCTGGAGAGATTGGTGAGGGGTTCAGTAAACTACTTGTTGCTTCTGTTACTTGACCCTCGAGGGAGAAATCTGAAAAAAAAATAACACATTTATGCAACACACCACTACACTCATTCAACAGTACGCTCTGCTTTAAAAATGGTATGGAAGAACTCAGCTGTAAATTGAGTGTCAGTGCTCTCCTGCGTTGACCACAGCAACATATTTGTCTTAGTGCTCTGACAGTCGAGCAAGCAGGCATGCATGAATGATGCTTACGGATGGCACTTGTGTATGTACTGTTTCCCGAAACTTGTTCAAGGACATGTCACCCTTGGAACAAACAATTCTTAATTCTGTCAAGTTTGGTGTCTCCATGGGTTATCTGCCAAGTAATTGTCAGTTCTTTAACCTAAAAATGTCTGGGGACAACTTCAAAGATCAATGGGAACACAGCGATATTTTGGCTTTCTCCTCTCTGCATGTTTATCTCCCTTCAGCTGCAGGTTTTTCCCACATCCCATCCTGCTTTCATACATCTACGTCTGTGCCAAACGGTGATCCAGCCATAACTTGAGGCAGTACAAGGCAGACCTGAGCTACCTTATGCTGAGCACTGCAAGCCAAGGTGACCATGGTCAGGAATATGCATGCGGACCCCAGGTGTCAGGAACATGTGTGCAAGCAGACATCCTGCATCCTGTTTTCAATCCAGAAAGGGACAACACTCATCTGAGAGGGACCTGTAGTCCTGAATCACCAACACTTCTCCTTGGACTGACTCAGAATACAGCGGGGTATAGGTGATCCACATGGGGGAACAAAGGGACAATGAAACATATCAGCAGGGCATAGTATTATTATGGAAGATTTGGAATTACCCTCTAATTTTAGCTGTGACTTCCTCAGTGGTCAAATGGTACACTGTCATTTCACTTCAAGTTGGCTGCTTCCCTCACCTCACTACTGTTTTGCGGATGCAGACAGAGGCAAAAGCACCGTGCCACAATTGTAGACTTCCAGTGTTCAGAGTGCCATTTTAGTTATGGTAGAGGAGCAAAAATCACAAGCTTTATGCTTGTTGTAAAAAATAATATACTATCAAACATTATTAAATGCACCGCCACCCAAATATCATTTCATCTAAGTCTCCTTCTCCCAGGGAGAAACTGAGATTAGTTTGAGCCATTACTGGAAAGTGATAAAATAGCATGTGTTTTGCTCAGTTAAAATTATAGGTGATCTCTGAAGTTTCTTGTTAAGACTAGTCTCCCTGTACTATCCATTTAATTTGTCACTTTTACCCTGTCACTAACCCAGCTATGGGCTAAAGACACAGAAAAATTCCCTTTACACAGACAGGAAAGAGCTTCTCTTCTCAGCCTGGGTCCTGCTGGGGTGAGAGCAGAGGGGGAATGCCATCCTGGCAGAGAACATCGGGTTTTCCACAGCCAGCTTCTGCACCAGCCTTTCGAGGAGGAGGCCACAAAGGCAGAAGCAGAGGGCATAGTGCTGTGCCAGCCTCTGTCTGGGTACTATAAGTACTTGGGTGAAGGGGAATCTCCTCCTGTCACACCTTCCCCTTTCTTCCACCAGCGTGCAAGCACACAGGCTAACCACAGGGTAGTTAAACTGTAGCACACAGACAAAAGCATTCACTTCATGTGCTGCTCCTGACTGGTGGGCTGACAGCAAAAAGGCATGGCTTTCTGCCTTGTTTTCTGATCTGTGACTATAAGAAAAAAAACATCCTAACTTAATTTAGGAAAGGGGATTCTGTTCTTCCCACTGCTGCTGCTGGAAATAAAGCATTTATTGGAAAGTAGATTTATGGTATATAGATAAAAGCAAATGCTTTGTTTGTTTGTTTTGTATTTTTTTTCTTTTTCAATGCAAGAAAACGTGTCTCTTCAACCTGGAAAAAATAAAATAAAATAAAATAAAATAAAATAAAAATTAAAAAAATAAATCACTTGGTAGTCTCAATTATGAAGACCTTCTTATATCCAGACCTTGAGACTCAGCAATAAGCAACACAGCTGTGCTCTTATGGAACATGCCCATACTGGATGTGAGCATTTGCAAGACTCTCCAGATCATGCCCCATCATGCATTAGTGTCAATGTAATCAATGTAACAAGAAAGAAATGTGCTCTAAATGAAAATCTCTCTTAAATTGTACCAAAGTTTCAGTTAAAATGTAGATAAAAAATCCAGAGAGCATTGTAAAATCTGACTCATGTTTGATTAATTAATGTTATATATTCCAATTTGTCTCCTTCAAAAAAAAAAAAAGGTTAGAAAGTCATTCCACCATCTCCCATTGTTCTCTAGGATTTTTTACAGCAAATTGGAAAGGTTGAGAAATTAATCTGGCAGCAGATTTTACTTACATAAAAAAATAAAAAATACATCTATATATATCCACTATTGGGACTGGAACTGTGGTCTCAGATAAAAGATGTTGACTAATAAAAAGATGAAATCTCATGAGATATTCAGAGAATCACTTTGGCTTATTCCTCTTCTAGAAATATACCCAAGCAGGCCTATACTTCACGTGTATGAAATGCAGAAGACAATTCCATGCTACTGCTTCTTGATCAGCAAGTGCCATCTCATTCCAACTCTCCTCATGCCATTTTGTTTCCCTGGTGTTTTGCTCCTTTGAAGTATCTCTTTTTTAGCCATCTGGCCAAGTATCTTTTTTTCCAATTAAGGAACCTGTGTGAAAAAAAATAAGTGCCCACTGATTTTAAACTGTGCTAATGAGGCATCCATCACTTTATTTTCTGGCTATTCTATATATGCTGACACGAAGTCGGTTGTTATAGAGTATGAGTGTAAGTTATTCATGAAGACAGTCTCGTGTGCCCTAAACAATGCTCTACTCTTAATTACATTGTCACACAACAGCTGAACAACTCTCAGGAGCCCACTCCAATTTTTTTAAAAAATGACTTGACTCAGACAGGAGTTCTGTTTTCTACAAGGTTGTATTTAAAACTATATCTCTCTATATACTGACAGATATGTAGTCAAAGACAGATAATAGCTCTGCTAGTGGTGCTGCCTCTTGGTAGATGTGGCATCAAAGATGCAGGTGCCTGTGTACTCCTCCCTGAAAAGCAGAAACACAAGAACACAATATTGTAGAAAAAATAAAAAAGGAAAAAAAAAACAAACCTTACACCTTCTTCATTCCTATGCTTAACCCCAAATAATTTAATGACAAATCCTATTCACTTGGACCATACAATCCCCAGTGCTATAAAAGGCGTTCCGATCTCCTGCTTCTGTCTGTGACAGTTTATTTTCTCCCAGATCTTAATTTGGTTATGTAACTGACTACCTTAAAGATACCATGGTATGTTCTGGCTCTACCTACATAGTATGGCAGGATTCTTTGCTATGTGCTCCAGTCCCATTTCCCTAACAATGCTGATGTTTGAGCTGCAGTTTGCTTGGAAACTACAGTACAGTCAAGAGGGGTGCAGCGTGAGTCTCTTGTCCCTGCAGCATGCGCCTGAACCAGTGAGCTGGGAAGAGCTCCTGGGTGGCACAGGGCTTGCTCTTTCCACTTGCTTCACAGTTATTTAGGATAGCAAGGAAAAATAAACAACAATTCCTCAGGCAAAGGAGTTTTTTAACCTGTCTGAGACTGCAGTATTGTTCAGACTGCATTTAACCTGACAGAGAAATATTTGTTCCCTGTAATCTTAGATGTCTTAACAGTAGAAGATCTAACTTAAACTGCTTTCTTTAGCTGTGACCTAAGTCTTAGTAGAATACTTGGATAACAAAAAGCTTCCTTAGAATTCATTCAGGGTGGTAATGTAATGAAACACAAATTAAACTGAAGACCAAGCTGTTGGACTCTTAAACTAAAACACTCATTGAAAGCCTTTCCAAAACTGTCTATTTTCTTTCCACAAACCTATAATGGAAGAGAAAAACAGTTTGACCAACTAGTCACAAGTCTAAAAACTGATGTTGATACTGTCCTTAGGTTTTGTTCCTGGTGCATTACCCCAGCTTCTGAACCAGCACTGCGAAGCTGCTTTCTGATAAGTACCTTCCAGGATGAAATGAAGAGCTACTTTTCATTAATACAATGACAAGGAACTTCACAAAAGGCCCGATGTTTATTTCTAAAGATTTTCTGAATTTAAGTCTTATTTTTAAATTGTGATTTTAAACACTGTTTCACAAGCATTGCATGCATAATAATAATAATAATCAACTAAATATTACTCTATAAAATATACTTTTAAGGTGTGTAATTGTGCTGAACTTTGTGAATTAAATGTTTACATGGGATTACAATTCAGTCCTCAGAGATTTAGCTCTCAGGTTCTTTCAGTTACTGCAGATACACAGAAGAAAGAATTGCATAGCTCTAGTAATCAACTTTTAACTTTCAAACAGCATTCTCTAATAACTTAGGCCTTAATTTGGATGCCTAAGCTTCCTGGTTATAGTACAGGTGGGGTTATTTGCTCTTAATTCCAGTTTTCTACTCAAAACTGCTTAGTTGTTCCCTGGTTTCCAGTGAAACAGTGTCAGATATTTTATCAATTAGCAGTTTCTTATCGTTTGTTTGAATATCCCATGTATTATAAAAATAACTTCTTCCACTGAAATTCTATGCTTTGTGATTCATATAAAGCCATTATAATTACAAATAAGCAAAGATGTATTTTACTAATATATACTTTACCTTTCCATATCCAATGCAAATACACCATATAGCACTTCTCAAAGGAAAAAGGCTTCCCCTACCTCAGCAAAGCCTTTAGGAACACACTCAAAGCTGTGCTTAACAAGAAGAACATGACTGAAAGTTTTGATGAATCAGGGCCAAGAAGACAAGTGCTCATCACCGTGAAGTGATGAATAAGCATTCTAAATGTACTCTGCCATAAATGTCAGCTTTCAAATCACAAAAGACGTGAAATTCACCTTTGTAAAATGAAAGGAGAAAATATCTAAGTCCAGGTACTAAATAATACATCCATCAGGGTTCAAATGACTCTGTTAATTAGTAACAGAGTCTGAAATTTTAATCTCTAGGTCACCCATTCAAAAACAGCTAAACTCAGTAATAAAAGGTTATTGCTGTTTAATGACAGCTTCCTGAACAGGCAAAAAGAGTGTGTTTAAAGGTAGCCTTACAGAAAGCCCAAGGACAGAGGGAGTCCTTTGATTGCAAATCCAGTAATTTGAAAGAAAAGACACTTGTGTTAACATCAGTCACAACACATCAATATTTTCCCCCACACTAATGGGAAAGCTATAACAATATCACAATTGACTAAGTTGGGAAGTTTTTCTCTTTGATTGTGTTAAATTGTCTCAGTTCTTTGCAACGATCCACGTGGAGGAAGCTTCCCCGCATACAATGCTTCTGTGTGACTGAGTCACTGCACAGGAGTGGCTTTCATGGAGATGGCTTTTACAAGAGGGAAATTATTTTGCCAGGGTAATACAACAAGCAGTGGCTTGAGGGGAAAGGAAAAATCAAAGGTAGCAGGGGGTTGACTCTATTCTTTTCTACATCAGTTAAAAAAAAAAAAAAAAAACACAAACAAACATAACTGCAGGCATCCAGTACCTAGTGTAAACATTTCAGAGCACATGAGCACTACCAGATCAGATGATGGATTTTCTATTACCTTATCACAGAGTAAAAAGTCCTTGCAAAGGTGAAAATCAAAGGATGGTCAGGACTATTGGATTCATCTCCAGTAAGGGACAGGTGTATATTCTTGGGGGGAAAAATAGGTCACCCATTAGCATTACAGTCAAAAACACTGGTAATGAACTGTGCATCTCACCAGAGCTTTTGAAACGGCTCTGTGACGGGAACCTGTCAGAGAGCAATTCAGCTGCTTTTCATTAATGCAGTGACTGGAAACTGCATACAAGACCAAATGCTTTACTCAGTGCTTGTGAGAGGACTGTGAGAGAAGGAAGCCTGTTTTCACTAATAGTTCACGCTTTATGAACAAGGATGCAGAGCTACTAGAACAGTCACTGCTGTCAGGCAAGAATGGTCTTTCTCTTGGTATTATATATCAGCTCATTCACTTGCCTGTTTCCCCATTGTATTCAGAAAATAAAATCTCCAGGGCTTTCTTACACCTCTGGAAGAAGCCACTGGTGCTTGTCTGCTGCTGCTGTGTGGTCATCGTGGGCAGTACTCTGCAAGCTCGGGGGTATTGGCCACTTCAGGCTTGAGAGAGGCTGATACATGTCTGCTGCAGACGGACAGAGATCATCTCTTCCAGAAGTGATTCAGAACAAAAGCCCAAGACAGCTGTTCTTTATCACATCTGAAGGAGCTTATCTTTCTCCAGTGTCTAAAAAGGAGTCAGTAGAAATGGCCCCTACTAGACTAATGTTAGGCTTGCAGGATACTCCCCTTCTTCCCCCAGAGTGCATCTTTTTCCATTCCTTTAATTTTTTTTTTTTTTTTTTACAAACAGCCAGAAAAAGGGGGAAAGAGAAAACAGCTATCTACAGTTTATCTTGCTTTGCAGGCCTTTTTGGTAATGTTAAATAACAACAACTTATCTTGACAATGTTTGATTTTTTTTAACATATATTTGCTGGACTATTTAATGTCTTGAACTCCTAAATTATAGCCTAAATTAAGAAGAAAAGAAGCATACACTGATTTTAATATCCGTATTAAGAACTAGTAGTATCACCTTAGGGGACAGATTTTCCTAAGGTGCTATGACTCAGGTCATTTAGGAAATCAAGGGTAAATCATAGCTTACATTTCATCTAAGAATAGCTAGAAGCTAATTTAGATCATGGAACACTATAGAATACTTTCTGATACCTAGATTTCTTTGCATCCCACATTAACTGAAGTTTCTCGGTACAATTTTAGTGTATTTTAGTATAAAAAGGATAATAATTATAGTGAGGTAAAAGAAAAGGGTGAGCAGTGTTCTGGCTACCACTGCCTGGTCACAAAGAAGCAGCTGGAGATTTAGTGGGATCACAGATCAGAACTCAGTTAAAAACACTCAAAAAAGGGTCAAGCATAAATTTTCCTCATCCTGATATGTGCCTTCACTTATCAGCATTATTTCAACTCTGTATTGTACCACATCAATCTTCATCGAGGCCCAAACACAGTCAGACCCCTCTGACTCAGTTCTTGAGAGTAAGAAACAGTCACATTTTGTCGGCCTACAGTACACTACAGCCTGACCTCATGATCCCTTTTGATGACTACAATCAACCCGGGCATAACTGATTGCAGGATTAGATTTATGTTTGAAAATATCTGAGTTCTGCACTTTAAGAAAAACAAACATACAAGCATATTTGCTTGTCCGTTCATTACAGTTTTATGCCTTTGAATAATGTCGACAGCAGAGTTTTTGGTGACAAGTTATAATTAATAATTTCAGTATAGTATAGGATAGCTTACTTAATTCCTTTATTCATTTTTTTCATTAAAAAAATACACAAATGAAAATCAATTTTTTCAGTATATTGCTTTATGAAAAAATAATTTGTTGAACATGTAGAGGGAGAAAGTAGAAAAGCGAGTAAAAGGGACATTTTACGAGAGGCCCATCCCCTTCTTGAAGACAAGGCAATCAGGTGTACTTACAGTCATGCTAGGCTTGCTTATTTAATCCTACAAACCTGTTTTAAGAAAAAGCCTAAAGTGAACCAAAACCCGTTCAAATCACTTTAGAGATTCTTTGCTGAGCAAATAGTTCATTCAGGGAACTGTGTTCTTTCCTGATACTTTTGTTTTGTTCCTGTGGGAAATGCTTAGGTAGGACACATTGTCTGTCAAACTAGTACAGATAGTATGAGAGAGAAATTTTAGTACTGGCCAGTTGCCACCTCATGAGTCTTTCAATACTATCAATCTAACCCAGTCAATGAAAAAACACTGGCAGTGGAGTGTTAGACATTGGACATATCGTATGAATGGGTTATTAGTAGCCCTTCAAGTGAAATTTATCTTTGCATATTTTAAGAGTATTTATATATTATTTCATTACTATTATAACAATATCTGGCTTGTATTTTCTTATTTTAAAGCTGGTTATTTTCTGTATTCCCAAATGCTTGGACTCTTTTTTGTGTCCGTCTAGTTCTCCATCTCAATGATAGGCAGCTCAGATTATATCTCCTCAGTTAAAAATTGAAGAAAAGCAAAGGATAAGGAGTATTAGACAGGCCTGACACAGGACGTAACTCTGCAATTTCTATTTATGGATCCACTTTCCATATCCACCCATCCTGTTTTGGGAAGGACAGTGAAATAATTCATTTTAGGTTAATGTTTTAAACCAAAACAACTCATTCAGACTTCCTATTTCATAATATTATCTATGTCTGTTTTACTTATGCATTTAGACATTCATCTCAGTATTTAGTTCACTGCATTTACCATTCATGAGCCACTTCACAGACAAGATGGTTAGCAAGACTGCTGCCCTGGTTGGTGGTTTAACCTCCAAGTCATGCTTATAAAAAGATTCAGCTGCAGGGAACAACACTGCTTCTGTGCAGAAAATGTTGGTCAAGGCTGCAGAGCACGTCTGACTCTCCATTACACAGTTTAGTTCCACATCACATTAAGTAACCTAACTGAATTAAACAGTAACTAAGACAGACCACTTGCTCTGTCTTAGCCTAAGAGGGCATCAGGAGAACTTCAGTAGAAAGCCATCAAGGCACCTCATGTCTACCTTGCCTTTATAAACTGGCCACTCAGCAGCACCAGCTCAGGGAGAAGGGTTCCTAATCCCACTTCCTGCTCTACACACATGGACACCAGTTTTCTTCAGGAAGGATTGTCAATAGGTGTTACACTTCCAACCACAGCAAGAGAAGGAAGAGAAGCCTGCTTCACTCCCACAGGAACAGGCAGAAAGTTGCCCAGATGAAGTGACCTGGCTGCTTTGTCTGTACTTTCCCTGGTCACCGGGCACCATCCATGTCAACATCTAGATGGTCCTGGGTCAGTAAAACAAAGAAATGCCAGTGTGTAGAGGAGGTGATGTTTTTAGGCCTCCTTCTTGCCTCTGGCTAGTGCAAAAGATATCTCATCCTGGCCAACAAGCATGGGTTGGGAATCAAGCTGGCAATAAATAATATCTAATGATGATGTCTGGTTTCCTGACAGTGCCTCAGAGGCAGACTTTAGTTCACAAGCGTCTGCTTTCTTCTCCCTACTTTTCCTTCCACATACATACAGTCCTAAGAACTGCTCTCTAATATCATCCTTCCAGCAGACTATATGCCATATGGTCCATATTCCATGGACAAGCAATCCATACTTGTGTTGTCAGTCTTGAACCATTCTGGGTCAGGCCTGTGCTTTCCCCTCGTGGAAGTGAGAAGCTGGGCCGATGACCTCCTGCAGGATGTTCCAGCAAGGCTAGCTCCAGGCTGGGAGTAAAGTCTACATCACCTGTGCAGGCTACAAAAGGCTGGGAAGTTTAGGTTGGAAATTAGGAGACATTTTTTCTCAGAAAGAGTAGTCAGGCATTGGAATGGGTTGCCCATGGAGGTAGTGGTGTCACCGTCCCTGGGGGTGTTTAAGGAAAGGTTGCACCTGGTGCTTAGGGACATGGTTTAGTGGGTGACATCGGTGGTAGGGTGATGGTTGGACTAGATTATCTTGGAGGTCTTTTCCAACCCTAATGATTCTATGATTCTATGGGGGCACGCTGCAAGTAAGTCTGTAGCCTGAAAGCCTACCTCCAGTCCATGTTCCTGATCTCTCACTTTCGCTATGAGGTGCTGATGGGCAATGGCTTAAATGAAGTTATCATCCTTCCAGATGACAAGAGGATAGCTACATGTGGCACAAACACATCAGTGATGGAGTGAGTAGCCAGACATGCAAAAGGACCTTTGTAGTAAAAGGTGTAGTCCCCAAGTGGACTGGTGGAGGCATCTTCAGAGCCACAACAGGACTGTGAACAGGACAGGGCTGGTGATGACAAGTCAGCACAAGGCTTCCCCCACGCAACAGACCTTTTGAGACACCAACAAAGCAGCACAGCCTTGGTAACAAAGTCACTTAGCTTTCCTCCACTATTATTCAGATCCCTTTGCAATTACACAAATGTTCTGATACAACTTTGGCAAATAGGGAGTTACTTTTTAGTAGTGTTGTATATAAATTCCATTAAAATTTTGAGGCAAACATTTGCCTCATATTAAATTTTCTGACCACCTGAGTTCTGCACTATCAATTGTCACTAAAAACTGAAACAGAGGAGTAAGCATGAGGCTATAGAACACAGAAAATCTTTCTTTGAAGAGATACGGCGAGGTTGTAGGAAAAGGCAGCATGATACCAAGCCATTTCTGATAAAGATCTTTAAAGACAACACCTTGTGTTTTTTTCGAAAGCGGTATGTTCCAGCTCTCACAGAAAGCATGGCATAGGTCATGCCAGCCCAAACCCTTACAGTAACATGGCTTTTCCCTGCCTGCTAGGTAGGAGGGATTTATTCTTTGTTTCACTCCAAGTAGAGAGAAACAAATTACGTGCAGCTTCTTGAATGCTATGTGGTAAATTTTGTTTTCTATCAGGAAACACTCATTAAAAAAAAAATCCTAATTTTAAAGATCTGTTAAAGGTCAATTTGCAAATCAATGTTTTCCTAATACAGATTGAATACTAAGTTGTGTGCCCATTGAAAGAAACTATCTCTGTGCTAACCTTTTGGGGAAAAAAGTGGAACAACAAGGTAAAAACTTAATTTAATGGGTGATTCTAGGAGCATGATGACCTTACCCAGATGCCTCATTCTGCTCTGTTTGGAATTTGTCCTCTGTGTTCACGTACATAAGTTAACAATTAACTTATTTTGCTGTCTCTCACCTGTTGACTCAAATACATAAGGAGAAAGACATGCCAAGTTGCTTTCATTTGAGCAAAATAGCTGGTGCCAATGATGAATCAAAATCAAGTTTTGATAATAAGGAAGAGACGAATATTTTGCAAAACTAGCCAGTTACTGGTTAACCTGAGAAAATATTAGATATTATCTCTTACAGTAGATTTATTATATAAATATATTGATGTTCAACCACCGTTACAAAAAACAACTATTCACTTTCCACATTTGCGATTACCCTGTAGGTTTATTCAGGACAAAGGCATGTTCCTATCCTGTTGACAGGGATATTAAAGGAAACAGACTGTGTGAAAGAGAACTACAGAAGCATAGAAAGAGGCATGAAACTATGAAATGCTTAGAGAACCTTCCCCCACTTGTACCCCAACTTGGAGACTTGATTTGCATGCAAATATTTACCCTTTTCTCCAGATGATACTCATATTTAGTTCCTGTTTATACTATAGATACCCCACTTACACAAAGACCTTCATGTCAAAAGTACCAAGCTGAAAGGAAAAAAACTCTCTGGTCTTCACCAGCTTCTTTGAGTCCTGAAGGTTTCCCTAAGAAACATTTGCTTCTGAATCAATTATCTTCCTTTTTCAGCACTGGATATTTTCCTGCATCTCATCTTAAACAAAAATCTGCCTCTCTGAATGCTGTTTGCTGCTAATTCATTGTTGTCATTCTCAAGTCTGCCTAGGATTACATACTGCCTGGTGTGTTTGGAGTACATAAAGCATTCAGAGATGCTTTGAACTCAGGAAAGCATTAGATGCTGCTAGATCAGGGTTGCAACAATGGCCCACAGCATCAGATGATATTGAGGCAATACATCTGTCAATAAAGCAGAAAGCTCAGGGACAACTGGACATATACGGAGGAGAAAGGAGACCTGTGTTTCAGGAAGACAGCCAAATAAACGAAATGAACCAGAACTGGTCTAGGACAGATTGTCAGTGGTGTACTACAAGTCCTTGGTCTACTAACTGAGCACTGGAAACTAAGAGAATTTAATTTCTAAAGAAAACAAAAATTTTGCACCCCAAAACAGCATTTCATTTAAGGATTTTAAAGCACACTCCATACATTATGTCTTACTGTGAAATAGGTCAGCTTTTTTTTTTTAGCTGAGAAAAATAAGGCCCACCATCATACAGAAAAAAGAAAAAAAATGGTAACGCCATTTTTCTTGTCTAGGTTTTCAATAAGATCCTGGTTTAGCCAAACAGCAAGAGCAAAGGTCAGATTAGCTGTGATTTTTTCTGCATCATGTAGCCCAAGCAGTAAATCAAACAAGGGAGTTTCAGTAGGATAAAATATCAGATTTGAACTGAGACTGAAAATCCTGGATTTCATTTAAAGAGGACAAATAATTCACAACTGTAGAAGATCTGAGCAGACACGTGTGCGCCATGTATGCACAAGCCAGCTGGCGTTCTGCAGCTAAGAGTCACTACTCTGAGTGATAAGAAAAAAAAAATCCACACAGCCAGTCAGGTGGCAGTGGGACACATCTGACTCCTTATCATTATGTACCAAGGTAAGTCAGATCATGAATGGCACAGATAAGAAAATAAATAAATAAATAAAAGAAATTCCCAGTCACCAAATGGGTTTGGGGTAAGAGAATCTGCTGAGGACTGATGGAACTGGCCACAACAATTTTTAACAAAAGTCTGTGAAGAAGAAACGTGTAGTGGGCCTCAAGAGATCCACTGAAAAAAAAAAAAAAAGATGCATCACTTTTTTTTTTCCCCAGAGGACAGAACCAGTAAATAGTGAAGTATTTTCAATAAGAAAGACTAATTAAGGAAATAACTAAATACATAAGCTCTGCTCCTTGTAACTCCAAAGCTGTTAAGACCTCCAGAAGAGAGAGTGGCTTTTAAAATAGACTCAAAAATAAATCCGCAGCAATGTCTCAATCAGGGTATAGTCAGTAAGCCATATCTGTACTCGTACTATTAAAATGTGCTGTTGAGCAGAATTAACTCATCCAGTTAGGGAAACAGCCACTGGGAAGAAAGAAGCACAAGGACACCACTTCAGCTATTACATGAGGGCAATTCCACGTGGCATCAAGCGTGGTTGGGATGATAAGAAGAGCTGGGGAACATTTTCAGCTTTGCTTTTTTTTTTTTTTTTAATGAAACAGCCAAGGAAACATTGCCCATGGACTTAAAATCTTATACTAACCAAGCACTCCTAATATAAATAAATTTAATAATAAATAAATAAATAAATAAATACAAATAACTGTAAATATATCTGCAGTGTCTTTTGTTTTCAAGATCTCTTGGTAATACTTTCAATCATGTTACAGTGTACTCTTCTTCCCTGACAGAGTCATCAGGTTAGTAACCTACACTCCAATCGCTTTCCCTTGGGTTTATATATTCAAACAGCAAGCTCTAGTTTGAAACCAAGATGTCCAGATATTCCCATCATTTGGTTGCTAAACACAGCTGTTGAATGACTGCAAAATCCATCTCCACTGGTCATGTCTTGTTCCCTGCCAACATTTCTCTCCTCTGGTTAGGGAAAATGATGCCACCTCGGAAAGGAAATTTTGCCTCATTCCCTGTTGTGATTTCATCTTGTCAGAATAAACTCTAATTTCATACCTTTAAATGTAATATACAAACTTGATGATAGCCAAGAAAGTGCTGCTGGGAGAACATAATTGTTACAGTCATAATGCTGGCATAAGATGCTTTGGTGCTATTAGAGGTAATTAAGACTAAAGGAAAGTACAGTAGTAAATAGTTTTCAGTCACTTACAATCCATTGAGCTTTGTCCCTTAAATATGCCATATCTAGTGGCCTTTACCTTTGCTGGGGATTCTGGGTACAGAAACGCGAGAATGGAAGTAAAAGAGCATATCAACATTACATAATAGGAGCCTCTTTGGTTCTGAGGGGCAAGAGAAGAGAACAGAGGGGCCTGTCACAACTTTTAATAACATCTCAAAAATCTAAGGTACAGATGGAATTTCATGGGACCTCTCAAAACATCTTCAGCCTTAATTGCTACGAGAATAATTATGAGATGCTTATCTGAACGGTGAAATACCATAAAAGCTATCTTCTGATTCTTAGCTTCATAGCTAAAATTTGATTAAAGGATGTCAACAATGGTAAAATACTGTAGCACTTTCCCTTTCTTTTATTTTCCTGCCTCTCCCTTGTACATGTAATTCCATGGCCTCATTTGCTTGTTCTGAGGGACTGCAGAGAGTCTTTAACAGAAGCAATTAAAAAAAAAATGATGAAAAGCAAGGAGTAACTTAAGTGTGATAGTCTGAAAGATGCCATCTAAGGTTGAGTATGAGAGCTTCATGCCAGTACTGGACACAATCCCGCAAGGGGTCAGAGATCAAATTCTAGACTCAGACTTCCTGTGATGTTGAAGAAAATGCTTTTAATATTTCATCTTTTTACAGAACAAGAATCAAACACTTTCTTCTGGCAGCATTTCTTGCAGGTCATCTTCTGTGCCATCCGAAATCATGGGGAAGAGAGAAAGGGCAGAGGCTTTCTGCCCTTAGCTGGGTGTTAGCTGGACACTTTCAGTGAACCCTCCAAATAAGCACTGCCAGCTGTGTGCATTACAGAGCCTTCATTTTGAGAAATGAATGATCCCCTCCCTCAGGTGGAGATGGAAGGAGTTATAAAGGGTAATTCCGAAGATACTGGTAGGAAAGAGACCTAGCATACCATTCATCAGCCATGGCAGAAAAGGGTTGAAGGAGTGGAGCAATAAATTCTGCAAGCTTAGAGCTTCATACTCCTGATACATTTCTACAGTATTTATATTATAAAAAAAAAGTTTGTATATTAGCCAAAGCTTGGATAAAGTGTGGGTATTAGCCACATTCATCTCATGTGTTTAGAGAAAATGTTTGAGAAAGGCTGTCACACAATCTCACTTTCTCTCTTCTACTTTGCATCCTCAAATAGGAGACCAGTCTTCAACACTAAGCTCATCGTGAAGAGAAAAAACTGGCACCTCCCACCTCCCAGATTAGTGCCAGTACTCTGGCTGTAGGCTTCTCTGGGAGTCCAGTGCTCTCACTTCAGGACTGTTGAGCAATAGTCCTTAAGGAAAACTCCTCTCCTCTTTGCCATCAGAGTCCTGCACTCCTCTCTAAGCTGCAGTACAACTTCAAAAGGAAGGGTAGGGAAAGTGTACCTTCTCTAGGACACACTACGGCAAGACAAAAGAGGTGAATTTGAATCACCTGAGAGTACAAAAGTGTGTTGAACACAGCTCTACAATTTCCTGAGCAAATGCTCTAACCACAGGGCTCCTAAATAAATGGTCAATATTTCCTTCTTCTGAGCTCTTAAACTAAAGCATAAGACAGTCCCTTATACTCAAAGCACTGAAGACCAAAGTTTTTGCAGCTGTGAGTCACACTTTCCTCACATACTGAACTCAGAACTGCAGCCAAGTGCCAAAATCGGAGAGACAGAGAGTATTTCATACTCATGTGGTCTTCAAATGGCTGAAGCCTGTTTCCAAGCAGCACTCTGGGTGTTACGAAGCCTGCTTGTGAGCCCTGGGAACTCAATGTCTTCGTCATGCTACTTACTCTAGAAAGAACATCTAACTTGGGTTTATGAATTGCATTCCCAAAGGCAAGCCTGTTAAATCTGTCTCTGAAGATCTGGACAAAAGTATTGTATTTCAAAAGCAAGCTGTCAAGTAATGTTTAAAAGTGGTCAGTACAAGAACATCGTACTACGAGGCCCTTGCAAGGCAGCAGCACTGGTACAAACTCGCTGTGTAAAGAGCTGAATCAGTCTCAGCTGAATGTGACGCAAGATGGGCCAGCTGTTAATGTTCCCCTTATCTGTCCCACGTATCTGTTAGAATATGCAGGCTAATTCTCTATCACTAGGCAAGATCTAAGGCTAGAACCAGGACAAAATAGGTGCAGCTGGTTAATATGTGTATATATATATATATATATATATATATATATATATATGAAAAGAAGCAGTTGACACATTTTTTTCCATGTCTTTCAGTCAATATGCAGCAAATTTGCCCATTCAGAATATTTATTATAGAAAAGTGCCTTGTCCCTTGATTACACAAACCGCTCTCTCACTGCCTCTCATGTATCAGTTCTACCTTTCTACAAATGCCTGATTTGTGCATGATAGCTGGGAAATGATTCCTAATCCTGCAGCTGAACCCAGATCAGACGCATTTTACTCTGCAGACCAGTGTTTTGTTGGCATAACCACTGGATAGGACCCAACCTTACTCAGCATAGCAAAACAACTGCCTGAAGACTTGTTTTTTTTCCCATTTAGCTGATGTCATCCAGGAAGTAATGCAGCTCATTTAGGAGAAAAAAATTAAATGGAGGGGGGGAGAAGTGTCAGCCAGCTCAGCTCAATGTTCCCTCTAGGTGGATGTGCTGACAGCTATGTTGCAAGAAGCTCCTCCACTGCAAGTCCTGGTGCAAGTGGGCAGGCTTTCCACTGCCATCCTCAGGAGATTATTGCAAACACTAGGCTTCATTTCTTCATGCTTCACTCAGATTATCTGACACTATTTAATGTGGTGACCTATCAATGGTGCTTAACTTTACAGCTGCATTTCCTGTCAGATACAGACAGTCAAAACTGAGCATGTACAGGTCTTGATTCTTCTACTCATATTTGAGTGTTTTTTTTCCCCTCAAATACTCCCTGTATGTTCATGTTCATTGCAATATCTTATATGACTCTGTCTTGGGCCTAAAGTAAATTATTGACCTAAAACAAGTGACTTGTACAGCAATGTTGGGTTGAGGCATTATTTTTTTTTCTTGCAGTCTCCATTGCCCCCATCTTGTGAACAGCTCTGTGTGCCAGTAGCTTTCCATGCATGACCGGTCCCACTGAATGGCTCCCACATGACTCTGCTAGTAAGTGTTTGTAACATCAGGTGTTCACAACAGGAAAGCTCTGCATACAAAATTTTGGCTTCTGTTCTGAGGAGGAGGTTATTGTGGTCCTTGGAAAGATCATCTCATTGCAGAGGCTGGAGAAGTTAACAGGTTCTGCCTTTGCATTGAAAATACTTGTTACTTCCCACGTGCTCAGGAAAATAGCAGGATGTCCCAAAGAGAACGATGACGGTGGTGATGAACCTCCCGGCATGCATTTACATTTAACCCCTGGCACTTACCTCAGGCACCAAAAATGCAGCAAGCTGGTGAGTTCAGAGGGCTTCCCTTTAGGCAGCTGAGACACAGGAGCAGAACCTGGGTGATGGGATTTCCAACTCTTGTATCGGCTCATGGAGTGCTGCGGCAACATGGCAACCTAAGGAATTACTTCAGAGGGCTGAAGAAAGGCACTTATTCCAGCCAGCAATAAATTCAGCCCCCAAATATTATCATATAAGTAGTGATGAGTTTTGCGGGCAATCTGTGAAAAATATTGTACGCCCACGTACGCAGCGATTGAAACAGAATATGCTTGCTGGAGCTGAGTGGTATTTCACCGTTTAGGAAGCTTTTCATTAGTCAACTGCCTTTCAGTAGCTAAACTCCGTGTTTGCCACCTTAAACGTTCCTTTAAAACAACACAACAAAAAAAAGGCGCAGATTCTTATCTCCTTTTCCAAGCAGGCTGAATTCTTCAATCCGAAGCAGTTTGATCTTGGCACAGCTCTCCAGGCAGTGTTACACATTTCTGGGAAAGGCATGTCAAGATCGCAGCGCTCATCGTTCGGTTTAAGCAGGAGTTTCATATCTAGCTGTGGGGAAACGCAACCCAGGGAGAAAAAAATAGGATTTAGAGGAAAATCAGAGCGAAAATTAAAGGGAATGGTTGATTTTGGTGGATGCAAATCGTGGGCCGCTGATCCTTCAGTTTCGGATGTAATCCTGAAGTTTTACAGAAGCGTTTGCTCGTAGACTGGAGGGAGTTTTGCAGGACTCTTTCCAACGTTTGCGTGTAACTGGCTCTTCTAAGCCTGTTTCCAATTAATCTATCTCAGACTAACTTCTAAAGAACGGGGTTTTGGGACACAGCCTGCCTTTATTCCCGTTAAGCCAGCGGTGAAACTCCCCTTAATTCAGCTGGGAGCGGAGCGAGGCCCGCGCCCAGCCCGTTTCCAGCGCCGCGCCTTTGCAGTTTATGCAATGCCTTCTCCCTGCCCTTGGTTAAAGCTCGGCCTTCCCTCCGCCGGTGTGTCTTATTTTCCTTTTTTCCCTGCCGAGGGACCAGCACGCCTCCGACCCCGTGCCCTGCCCGTCCGGGGGCAGCACCGCAGCACGTTTGGTGCTGCGCTGCCCGGGCAGGGCCCAAAAAACTTCGCCCTGCCAAACGCTGCCCCTCTGCTCGGGCACCCCGCGCGCGTCCCCTGGGAGGGCACGGGGCCGCGCGCGCGCCCCCGCGCCCCACCGCCAGCCGCGGGGCGGTGGCTGCGGAGCCCCGCCCCCCGCCGCCCCGCCCCGCCCCTCCTCGCCCCGCCCCCGCCTCCATTGGCCGGCCGGCGGCCCCGCCCCGCCTGGCCACGCCCCCCCGCCGCCCGGCAGTCGGGCGCGGGCGGAGCGGGGAGCGGCACCCGCGGCGGCGCCGTCCCGGCAGCATGGGCCGGGGCTGACGGACGGCGCCCGCCCCGCAGACGCCGAGCGCTCAGCCGGCGGGCCCGGGGAGGGAGAGACAGGGAGAGGAGAGGGGCGGGGAGTTCGCGCCGCGGCCGCCCGGGGAAACTTTCCGCCGGCGGAGCGGGGCTGGGCAGGGCAGGGCGCAGCGGAGCGGAGCGGAGCGGGGCGCGCTGAGGCGGCGCGGGGGCCATGCCCGCCGCCAGCCTGCTGCCGCTGTTCGGTAGCGCGGCGGGGCCGGGGGCGCTGGGCGGCCCCGCGGGAGGCGGCGGCGGCGGCGGCGGAGCGGGCGGCGGGGTCCGGAAGGCGGCGGGCCCCGGCGCGTTCCGGCTGACGGAGAAGTTCGTGCTGCTGCTGGTGTTCAGCGCCTTCATCACCCTCTGCTTCGGGGCCATCTTCTTCCTGCCCGACTCCTCCAAGCTGCTCAGCGGCGTCTTCTTCCACTCGGCCGCCCTGCAGCCGCCGCCGCCGCCGCCCGGCGGGCAGCCCCGAGCCCCGCCGCAGCCCGGGGGGGGCCCGGCGGCGGGGCCGGCAGCGGCGGGCAGGGGCAGCCTGGCGCGGATCCGCGCCGACCACGAGCGGGCTCTGCGGGAGGCCAAGGAGACGCTGCAGAAGCTGCCCGAGGAGATCCGCGGGGACATCCGCCGGGACAAGGAGAAAGTCGCGCAGGACGCCCGCGGCAGGAAGGAGCCGGCAGCCTCCGGGCTGCCCCAGCGCCCTTTCCGCCCGCCCGTGGGCGCCGCGGGGCAGGAGCCCGCCGACCCCGCCGTGCGCCAGCGGAGGGCCAAGATCAAAGAGGTGGGTGGCGGCCGCCGCTCCCGGGGACCGGCCCGGGGCAGCCCCGAGCCCGGCAACAGGTCGCCGGCGGCGGGGGGGAGCCCGGGGAGCGCCCCCGCCTCGCCCCGCTGCGGGATGCCCCGGCCGGCGCTCCGTGCCGGCTCCACATCCTCCTCCTCCTCTTCCTCCTCCTCCTCTTCTCCTCCTCCTCCTGCTCCTCGCAGCCGCCGGGGCCCCCAGGCAGGAGCTGGCAGCTCCCGGCCCCGCGACGCCTTCGCGCGGCTCCCCGGAGCTCGCCGGGCTTTGCCCGTGCCTCCCGGGGCAGGGAGGGCTCTCCCGGCCGTGCCTGCCGTGAGCTGGGGTCCCCCCGGCACAACGGGGCTCGTTTCTTTCTCTCTTTAATAATTCTTCGTGCCGTTCAACTTCCTGTCGTTGCCGGCAGCCCGTATTTATCGAGTTGACAATTCGTGCTGCCTGCGGGGATTAGTTTATAAATTAGTAAGTAGCGTGCGTTTTCCCCTTCCGTGGGGATGGGAACGAGACTCCAACAACGGAGTGTTTCTGTGAAACATCGTTAGCCCTGTTTAGGCTGATTTATTTTTATTGCATGTTTGCACAGAGCAGGCTGAAAAATCGGCATTGGCATCATGCGGAGCGCCAAATAATAAGCTCTCACAAATCTCAAATTGTGTGCCGCGCTCTGAAGTCCTAGCATCAGTTTAACTATTTTAGCAAACTGTGCACCAGTCATAAGCAGTAAATGCCGACGCAAAGGTGTTTAGAGGAGGGAAGCTCTCACGAGTGCACAGTACAGACCACATCTTGAAGTGTGCAGAGACTGTGTTCTCACTGCTTGCAGTCTCGCAGCCTCCCTGAGGCATACTGAGCAATTAGAAATACCAACAAACTGTGTTTCTGGTTATCTTGAATTGCCATAGACAAGTATTTGGGAGTAGCATAATGAGGCTCTAGACCTGATGCATGACAGTCTGTAGTACAGAGGAGTGCAACAAGTAAATAAGCAGGAGGAGGAAGATAAAACTTGAGTATACTTCTGATTTTGCTGGTCAAGCACCATGCCAACTAGCCCAGTGATTTTTTATTCTATACGTACGCAAGTGTGTATGCGTGCATACATTTGCACGCTTGTGCATGTTAGACGTAAGTGTGCATGCATACATATGTGCCCCAGGACCTCTTCCTTTTCTTCCTCCTTTTCCATCTCATTGCTCTTCTTTCTCCCCTGCTTCTACCCGGGAACCACCGCACAGTAACCCCCCAGACCAGATGTTTGGCAATTGTAAGCATAGGAAATGATGACAGAGGGACTGCATTTAGTTTCCAGATCTTTATTTTTCCTTTTTATCTCAGTATCATTCCTCAACATTATGTGTTGTTTCTGGGAGTTTTCTTTCCTCCCGACCCAGTGCGTGAACTTACCATGTTGTTTACTCAATTGCTCTTGCATTTCTGCAGTACCTTGACCTATCTGATTTTTCTTTGAGGAATACTTTTTTTTTTTCCTGGCCTTAAAACAGTGTTTCATATTTTCTGTTAACTTGTTTCATATGTTGCACTAAAGGTTGCTCTTTTCCCTGTCTTTGAAAGCCCTTGTTCACCTTTTTGTGTACATGCTTTACTGTTAAACTGGAATTCTGATCTGCAGGCTTCTTAGAAATTGTTTTAAATTGTAACTTTCAGAAGGGTGCGCTACCTACTACTACACTGTAGATGCACAGAAAGGGTGGAACCTACCCGTTAAAGCTCCTCTCCTTGTTCCTCGTTGTTGCATGCTGGAGGTGTAAACCGGACAAATCTTTCTGCCTTCACACCCTTTCTAGCCTGGAATTTACGTCTGCCATGGCATGACGTATGTCGTCGGGTTAGGACTCAAAACTTGAAACTAGTTATGAGGATGCTTCTGGCAGAAGGAAGCAGGCTGCTTTATAGGAAATGAACAAGTAAGGCTGTGCTTCCCTTCGTTTCTGGCCTCAAAGAGCTCTGCATTGTCAACAGGGCGGTGTAAAGGTGAGAGCGGAGAGAGCTGAAAGAGCCGTGAGTGTGTAGCATTTCTTAACAAAGTTTTGTAATAGAAACTTTGACCATTTTTTTCTATGGCACACTTAAAAAACACAAAAAGTGAAACTTAAAGAAAGTAGGAATATAAAGATTCCTGAACTTTATTAGTATTGAAACAAACGTGGTATGACATAGAGCTAGAAAAACACAGAAGTTTCTACAAGCCTATTGAGTGAATAAAGGTCTCGTTAAAGAAGAAAAAAAAAAAAAAAAAAAAAACAGAAGTAGAGATCTCATTTGGTTGCTGCCTTCTGCTCTGAGAGAACAGCCCTGCTGTTCTCGGTGCCTGTGTGTGGCAGCCACCCCATGGGGTCACACCTGCAAGGCCTGCCTGTCTGCAGGCCTGCCCCTATGGCACAGGGCCTGGGCCACAGGCCCAAGACCCCGCTGCGTGCTGTGATGCCCCTCATGTTCCCCTTCTGATGATGAATTGCAGGCAAACATTGAAAGAGGGTCTGGCGGTACTGCCTGCAGCGGAGTTTGCCCAATACTTCCTGTTGTAAAACCGCTGTCAGTCGCTTGTGACTGCTGCGTTTTTTACTGGCTGACCTGATGTTGCCTGCGCTGCACATCTTAGTCAGACTGCGTTTCGGGAAGGCTTGAGCATGGAGGCCCGGCTGCTTTTGAGCCTGTCAGCAAAGTTGCATTTTGTTGGCACTTGGGTTCTTCACGCAGTTTCACTGATGTTCTCTCTGGTGTCTCCATGACTCAGAGCAGGGTCTGGGTACACATTACGCCTCACTCTGGTTTCTCTTTTGGTGTCACGATAGGAGCCGTGGACTGCGAACGAGGAGGTTGTGGTTTGTTCTTGCTTCTCCACTTCTGATTTGAGAGGTGGCCCCTCCTTTGAGCAAGTCCTTCCTGTGATACCTGTTCCCCATCTGTAAGGAAAGGGGAGCGGAAGGCGGTGATGACTTCCACTCAAACAAGCAGAAATTTTTGCAATCTCTGTTATTGTCCGGTTTGTTGTGCCTGGACATCAGAAATAACAGAGAGAATAACATCAGGGAAGACTTGCAGGTACAACAGCAGTTAGGGAAAGGTGGCAGCTTGATGTGAACAAAAGCAGTGTTTAGCAGAGGACAAATAGTGGGGACAGGCGATGAAGGCAGGAGGTGCACTGTTTCAATTGGGGAAATCTGATGTTGAATCTTTTTTAAGTCTTATTCCTCGCTTTTCAAAAGAAAAAAGACAATTGAATTATTTAGGTATTAGGATAATAACAAACTGAACTCTTTTATTTCAGAGAAAAGGAATAGAAAGCAATGAATGAGTTTGCTCAGGTACTAGAAGCGATATAATCATATTAGTGCAGTGCTCTGCCCAGGCTAATTAATCCTGCTGAGCAGCAAGCTAGTGCTGTTGGTAGAGCACCATACTAATGCAGCTGTGCTGTTCCTGCACAAGATAGCTAGCTTTGGAGCCTGCACACATTATTGTATGGTGCTGTTCAGACATGTCTTCAGGGTAAAAGCCTTCTTTGAAAACTGGAGCCTGATGTCTGTAATCCATGGCCGTGCTGTCTGTTCCTCACAGTACTTCCCATGCTTGCACAGCTCTGTTGCAGTCATTGAGTAGAAGTGCTGAAAAGGAGAATTTTATTCACTGGGCCTATGGTCATTCCTGAGCATCAGTCCTTTGTGCTAGATGGTGTCACAAGGCAGCAAAACAGACTCGGCAGCTGGAGATTACTTCACGCTGTCTTTATAGAAAGAACTCCTTTAAAGTTGTGTTGCCAGTGTGAATTCTGGAGCTTCCGAAGTCCTAAACATTAATTTTGTGGTAGCTTCATCATATTAGGCAAGAAGTCTCAGCAGCGTTGCAAGGAAGTTCAGAAATATATGGAGGAAAGGATACTTGTGAGCATGGAAATAAAATGCTAATCAGAGATCTAATATGCACTTGACATAGCAGCACTTGGGTATAATTGTAACTCTCCAGTAACAAGGAGGACTGGTGGTGAAATGCCAGGGGGTATCTTGGTGCTGAGGAGGGGTGCTCAGCCCCACCCTCCCTCCTGCACCCTTGCAGCTTTCTCACTGGCTGCTGTTCTGCTGCTGCTCTGGGGGGCTGGTGAATGTCCTGAGAGATTTTTGCTTTTTATTGACTTCTGTGAGGCAAGCTGAGTTCACTAATACTTCTGGCTGTCAAAAGAAGAGGGGAAATCTCTTCTTGCTGCTTATTCTTGCCTGCCTTCTCCCCATCTCCTTTGCATTGACTCCTCTGGAGCCCTCTGAAAACAGCTTCAGCTCACTAAGCTGGCAGAGGAGTGACAGAGCAAAAAAGTTGGATATGTTTTGTGCCAAGTTGCTGAGTTGAAGGCTTTCAGGGAAGGGTCCACTCAGTGGTAGCTTGGGCTGTGGTAAGGAAACAGTGCTAGGTGGATGAAGGAGGTATGAAACTTCTCCTTTCAGTTGTCTTAAGAGACTGGCTTCTCCGTTAAATGTGAATCTGTAATGTGACATTTGCAGAGCAGAGGTTCAACCTCCTGTAGCAGGCGGAAGTGCTGCACTTCAGTAGGGTGTTGCCTCTCAACCTCTTTTCTCAGAACAGAAAAAAGGAAAAGAAATACAAGAGCAGTAATTACTGAACTCTCCAGCTCCTGCAGGCTGAAATTCCCAGTGCTTGTACTAGGAAAAGAAGGTTGTGGGGGCCTTCCTAGGGCGTGGGTGGGGAAGAAGTAAACTGGTGCTGTTGAGTATGGAATGGTTTGGGTTTCGAACACAAAAAGCCACATTTCCTGATGGTACAGTTCCTTAAGAACAAGATGCGGTACAAGCAAGGGGCCTTGGCATGTAATGAGTAAGCAAGGTGGTGATTTCTGGCAATATGCCGATGATGCAATGTATTTCTAAAGAAGCTTTCTTAAATTTTGACCTTAATGCTGACATCTTGCAGCTGTCATTCAGTTTCTCAGAGGAGTTTAAAATGAATCTTGTAGTTGTTTTTTTTTTTTTTTTTCAGAGCTTTATTTATTTACCTTTAATATTTCAGTATTTTTATATCTGCTAGTTCTTTTTCCAAGTTTTACAGTGCCTTCCTTCCTAACAAATATTGCTTTTTGTTTGTTTGTAATGGTTTTATAAAAGACACTAAGGAGGTGAGTTAACTGCCTAAATAAATACAGGGAGTCCAATATGGTGTGTAGGTGCCTTGCTCCCTAAGTTAAGGGTATTCTCCCTGGGTTTGTTGGGAGATCTATGCTCTTGTGAAGGGGCAGGGATTATTTTAGGGCATAAAACATATCACAGAATGGTAAGCTAAGCAGCTTATTTAGGGATGTAATGACACTACAAGATCACAGAATGGCTTGGGTTGGAAGGGACCTTAAAGACCATTCAGTTCCAACCCCCCTGCCGTGGGCAGGGACACCTCCCACCAGACCAGGTTGCCCAAAGCCCCATCCAGCCTGGCCTTGAACACCTCCAGGGATGGGGCATCCACAGCTTCTCTGGGCAGCCTGTGCCAGTGCTTCACCACCATCACAGTAAAGACTTTTTTCCTTACATCTACTCTAAATCTCCTCTGTCTTAGTTTAAAGCCATTATTCTTTGTCCTATCACTACACTCCCTGACAAAGAGTCCTTCCTCAGCTTTTCTGTAGGCCCCCTTTAGCTACTAGAAGGCTGCTATAAGGTCTCCCTGGAGACTTCTCTTCTCCAAGCTGAACAACCCCAGCTCCCTCAGCCCCTCTTCATAAGCCAGGTGCTCCAGCCCCTTGATCATCATCTTTGGGTCCCTCCTCTGGACTCGCTGTACACAAAGAGAAGCTTCATCTGAATCACTGAGGGCATGATTCAGTGACTCTTCAGCAATTTCTTCACACCCTGTGCAGAGCCAGTTTGACCTGCCAACCAGGTAGAAATCTACCCATGCTTTTGTTGGGTTTGCTGCTGGAGGGTATAGGGAGCTGAAGAGGCTTAGCAGCGGTCTGAGCGTGGTGGAGGGAAGCAGTGGACCCCTCCTAAGGCAATGAGTTTGAAAGTGGGAAGAGGTGGGGAGCAAGGTGGAGGCTGTAGAGGAGAGTGGCATTTTTTTGTTCACAAGATGTGAAATAAGGTATGCCTTTGCCAAATTAACATCCTTTCTGCTGGGAGCCCTTAAGGTCTTTTTAGGGGATGTTGTTTCAGGTGAGTTGTTTTTGGCTGCTTTTTTATCAGTTATGAGATAGAGGGGTGTTCTGGTGCATGACAGTGTGCACACTTGACCAGGGTAGGGTGTGTTTCCATGGGCAGTTCATGTTTTTCAGCCTTACCCATACATGCTTTATGTGAGCTAACCAAGAGGAATATTTTGCTTTCCTATGTTCAGCCTTGGTTTACGTTCTCAGCAGGTAAATTTAACAAAGCTCACTGGTTGTACTATGTATCCTTAGAATGGATACTGGATTCTTAGAATTCTGGGAGAATGAAAAGGCTTTAAACATGCAGTGGAAAACATCTGGCTTTCAAAAAAAAATCAACCACATGATTAATTTTTAACTGAAAACCATGTGCATGTTTTATGCAAAGGCAGAACCTGAATTCCAGATGCACAGGACTCTTTTTATGAAAGCTAAATAAGGTGATGAAAAGGGGTGAGGTAAAGCTTAAAATGGAATGTCTCCTGCATTTTGGCAGAAGTTATATTCTCCTGGTGATAATTTCGTATTTTCTATTAGTATAGAAAACCTATGGCAGCCATTTAGCATAGAGAAATGAAGTAAATCATAATGTTGGTGAGTACAATTGCTTAAGGCTGTAATTCTATGCTGTGGGCAAAATGAAGCAGAAAAGCTCCACCTGTTTATTAAAATTGACTATTAAGGCTGAAAAATGTCTATCTCATTCAAGCAGAAAAAAAAATCTAAGGGTAGTAGACAGTCAGGCTTTGATAGCTTCCTTGGGTGTTAATTAAAGCACAGATCTATGAAAAGAAAATCATGGACAGACAGAAGACAGCACTTCTTGCAATTAACTGCATTACATAGGCACTTGTATGACTGTTGGACAGACGCCTTTTTGTTAAAGCTGTCTGAAATGTACTGCTGTAAGAATTCTTTAGTGTGGTCACCTTTTCTGTTTTATTTTTTGCCTAGTTTAGGGAGCCAGAGTAGGTGTGAATTCATGTGGTTTTATTCTCAAATAGAATGCTGTAACAAGTAGTTCCTTTATTTACCCATTAAATAATAAATTTGTCTTCCTATTTGTATTCCTAACTTATTTGGCAGAATAAGAGTCTACTACTTCGGGAAAGTATTCAGTGTTTGATTCAGTGTTTGCTGCTATCTAACAGTACAGCACTTCTCTGGCAATAAACTGCCATCTGAAATGGTACAGTGATGCTAAAGCATTCCAGTTGTGTGCTTTTCTGGTAACAAAATCCTCTTTTCAGAGGCATCTCTATATAAAGTATGCTTTAGACACTGAGGTTTGAAGAATTTAGTAGTCTATTTTTAAGTTATTTCTAAAACTAAGCTTATAAAATGAAGAAAATAGTTGTTTAGATGGGCCTAGGAATTAAGCAATATGGGCAGTGTACCAGACAGTCAATGTACCGGTCTTTCTTTTGTGTGAAAACCTCCTTTATCCAAGAAATTTCTTTTTTTTAAGCATGTGATAAAAGAATGTGTGCACACTCTTAAGAAGCATCTTCCTATTTTCCATCACTTTTTATAATCAAGCCTGTCATGAAAACATAATTGGCAAGTAATAAAGCACATGCTTGCCCAAAACAGATTAAGTGAAACCTTTTTCAGAACTGTGGTTAATCCCTCTTGCGACAGAAGGCTTGGCAGCCTCGCCGACAGAGTCCAGGAGCCTCCACCACTGTGAGAGAGGAGCTTGCTCTGCAGGGGTGGGAGGGGTCCAGTGCTGTTTTGAAGGAAGGCAGGTAGGGTAGTAAAACTCCAGGTTTGCCTCTCTTGCATCTTGAAATCATCAGTTTGAACTCTGTATTAACCTAGAAATGCTTGCATGAAATACCGTGACAGTTGGCTATAACTTCACGCAGTAAGCTGATTGGATTTTATAGCTGGTGTTTATGAAGATACAGGTATTGCTCATTCCAATGCCTCTAATTTTAAAAGCTTTTCAAACAGATTGGATGAGCATATAACCTGCTGTTACATTCTTACAACTGTTAAACATTGCCAGCCCTTGTGGGAACACTGAGGTGTGTAGTTTCTTACGCAAAGGTAACGGCAAGTGTAAAATCTACTTTCATTTGTCCTCCCGCTCTCTCTTGGAACCTGTATGTACCTTGGCTTAGAAATAAAGCAAGTGGATGGAAGTCTGACTTCTAAGAAACTTGGACCCTTTTTAATGCAGATACCTAGTACGGTAAGAAAAAACACAAAGATGGGAAGAGACGGTAGGCAATATTGGGCAAAGGACCAAAATGATGCTGTGCGAGGAAAGAGCTAGTAGCTGTGGAGCATCTGGCTGTTACAAGACTTCCTGTGTGCTCTTCAAAAATTCTTTCAGAAGAACTCTTTTCTCTGATGCTGGGCAGAAACAGGAGCTACAATTTCAATGAAAAAGCATGCAGCTTTGCAGTTCTTGTGTGAAGGTATGTATTGCTGCCACTTAGGTTAGAGGCAGTGCTGTGTATCATCTATAAGAATAAAGTAGGAAGGAAAGAACGTCTGATACTTTCTTCCAGGATTTTGCATCATCTGACTTGTGTAGAGGTGATCTTATTGCTTGGCAACATAAAACCTCTTTTTCCATTATTTATTCAAAGCCAGTCTGTGCTTTTAAACCATTGCAATAAAATTACATTCGATCAGTGTGGATTGCTTCTTTAATTAGTATTCCGACCACTGCGAGGCTATTTTTTAAAAAAAAAAAGTATCTGCATATTTTCTTTCGCTTGGTTCACTGCATAATAAACATCTTTTCGCCTTTTGAAATTTCTTTTGTTCAGGGACTGCTTTCTTCCAAGGAAATAGAAAGTAGCTCATGTAAAAGAATCCCAAGCTTAAAAAAAACAACAAAACATTTTGCTTTCAAAGTGTAGCACTCAAGGAGGTAGTGATTTTACTATTCCCTGATAGACACACACAGATGCAGACCCAGTCTTTAACTCCACTGTCAGTTTTCTCACTGCCTTTGAGCACTGACATCTGTTGTTGCACTGGATGGCGATACTAATGATAAAGCTTTGCCCATACCGCTGTCTGCAGGGAAATGTGCTGCTTGTTACTGTGGTTATAGTTCTCCACCCATCTGTGATTCTGAGAATTGCACTTCAAATTTTGTGTTGGACCTAGACAGTAATAGTAAATTCTTTAAACTGAAGCTTAAAGAAGAGAAAAAGATGTTAATAACTTTCAGTGGTGGATTCACCCCCCTCATCTCCCACCTAATCATGCAACAGAAAACCTAATCGCCATTTAGAGAGTAGGAGAGTTGTACCTGTTATGCATTTAAAAAGTCATGATACTTCAAAGCTGTGTGTTGTTTTTTTGTTCCGGTGAGATTGTCTGAGGAACTGCCACAGGAGAAAAAAAACTGTGCTATGTAACGATAAACTGCAAGCTGACTGATATTTTTATGTCTTATTCTGTAAAGCTCTAGGGTATGCATGGCACTGAACCTGAACTGACTCTTCATAGAAGTGTGTGTGATCTTGTCAAGGGCTAAAGTGACATCACAGATCAAAAAGGGCATTTCAAAGAATGACCTTTCTGAAGAAAAGCCCTTAAGCCTTTTCATGCAGTTACTCTAAAAATTCACTGTATTCACATTTAGAGAGAGAGAGAGACAAAGATATATTCGGATCTATCTCCATATGTATGTTTTACAGTACAGCCAAATACTGTGCGCAGTTGGTAAATGATAAATCCTCATTTGTAACTGAGGATGTAGTTTGTTAGGGGCAAGCTCTGATTTGAATAAACACCTTTAATAAAGCAAAAGACAGAATTTTTACAAGTAGCTACATTGAAAAAATAATTCTACACATGCTGCAAGCAAAATCCAGAACATTGGAATGGAGCAAAGAATTTCCTGAATTTCGGTAACCAGATTTGGACAAGTCAATGTGTAAATCTAAACCCTGCAGATAGTAGATACATGGTGGGAAGGTTTTCAGACTTACTGGAAACTGTTGTCTTATGCAGTCTGGTCATCTGAAAGTGTTCTGGAGGCATGGCTGATCTGCATTTATGTGTACTTTAAGTTTTGTTTGTTCTTTTTCCCAGCCTTCTGCTTACCATATAATTTTCTCATTCAGAGAGAGAGAGGGAGATTCAGACTTGCCACTGCACCTCTGGAAGCATGTGGTCAGTCAATCTGCAGGGCTGGCCTCAAAATTAAATCAGATTACTCCATTTTGTTGCAGCCAAGTTTGGAAAATCTCTGAGGAGGGAGATTCTGCAGCTACTCTGGACAAATGTATTCTTGTGTCTGAAGACCCTTTTTATTTTTATCATATCCACTTAGAATGTCCATTTTGCTTAAGTGCTCTGTCCTTAATTTCATCTTCATTAACCTAACGTCTCTGCCCGATAAGCTCTTGCCACTAGGCCCCAGGAGTACATGTTGCCAGTAAAGACCAGAGCCAAAAAGACATCAATTGCTTGAGCCTTTCCATGTCCTTCGTCACTATTCTTCCCAGCCTGTTTAGCAACACATCCCTGGTTTTTTTGGTCTTCTTTTGCTGCTGACTTACCTGTAGCGGCACCTTCTGTCCCATGGCAGTTTTCCAGCTGAGCTTTGGCCTTCTTCTGTACTGCTGTGGGGCAGCCCCTGTGTGATCCCCCTCCATGGGCATCTCTGGGGGTTTGGGCTCAGCCAGGCACTCTGTGTTCATCCCTGGTGGTCTCCTGCGTGGGCCATTCTTGTGCTTAGAGATCAGCGAGGTCTCCTGGGCACCTCCAGCCTACAGGGATCTCTCCCATGGGATCCTGCAAGTCAGGTCCCTGAACAACTTGAGCTTGTTTCCCTGAACTCTGGGGTCTGTTTTATTTGTCTTCCTCAATTCCTTCATGATCTTAAACTCTCCTTTCTAGCATTTACATTGGCTTATGGTTTAGACACTTCTCTTTCATGCATATATTGTTTTGAAGTGAGCTATTATTAGGAGAGGTGGGGTGCTGGAGGGCAATGACATGTGGCCTTTTCTAACTAATTTGCATCTGTGCTGCCTCTCTCGGTTTCATTAGGTAAGCGTAGTAGGTGCTGCGTGGTAGCTTTGTTGGTATTTTGAAATTTTAAAAAATGAGGAAATATTTACTGTCCAAACAAATATGGTTAACAGGGTATTCCAAATTGAATTTTTGAAATATGAGCTGTGGATAGAAAACAAAACTTAGTTGCAGCTCTGGGCACTTCTGTGGGTGTGAATGGGTTACTAGCATACTGACACAGCCTGGGAGAAACGCCATCAAAGAACTGGGTGGTGTTCTGAAGCTTCTTTTCTCTAGGTACCTGTGATTAAAATATAAGTCATCTGATGTTTGTACATTACACCTATGAAACTAGGGATGTGAAAACTAATATAACATAAGTTCAAAGTTGGTAAGTTTGAAGTTTGTATTGTGACTGAAGTTGATACCATTGAATTAGATGTAAAGTACAGTTCTGTTTTGATTTCCTTGTAAGCACTTAAAATTAGCAAATACTTATCACTGACTTACAAACTCGATTTTAATTACATTTTAATCTATTTCACATGACTGCTGTATGGTTTACAGCAGACCTTGTGCTTATTTTTTACAGTAGGGTTAACTATTGCACTACACTACCAATTCATGGAAGTCCAACTATATAGTATTAAATGCCCTGTTACTTGACATCAGGAAGAGGTCTGGCTTTCCAGAAGCTTGGTGTTGAAAATGAAGTCTTCCTTTATACTGCCTTAGGCTCAGTGTCTAAATTCACCGGTCATTTCTGAAAGTGTAGGCTGCCAGCATCATAGTCATCCCTTCAATTTGACGTGACTGTTATGATTTAGTGATACAGGAAGCAAAGCTCTTTCCAGCTATAGCAGGGACTGTATAACCTTACATGTGCCCCAACGTTGTGATCCTTTGTTAGGAGAACAATGTTTGCCCATATTTTTTATCTGCTACTTAAAAGCGTGAAAAAGCAGCTGTAAAACCTACACAAGTAGTTATGGTAGGAACTAATTAAGTTTAAGGAAAGGGCCTCTGAGTTTTGGAAAGCAGTTAAGCTTGTTTTTAACTTTGATCAAACTTTTTTTTTTTTTTGTGAATTTTTCTACAACGTCTGTGTATGAAGGTTTCATTTCATCAAGAAAATTACTTTGAATCTTTCTAGCAATCCAAAGCTTGACCAGTGGCTGTCTCCACTTCTGTATTTTTTATCTGTGGTTTGAAGTAAAAGTTCAGCATTTGATTTTCCTATGCAAATGAGGTCCTCTAGGATAAGCTAATGAAGTCATATCACTTGGGTCTCTTGCATGTGAAAAGAAACTTTAGATGTACAGTCTTCTGATCTGTATGTTCTGCGCATTCAAAAAAAAAAAAAAACAACCCTTTTTGTTAGCTATAGTCTTGATCATGAGAACTTAGAGGGGCACAGATATTACTAAGTTGTTTTAAACGCTCAGGAGTGCACTGTGAGATGGCACGTGTTCATTTCAGAGTGACTTTATAATATCTTCTTCATGTGCTAATTACCTATTACCACATTATGTGGTGTAAACATTTAGTAGAGCTTTTTATTCCATTTTGCTTGAAGACAATATTTTTGTGATGTCTATTTTATTCTTTATTTGCTATGGGGAGCCTTTTCCACTTCATGCTGTTTGAAAAATGCATATATACTTTTTTTTTTTTTTTCCTGCGGAAGGAACAAGCCCAGCAGCTGATGCCAAGGACACGTCTCAAAAAGAGATGAAAAGTCCACGTGTTTGCATGAATGCTCAGTGCAAATAAATGGGGATGTGATCTGGTACCTTGAAGTCAAACATATCTCGTGTCTGTTTTACTGGCCACACCTCCTCTGCACACAGGCAGAAATTTTCCTAATAACTTTGTGGCTGGTTTTACTGCAGCCACACCAACAATGATTCTCTTGTACTTAAAACTTCATGTTGCTATTAGTCTTGTGCTATGTGGGGAGCTTCTGTAGGCAGTAAAATAAGCTGTGAATGTGCAATAATTGGGGAAAAAATCATAATTTCTGTTGAATGTTCTTGCTGTACAGTTTCAAATACACTGTTTATAGGAAATGTCCTGGGAGGCATTGGAAGTGTTGTAATCAAAACAACTGGAAATTTAAGTTGCCTTTTCTACCACTTACCCTAACCCCCCTCAAAAGCAACAAAAGATGACCAACATCCAAATTTCAACTTCCTTAAAATAGTTAAAAATTTATATAAATTATCTCAATTCTCCAAAGATGTCATATAGGAGGAGGACAGAAATGTGGAGGGTTTTGTGATGGGGCACGGAACAACAGAAGTATGTGAAGGAAAACTTGGTAGTCCTTTGTTTGAAAGCTAATGACTGGGAATGTTGCAGATGTACCCTGTTTTACCAAAGAACCAGCATATAAAAGAGTGTTTGGAGTGAAGTGGAGGAAGCTTTAAAATGTCTATATTTTATTCAGTATTTGATCGTTTGATGAAAATCCTAATCAGCAGTTCTTAATTAGCTTTTCATAGAGGGAATTTGATAACAATTAATTTGTACAGTTAATCCATATAGTTAATCCCTCCCATTTGGGGACATCACTCAGTTTGATTCATGCTCTTCAGCTTTTGTGATATCGTTGGTGTTTTTGAAGTAGCTATGATCTCAGTAATACCTCTGGCTTAATTTAGAAATATTTGTGCTTTCTAGTAAAGCTTTTTTTGTGTCTTTTAGCATCTATCCCTAAATGTACTTGATTGAATTTTTACTGACAAATACTGAAAATACATACCATGAGGAAAAACATACATTTTAAATCTTCATAAACTTCTAAGACTGTTTCTGTTAGCCACTTTCCCCAGATTAGCCATTTTCCTTTTTCTTCCTTTGGGCTTCAGCAGTACAATTTAAAATCTAACTAGTTTGAGCTCTGCCAGATAAAAGCAGAAGACAAATTAACCAACGACAACAACAAAGTTTTCTTTAGCAAAGTGAAAATTTTGTCTGTGCTGTAGCCAGAGTGCATGTGGTACTGTTGATCATTGAAGAGACGTGCATTTGGTGCTGAGCCTTTTAGACTGCATGTGGCAACGTATCTGGAAACGAATGCCAGTTGTGGAATACTTGTACTTTTTCATGAAGCTTTGGTCATGTGCTCTACATATGTTCCTTTATTTGCTTTATAACTTGAACAAAATCCAGGCTGACTAAACAGTGGTGCACTTTGAGTGATGTGTAAAAATGGTACCTTGTAGAACAAATTGATTGCAGTAGTTTGCTCCCTAGAAGAACACTGGTGAGTACGTGTGGGATCACCAGTAGATCGTTCCAACTGAGGCAGGGGTTAAGTTTTCCTAGTGCTTTTCTTTTGAGAATACCTGTTGCTGATAGAATAACTGGCTTTTCACTTGTTTTCTTAAAGCATTCCGATATCCCTTTTTCCATACTGAGAATGGAAAGAGATGAAAATTTGGGCATTGCAATGGGTGAGTGCTTCTTTTCTTTATGGCCGTATCTGTCAGTTTCAAACAAGGCAAATGATACTCCCTGGGGACTGCCATTTTCTTCTAGAAGAGGAAAGCAGTAAGCAACTTCAGTTAAAATCAATGAAAGAAACACCAGACTGCAAATATTGAAGTTTTTCAGTGTGCGTGTTTTGAATGAGTGTAATTCTTGAACTTGAGTTTGGTTAGTGCTGTCAGGAAACTTCAGATGCAGATGTATGTCTGATGGGTTGCCTCTTGCAGGCCGTTTTTTGTCCATTCCGCTTGACACCCCTTGAGATCAGTTCACAGTCCAATTTCAGCACTGCCTTGCACTAGCTGCCATTATTGACTTTTAGCAGTCACTGTGTATATTTGATGTTGACTTTGAAACTTCCTTTGGAGGTGTAAAATATACTTGCTCAGTGTTTTAACTTGATAGATTCATGCTGTGGATTCTAATTATTGCCTATTATTAAGTACTACTTAGGAAGTAGCAGTAGCATCATAGATGAGGTAGGCATGGAGTCAGAGGAATTGAAAGCCTAATCTGCTGTATGTTTTAACTGAACTGATGTGTTTATGGCTTTCAGTCATTGGCCTGATGTGAGGGAGACAGGCTGCAGCAGCACTAAGCACCAGAGGACAGCCTTCCTCCTGTACTGCACCACCCAAAGTCTTCCCTGTTGCATCTTGCTGCTCTTGGGTGGGATGAGAGCAGCTCCAGGCTTTAGCACTTCAGCTGCGGGCTCTGACCAATGCGATGCTTCTGGAGAAATGCATTCCGATGTAGCTGGGGCAATCATTAGTGACCTGTTTCAAGTCAGAAGCAGGTGAAAACACTGCCTAGCACCTTTAGTCAAATCTGATGTGCTAGGTCATGTAAAAGGAGACTAAAAGCAGATTTCTCTTCAACGCAATGACAGTCTTCAAAGAATATATTCTATGGATGGGTACAGGCAGAATACACAGAAACGAGTCCGTTTTGCTCAGCAGGGTAGGGCAGTGGCAGAGTTGGCTTGTTTGTTTTTATGACAGATAGGTGAGCCAGTAAGATTTCGCTGTACATATCTACAGCAGCAGGTCATTACCTTCCTTATCTACTGCAGGTAAATTTTTAACTTCCAGTTAAACTTGTCACCTAAAAGTTTGTAAATAGGCTTATCCCGGCCTGGTTGTAACTACATGTAAGTAGTTTTGGGCTTAGCTGTTACTGTGGCAGCAAAATCACTGGTGGGGACATAGCATTGAGGTTTTGGTTATGGAGCTCTGTCAGTTGTTTAACAAAGTGTATCTTCCCATTCTGTGGTAGAGCTTAACAAAGAGTTCCCATGTTTAATGATAGATGCATTAAGATAAGCCTCAGAGAGCTGATCTTTTTATTTAAGTGCAGCTTCAGACCAGTATCTTTTTATTCAAGTGACAAGCTAATTCTGTCAAGTCTGAATCTCCTGGCTATGCAACATCCTGTGTTTTGATTACTATTTTGGAAGGTAATTTACTTGTTAGAACAAGTTCCACTTCCCTCTTAGAGAGTGACACCTTAATTGTATATAGAAGTCAAAATTTGATTTTTTGACACACATTTCTTTGTACTAATCCTCAGTTCATATTTCAAATGCGTACAGGTTTGCTATTTCACAAGATATTTATCAGATAAGTGTATGAAAAAGGTAGAAGAACAAGTCAGTGGACTGACAGTCTCCTACTGTCTGTCCATAGTGGACAGTAGGCTGCTTGGGTTCAAAATTACTACCTTACCTTTTCAAGAAAAATGCTTCATTCTACCTCTCTAAAATAATACCCATCTTTATGTTCAGGCAATA
Organism: Cygnus atratus; assembly: GCF_013377495.2. Classification (NCBI taxonomy): domain Eukaryota; kingdom Metazoa; phylum Chordata; class Aves; order Anseriformes; family Anatidae; genus Cygnus; species Cygnus atratus. The sequence goes on along the minus strand of NC_066364.1, from coordinate 53,512,446 downwards.
GTGCACTGCTCAAAATTAGGAGCAGTGAGGCATTTTTAAGGTATTCTTAAATAAGTAGCTAATAAGAACGTGCTCCAAATCGGGAGCGAGTTGTTAAAATAAACTTGGATATGCTGAAACAGGTCTCCAGCTTGTCTTTGTATGACTCCACAGGTAAATGAAGAGAGTCGTGAAATATTCCATATGCATGGCAAACCTAAATCACTGGGTGCAGAGGGTGATGGGGTATTCTTTCTATGATTAACAGAAAACAGCTAGGATGGAATCATGTTCTACTGTGAAGAAGTGATGCCAGGACCTTCCAAAGCGTCATGTTTTAGAAACAAATAATAATAACTATCAGATTCAAGTCATGTGCAGTTGAGCTTTGTACATGCAGACAATCATCTTCTGTGTATGTGGAAAATATACTTCAGCATTTCATGAAAACAGGCAGACAAGATAGATGTGTGGATGTGTTAGGATTTGTGTGCGTTTGTTTCAAGTGGCCACTTTGGGATGGAAATCTTAGTTAATGGAATTAGAAACCAACGTAGCTTTCCTACATCAGTCTCGAACACAGCATCAAGGAGCATTTGGAAGAAATGAAACATCAATTTTTTTGATATCAGAGTGGAACATTTCACTATTTAATGAAAATGTGTGTCTTTTTCATTTCTGAAGGGAGAAGTTATGAAAGAGTAAGTTCTGGAAATTAAACATATTGCAGTTTTGAGAAGACTATTTTAGAAGCTGTTGAAATAGCTTGTGTGTTCACCTGCCTGTGTTCAAAAAAAAAAGAGGCTTTTTCTGGAGAAATGTAATATCCGTAGAAGGACTGAAACCTCTATTGTCCTAAACTGTCATTCTGAGGCATATTAGTTTAATGTGCTAAGTGTTGTATTTGTATCCTGAAAAGCTAAAAGCTCTGGCTTTCTGTGATTTGATTCTGAGATCAGTAAGTGCATGGGGACGGTGAGATCATAGGCAGCTAACCTGTGTGTCAGTATGACTAAAGGGGTGCTGGTCATTCGCGTGGTGTGGGACTGCATGCTATGATAACACAGAGCTATTTTATGTAGGGCTTTTATTGATGGATCTTACAAAGCATTGCAGAGTTCAGAACTGTTTTCTCATTTCAGAATGCAGAAGCTGAGGCAGATTTAAAGCGTTGTAGCTCCTTCTGATACACAAATAGATAATGAGAAGGAACCTAATTTACACATCTTTGACAGCCTGTTCTCCAGTACAAAAACCATTACCAAAAGACAGAATAAAAACATTTTGTTTCAATATTCTCAGACTAAATAGATTTAGGATCTTCCAGGAAGTGTAATGTAATTGAAAGTAAGAGGAGGTAATAATAAGAAATCAGTTTTTATGTTGGATGTAGTGGTGTTGTTTAAGCCTATACTGAGAAATATTCCTGTCTGTCCAATACCAGGCACATCAAATACAACTACTAGGTGACAAAATCTGAACAAACCTGTTCTTACCACGTTATGTTGTTGAGTTGTAGAGCCCTTTCTCTAGGATGTGCGAATGTCAAGAATTTACATGAGTTAGAAAACAGTTGGGTAATTTAATGAAAGAAGACTCTCCTGGGGTTTATTAATCATACAGACATCCCATCTGGCTCAAACTCTACATTACTAATAGGAAGTATTTCTGTTTGCTTGTCCTGTTATTAAACTTTTACTGTTCTAAACTGCTGTTAGGGACAGGAAAATGTGGTGGATAAGCCAGTTAGTCATCCAACAGTAATCTTTCTGTGCTGGGAATTTGTTCTGAGAACTGTAATAGTTGTTACCTGGCTTGTACTCTGAGAAATCTATTTTTGAGAGAGGAACAGCAACAGACCCTGAAGATAGATGCTGGGATTATTTCAGAATGGCACAAAGAGAATGTCCTAAGTGTAATTACATTAGTGTTACCCAAAAGCTCAGGTAGTGAGCTGTAAACACGGGGAAAGGTCTGTTCTGTCCTGTACGTTGTTAGGACGTCAGGAGGTTCCCTTGCTGGCAGGGGGGTGAGCAGCTAGGTCCTCCCCTCACTGTGCAAGCCAGGTGGAGGTACGATCAGAGCAACAACAGATTTAATTTCCAGTTCCAAGCTGTGCCGAGAAGGTGCAGGGCTGCCTGGCAGGTACCCCCAAGCAGCCCCAGACACGTGGTTTGCTTAGCCTTGTATTTCCTTCTCCTATTTTTCCCTTTCCAAGTTCTTCCCATCTACCATCCTCATCTCTTCCCAAATAAACAGCCCAGTCCTGTTTCCCTTTTCCAACTGACCTCGGTTCTGTTGACTTTATACCTTTATTTGATGTCAATGATACAGTTGCCCTGGTAAATTCTGTTAAATGCTTTTCCCTGTCTGTTATCTATAGTGCTTGCCCTTTCTTGTGTTGCTATCTCCTTAGTGGTGCCACAGGACAGGGCGAGCCATCTGTGCATGTGCTACTCCTCCTGTGTTATCTGTAGCATCTTGCACTTGTTCCTGCTATCTTGTTAGAGGCACCACAAGCCTGGGTGGGCCCCCTGCTCACCAGCCTAACATACAAAAAGTTTTTTAGTTTATAACTGTTTGTGTTGGTGCCCCAGAAAAGGTTCTAGAATAGTATAGTTTACATATACCTCAATGTTTACATAACTATAAATATTGCTAGAGAGTTCTTAGTCTTCGTATCAGAATAACCCCAGCTGTTTGCTTTGGAGTTAAGAGGACTTGGTAGCTGGAAAAGGGTAGACTTGCTAGGATCGGGGTAGGGAAGAAATGTGAAACAAACAAACAAAAAAATATATATATATATTTTCCAAAAGTGCTTCACCCAAAGCAGAATCTCCAGAATTTACAAAATTTGCTCACAGGCAGCAAGTAAGCCAGAAATGAGAATTGACAGCCTGTCAAACAGGCTGCTGAGGAAGTTCAGCTCTGTGTCTGCTCTGTTCCTCTCCCTTTAGCCATCCTGGAAGGGACCTGTCAAATTCAGCTTTCTATCCACAAAAGAAGCAAGTGAAATTGATGCATCTGGGGGTCTTTTGTTGCTGTTTTTGTTTTGGTGGGGGTCAAGAGGCAGCTGGTTTTTAGGTGTGGACAGTTGGATTTTCAACAAGGAACTTCTCAAGTTCTAGTCTACCAGACATGTTGTAGCTCAGTGACTTGACATAGCTCATTTTAGGAAATTACCATGACAATCTGGATGCTTCATTTTCACTTTTGCTATGTAATTGGGCTTGTCTTGGCCCAAACTATCCAAAAAAGTTTGAGTAAGGGAAAAGACTGCTCTGTATTGTGCTTATAAATAGAACAAATACTTTGATCTCCTTTGAGTAACTTGAAATAAAACATGGAGTCAACAGAACTGATCAGGGGAACTTGCATGGTTTTACATGCCTGCCTGAAAAAAAGCAAGGGAATTAGAGGAAAGGAATAACGTGTACCGGAAGACAAATTCTGTCTGTGCCTCTCTTTTCCCAAGATTATGGATCTATGTTTCCCCTTTTCCCCTTCTGCTTATCAAGAAGCAGAACTTTCAGACGGTTGTTTGAATGGCTTGTGTGATGGAGGAGTAGCCTGCCTTCTATATTTTCTATGGTACCTTATATATTTGTGTAAGGTACCTTATATGCTGAGGAACTGGTAAGTTCAGACAGCAGTACAAAGCTAACTTTTGCCCATTAAGGGAATGAGTCTCTACTGGATGGCGTAGAAGCTGTTTGCCCATAGTAACATCACAGTGTCTCAGAACATGTCACGGTACTAGCTGTGCAGCAGATAATCATGATATTAGCTGCATTACAGATAGTTCAGACTGGAATTGTGATTCATTTGTGCTTTGAATGCTAAAAAGCATTTGAAGTAATTTTTATTTAGAACCTAGGAACTGCAATATGAAGTCTGCTCTCTCATAACCTTCAGTGTCCCAGTAAGTTGTCGTTCTCCTCTGTCTTACAGCAATGATTCCTGAGTGTTTGCCTTTTCAGTAATGAACTTAATGTTTCATTTTCTTGTTTTCTTTTGTACAAAGATGTTCAGGAGGAGCCTCTGCTTTCTGCATGCCTTTACTTTGTTCTTATTCTCATTTCTATCTACTTACAAATATGCAGAGCTAATTTTTCAGTCTTTCCATTGAGGAAAATCTCTCCATGCCTCTTAATAGAATTTTCTCTATTTTCTCGGTATTCTTTGCTTCCAGGAGATGATTCGAACAGAATGCTGGTATTCATCTTGTTTGGTGTTAATTATGTATCAGTTTTACATTTTTCTATTCATTTCCCTGTACAACTGAGCATCTGATTTCTTCTGCTTGTCTTGAAAGCATGAGCACAGATATTCTCCATAAGACTGTGACAGCTCTTATCAAATTATCTCTTATTCCATATACATCTGATGAAATATTAACAGTACTGTAATTTGTTATCTGCATTGGAAAGGCTTCTTGCAGAGGAACGTTTGGATGTATAAGGAAAATGTTACGTGAAGCAATAATATGCTAGTTATAGCACTGGGAGAGATGCTACCTAAGGGTTAAATTGCTTGTAGTACTTAAATGCAGATCTGTATGCATTTTTAAGGTTGTTTTTAAATTGTAGTGCTCTACAAAAGGCTTCACTGCATATATATACCTTTCAGTATAAACGTGTCATTTTCAAGCTTTTTCTTAACTCCAGCTTGAACGAAGGGAATTACAGATACCAGTAGGTACATTTCATCTGTTGTGCATGAGGGGCAAGTGCCTTATTACTTTTTTTGTGGATGAGCATGTGTGAACTGGAACGCTAAGTTAATTTACAAGTTTGGTGACGGTTGTGTAATGTAGGTACCATGGCAGTGAAATTAAATAAAAAGCCTAAGGTCTGAGCGTCATGTATTTTAGGAACTTCACTAGGTCTGGTTGTGTGAGGATCCACAGGCCAGATAACTAGATAAATGTTTCAAGAGGAAAATAAATGCTACACCAAAAGTGATAACGTCTATGTTTGCAATATCGATTTCAAGTGCTAAGGTAATACTGCTGAAGGTGAACAAGTGATACACATTTTTTGTTGTGGTGGCTCTTTCAGTGTTTGTATAGAGAGTGATGACTAATTTACAACAACTAATTTTCACCTCAGAAAAATTGTTACAATACAGCCCATGTTTCCCAGAGATAGTTTGAGGGCTAAATAAATAAATCTTTATAAAAATATTTCTCTTTTAATATCAAATGCAGCTGTGGGTAAGCTGTTTCATGTGACTTAACCAAGATAGGTAGATACAAATGTGAAATGGGCAGAAGTCATGAATTCATACGTGACATTATATTCATCATATTTTGATAAGGTCTGATTACCTTAATTGTTCTTGAATCTTTCTGTACTAAAGCAGTAAGTATATAGCTCTTAAATTGCTCTTTGAAGTAAGCTGACGGTGTTTTGTGTAGCTGAAACAGTTTATGCAGTATAGAAAAAAAAACACTAGAAATGTTTCTGAAGGCTGGTAACAACTCATAGTTGTCATCTTGAATATTTTAAACTCAGCCAAAATCTGGGGCTGGAATGAGAGTTGTACCCTCGTTGCTGACGGGGAGAAGCAGGTTGGTGTACTTGTTCTGTAAAATTTAGGTAAATATGTGAGGTCCTTACTGGCGTTGATGGCATCCCAGGACAGCCGGGCCTGGCTGGGCACTGAAGCCAGGCCAGGCTGTGCGGGTCTGGGGCTGGAAGCCCCAAGGCTGGGGCCAGTGTGGCCTCACCAGGCAGCCAGCTCCACTGCCCCAAGGGCCCATGGGGAGAAAGTTTCTCCCATATCCACTCTGAACCTCCCTTAGTACAGCTGAGCCTCCTCGTGTCTCTGGCTCCCTCATCTCCACCACGTCCCACAGGTACCGGGGTGCTGTCACCCCTGGAGCTGCCTGCCCCAGGCTGGGCCAGCCCCGGTCCCCAGCCTCTCCTCGCAGGGCAACTGCTCCATCCCCCATCATGGTGGGGGAGCTGAGCTCACACTGAGCTCGCCACAGTTTATCCATGTCTTTTCTATACTGGGAGGCCCAAAACAAGGCATGGTATCTAGACAGGGTCTCACGAGTGCTACGTTTTGGGGGATAATCCCAACTGCCAATGGACAGGCTGTGCTCCTGCAGCGTAGCTGCTGGCTCGTGCATGGCTCCCCATGCACCAGGCTCTTCATGAGCTGCTCCCCAGCCTGCCATGCTGGCTGCTGTTGCAAGGGGTTATGGACTTTGCATTTGTCCCTGCTGCATGTCACAAAATTCCTGTTGGCCTGTTCCTTCAACCTGTCTTGGTCTCAGAGTGGCAGCCCTGACACTCTCAGATGGGATGTCCATCACACACACACACACACACACACACACTTAGTGTCACCTGCAAGCCTGGTGAGGTTGCACTGCATCATGTCCTCCAGATCATTGATAAAGTTTTTGTTTGTTAGTTTGTTTTAAAAAAGGAAATGAATTAATATTGTCTGCTCTTGACTTTCATGTAACTGTTTTTCAGCTGTCGGGAAACAGTCCAATCCTTTTGCTCTAATTTCAGGCTATTAGGCTGCAGATACTTTTCTGTGCGTCATGATAATGATGCAGACTTAGCCCTTGATCCATGCAGCAACTGTGTTCTGGATTAATCTATGTAAATACTCTTCAGTGAGTCGACACTGACTTCTGATAGTGCAGTTTCACCACAGTCACAATAATGGCCTCAAACAGCAGAGCACTGCAGTTTCTTTAACTGAATGCTGGAGAGAGGAGAGGGGAACAGAAGGGAAGTTCTAATTTGGGGCAGGGGAAGAGGAGAAGATTACAGCTGAGAGTTAGTGGCACGCGGATGAGGATTTGTTATGGACTTCTCTGGTCTGGCCTTCTGTCAAGAGCTGATGGCTTGAGGCGATGCGAAAAGCGTTTATTGGCAGTGCCCAGTATTTTGGAAAGCTCAGTGCCCTGCACTTCGTGAATTGTTACAACATCTAGCTTACTAAGTCTCTCATCAACTGATATCGAATAGTTTTTATAATTGATTTATTTTGTGGTTTTGCATGCTGTGACTAGTTTTGAGCTTCAGTTACCAACTACTTAACCAGGTCAGTAAAGGTCACAAATCCACTGATACTGCATACCTCACTCTTTTTTTTTTTTCTTAAGAAAAAACAATACTGGGAGAGGGGAATTCAAAAAAATTTCTTCAAAAGAATGTAGTTAAAGAAAAGAAAATGCAATTAAAGAAATCAATGCACTTTGAAAATACATCTGAAATTCCACTTTTCAGTGCCAGCCTGGATTTGTATTGCAACTAAAACTTCTTACCAGTAAGGATATATTCCCCTTTGCCTCCTAATTTCTGAAATGTGCTCTAGTAAGGTTACAGCATTGTGGAATGAATGTAGACTCATTCTGCAGAGGGGAAATACTGCTGTTGTATTGCTGTCATTTTTTTTGGTTTGTTTTGTTTCTTTGTTTATTGAAAAACATCCTGGATAGGTCTACCTGCTTCGTCAGAACTAAATACCTCAACGCTTGTGGTGGTGTGGACAAATGTTTGGTCCTTGCTGACTTCAACTGCAGAGTAAAACTTAAAAGAATAGGAGTGGAGATTGCAAGTTCAAAATGTGGGGAAAAAATAAAAATACAATGAGGTACTGAGTGTACCTCATACCATGTTCTTCTAGGTAGCTTAAGGAGGACCCTGCCCTAGAAATGTGAGAAATCAGGTTGCAGTCACAGAGCTATCTCTAGTGTCACCACAGCTTGTGTCAGCTGAGTTTTCCTGATCCTCTTCTAATGGATGGCTAGTATGAGAGGCAAAAGGGGGCGGAAATCTTGCAGCCTTGAGTAAAGGTGTTGTGGTTTGACCCGGCCGGCAGCTAAACACCACACAGCCGTTCGCTCATCCTCCCCCCTCCCTCTCTGGGATGGGGGAGAGAAACAGGAAAGTGAAGCCTGTGAGTTGAGATAAAGACAGTTTATTAAGACAGCAAAATAATAATAACAACGACAATAATAATAATAGTAGTACTACTACTAATAATGTGTACGAAACAAGTGATGCACAATGCAATTGCTCACCACCCACTGACTGATGCCCAGCCTATCCCCGAGCAGCCGGCCCCCCCACCCCGGCTAGCTACCCCTATATATTGTTTAGCATGACGTTAGCATGACCCCTTTGGCCAGTTTGGGTCAGCTGCCCTGGGCCTGTCCCCTCCCAGCTCTTGTTGCACCCCCAGCCTGCTTGCTGGCAGGACAGAGCGAGAAGCTGAAAAGTCCTTGGCGTGGTGTAAGCACTGCTCTGCAACAATTAAAACATCAGCATATTATCAGCGCTCTTCTCATCCTAATCCAAAACATAGCACCCTACCAGCTACTAGGAGGAAAATTAACTCTGTCCTAACTGAAACCAGGACAAAAGGGAAAATTGTAAAGCGGTAAAAGGAAAAAGTCCAGCCCCAGTTAGTTGGGATAGGAGTGTCAGCATGGTGCATGCCAGCTGCACAGGTCAGTCTCAAGTGACATGCTAAGAGACATCACAGACTGTTTTGTAAACAAATGTGTGCCTGTGGAGATGTGTAGGAGCCCCAGAAAACTTAGTGTCTTCTGATATGCGATAATATACAACTTTGTAAAGTTGTTTGTATTAAAGAAGGAAGAAAAAATCGTGCTGAAACAGTGACTTGAGTCACCTTGATATTAATCACTTCATATGGATGTGCTGTGCTGCATAGCACTGTGCTTATTCTTTATTTGCATTACTCCTGCTGAGATTGGGAACTTCAGTGGCAGCACCACTAAGTAGAGCCAGGTACGTAACAAACATGTAGAAGACACAGTCCTTACCATGAATAATTTATAATCTAATTAGAAGCAAACCTTATCAAATAGCTGTTTAAAGAACCGCAGGAAGAAGTGGAGAACAAAAGCGTGATTGTATCATGCAGTTGCGGGAGCCTCGTTGTTCGCCCTGTTTGGCTTAGGAGTTCTTGGAAGCTCTAACAAGTAATAAGTAGACTAGGAAGAAAAAAATTGACACTGAGTGGGATGAGTTTCTATATAACAGTATTCTTTGTAAGAGTAGTATTTCCACAAATTGCTTTCGTTTTTTTTTCCTTTCCCTTTTATGACATTAGTCAAATTATGCATGAACTTCAGAGGCTGCTACTAATTCTGCATAAGATCAAAGAAATACATTTTTTTTTTTGGTACAGCTCTGCAATGTTTTTTAAGTGAAAATACTTCAGCTTTCTTTCTGGCTATTGTCAGTAATGAACAATCACAGGATGGTTTGGGTTGAAAGGGACCTTAAAGACCTTCCAGTTCCAACCCCTCCACCAGACCAGGTTGCCCAAAGCCCCATCCAACCTGGCCTTGAACACTTCCAAGGATGGGGCATCCACAGTTTCTCTGGGCAGCCTGTTCATGTGCCTCACTGCCCTCCGAGTAAAGAATTTCCTCTTAACCTCTAATCTAAATCTCCCCTCTATTAGTTTAAAACTATACCCCTTGTCCTATCATTATCTGCCCAAGTAAAACGTTGCTCTCCATCTTTTTTTATAAGTCCTCTTTAAGTATTGAAAAGCTGCAATAAGGTCAACCCTGAGCTTTCTCTTCCTCAGGCTGAGCATTCACAGCTCTCTTTACAGCTCTCTCAGCCTTTCTTCATAGGAGAGGTGCTCCAGCCCTCTGATCATTCTAATGGCCCTCCACTGGACCTGCTCTAACAGATCCACATCCTTCTTGAGTTCTTGCACATTACCTGGTGATGTAACATGTTTCTTCTTAAAGGGATATTTCACTAACACAAAACATATGTGATTATTTGCTTTAAAAAGTAGCAATTAGTGACTCTTCTTAGAAAAACGCATTGGAGCATCACTGATTTCTCCCTCATAGAGATTAAATCCAAACTGCTAAAATCATAGATTGTCTGAAGAAACAACATCTAGCTTTCACGCTAGCAATAAGGAAATAATTTTTCAGTCTGTCTATTAAAGAGTCCATCTGACTTCTTTGTTAGGTGTTTGATTGAATAAGATGTACCTTTGGAGAAATATAGACATCTTGACTGGCAAGCTTTAGGCTTCACTTTTTATTTTCTGAAACGCAGATCTTGGTAACAGTTGCTGAATTGTAAGATAGGGGCTGTATGGGATCCATTTCCATATGACTTAGAATGCTGTTATGTTGATTTCCGTCCTGTATACGTACACAGATGTCAATGGAAGATGAAGTGATCTGAAAATAGAGCATCTTCAACATTAATGTCAGCTGTGTTCAATTTCATAATGCTACACTTCAATACTACATCTGCATTTCTTTATCCACTAGTTTAGTTACTAAGAACATGCCATTGGTTCCTCCGCTAATAATTCAGAGTTGGACACCAAAGCAGTTTGGCAGCATCTGCCTGGATGCTTTCATCTTGTATCTGCTTTCAAGGCAGATATTTTCAGGAAAAACTCTTAAAATGCCTACAGAACACATTCAAGTCATAGCTTACATGGGGAAGAAACAAGCAAATATATCATCCAAATTCCTCGGTTTTAAAAGGAAATAGTGATTTTAAGGCCAGGCTGGATGGGGCCTTGGCCAACCTGATCTAGTGGGTGGCATCCCTGTCTGTGGCAGGGGATTGGAGTTAGGTGATCTTTAAGGTCCCTTCCAACCCGAGCCATTCTATGATTTCTTTTGCATCCATTTTGCTTACTATATATCAGGCAAAAGAAAGCTGAAGTTGAGTGAATTTATCTAAAATTGAGCTAGAACTGATCTACGTGACCAGCTTTGGATGGTTCAAGGTAGGATGAATGCTGTTATACAAGATTTGGTTAACTATATGAACCACACTTCTTTTCATTCTCTGAAATTTATAGCTTCATTTGGCTGAAATTAGCCAGATCTTAGGCTTCAGAAAATGCAAGGACAGTTCTTCATGGGGAGGGTTATGCGTTGTTCATGTCTTCCTAGTTTTTGTTTAGTCAAACACGGGGTCTCAGCTAGCATGGTTCTGTGCTGGACCAAATAGTTTGTTTTTCTTATCTCTGGTGTTGGGATGGCTAGGGAAGAAGCAGACCATAGATATCAGCTTGTTCTGAATGATACTAGTATTTGGAGTATGGAGGCAAACTTTCATCTTCCATCAAGTTTCTGTGCCTTATCACTCTCACCCTGTGACTTTTGCTGAAATGAACTGTGCAATAGTTAAAGCAACATAGCCCAGCTCTGACTTGTAACCTAACTGTAGAGCACTGTGGTTTGCAATTGCATCCATTTGTTCAGGAAATTCATGCTTTTAGATGTGCTTTACTGTTCAGTAAGGAAAGATATGCCTGGGAAATGAGTAAAATGATTACCATTGAGTAATGTGGTAAGTCATACAATAATTTTCAAACGAACTCATGATTTTTAATTTTTTCTTTTTTGATTAAGACACCAAAGCATCAGGGCTGCTGTTCTTATTAATTATTTCTTGTACAAAATAGTCTAATTTTTCTGCATGCGTGTGCATTAAATAAAATATGCAGTAATAAAATAAGTGTAGAAAATAACCTTACCTGCAAATTTCCTGTTCTCTTTAGTTAGCTTTTAATTGGGATTCTTGTTACGGAATTAATCGAATAATTTATTCCTTTTAAAATGTGTAACATAATGAAGCACTGTGCGGTGTCTGTCCCTGGTTAACAAATGATGCCCACAGCAGCATATGATGAACATTAGTTGAGTAGTTTAATACACTACTAAAGAGGCTTACAAGCTACTGTGAGGAGTAGAAAATAGAAGAATAGAAGCTTATCTGTAACTTAACATAACCCGTGTGGGAATAATACTTAGCATTTCTGTCAAACTTTCCATTTGAGGATTTTGAAGTACTTTGCAATACAAATGATGAATTAATCCTCAGAATAGTCCTTAACGTTTTTATTTTCCCTCTTAGTTCTCTTTTATATGCAGAACCTGGATTTTTGTTTTAAATTTTTTGTGTGTGGGCAAGAAATGAATAATTTGTAAGATCCTGAAATGCTGAGGCATAGCAGCAGTTTGCTCACATATCCTTTTAATGCAGAGCAGTAGGTACAGAAGCATATAAAATATTTCATGATATGATGTGCATATTTAATATTAACAGAGAGTCCTGTAAATGGGTTTGGCTAGCCTTATTCTATTGGCGCTGTAAGAGCTCTAGGTATTTCCACCTGGGGACTGTGCTGCATGCCCTGTGCTGTGGGTAGTGGTTTCAGAAGTACTTTGGAGACTTCGAGTGGTTTCAGAAGTACTTCTGAGTTCTCAGTCCTTTGCTCCTGTGACAAGGCAAATGAAGACATGAGTTAAACAGCCTTCACCTAAATGTTTCCAAAATCTCTAGCTGCTTCTTTTTGGAAAACGGGAGCCTGGAATTGTTGTTACGGGCCCATTAGCTAACAGAGAAGTCTCCTTTGGGGTTTACTTGGCTGGAGTGAGAGTCCTGTCACAAAGTACTAGTAGGAGCTCCAGCCTGAATGCGCTTCAGAGCATGCTTGTCATCCACCTGCTAAATGAGAAGCAGGCACACTTTGCAGGGACTGTTAAACGCACAGTGACAGTGTGTAGCTTGCGTTTAACTCGGGATGATGCCATTAGGAAATGAGGTTATAAACACCAGGAACCTGTCAAGCTCCTGATTTGCAGTAATCTTCCTGCTGACAGATAAGTGGTGATATATACATAAATATATATATGTAAAGTTTCATAGCGACAGGATTTATTTTACATGTCTTGAAGGAGATAAACAAATTTCTGTTGCTAGCGGAGAAAGGGAGTATATTGTCATTTGTGTCTTGTTTTGTCAGATTCAAAGAAAAATGTAACCAATATCCAATGAGATTAACTTTCTTTGGATATTTGAGATTTTTTTGCAGCTTAGTTTCTGAAATAAGAAATAGTAACTGAAAATGAAGAGCTTAGAATAAAATTCTGTCGACTGTGAGTGCTATTTTTAAATTTCAAATCAAACTGGAAATGATTCTACCTACAGAAAACAAGATCTGAATACAAACTGATTAGTTGATTTCTCTATCTAGTTTTCTAATGAATCTCGGCCTTCAGTCAAGAACCTAACTCTGAGATTTTGTTTTGTGAAGAGCTGCTTAAAAAGTAACATTCTTAGCAATCTAGCATAAAGGTAGACATAGTGTAACTTAAAAAAAAAAAAAGACATGTATCACTCCTTAGTCATACCTACATGTCTGCTGAGATTAGGTTATGAACTACTTAGCAAAGAATTAACTACAGTTGAGCACCCTACATTCTAGAGTATCCACTCTGGAGCAAGTATGAGCAGGGTAAAAAGCTGAAAATACAGTTATAAAGTACTTTTAAATCCTTTTTTTTTTTTTTTCCCTGAGGAAATTCAAGACAGTTATTAGTAATTGAAACACTTCCAGATGGAAAAGACAATGTGTTACGATTACCTGCAGTACTGCAAGAAAAGATTGGTAGTAATTCAAACCTTTTATTTCAAAGTAATAATAGTGAATAATGACAAAAGTAACAAAGATCATGCTCTGAAACAAAAGTAACTGCCAAGTGATTTCACAATGTAGTTGTGCTTCCTAATCCTAGGAAAAAAAAAAAAAGCGTTCTGTACTGAGATCTTCAGAAAAGTCCTATTACTTCATGTTTCCAAGATGTAGATCATTCAAGACAAGGTCAATAAACTCAGCAAATAACTTGTGTTTCTTTAGAAGTCTAATAGTACACTAAAGACCATTATGAAGATGGTGAAACACGGATGTAGTGCTTCCAGTAACTTCCAAAAACACAGGCTATGTGTTGCCAAAAATTACTCGCTGTGATAAACAACAAATTCCATAAAAGCATATGAAAAAGGAGCTCATATATGCTGCATCATTTTATGAAAGATGATAGTGAATCAGCTTAAGATCATACCGTTTTTTTCACAGAGAAATCCTGATTAGTGACCTTGTAATACCTTCAAAAGTACTGTTATGCTTACTAATAATAAAATTTCCAGAATGACTGAAGTTTTTCATCTGTATTGCAAGTACTTGAGGACAGTGAAAACAGCTGAGAATACATCTGCCATAGTTAGATACAGTTGCTTAACAGTAATGGGAATGGAAAGTAAGCAAGTAAGGCTTCCTAAAGCTTGAGTTTTAGCTAGTGGTTAATATAATATTGCCTGCAGAGCAAAGCAATCAGCTTTGCTCTGCAGGTTGTGTTGTGGTCACAAACGTCATTCACTGGAGGCCTGGTGGTGGGTTCACCATGACCAGCCAAGCAGCGTTCAGTTGCTTGCTCACCCAGTGAGAAAACTGATGGGTCAAGGTCAAGGAGGTTTATTAGGTGAAGGAAGGGAGGTGGGGCAGGGATGAGAGATGCAAAGGCCACTACCTGCATGCGGACATGAGTGTGACTTTACCTGGTGTGGGACATGCCTTTGGCCAGCCTGGGTCAGCTGTGTCCCCTCCCAATCCCTCACCGACCCCAGCCTACATGTGGTGGGGAGGAGAGAAGGAGTTGGGGGAAAAAGAGAAAGCCTTGATGTTACATAAGCACTGATCATCAATAGCCAAAACACTGGTGTGGTTATCAATGTATTTTAGCCACAAATTCAAAGCGGAACACCATACAGGGTGCTATGAAGAATGCTGACACCAGACCCAATGCAGGTATCAACCATGCGAGTTCATCTGTACAGGAGGAAAGTTTAAGTGGAATATGTTTAGAAAATTCTTAGTAATGTTAGGGACTTCCTTCATTTCCCTTACTGATGCTGTGAAAGGATGAAGAAGCTTTAGTTACAACAACAGGAAGGAGAAAAGATTCAGGGAGACTAGGCTGAGTGAACACACAGCTCTGTTAAGGAACAATTTAAAAGGTGAGAAAAACATGTAAAAGGCTCAGCATAGACTGAGAAAATCTTTTTAATCTAGCAATTAAAGTTTAATAGAGCAGACATGCGAAGTGTTATGTTTTCTTATTTTTTTTTCATGTTAGAGTTTCTCAAGGGTCTTCCTCTGTTGGGTGTCCAGTACCATTTTAGTCTTCTGCTTCCCTCTCATCTTGACATGGTTTAAATGACTCTGTTGAAGGTCAAGATGGTACTATTTCATGCTGTGAGATTTTTTTCCTTAATATTGCAGTTCTAAAAGGTGCTTGAATTCTTTTCCTGACATCCTTTCTGACATCTCCCCAGCTTACATCTTAACAGCTGAAAATAGATCTTATTAAGTTCTTATTTTCACTCCACCTGGTACCGCAGTAGTTTACATCTAAATACCATTACTGTGCTGATTCAGCATCACTCATTTTCTGGCAACGTTTCACGCCTGAACTCTTGGGTACTCCTGTTTGAATAGAACTGTATTTTGCACATTTCAAGTGGTTTATGTGTCCTTCGCAGACATTGTGTTAGAGTGCTTAGAAGATGGCAGTAGCTGTAATACCAGCAAATGGGAATGCGTGGTCAGCATTATAGCTCTAGTAAAAGTCTTTGTTTCTGCTTCTGGAGAACAAACCTGTTTGGTTTTGGTTTAATTATTTTTATTTATTATTATATTGATCTGGTTGATTTAAAAAAAAAAATCTTTATCTTGCTCTAAAGGAAGCAAAAAAAAAAAGAGAGAGGTCCTTTCATGAATAGCATCAGAACCCTCAATTTTTTCTTCTAAGTCTTTGCTGATGCCAATTATAACAGCACACTTCCCCAACAAAGGTGGGGTGGTATTTTGATATTTTCTGACTTCATAAGTCAAAATCATTGCTTCATTTCTTTTCAGAAGGTGTAAAAGCAGCCAGCTTACTAGTGAAAAAGTGCTAGATAGTCAAGCATTTGGCTGTGGCTTTTAATTCTGAATGCCCTGTGGTAGAGCTTGATCAGAAATGGACTTGGCTGATGTTGGTGCAGGGCCTCCCAGTGAGCTGTCAGGCTCTTCTGGATTTTCAGGTTCAATGAACGTATCTTAGCAAAAGTATGACATCCTGGAGGAATCCTACTGACATCCTGGAGGAATAATAAGGAATTATTTGAAAGCACTCAGGTGAAATCATTTCATTAGTTACACTGTAGAGAAGTTTGAGAGCATCTGGAATCATCTGACCAAAAGCTGTCAGATTCTTCATCATTAGGAACTTGTTACATGGATGTTCTCAGTGAAAGTGAGATTTATTTGGAAATTTCAAGCGATCAGTGGTACCTGTGCAAGGAGTCAGAGAGGTGATCAAAAGGCTTGATGAATTAAAAAAAAAAAAAGTCTGGAGACGTCTCATGCAAACAGGTGAAAACTGCAAGGATAGATGAATTTCTGCAAGCAATTGTTAAATTTCATTACTGAACTTCCAGTGCTAGGAGTTTGGCTTAAGCAAAGGCTTAATTATCTTTGACTTGAGTCTATTCAAGTTGCTACTCACTATTTTAGAATTTTTTCATTCATGTGTAAAAAATAAACCTGTTAACAGGTAGGAAATTCTTTTTAGTGGGAAACTTAAACTCCTGCAGGGGAAAAAGCATATAGAGCACTGCTGATGCATTGAGTTCTAGAAACTGAGATTTCCTGGTAAGTTAGAAGCACAAACTGTGACTGTTGTCTGGCAGTGTAAAGTTGGTGGGTTTTTAAGGCTACTTATCTATGGGTTATTTGCACAGCAAGTGGAGTAACACTGAGTCCTAGTCACTCTTTGCTGCATAGACACATTTGACATTTGTGTTTGGTTGCTAGTAGTTACACTTGTCTAGTTTGCCGAGTAGTTAATACTCAGCAAAATGGGAGGACATTTTGAGAAATAAGAGTTGATGTTCATTAATATCTAATAATAATTATTGTTAGAAGGTAGGGTCTTCTGTGAGGGTTAGCTTCCTGCCTTACTCTCTGTGGGTTGGCTAACCAGAAGGTAATCAGGGTGGCTCCTGTTAGGAGCACACATCTGCATTTACAGTGCAATACAGTCAAAATGTACCTCAGCTGGAAAAGGCAACTGAGGAGACGTCTTGTAGGGTCTTGCTCTTTATGACCGTTTTGGTCGAACTGAACTGGGTTTGGAGCTGTTCCTGACTTTTCTGCTTGGTAACTCTGATACTCCTGGCAATCTGACATGGAGAACGAAACAGGACAGAAATGATCCTCAAAACCCAAGTTCCGTTTGCAGAAGTTTCTGCTCCCTGAACTGACTTGGTGTGGGGATAGGTGAGCATCATCTGTTTTCTGCAAGAGACAGAGCAGGGTTGTACTAGAAGAAAAAGGAAGGAAAAAGGGAACGACTATGTTAGTACTGGCTTGAACAGTCTTAATTTTGTTATAATATGGCATCTTTAGACACTTTGATTCAGATCACTTAATTACAGCTTTGATTTAAATAAATAAATAAGCCCTTCCTTGTGGTGTTCCTAGATTAAGATTAAACAAATTAAAAGAATTCTGATGTGATTTTATAAGAAAATAAGCATGTTTTTCTGTGCTTTGATAAAGCATAGAAAATGTCAGGTTCAGTGCAGGTCAGGATTTAGCCTGCTGAAATCTCTGAGAATTTGCATTCTAATACCTAAAGCTGAGCTTGCAAATCTGGCACATGACTGCAGGGCAGAATAAATCTTTCTTGTATAATATGCAAAATTACTGGAGAACTTAATTGGTAAATTAGAAAATAGCCTTATGCTGTGGCTAAATGATCGGTTTCATATGATCCTGATCCCTCTTGCCAGGGGTTGGGAATGTCACATAGAGATAAAGGCTGCTGCTTGGCTGCCTGCTGCCAGGTCTGCGCTGGGACAAGATGCCCCTGTCCCTGGAGAGCTCCTAAGCCATCCCTGAGTGAAGCTGAGCGAGGGATTTGGCTCCTGCCAGGCAATGTATCAGTGCCACCCGCGGCCGGAGGATGTTTCCACACAGCCTCTTACTGCCTTTCAGCTGAGATCTAACACCATGCTAACTTCCTGGTTGAAAGTGCTCATATATTAAATGCAGATATGGTTTTTTTTAAACTTGTGAAGTTGGCCCTCTAAAGACTGTAGAGTAAATTAACATTCCTGAATTTTCCCACAGGATTGATGCGCATTTATGCTCCTTTAAATGGAGAAGAAACATTTTTTCTCAGGGGCATAGCAGTACTCTAGAAAATCTGTTGTCATTTATTATAGTCTGGTTTAATGCAGATTTTTAATTGACATAATTTCTCTAAGTAATTTGAGCAACGGAGAGGAAGGAAGAAAGTTTAGGATTACTGTTATCAGCATGTCCTAAGGCTGTTGCTTTTAAATGTAGGATTATAACTGCTATTTAACGGAATTATCCTTGACACACGTGGCCTCAAGAAGAGGTCTGAAAGCAAGGGCAGTGCAGTGTTGTCAGCTGACAGCCTGAAGCAGTGTCTTTGAAAAGGTCTGAAACCATCACTTCTTGTCTGGCAGATGACCTCTGGCATTCCTAGCTCTGCTCTGCTTTGTGGAAGGAGGGAGGAAAGACAACGCGGAGGCAAAGACTCTCCTCTTACGTAAAGCCAGGTTGCTGGTAGTGGTCCTTGAAAAAGGCTCTTCCCGAGCAGGGGTTAGAGATGTTGCTGTTGAAGGGAGATGGTGGACCTACTGAGTGGCAGTGGTTCTTCACCAGACACCAGGGAGCTGTGCTTTTGTCCTAGCTGCATGCCTGGGGAGGGACAGGTTCACCTGAGCCACCCCCAAAAGGCACCCTTTGAGCTAGCTCTTGGCTGATCGTGGTAGGAGAGGGTGTGAAGTGTCCTTGGGTGAATCTGCTGCCTGCTTCTGACGTGAATGCCCTCTGCTTGTATTGCAGAGCTGCTGTGCTGGGTTCCCCAAGGGAGGTTTCCAGAGCAGTATTTATTTGTGGTGCATCTGTGTACGGAAAAAGCATCTTTATAGCCAAGCTTAGTTAGTTGTAAAAGTTCTTGGCTGTTTGTGCAAAATGATATGTAAGAATAGCTACAGAGGCATACAGTAACATTTATAGTCACAGAAGATTATATCATAACAAACTCAAAACCTTTCCTAGATGCCTTGCCTGCCCATTCTAACTTCATTTTTCTGTTATTAGCTGTATTGAGTTTGAACCACATTAATTTTATGTAAGAAAATCTCTGCCAGACTGAAAATTCCTGTGAGCTGCTCTTAAATGTGACTGCAAAACTTCCTGCTGTAGGATAAACAAAAACTTAAATGTTGCTTCCATCAGTTTAAGAGGTGTATTCTTAAGGGAAAAATAATATCTGAATTAATGTATAACATAAATTCATTTAAAAAAATCATTTTTGATTCTATGTTGACCGTAAGCATACAGATAACAGCATAGGTGGATCTGACAGACATAGAGCTCTTAGGGTAACCATGCTGCTACCACCCGGAAAACAGTGCTACTGTTATTCTTGTGTGAAATATTTCATAGTTCTGATGCATAGAACATGAATATAATTAAGCATTGTATTAAATATATTTAATATTGAGAGTATTCTTAAGTCAGTATTTTCCGTGGCTTCTTGCAAAATAAACATTTTAATCCTCCTTTTGTTTCCCTGCAGATGATGAAACATGCCTGGGATAATTATAAGCGTTACGCATGGGGATTAAATGAACTGAAACCCATATCTAAGCAAGGACATTCAAGCAATTTATTTGGTGAGTAGAGTGTATTTTTGTGCTTAGTGACGTTAGTATAAAACAGTAAATCAGCTGAAAAGATTATAGGTGATAAACACATGTTCTTTCTAGCCTTTGTGATGCAGTGTGGTGTTTCTTGCTTGTTATGTATAGAAAATAACAGTTAATGAAGGTCATGCTGTCTATGACTCTTATAGATTCCTTTCTGAATGAGAATAAATGAAGTGTCATTGCTGCATGATAAAGAAGTAGTTTTGTTGCATTAAACACTGCCCTACCTTAAAACTTTTCATATAAAGTGGAACTCTTCGACACCAGATTCAGTAAGCATGAAACAGAAACTGTAAGGGGGGAGGTGGAAGGGGCTTCAGAAAAGTCCTGTACAGGGAACAAGCATCGTTACTGGGTAATCTCTACTACCATGAAGGTAGCTGAAGCTGTCTGCAGTTCTCAGCAATTTATGCCCATTCCTTGAAGAAACTTGTTAATCCCTATCACTCAGGCTCCCTTAACAGGCTTTTTCTTTCATGAATATAAACATTATTTGCACCTCTAAATGTTACACAGGAGATGTTTAAATAACACCCAAGTTGTTATCAGTTTAGGACAAATATGGAGCTGAAAAGCTCCAGTAGGAGAGGCACACTGCAGAAATCCAGTGTAATGAGGCAAGACCTTTTAATGTGCAAGTGGGACAAAGCTTGGATAAACAGCAGCTGAAGGGCACCAGAATTCTGAAGAAGCGTGAGAAAGCAGTCCTATGAGTTGTCATCTTCAGTTTTGCAGAGAAATGATCAATTAAGCTGTTTAACTGCAATCTTTGTATTCAAATAAATTCTGTTTTCCAAACAGAAAGCTGAAAAAATGAATTAATTTCTATAGCTGGGGTAAAAGTCAATATATTATTTTGATTTTAACAGGAACTTATTTTGTTGACTGTGTGGAAAAGACAGTTTCAAGTGGGAACAGTTCCTAAAACAGCTTAAATAGAGCACTTATCAAATTCTCAACTATATTTGGAAGTTGCTAAGAGACAGCAGTTGTGATTACAAAAATAAGTGTGAAAATACAACATCTACATTGATGTTGCTGCACTGCTAAGGTGACATCAAAAAAAAAGTTTTACTAGATAATTATAGAGTTAGATATTGGACTTTAAATATGAATTGGGTGTTTGAAACCAAAGCAGTTTGGGTGAACTTCAGGGTTAACTTGGGCTTCTATTTTCATGTGTAAAACTAAAATTGTTTGATTATCAGCTTTCAGATTATTGATAGTTTTGCAGTTTAATATCAGATTTAAGTAACTGTTTAATGCAATCCTGTTTTTTTTTCTTGGAGGACAAGAAAATGTTGCATGATGTCTTGAAAATTAAAATGCTTAATCTAGTTTCATTGGCATCAGAAGTGGTATAAAAATTTAAGTGATTTGAGTTCCTAATGGTACTGCATGGATTTGCAGAAAAAGCAGTAGATATATTGACTTGTGAAATTCTTAAGTAGAAGTGCTGCGGATATAGCATAAGAATAAGTCACTGAAGGTACTGTTTAGTGTGCAACAGGAAAAGTGTTGAATTTGAAAATAAAACTGCATTTCAAAGAATAAGAGCCAGAGTCAGTTTAAATGCAGACCACTTCATCATCGTGGTATCTAGCATAAGATCTTATTGCTGAGGAGATTTCCTTAGAAACGTCTCCACTCTTGTTGATCTTGGTGGCAAATCAAAATAAATATTGTTTCTCTTCCACTGTAATTCTTTACAAAATACTGAAGAGCAGCATATCTACCAGCCATGCTGTCTCATGAACCACCCTTTCCTGAATCTTTAATCTCCTTTTGTTTTTTAGAAACAAATCCTTGTTTCTGTAATGGTGTCCTCAGATCACTAGATCTGGTCGGTACGTTCATGTTTGAATTCCACAAATGCTTTTTTCTTTTTTGTAAAGGAATGAAAAGATGAACTGGTTTTGACTTTTTTGACCAAAAAAGAAAAAAAAAAAGTTGAACTTCTTTTAGCTCATGGAATGCCAAACAAGGTTTCTTTTCTGAATTAAATTATTGACAATAGGTTACCTCCAGCTCTGAATGCCTTGAATTTCCTCGCAACCCTCAGAAGTCAAGTAAGACCTTCAGTTTGCCGACAGCCATTATAACGATCTCTAATTTGCAGTGGTTGTCTTTTAATCTTGCTTCTAGGTCTCATTTTTCAAAAACTTCAAAAAAATTTTTTTCAAACGTTTCTGGTTTTAACAGCAGTAAGATATAGCGTACTTCATTAGCCAGGTGGTTAATTTTGAACTCTTCCCCTCCTGTTAATTAATTGGTGCCTCTACAGTACTTGAAATATATTGGAAATGTCTGTTAAGGGTTGGAGACTCTGAGTATTTCACAGTGGGGATTAGCAGGTTCCAATATTGTGGCTCACTGGTGCTTAATGTTGTATGGGTTACAGACAGTACAGTTCTTTGGGCACAGGAAGAGAGTTTTCAAAAGATATTGCTTCTGAGCTTAATTTTGGAGGTATTAATGCTTCAGTGAGGCATTTTGTAGGTAGATTATCGTGACTGTTGTCTTGAAGGCTCTGAGACACAAAAACAGCACGGGCATTTAACAAGCTCAATTACACATAGATGTGACTTTGGCAATACCATTGTGGATTTGGCAACGCATTTAATGCAATGTGATACTATTGTTAGGCTAGGTGGAAGAGGAATATTGCCAGCAAGATGATGACAGGAGAAAGTTGCATAGAAGCCCAGATGGTTCTGACCTCTGGGGAGGAAAAGCATCCTGATCTAGCACCTCACACAAATTAAGAGTAGTAGAGCTCTTCTGGAGATGAGGACTTCTTGAGGAGCTTTGAAGTGCCATTTTATTTTTCTTAAGCCCGTGAAGCAGACTTTTGAAGACAAGGGCCTGCCTTGGTCTTGCAGATATTCTGTGAGCAGTGTATGTGAGGAATGGGAGGTGTATTGATAAGCTTGAAAAAATCTTTAGAAAGGTAGCCTTTAGATGTACGTGACTATAGACATTCTGCTCTGTTATTTGCAGAACTTGATTCCTTTCACATGTGCACACTCAACTGTCTTTTAGGGAAAGGCTTAAACATATAGTGAGCTGAAATATTTTTGTTTCAGGATGAAGCCAAAGCCTAATGCTTGCCTCTGACCATTGCTAAGTCTTGTCAGCATATCCATGTAATGTTTTAATTTCCTTTTATTTGTCACTTCAGCTTTTACCATGTTATCTTGGCAGGTAACTGACATTATTGTGGTTTTTTAATTGTTTACACCAACTGCAAAGAATTCAGTTACAGTAACAACTATTTGAAAAGGCAGAACTGAAAAGACATCAGTTGTTGTCTTGGTAGTATTCTTAATATTTTAGTTCCATGAAGTTAACTGTACACTGCTTCTAGACTAATCTAGTAATTAGGAATAGCTAAACTTTTTTTTTTTTTTTCCTTCACCCTACCTGTGTGTGTCATCTATAATGGTATGACTTTTGCTGTGTACTCATTCTTCTTTATAAGTCCTAATTGTTCCTGCCTGGTAGAATATAGCCCCTGTGTAAGTGTTAAGTTTATTTTAAAAAAAAAAAAAAAAAAAAGCATAGAAGAAAGGTAGAATGGTAAAATCACAATTTTGTAACTTTAATATTTTTTTTTAATCTCCCATTCATCTCCCCCACCCTCGTCCCGGCCCTGGAGCTATTCTTCTCTAAGCCTTCTGTACTGATCTTAAAACTAATGAGCACTGCTGGTTGAGAGCTTTCTCTAGAAGTGATTTCTGCGCTTAAGCAAGTGTTACTAAAGGGCTTGTATAATTTCCTGTAACTGTATTCCATGTACAGCGTTGCAAGTTTAATAATAATGTAACTTGTGGATATAGTATAATTAGTCTCTGCCAGTGGAAAGGGACCTTTTCCAGAGGGATAAGGGGAGGCTTTTAATACTCACAAGCTGCAAAGCTGAAGTGTTATGGTTTAGCAAGATCCTGTTCTTCCCACTTTGAACTAATTTTTGAAGTTTATTGAATAGAGTATTGAGGTGTATGAAGATTTTTAAAGCCTGCTAATATTCATACTCAAAACTCTTCCATTGATCACCAATGTGTATTTTTAAACTGGTAGTTTATTAATATAGTTCACAAAATTTAATTTTACATGTATTTAAATAACATATGAATTAAAATTAAAAAGTTTCAATATTTTCCATCCCCACCCTTGTTTATTTTCACTGTTGCTGCTAAAGTCCCTGGAATTACCGATTTCAGTATGCAGTCTTAATTTTGGAAGTGAGCTTGAATTCTTTCACAAATAAATTAATAGAAACTTGTCTGAAGAATAACATCAGCAGATATGTGGATGAATGGCTCAGCACAGTGTTTGTGGAAGGAGGTTCTGCTTCAAAACTACTGTTTTTTCAACTAAGCAGGTCAATATGAAGGCAAGGAAGTTTATTGCCTTTTAAGATTTCCAAAAGCGTTTTTCAGGGTTATTAATGGCCTCTTCCAGTACTCTTCCAGTAATGCTGAGTCCATGCTCTCAAGTTACTTATCACAGCACTGGAAAATCAAGTGAACAGAGTGACAGCTTGGCAAGGATGACAAGCTACCCAAGGCAGTTAAAGCAATAGGAAACTGCAAGCAATTCTGTGAACCCAGAGGGATTTCCCTGATAGATGATAATTGCACTTTAAAATAGCAAATGGGTCCTAATATACCTAAATTTAAACTGGCACATAGTGGCACGGGAGATATGAATCTAGTTAAACTCAAAATAGGTAGTAAAGATTGACAACTTTTTGGTGTAATATATGGATGTCCATAAATAGTGGCAAGGATGGTGTGAATAAGGATTTATGGTTCCTTGTTGGGAACAATACCCTCTGGATAGGGTTGAAATATCAAATCTATAGAAGTAGAGTGTTCAAAGCAAGCAAAAGAAGGCGGTTCATTACAAAATGTGTAGCTGAGCTGTACAAGTGCCAAAGTCATGGTGGATGCTAATGGTTTCCATGGAAAGCAAGTAGACAAGGTAATGGAGGAAAAATTCATCAAGGGCTATTAAATACAAAGACACAAGAACTGGCACTAGAATGCACAGATCTCCAAAATACTGGAAATTAGAAGAGTATTCTAGAAATATCACTGCAGTGTTTAGTGTTACACAAATGAGAAGCCAGATCTTTTTTTTTTTTTTTTTTTTTTTTAAAGTATATAGTTTTGTTTTGTTTTTTTCCCCCACTCTTACCAGCTGGTAACAGTGACTGAAATTGAAAGTGTTGCTGGGGGATTGCCAGTATTTGAGCAAGTTTTGTGTTTTGGCATAGTACATTTTAATAACTAATCACTCTTGACACTTTAAATTGCTAATGATATTGGATAGGAGCCTTTACAGTCAACTTTAAATAAAAGAAAGCACTCTTTAAAAATTTGAGTCAATTTTTGAAACAGTGCTCTAAGAAACCTACAGCTCTAGTCAAAAAGTTAATTTTGTCAAACCTATATGTATTTTTGAATATACTGAGATTAATGTAGTTTAAAGTTATTGTTGTACAATGTGCATGTGTATACAGCTGAAAAAAATCAAATGCCTTATTATTTTTTTCCGCTCATATTTAATATTACAAAGTATCTGTTCTTATTTCTCATGTTAAGAAAATCTGAACTGCTCTTAATGGCTAGATTAAGAAAAAAATGTGATTGATTTTATTACTGCATTTTTGACTGGAATTTTGAGTCTGAAATGACAAATTGAAGGAAGCTTTCACTGAAAACATCTACTTTGTCTGAGTTTCTTCAACTTACAGTAACTGGAAGGTGACAAAACAAGTTTGTCTTGGTGGCTGTGAAGATAATGAAAGGTCTGGAAGATCAGGGTGGGGCTGAGTGCAATTTCAATACACCTATGTATAATTTTTTTTTCCACAATAGTGGAAGTACAAAGTAGCCATTAAAGCAGTTCTTCTGACAGTAATGGAGAAAAATTATTTTTGAACACTTGCATATTTTTAAGGGCATATACTTTATTTGTATATGCTGAATTTCCATCATATAAAAAAAATACTAATACAAATGTCATGTACTAATTTTCATACTTCATCTCAGAAACACAAAAAAGTAACTTTTTCTAGAATAACTAGCAACATTCTACTCCTCTTTTATGTTCATTCAAAAACAAGAAATCCTGGTGTATGGTGCTTGTTGTTTGGTGAATTATTTACAGGTGGGAGAGCTGATGCGTAGCATGACCTGAGGCCACTTCATACTTCATTCCATACTTCCCAATTTTGTCGTATGCTTTGCCACAGTTTTCTTCCATTCAGAATATGATTAAGAAAAAGAAAAGCAGTTGATTTCAAGGATAAGGGGAAAGCAATACGGCCTGGCCTCCATCCTGTTATAGGCAGTGCACTAAGACAGATTTCTGAAACTTCTCCCAGTAGTGTTCTGTTTGATTTGCCTGCAGATCACAAATCTTTATCTGATTCATATATATGTACACACGTGCGTGTGTGTGTATATCCAAATATATGGGATGGCAAGGAGCGTGGATATTCTGGAAAATGAAAACACAAACTTGGTATACAAGGGATGGGAGGGAAGTTGTAAACAAACTATTAAATGCACCAACATGCATTGATTCTGGCATCCTAACTGTATTCTATTTCAGACTCTCTTGGCAAAAAGTATAAGCCATGTTTAAAAGCCTGGGACAGACAAATTAAAAAAAAAAAAGCTTCTTGGCCCACTCTCCAAACAGTTTGGCTATGATCCATTTGTGGTTCTTAAACCATATGGCCGCATAAGCTCAGTCACAGAGCTTTGCTAATAAGCTTGTCATCCAAGGACAGCAGTTCTCCCCGCATTGTCACCCTGGAAACTTGTATGAAGTTACTCATCCTCTGACCACTTTTTTTTTTATTATTCTCCGCCCACCTAACCCTGAGGGGCTTTCATGACATTCTCTAATGTAATCTAATTTTCTTATTTCTGCGTGGATAGTTTTGTATTGTTAGATAATAAAAAGGATATTGTTAAGTCAACCTGTTACATATTACACAAAACTGCTCTGTGATACGTATCCAGCTATTCTGAAACACTGGATCAGTTGTCTTTGTTCATCATCCACAAATCTTGTCAGCAGTAGAATCTTTTTTATTTTTCTTCCAGATCATTGTTAAAGATATCACATTGTTAAACTTGAGAGGGGATGCTCTTTAGCTGCTGCTAGATAGTCCGTGTCAAGATTCATGTTGACTGATTTCTTTTGCATTCTCTTCAGTTAATTAGCTTGTAGGCTATTTTACATGTTCTCTCTTAGTCACTTACATGGAGCAAGTGATGCTGTTAGTAAAGAGGAGAGATAAATACAGAAGCAGATTTAACATAGCAAGTAACATGGAGTACTTGGTTTGGAGGTTTTGGTAGAGACAAATATGTTTCTATTTGGTAGGCTTGCACATCTGATTATCACTTATCAATTATTCACTTCAAGCTTACATTTGATGAATTTCAGTCCATTTTCTGTACTTCAAGTATACAGTTTCCTGTATTATCTGCTGAATAAATCCATAATTACTTCAGGGGTATGAATTTGCTCAGAGTATTACTTGTGATAGCTTCCTCCTGACTAGGACAACTGTGAAACTCTAACTTGGAGATTACAGCTTTGCTGGCACTTTTTTGTTAAACGAGATGTTAATCAAATTTATAGCTGCTTTTAGGCATATGACGGAACAATTCTCCTGTCCAAGTATTCTGTCATATGAAAATGAGCATGTATTTTAAATGCCTATCAATAATTTTTGCCTGTTGCAGACCTTGACTTCTGTGTAACTTCTTGAGAACGTTGCACAGAAGCTAACAAGTATGATAACTGCATTTCATACTTTGTCTGGTGTACTCTGAGAATCATAGCATATATTGGCTTGTGAAATATTTGCTGTTATTCCATAATGAGAAATGTTCATTTAACTTCATTACATTCCTTTTTTTTTCCTCCCCCTCCCCTTGTTTGTGTGACTGGTTGCAGATGAACTGTTCAACTACACGATTTCCTTAATGCTCTTAACTTTGGATTATCCTGTTGGCTAACTTACTGTAAACTACGGTTGGTTGCAAGCCATAACTCTGGCCTCTAGACTGACACTTTAAAAACACGCTCTGTTTTCTTTTATCTTTTGTCAAGAATTTTGAAGTGTAACTGTTAGAGATGAACTTGACTATTTAATTCTCACATTAACTGTCTTCTGAAGCCTTCAGAGTAATGGCTAACATTGTCTTAAGCCCTAGAGTTTTTCCCATTTTCTTCTCTCTGCCTTGCAGGGAGAGGTTTATGCTCAAAGCAGGCCATGTGCTGTTCTGTGTGGGACAGATTCAGGAAAAACATTCACACAGGATGTGTGAGGGCCCAAGGGTGGTTTCTGAATAAGGCTGAGTGCTCTTTTACTTCTGACTCAGTAGTGAGTTGCAACTCAAGTACTAATCCTTAAAATTGAAAGCTCGGCTGTTTAGAGGTGGTGTTAGCTGTATTACAAGAGGATTATCACAAAGAGTGTCATTGCACTGAGCCTATCAAAATCCACTGAAGCAAATCAGGTTATAGATAATTTTTCTTTAAGTAGAGCTCAGTTGAAAAGTTCACTACAAGCTGCTTTTTTTGTACAGAGTTACTAAATATTTGTAGAACCGTTGTAGTAAGGTTCTAGAGCATGTTTTCCTCTATCAGTTTTCTACAGTCATTGTCACTCTCTTGTGAGCTCAGGAAAAATACAAGTTACCTGGCCAGGTTTAAAGAGATAATTTTCCTTTAATATGCCAGAAGGGCAGCCAAGCTCTTAGTAAGCTCTGGGAAGACAATATGCACTTGTTACCAAAGTATGCTGTAGTTTTGTTACTGGAATATCTGGGAGAAAACGTAGATGACCTCCTTTACGTAGGAAAGAGACATTCTAAAAAGGATGGTATAAGCAATAAGCAGTTGCTAAAACAGAGAGAGTGTCTGATTCTGTTAAATGTATGAAGTAACGGTGATAATCTCAAGTTGTTAGTTTTTTTAAGATGATAAAAATAGGAAAATATTTTCTATCTGGAAGCTCAGGTTGAGAAAATGATGTCAGTCCTGCTATATGGAGGTTTCTAATCACTCCTCCATTTCATGAAGAAGCAGAATAATACCATGATGACAGTGAACACAAAAGAGTTCACTGAAGCAATGGATTTCCTACTTAAATATGAATAATTCAATTATGATATGTGATAAAAGTCTACAAGGTGTACTTTTTCCTGAAGCATCTCAGGATTATAGTTAAGTTCTGTAAAGTTGTTTGTAGTTGTTGTCTTGCTATTTACCCAGTGAAATCCATTCCTGAATGAGTAGTCAATTATCTACCCAAGTCATTAGCCCTGCTGGGGAGAGAGGGATTGCATCTAGTGACTTCCTCTGTTCCTTGCAACCTAAATTATTCCACAATTCTACACATTTACTTCTGTATCTAGAGTCGTCTCTAAAGAATATCTCAACAGTAGTTTGCATTAATAATGAAGATTGCTGGAGCCAAATTCATAAATACAAAATCAAATAAATTGGCTAAAACTGAATTTTTGACACTCTGTAAGTAGAACAGAAACAAACTCTTAACAAAATAGAAACTCTTCCTGGACTAAAAAGCTGTTTGAAAAGTCATCGTAGAATTCAGGGAAGCACGGGAACATCACTTGCGTGGCTGTATTTTCTCCCCTACCCTCCACGTTAGCCTTTTAGTGCAGGATCATGATCCGTGTCAAAGTGAACATATGGGTGATGTTTCATCTTGTAACTTCAGTTGAATGCTGGTAAGCTGACTCCTATCCATCCCCATAAAAGAGGTAGAAGGATGCCACTTTTGCAAACAACTGGAACTTGCTCTGAAAACCAGTGTCTGGTGGTATCTCTTGAGCTGAGAAATTCAGATGTGTGCAAGTTTGCCTTTGTTCCCCATAAAGGTATCTTGTGCAGGCTACATGGTGTGATGTGCAGTATCAGAAAAAGATGTTTTTCAGAGAGGTTACTCATTAAAGGGCTGGTTTAACTGAAATGTGATCACTGCTTATTAGCTTCTTAAAGCTCTGTGTATGTTACTGAATATAGAAGATAAAAACAAAAAAGCAACTGATTTTTTTTTTCACTCCAAACTGGAAGAATCAGTAATTTCTCAATGAGATTCATTGTCTTCTGTGAATTATATTTTACAGTGAATTGTTTCATCAGTGTTCAAAAATACATACCCATGGCTGAAAATGCAGTGCATTAGATCTGCTCTTCAAAACAGCATTAGTGGAAGAAATACTTAAATATTATGATGTTGTGTTGTGACATAGGAGTCAAAGTTAAGGCTGTGAATTCATGGTTGCCCACTTGAATGCTTGTATGTCGTATTTTTAATTGGATTAATTAAAACTGGATTTTGAAAATAGAATTAATTTAAATTAATTAGATTTAACTGAAAAGCCTTCTGTTGTAAAGTAAATCATTGGTTCTTCATTTATTTCAGGTAACATTCAAGGAGCAACAATAGTGGATGCCCTTGATACGCTGTACATCATGGAAATGAAAGAGGAATTCAAGGAAGCCAAGGACTGGGTTGAAAAAAACTTAGATTTCAACGTGGTAAGTAGTGTTAATGATTAACACTTAATGGTCTGTTTAGTATCCAGGTATCAACTGAGGACTGGATTCTAATATTGCAAGCATGGTACAAGGCTACAACACTAAGATTATTGATGGATAAAACAAGGCAGCAAGCAGAAATGTAGCGAACTTACTGTGCTGCTTATGAGCAGTTTTTTGGTCTGAGAGATTTAGGTAGATAGGAGGCAACCACCTGAACTGAAGCAAGGAGAAAGGAACAGATCATTTGTCGTTATAAAATAAGCAACAAACTTTACAGCCTTTTTGGATGGAAGAATCAGGACTTCAGTGCAAGCATTCATTTTTTGTTTTGTAAATGCTTCACAATTTTGCTTTCTAAAATCTTCCGTAAGTCAGACTTGCATTTACAGAAGGCACACGCCATATGTAATCATTTAAGTTCCTTTGTGTATTCTAGTGAAGTTGAATCCTGTGTGTTAGACTGAACTCAGCTCGGCACAGACTGATCTGGTTTAGTCATAGGAGGCATCACACCTGCATGTACAAGTCATCCTATTAACTGGTAAATACGCAGTTGAGAACAAAGTTCATTTATAAAGCTTTTATTCTAGAACTGTTCCAGCCCTGAACAGCTAGAACATCTGTAAAACTTAAGTTAAATTGAGAAGTCCTGGTTTTGGTCTTTCTTATTTTTTATTTTCGTGGTCAAGCATAATAGTATAATTGCCGGGTACAGAGAGCTAATGGAGTACCTCTGTTGACCAGAGAAGTCCCAATAATGTAGTAAAGCATTGTAGGCACAGTACACCAAACACTTTAAACCTCTTGTAGTTTAGGTGCATCGTGGTAGAAACACTTTCTGCAAACAAAGTACTCTTTCTAATATGTTATGCAAAAAGTCAGGATTAATTAGCTTCTCTTGCATACTTGAGAATTAATTATCATTTTAAGAAGGAGGAGTTAATGAGTGGATATTATATAGTTTATATAAGCAGCAATTTAAAGTGCATTTATGTTTATATTAATAATGTAAATACAGAATATTAAACCATGTTTCTGAGTAGTGTCAGATGTCTGAACAACATGCTAACTTTATCTTGAGCGTAAGAATTTTTTTATGTAGAAGTGTTTGTAATACGAAAGTCCTGTCTTGCCTAGCTTAGCATTAGGAAGCTTAAAGAAGTAAGAACAAAATACCATAGAAAATAGCAAACTTCTTTAAAGAAAGAACAGAGCTCTACTTGGAGGAATCTTATAAAGCATGTAAAGTGATTTACATTACTGAAGTTAAAATATTCATTGTTACATAAATCTTGCTGTACTTCTGCTTATAGATGGTGTTGACTACAATTTCAGCTCCACCTGTCGATCTAAGCATTACTGAGGAAAAAATAAGTAAAAGCTGTAAAGTCCGTCAAAGTATCTGAAATTTTGTTTTACATTAGTTGCTTAGTGCAGTAATTCAACAGATTTACCAAAACTACTTTACAGATAATATATGATAATAACAATACCTGAAATAGCAGTCCTGAGTTCAACACCTCATGTGACTCTTCTCATAATACTTTATAGTCATATAGAGCTGAATTTTACTTTGGCATCAGTAATGACTAAATTATTTTCCCAAACTAGAATGAGGGAATTAAAACAAATAACTACAACACCAACTTCAGTAATTTGTTATGATTATTAACTTTATATTGGTTAAATAAACAATCTGTTTAATGAATGAATTGTTTGAAGCTAATCAACTTGTTTAGTTTTCCACTTTAAAATTGAAGTTTAAATGCTGCTGTCTTATAATTTAAAGCTGGAAATTATTTAACACAAGGTACAACGCAGTCTTTTGTGTTTAAACATTTAAAGCTGAAACATAGCCATGTATCAGGCATTATGGAACATTTTCTGAATTAATATTTTGTAAGTTGTTACCTTCTCATGTTTCAGAAACCCTTTTCCCATGAAAGTGATTTAGGTTTTAATAAGTGATACACAGCCATATCCATAAATGCTCCTTCCTGCAAGTAGTATAAAGCATGTTTCTTGTTGATGTTTCAGGTTGTTTCCTGGGCAGTGACTGCTTAATCAGCTTTTGGGGAAGCACAGTTGGCCTTCATTTGTATAAATAGGATTATTTTTTGTATACATTTAATCTTAGAACTATGCCTTCTAAATCTGGAAGTTTCTTTAAGATGTTCTTTGCAAAAATAACAGTGCGATCTGTAACAGTCTTTTCTGTTTATATTCTACTGTAATGCAGCTGGATAAAGCAAGTTATCTTCTCTAAAAACACATAATATTTCATGTAGAGTATTTGGCTAGCAGCAGATTACTCTCATCATGTGATCATAAAAGTTTCCAAATTTTACTTTGTAAAGTAGCCACCAGTTTATCAACATAAAAGGATTTACAGAATAAAGATGCCATAGTGGGAAATGCAATCATTGCTTCACTTGTTAAATTTCAGTCCTGCCATTCAACAAATTAATTGTTTGGTTCTTCAGTTTGCTTTCTTCAGAAAGGTAAACAAGTTTTGATTTAGGAAGAAAATTCTAGATAAGTAAATGCCACCCTTCTTGGTAAACTTGTGAGTGGACATGTTTGAAAGCTTCCTCTTTTGGAGTATAACTTGCTTAGGCTACTTTCATTATAACTGAAGCTGGTAGCTCTTTGGTTTTGAAACTGAGATATCTACATTGCAGTTCAGTATCCGTTCTCTTCTAACTGCTGAAATTTCAGGGAAACGAAGTGATTCTTCAGGAAGTAAGTTGCATTTTCTTGTTCTGCTGATATTTTAAGAAATTTACATGTACTTCAACCTCTGGAAAGAGTTGATGTTTAGCAGTGGCTGAGTCCATGGTCTTTGCATCATGGGTGTCTGCTCTGTTTTTCATTAAATAGCTTCATGTGCGTGGGGGTGTATCTTTGATCTTCAATTAATATAACTGAGGATTTGGTCTGACCTCAGCACACATTACAACTGAGGAAAAAGGAGGCTGTATTTTACAGGATCACTGGGGAACTTGGCTGTTTCCTAGCTATAACTACACAGCACTGTGTGCTTCTCTATTTTTATTTTTTCCTTATTTGCTTTAGGGCATGTACACACACACAGCATTCATAGCTTTCTGAAAGAGTTTCTGTACCATCACCCAAATTCTGCTTCATGCTAGGGAGGGAAAGCTATCGGACTGCAGTGCAAGGGGGTGACCCAAAGTGAGTTCATCCTCAGGAAGACAGGTTGGAAGACGGATCTCAATGAAACACGTGAAGGTGTTAGGAGTCAGCAAGTAGCGGTGGAGGAGCTGGGCCATTTGGCACAGCAGTGAAGGACTAGGAGTTAAGTACGGGGAACTGATGGTGCTTCGCTTCTACACCTGGACCCCCCAACTTCTTTAGGATGAGAGGCTAGCTGATCTGTCCCGCTGCCCTGAGCAGAGCAGGAACTGCAGGCTGTGGCGAGGCAGAGGAAAGGGCAGGGGTGATGTAGGGAAGGCTTGGGGCTAGCTGGAGGCTTGCTTTTGTTCCTTTTTTTTTAGGGGGGTAGAAAGATAGAAGAGAGCTGCAGCTAACTGGACGCAGAAGGTGGAATTAGTCTAGGAAGTGGAGGAAGGGAGAGGAGATCAGTCTACACTCCTAAAATAAATGCTTAAAGGCCTCTTTTCTAACCCTGCTGAACTCCTTCCCCCGAAGAAAGACAGACTTGCCGTTATCACACAGTGGGAATAGTCCTTGACCTATGTCCTAATGTGTGCCTGGGCATTGGCTGGAACAGTAGGGGCCAAAACCAGAGCAGAAAGTGCTGCCAGTTAAAGGATATGTGGGACAGTGCTTGGATTCACGCTGTGACCTGCTCAGCCTTCTGAGGTGGGTGTCGTCAGGCAGGACCAGAAGGGAGGCAAGCTATGGAGCAGAAAGCAATAAGCTTGTTGGGAAAACGGTTTCGTCTAGTAGATTTCTCAGAACTGACTTTGATATTCTGACTAAAATAACTTTCCTGCTGTTTTTTTTTAGCAGATTTTGCTTTGTTTGCCTCGCTGCTCTCCATTTTGGCCTAAAATGGAGGATGGCAGGAAGTTATGATTGCATAGTCAGATGAAAGTGGTAGCGGCCTGTGTGGTAGTTCTAGCTGTGTGGATATAATTTAATTGACTTTCATTAACATTTTGTGTGAGTGCTGAGTCATTGTGCATTACGTCTCATCACAGATATCTTTCCATGTTAGCTGCACAGGATGCATCTACTCAGAAAAGAGTGGATGCTGTGCTGTGGGAAAAGAATGAAAAGCTTTCCATTGTTTGCTGTTGCAGATAGGTACAAAATGAGTTGGGGACTGCAAAAAGAGAAGGGGATGCATAAGACAGCAAAGATAAGTTGAGGCTTGTGTCCTGCCAGCACTCTTAAGCCGAAGTGTTCATGGGGATGAGGGGGGTGGGGGGTGGGGTGAGCGGCTTAAGTAAGAAAACTGGAAAGTTCCCTGATATAACAATTTGCAACAAGATAGCTTTCCTATTTAAAAATAAAAAAATAAAATAAAAAAAGAGAGTCAATGGACTTCAAGTATAATGGGTCTGTGAGGAAGCTTAAGAAAGCCAGCAGTTGAAAATGGTTCAATTTGTGGGACTACTCGTTTACAAGTTTGCCAAATAATTTATTAGTACGCTCTAAATACCAGACTTCAAAGTGACTTTATTTTGTTTCGATTATGAATAAGACATTATTTTGATGGGCTAAAAGGAGATCTTGGCAAATTTATTATTAAATGCAATTTTTTCTGCTGGGGATTAGTTAATGCCTTTAGTGACATTATTTTTGTTCCTGTTTAAGGTCTTACATTTTGCTAAATGGGGACATCAGTAAGCTTAAACAGCATGCTGTGCAGTAACCAAGCTTTGATACTTGCAACAAAGGTTGCTAAAATTGTTTCCCTTGTCAAGGGGAACTAAGTGTTTTAACAAACTGCCATTAAATTTAATTTGTGGACTGTGAATGAAACTTTTTTCTACAGTCACTAGTAGTTGAAACGTTATTTAATTACAGGAGATTAAAGTAAGCTGTTGTAATACTCTTCATGTCTCTTTCATACTTCCTGGACTACTTGAAAATGCTAAGGTTTGTTGTTGTTCCCAACCTTTGTGTTTAAAGACAAGAATATTATTATTGTTAATTACAAGTACAACTCATTTCACTTGAAATGTGGCTCTTTGTGCCCATTTGTTAGTCTAGAATTATGTACATTATTTAGTATTGTTCAGTGTAGGGTCCCTGGAGTTATCTCGCACAGCTGGATACAGCCTGCAGGACACAGGCTGTTTGTGATGGAGCAGTGAGGTATGTGTGTGTGCACGTGTAGCTGCATTCCCTGTACACAGGAGCGATAGATGGAAATGTGGGTGAGGTGACTGGGACTTTATTACACTCTTGATGAGACAGGAACAGGAGAACTGAAGGAAAAAAGGTTGGAAATGAATCTGCCCAATAACAAAGACTGAATTATATGGTAGGATTGAAGCCTCATTTGGATCTTTATGAAAACCAAGGATAAAGTCTATCAAGTATAAATTCAGGTGACCTGCTTATTGTGAATACTTATTCATCCACGTAACAAGCACGTGGTATTTTCTCCAATGGAATTATGAGTGACAGAGCAACTACCAGTGCTGCTGAGTGCTGGGTGGAAGTTCGTAGATAAAGAAAATTATGTCTTGCTTCAAATGTTACGTTTATAAGTGAGGGAGATTTCTTATGAGAAAACATAGACAGAAATTGTTTTGGTCTTGATTTACGAATTTGTGGAGAGAAAGATTCTGAGGAAAGAGCTGTGCTATAAGGGAATGGTCCAGAGGATGAAAATACTCGTTTTTGGGAAGCTGGACAAGTTCAACAGAAGAAGGGCTTCAGGAGAGCACAGCTGATAGTACCTTTTTTTATATGCACATTGCTTTCAACATTAACTCAAACACAGCTGGCTGAAACTTCAGCAGTTTCGCAGTTTGTAGACTTAACCTTCCACTTTACATAAGTGATGGAAGTGAAGTAGTGAGGTATAGTGGAGATCAGATTGGCCTGTCACAGGTTTGCAAATAAAATGCAAAGGCAAAGTAACACAAACTAGCTAATGTAGCACTTAGCATTTTTGGCCGTTTGGTAATTTTTGTTGTTTTCTGAAGCTTCCTGGGTACAGTCAGTTTCCCTTTCTTTAAAATGAGTTAGTTTAATAGTCTAATATGTTTATTAATTAAAACTTGGATTCTGCAGCTTCTTGTAGTGTTTCTGAATGTTGAACTACAGTTCTTCTCTTGCTTAAAAAACTTCAACATTTCTCCTTGTCAAGACAAAATATGGTACGCTTGGCTTTTTCATTCTTTGACTATGGAGACTTGTTGCTTGCTTAGCCTGAGTTTGCGAGAGCAGTCTCCACCATATGTAAATATGTTTGCTTTCATTTTAGCCAGCAATGTAAAAGATGTTGCATCTTTGTCAAGAAGAAATGTTGTTTTTAGAAGCTAATGGAGAAAAACAGATGAAATTCCATGAAGTTGTCATCTTTTTGCTCTTGTACCACTTATTGGATACATATGGTTACATATATTGCTTTTGGTTTTATATTTCTCTAAATACAGTGAGCAGTAGTCACAATTTCTCTGGATTTCAAATAGTACTTGGACTATCCCATATAGTGAATGATAAATTATTGATCAAGTGTAAGATGAAAGACCAAATTACTCACATACTTCAATTAAAATAAAAACCTTGGAAGTAAAACAAAAATACGTTGTTCCCAATATGCATATCACTCTCAATTTACATATTTTCTGAATCCTTTATAAAAGGGGGCCCCCAAA
The DNA here is from genome assembly GCF_013377495.2 of Cygnus atratus. Classification (NCBI taxonomy): domain Eukaryota; kingdom Metazoa; phylum Chordata; class Aves; order Anseriformes; family Anatidae; genus Cygnus; species Cygnus atratus. Next base: position 53,475,404 of record NC_066364.1, on the reverse strand, counting down.
ATTAGCAGTTAGAGCAAGATGATACTGCATAGTAACAGTAAGAGATTAGCAGATGTACTCACAAAGGTGTTTCAGATATTGTTGTATACAGTGCACACTCATGCAATCTAAATTAGGGTTCTAATGGAAAGACTGTGAAATTACAAATTATATCCATCCAGTTGGTAAGAGCTATCTTACACACCTGGGAACTAACAAAAGAAACATCATAGTCATTTTAAAATGACTACGTCAATTCTCCTTACAGAAGTTCCATTTGAAATAATAGAATTAGTTCAACCATTTCTCAGACCTCCTATGCTACAATACAAGAAAGGTTTGAAAGAGAAGGCTAAACTTGAAATTAAAACAAAATAAATTTTGTCCACTTCAACTGGTGAATAAAAGTAAAAACTTTGGGAGATGATGATAAAGTTTTTTTCGTACATATATTGTGGTACTCTGTTAGGAGATTCATAAGGTATTTTTGTACAGCTGGTAGGAAAATACAAATAGCATTCCTTGCTTGAGATTTGACATCTGATTAGAAGCATACAGACTTATTTGTGTAAACTGTATGTGGGTGATTAAAAATATGAAAAGAGGGTAATGGTTAGGAGGGAGCATTTGTAATGTGTAATGCAAAAATCAAACCAAAAAGAAGGGCAAAGTTGATGTAGCAGTAATCTACTGCTCTTCAGACACGTTCCTTTTTTTCCGACTACTTCTTCACATGAGCTTTCCATGTAGAGATGACTGTTTCTTTGACATGAAATTATAAAACCTCTTTAACTGTTCTACAAATTGCTATAATCCCTGTGATTTCTGAGAATAGTACTAGCCTGTTATGATGAGTTTGAGAATAACTACGCTATGAAGCATGCAGCTTTCAAATTTACCATTAATGAAATGCCTGTCCATTTCATTCACTGTCTGCTTCGGTGGCTTGCGTAAAAATTTTAGAAAGAAGTGAGGCTTTTGAACAAAGGGTCAGAGATGTGTGCAAGTGAAGTATTGGAAAGCTGATAACATCAAAACAATGGTTAGCTTCAAGAAATGTCCTGAAAGATCACCGGTTCAGAAAACATTCAAGATTACAGTGCAATTAATCTTTGTGATTCAATAGTAAAATCTTTATTCACAATGCTGTGTCAATGGAGGTTCATGTTGGATATTAGGAAGAGATTCTTCACCAAGAGGGTGGTCAGCCACTGGCACCAAGCCTGCCAGAGTTCAAGAAGCATTTGGACATCGTCAGACATATGGTCTGAATTTTGGGTAGTCAGGATATTCTGTGATTACTTCAAAGTGTTCTTTTTGTCTATATATGAATTCTAGAAATAGATGTCAGTGCATATATACTGAGCTTTTCTTAATGGGTTTTTGCATTCCTTGAAAGATAGCAAGGGTTGTGATTTAAATGGCCATATTGAATCCAGAAAGGTAGAATGTAAGGTTCTGGAAACAAAACATTCAGCTCATATATCACTCGATTTACTTTGAACAATTCAAATCGAAAAGTAATTTCATTCAATCCATATAGGAAACACGAGTGTCTGAGATATCTGATGAACTAATTCCCGTGTCAATTCCTACCTCTTTACAACTTCAACTTTCCTACATCAAAGAAAAGTTATTTAGCCTGTGATGAGGCTCAGGATTGTAGTGGAAAATATCTTAACTTCTGAAGAAGGTTCTCAAGTAAAGTCCAAATTATAGGAGTTCCTTAAAGGGGTATATATTGGCTAGCTCAACTTCCAGGGAAGAAAAGCCATCCCTAATCATGCCTTTAAACATTCTTTCTTCAGATCAGCCTTTAAGTCAGATCAGTTCTCTACAAGCTGTTTTCTCCTCTGGATTTAGTTAATGTAGACTTCTTTAGTTAATTCAGTGTTTTTACATAGGTAGCCTGCTTAGTAGGTGAACAGCTATGCTGGCTAGATATTTAAATCCTCTACAAATCTGAACTATTTTTGTATCCATCTCCTCTGGTTAACCATGTACCTTGATAAAATAAAATAAATGCATAGAAATGGCACTAGTTAAAGCTGAACTGAATATTTGTTTCAAGTTATTTCATTCTACATCTTGCTGGATTCACTGACATAAGGACTGGAAGCTTGGAAACAGAAATGTCAGATTAATTTTGGAACCAGAAATTAAGTCTTATTTCATTTCCTTTGTAGTTTCTTTCAGAAAGAATGAGAGTAGACAAGTATTGGGAAAGGAGTAAATAAGGAGATACAGTGGAGTTTTAGCACTCTTAAGATGAACTAGGAAAAAACATGCTCTGAGCAGTGCTGCACACTAGCAAAACCTTCTAATTTGACAGTCTTAACATGTGATGCCAGGTATGAGCTTTCTATAGACAGAAGTATGTGACTTTGATCCTTCAGTTTTTGCTTGTGTGTATTCAAAAACAAACAAACAAACAAAAGCCTACATTGGCATACATGTATATAGTATATGAATTACAGATTAATCAGAGCAATTCTGTGAATTAAATTATATCCTCAATTTTTAGAGGGTGAGCTGCACAGTTGATTTTAAAGGAGAAAAGTTAAACACCTAAGGGTAAATGAACAAGCATTGTAGCAAATCAGTGAGTGTTTTTTGAAGTCTCTGCCTTTTACAACTGATGAAATACTGAACAACCCTCTGCAATGTGTTGAGACACCCTTCCTTAATCAGAGTGCCTTGCAAACCTGAAAACCATGAAGTAACATTTCTAATAAGTAACCATGTGCTATTCTCTTCTGCAAAGGTAGTTTACTAGAATTTCAAATCCATAGAAAACAGGGAGCAACTTCTTCCCTCCTCTGTGAATTGATATCTGAACCTTTAAACTGGAGAAAAGTATGTTAACTAGCTGAATGAGAAAAAGCCTGCAAGCCCTTTGGAAGAAAATTCTGCAGCCCCACTATGTGTTGATTTATATTGAATATAGCTGTAGTGTATGTCAGGAAATAGAAAACAGGAAAAACAACTCAATAGAAGCAAAAGCAACTCAGAACACATGAAAGTCAAACACCTTGTTTATGTACACGAAAGTTTAGAAGATTGACTGCTCAGTGCCAGTTTTCTACAGAGATGCAAAAATATAAAAAGTAGTGCTACATTCTAAAGCTGAAATTAAGAAACATCACTAGACCAGCTTTTCAACTAAATGCTTTTTCAGTGGACTGTGTTTTAGGGTAAAACCAGAATTGATCCTCCAGAACACGGGAAGGTAGTAATCATAAGATGAGCTTCTTCATTTAGATTTGAATTTAAAAAGGCAGTGAAGCATGTGCTTTGAGTTAGGTAGTGGCTTTATCTGTACTGGTAAGTACTGATAAGTACAACAAAGCCAGTCTACATCATTGGTAAAGACCAGGTCAGCTTGGGAAGATCTGTCATTGTAATAGTGAAAGATCATCTCCTTACTAGTGAATACATGCTGTGATTACAATTTTATCATTAACATTTAATTGACTCATGTTACCTACAAGTCCAACTTTAGAATAACCTGCATTTAGATTGATGTAGAAATGTTCTTGACATTCTGACCTAGAACTTCTCATAAGGTGTCTGAGTCAAGATGGTGTGAGGTGAGGTAGTGTGGGGCATATGACCTGAGAGTGCATTTGAGCTCTGAATCACCTGCAGGGAAGTGCTCAGCTACATGGATTTATAGAGTGCTTCCTGTCAAAGTGGAAGAGGTGAATAGTTAAACAGTATGAGAATAATGAAGGGGATGTTTTGTTAAAATGAGAAAGAGAAACAGCACTGTAAAATGTTTCTAAGATCACTTAACATTGGCTTTCCCTACATATTAAGTGTTTTGCCATCTACAACTGTTGTATTTTAATGCATGCATGTGTATTTAAAAAATAAAACCAATGTTTTCCTACAGTAGCTGGAATTACCACTCTATGTAAATATAATCAGAACCTATAATTTCAATAGAGAGTATTCTTCTTACAGAAAAGTGTCAGAGAATAAAGCTGTGGTTTTTTATTTCAACAGAATGCAGAAATTTCAGTATTTGAAGTGAACATCCGTTTTGTTGGAGGACTACTTTCAGCTTACTATCTTTCAGGAGAAGAGGTAAGATGTTTTCACGTGGTTTATTTGAAATACCATCATCTACATAAGTAGTTAATTTAGATTAACAACCCATTTTATTTATCAGAATTAAATTTATATAGAGCTTTGAAAACGTGGCCTGTACAGCAGAGATGTCTAATGGCTCTTACTGCTTCTATTAGTGTTAATTTGTGTTAAAGTTTTTAAGCTATTACTTTGTGTAAGTGTTCAGTGAACTTTTTTCCTCAGTTGAAACCATACCCAGGATATTCTTACTGGGCTTCATGTTGGAGTGTGTAGTTGCAGAGCCTCTATGCCACTGGGCTGTGGAAGCTGTAGATTTGGGACATTAGGTATCTGCTTCACAAATAATTTAGGAGTATATACTTATATGAACCATACCTCTGACAAAGCTGTTGGCCTTTCTAAAGCTTCAACTCACATGGAAAAGACAAGTTAAGAAAGAAAGGACAACTGTATGTTTATGTATGTTTACATGTTAAAGCAGTAATATCTCATTAATCTCTATTGCCTTCTTAATGACTTTTAAAGGTACTGTGACAGCACCTGTCATGGTTTCTGGAAAGGATAAAGAAATGATTTTGTGTAAGAACTTTATCAAATGCAATTATTTCTGTAATATATTTAGAGAAGGCTATGCTAAGTCACAGGTACTGTGACATTTTAAATTTTTAGTTTGGCAATTAAAAAGTCTTCAATCTTACTAGTTTAGATTCTTGTTCCTGTCTGTGGATTATAGTCATGTTTTACTGTGGGATCAACACAAGTTAAAAGTCTTTTAACCATCAATTGAATTTATCTTTGGATTTCTTTAAATCTTTCTTTCATCTGTAAATTTCGAAACTATTAGATATAGCTCTATTTTGAACCTTTTTCTTTAAATTATCTTAAATTTTATGGTGTATGTGTTGTTTTTTGTTAAAACTTAATATGGTAAAGTTGTCCTAGCAGGTACTACTGCATTATGTAGTTAAGACAAAGCAGTTATGAGGAGAAAGTGTTTTGCTGACAGTTTTACCTGTTAAGTAGACTTACTTGTTTGTTCCTCACAATCCTGTTCTGAGTGTAGATGGTATTGAAAAGACATTGATGTTTTAAAATATACAGTTTTTCATGCTCTTATAATTTTCTGGAAAAAAATGTACTTAGACACATTTCATATTCACTCAATATAAATGAAAAAATTGAGAGGTGTTTAGTAGCTGGCTTCTTCACCTTTATTAAATATTGTTTTACCTCTGTTTGTTGTTTCATCTCTGACTCTTGAAGGAAATCACTTGTCCTCCTCCAGTAACTCAGGAGCCAGAAATAAGCATACCTAAGGGTGTCTTTAGAATTGCAAGCTCTTCCCTGTGTGATTAAATAGTTGTATCTTTCCCTGTAGATCTCCCTCTCATAAAATATAGCGAGCTTTTCCAGTATAACCTATTCCTACATTTTAATTAACTGGTTGTGACAGAAACAGAAGATACTTCTTGGCAAACAAGAGTTGGTGGAGGACTGTGTGTGAACCATCGAATAAAGTAGCAATTGTCTGCCAAGGAATGCCTGAGCCATTTATCATCAGTGCTGTTGATTTCATTTATATGTTGATGGTTTATATCATGTGTCTGTTAATGCACAGTCTCACTTCAATCAATGCATATTGTTTCTCCTAAATAGCACCTAGTCATTGCTTCTCAACCATTCTTTCACCTGTAGAGAGGCAGTTTTATCACCACCTCTTGGACTGGATTTACAGTAGTGCTGATATTCAAATAAAACTCTATTGTGCAGATGAAATGAGAAAACATTTAAAAAAAGGAAGGTATTTCACATAATGCATTATTAAGTGGAATGTTTTGTGATGGAAAAGTGATGCTGGATGATGATGTCTATTCTAAAAATGATTGGACTCATTAACAAAAGTAGAATGGGCTCCTAAACACAAAGGTGACATGAATGACTAAGGAGAGTCCTGAATTCTTGCAGACTGGGAAAGACACTGCCCAAACTAGTCAGTGGTTTTCATTACTCTGATAGATATCTCCTGTCTGAGGCAGAATGATGTTCGTAAACTAAGAGTTGTCGTAGTGTCTTAGAGAGTAACTTGGCATGCTTCCTCGTGGATCTCTTAAAAATGCTCTGCATTTATCAGATGTGGGGAAACATCTTGGTTTGCTTCCTAAGTCTAAGATACTGAAGCAATAACCAGCTGCTGCATATGGGAAGAGCTGGATGCACCATTCCTATGACAGAGCAGCTGTCCAGCAGTGTGATGTTTCCCATGTTGTGTGGGTGTATCCTCCACTGGTGCTGCTGGCAGGTATGGCAAGGACTGATGTTGCCAGAGCCTGGCTGCTCCCACATCATCCTTTTGTCTATTATATCAGCGGACATTCCTAAGGAAGTGGAACAACCTGTATACAGGTTGCTTGGAGGATGAAACACTCTCAGTTAAAAGTTCATTTTGTTCTTTGTCAGATTAACTATTTAAAACTTGCTTATCAATATCCTAATTAAAGAAGTCTATGTTTCAGTAAAAGGAGTCACAAATAATTATCGTTTGTACTTCTGAATTACATTCCCACGGGTAATGATCCAAAGCTGAAACATATTGTATGTTTCATAATCATTTGTAAGTCTAACTAATCATGATTAAAGAATATTCTATCATACTGAGTAGTTCCTAAAAACATCCTGCTCACATAATTGTTCATTTAGATAAAAGCACCAATGTGGATAATTTTAAAAATGAACAAATGGAATACTTTGTGTCTTGATAACTGTGGTGCTCACTTGCAAATAGAGCTGTAAGATGCATTATATTAAACTTTCTAGAATTTCTGCCTTGCTAGAATTAATTTGACATGTCTAAAAGTGCTAGAACTGTCATACACTTTAAGTCACAGCTTTTGTATTTTGTGATTGTTAAGCTAGAAAGAATTGCAGTCAAATACCAAACTTCATTTGTAGAACAGCTACAAATACCAGAAAAATTGGGGTTGGCTTGGAAGGGGCCTTAAAGACCAGTTCCAACCCTCCCCTGCCTTGGGCAGGGGCACTTCCCACCAGACCAGGTTGCCCAAAGCCCCATCCAGCCTGGCCTTGAACACTCCCAGGGATGGGGCATCCACAGGTTCTCTGGGCAACCTGTGACAGTGCCTCACCACCCTCATAGTGAAGAATTTCTTCCTAATATCTAATCTAAATCTACACTGTTTCAGGTTAAAACCATTACCTCTTGTCCTATCGCTACACGCCCTTGTAAAGTCTCTCCATCTTTCTTATAAGCCCCCTTTAAGCATAGAATTCTGTAATAAGGTCTTCCTGGAGCCTTATCCAGGAGGGTAAACAACTTCAGTTCTCTCAGCCTTTCTTCATGGGAGAGGTACTCCAGCCCTCTGATCATTTTTGTGGCTATCCTCTGGACTTGCTCCAACAGGTCCATATCCTTCTTGTACGGGAGACCCCAGAGCTAAATGCAGTACTCCAAGTGAGGTTTCATGAGAGCGGAGTAGAGGGGGAGAATCACTTCCCTTGACTTGTTGGCCACAATTGCAGCCCAGGATACAATTGGCTTTCTGGGCTGCAATTGCACATTGCTGGCTCATGTCCAATTTTTCATCCACCAGTATCCCCAAGTAGCAATTCATTGCCTACTGTGTACTGATACTGGTGATTGCCCCGGCGCAGGTACAGGGCCTTGCACTAGGCCTTGTTGAACTTCATGAGGTTCACATGGGCCCACTCCTCAAGCCTGTCTAGACCCCTCTGGATGGCATCCCTTCCCACTGACGTGTCAACTGCACCACTCATATTTGGTGTCATCTGCAAACTTGCTGAGGGTGCGCTCAATCCCACTGTCCATGTCCTTAATTAAGATATTAAATAGTATTGGTCCCAGTATGGACCTTTGAGGGCCACCACTTGTTATTGGTTTACATTTGGAAATGGAAATTCTGACATTGAGCCAGACATTGAGCCATTGACTGTAACTCTTTGTATGCAGCCACCCAGCTGATTCTATATCCAATAGTCCATCTATCAAATCCATCTCTCTACAATTTAGAAACAAGAGTGCTGTGGGGAAACATACCAAAGGCTTTGCAGAAGTCCGGGGAGATAACATCAGTTGCTCTTCCCTTGTCCGCTGATGCAGTTGCTCCATTGTAGAAGGCCACTAAAGTCATTTTGCACAATTTGCCCTTGGTGAAGCTATGTTGGCTATGATCTGACTGGCTCTTCAGCTTGATTGGTAGCTGGTTCTTGTGGGTGCTGTTAAAATTACTTTTGTTATGTAAGAAGGAGACTATTCTACTTGAAGGTTGGTTCCACAGCCAGGGAATACACTGCACAGGCAGAAATAAATGGAACTTTTAATGATAATTCCAGGTTGTATGAGTAGTACAAAACTTAAATCCACCATATGTTGAAGTGAATAAGAAGCCTGTGAGTTTTAGATCCTGCTGGTAAGATCCCAGATTCTTTCAAAGCTTTTCTGTTTTCTGAATGGGATGACTAATTGGTTTTTTTGTTGTTGTTGTTTTTATTAAAATATTTTGGATTCAGCAGCTGTTCTTCCTGCATAATACGACCTTTACTTTTCCAGGATTAAAGACAGTTGTCACAGGAGGAAGATAAAGTTGATAACGATCAACTTGATGTTCATATTGTCATTTCTTTTCATGGAATGAAGTAGAAATGTGACAGATTTTTTTTACTTTGACAGTATATTCTGTTTGAAGGAACACAATTTTATCCTGATCGGGATGAAGGGAAAAAAAATACTTCATGATGATAAGTGTTGGACTTCCTCAGTTCCATCTACTGCTATACCTATTTAGGAACATCTATACTTAGAATAGGTGTTACAGTGCCACTGTTCAACCTCACTTGATGATCTTGGCCTCCTGTCTGACTTCAGACCTAATCATTGCTCACTTAAAACAACCATCCATCAGTGACTGTAGTGCTTTCTTATTAACGAGTGGAAGACATGAAATAGTGATACAGATTCTAATGATTTAGGGCTGCTTTTGCCAGGCTGGCCACAAGACATTGCTGACTTGGTACAGTACTTAAACACTCTCCACAATTAACTGTAACTATTTATATGTGGCTCTCCTTCTCATGTAGATGTATAACTTCATGGCAAAAGTTTAAATTCCATAAATACAGAAGCATATAATTAATTATTTAGCAATCTTGATAGTAGGAGAATGTCCACCTGAACAAAGGTATTGGCCTGCTTCTGCCAATCAGAAAACGTAAGTTTCAGTATAGATCCTCTGGGGATCTTATCTCACTAGTGTGAGAATTGACCACCTTTTATCTTCTGCTTCCTTCCACTTAACTTGACACTAATTAACAAGAGGACTTTTCCTTTTATGTCTTCGAAGCTTAATTTCTGATGCTGTTTGAAACTTTAAGCATACTTTATCAGCTTGATCACTTCTTTATGAATGCCACTTCTCCTGAAGCATCTTCACAGACTGGCAGTAGAATTCCCTGCTTAGTAGAAACTAGAAGACAGCTATTGTCTGTAATTTTCTACAGCTCTGTCTGAAGATTTAGGTCGTGTTTGCTACCTCCCATCCATCTGCCGCCACTGTAAGTGATGCATCAGTACTTCAGGGTGTCATGTTTTAATTCCTTTAGAGCTCTGAAATGATCTTGATGATTTGTTTTGTTTTTATTGATTTGTGCTGTTTTTTGATTTTTTTTTAACTTGCATATTTTTTATAATCCTGGAGTCATTCAGCTTGGAAGGGACCTCAAGATGTCATCTAGTTCAATGTCAACAGTGCATTATGGTTATTCTTTTAAGAATCTCTTTGCATGGGAAGCTTTGCTTTGGCTCTTCAAGGCTGAACGCTGGTGCAAACTAAGCTTTTCTGCAGTGACTCTGTTTTAGGATTTATCCTAAACTCCACTGTTTCCCACAATCAGTCTATAATCTCTATTAGCATTTCCATCTCTTCACCACCACTACAGTAATAGACCTAATGCTGTTCCCTTTCTGTGCTAGCTGCATCAAAACTACTACAGAATCCCTATGGATTCACATTCTGCAGATAACCTTGACCTAAGATTTTTTTCCTCTCAAACTACTCTTCTGCTGTTGCAAGCAGACTGCCCCTCAGTCTTGTGTTTCTGTCTCAAGTTCCTGCAGTGCAATCAACAACCGTCACCATTGATTAAAGCCATCTCTGTTGAGTAGGTTCCCTATACTCTAAAAGCTTCCTCATTCCTAATAATTCTGCCCCCTTTCTCTCAATGCTACTACTTGCTCAGCTGCTTTGTGGAACGCTGCCTCTCAAACAGGCTGCACACAAAATGCTGAGGACATTTCAAAGAATGATAACAGAAATGTTCATTTTTCAGTCTCATACTTAATTCAAATTTTGCTACTCAGTGTTCCTTCTCTTCCCTCCCTGCTTTGGAGTTATTGACACCACGTATACATACCGTGACTGGAAACTTCTACCCAGCTCTAATTACCTGAGACCTTGTGGAGGCTTTGCCACCTACATACCCAGCAGGCAACATCTACTGCCATCACCAACAGGTTTTGTACCTCATAACAAAGACCCTCAGGCTACTGTGCTAATGTAAGGTGAAAATAGTGGCCGCGCACATTAATTCAGTGGATTGGTAGCTGTTGAAGCTCAACAGTGAGTATTTTTTCTTTGAGCTTTCATTAACTTGAATGTCTACTACCCTACTAAGAAACCAGGAGGCACAGCCCTGACTTTGGTCTGAAAAACATGAGTTTAGAACTGACCTGTACATAACCACATTCTACACTTTTAATGGTTTTGCTTTTTTCATAACTAAAAGGAGGTTGTGTGCTTGGGGAATTCTTTCAAAAAACAAAACAAAAAATGCTTGGTTAGTCCCATGGCACATTTATTTGACATGTCTTTGCATTCATGCATTGACTTTAGAAATAACTAAACAAATGCTTTATTGCTCATTACATTGATTTAAGCAAAAATTCCTGATCGCCTCTAGACTTAATAAATAGTTTGATGCTATAGCTGGTAAACTGTTAGAAAGGAGAATGGATGATAATGAGAGCTAAGTAATATCTGATCGTGATTGTAACAGCTGGTGTGTTTGACATGAACTCCTGAGCTATATTATTAAGTAGAATTCAAGCAGCTGAGAGGGAGCTGGTTTGTTTGTTCTGAGGATTTGGCTCTCAACCAGCTCCTGCAGTTTCACTTGTTTGTGGTTCTACAGAACAGTTGGAGAGGGCATATCTGCAAGTAGTAGTAGTGTGGGTGCTTTTCCTTTGAGCAGCAGTTCTAGCTAGTCCCAAAAGAAGACCTCATTGCATGGTATGCTATTAGCAGTCTGTCCAGATACACCATGCATCTGCACAGAAATTCAATCTCCAAGGCATTTGTCTCTTTCATTTATCTCAGTATTCAGTTCTTTCATTTTGCAGCATCAAATACATTTTCAATAACAAAGCAGAGTAAAAGAAAAGTAAGACCGGATTACATGAAGAGTTAGTGAGATTGTCTCACAAATTTATAAGAAATATAAATGTATATGTGCTGCAAATTTATAAGAAAATGTACAACATATAGACAATATTTCTGGCTCTGTGAAGCCGTTTGCAAGCAGCATTGAGATCGTTGCAACTATACTCTCAATGTCTAAAGAATTATGCCTGTATATAATTTTACAACCAAACACCTGACTTATTTCTGCAAATGAAAGCAACATCAAAATATATCAACTGGTGCTGATGGGGGGAATAGAGGGAAATTAGTTTACCCTCCTTTAATCAATGCCATAAGAAATATGTGGAAAATTTTATTCTCTCTGTGGAAGTATTACAAAAGTTTCTTCAGGTGGCTCAAAAGTAATAAATTGTATTGAATAATTGTACTGATCTTTTCCCTTTTAAAAGTACAGGTAAAAATACTTTGTACCTGCAGTTGACTCTGGACATGGATTAACTCTTGATTTCTGCATCTAAATCTTTCAGAATGTTTATCTATTTTTGTAGGATCACATTCTGTGCTTTGTCTCCATAGATTGGGTCTGATCCAGAGGTTATTTTTCATTACATTGGGAGATAAGTAGATGATAGGCTCCTTTCCTTATTAGTTTAGATAAGATATAAGCATAAGAAGATTTCTGTGGTTTTCATTCTATAAGAAAATACTTAGGTGTTCCATCAGATTTCCAAATCTGACTTTCTCAATAAATCCTTCAACTTTTGTATCTTTTTGTGAAAAGTTAAATTACTTCTGTTAAAGAATATGTAAGCATTAATTAATTCTAAGTATTTAAATACAAATGAAGTGAATAAAAGTATACAATAAAATTGGGAATGCTCCTCAGTAAAAAAAATCAATAATAATAATAAAAATAATTTTATGTGAATGTAAAACAGGAAGACAATCTGCATGAAGATTAAGGAGTTTTTTTAAAGTGAAATAGTATTTCAGTTGCAGCCTCACTCTTTTTACACGAGGGCATGGGATTTGGAGCATGGGAGATAGATATACATTGGAGAGGTGTTCTGAGAGAATATGCTTCCTTCTTTTGTCTGACAATATTGCACATGAGGAGTATTTGAGACAAATGCCACTATCCTTCGGAGTGTCTTGGGGAGAAACTCCTGTCATACTTTTTATTGTTGCTGGACTTTAAGAAAATAGATAGTTCTTTGCACCAGGAGTCTTACCCTTTCCCTGGGAAGTTATGGCGATCATTGAGAAATGTCAGGAAAAGGTGCTGGTGTGCAACAGACATTCATTTTATGTAACTCGAGGAAGAGGTTAAACCTCATCAAATTTGCTGTTTGAAGGAACAGATTAGAGATTCATTACAAAACACCCCATTCTGTGCCACATGCAAGTCCTGCTGCTACAAGCTAACTGAAGATCATTGAGAAAATTGAATGTATCAAATCAAAAGCAGACATCATTGCTGGTTCTGCATGCCCTTCATGCCTCCAGCAATAAGTACAGATAATGGTATCTTTGCTACACAAGAAACAGATATTCTTTTAGCCTCCTTTGGATTTAGCAATACATCTTGTCCAGTAGATCAAATCTGAAACAGATACAAACAAGGCTCACTGGCTTTAATTTAGCATGGACAGTGCTAATTGGCCTGTATTATTATTATTATTATTATTTTTATTGCAGGACCATGCTTTTCAAACAGAGACCTGAAAGAAAAAATAAGGAGGGCAATTTTTACCAAGTCTTTCAGGAAATTGCAGGAATCCACATGCTATTTGTGTGCCATTTGCTGGTAAAAATGCAACAGTTGAATAATGTTGATAAATGTTGTGGTTGATAAGTGAGTACAGTTCCTGTCTCTTCTGTGCCAAAAGCTTGGCTCTGCCATACACAGACTGTATTTGCGCCCTATGTGCAAATGATTGAGTAGGAATTTAGAAAAGATGTTCACATGAAATATCCTGAGCCACTTCCAGCGCAACTGATGCCAGAGGGGAATTTGGTTATTTGGCAGATGATTGCCCCTGAGCATGAAGTATTTGAAAGACAAATCTTTGTTTTTCCTCAAGTCAATAAATAAAAAGCGCTCATTTTGTACAGGACAAAATGCACAGAAATGGGCAAACCTTTCTCAAGCCAAAGACTGAGAAGAGGATGAACAAAATCACTTCCGTAAAGATTTGAAGGATGAAAAAGAGGAGTAATATGTAGTGCCAGAGTTTCATGTAAATCTAACTTGCTTTCCTCAGAGAAAAATAGTGTAGGATATATTTATACAGCAAATTCAATTTTTTAGCTCACTGTTTATCTTGCAAGTCTTTTGTCAATAAGTATTTTACTTTTATATTTCCACAGGTGTTATCTGGTCAGTTATCTTGCCATTTAATTTTCTAGTAATGCATAAGATAAAAGAGAGGTCAAGAGGTGGTAGATATACTGAAGGATTCGCCTTTCATGTTTGTGTACAGCTGTGATACTCTCCAAACACCTTTGATTGCTTGTTAAACCACCTGACTTTGATAACTCCTTCGAAAGTGCTTGGTACAGTACAATGTGGGGATTCTCTCATTCAGCTTACAAGAAGGCTCAAAAGCTTGTTTTAACAACCAAAAAAAAAACCAACCCTATGTAAACTGACAAAACTCTAAAGTAAACAAGGAAGATCATTTCAGCAGTAGTGTTGCCGGAGTAGAGTCAACCTTCAATTAACAAAAACCAGTCTTCCTTCTGGCATCATGGGCCAGTTCCATTTTTTCTTATAATTCAGATGCATTGAACCACCAAAAAGGCTCTCTAACTGTTAATCTGAAGAACTGGATGTGTCTGGTTTCTTTGTTTTCTTCAGCCTTTAGGCTGTCATCTGCTTTTGCAGGCTAAGCGAAATAACCACACTAGTTGTTTTTGGAAGCTAGTTCAATCCTGTTAGTGATTTAAAGCTGTGTTGTATCCTTGGGGGGCATGTTGTCCTTAATTTTTTGCAAGCATTGCTAGATAATTTTACAGTCCAGTAGATCCTCAGGATCTTCTTGTAAAAAGGATATGCTGTGAAGTTCGTTCTCTTCCATTTTTCTTTAAAAAAAACCTTTTTGTTTTCTTCAAACCAACAGCTGCAGAACAAAGTCAGCAGCTCACAATGACATTTCTTAAAGGATGCTATTTTCCCCAACTTGTTCTTAAAAACACTATTCATAGTATACAGACAATTTCAATCTTTTTCCTTTTATCATGCAAAACCAGTGAATAACTCAAACCTCATCAGCTTTTGCTGCTCGTAGGGTATCTCTTACAAACATCAGTCAGACTGTACTCAGTCTTTTCTCTCCATAGTTGCTTTTATTTCCATTTATATTCAAGAGAGAAGAACAAATAACCTTCCCGATTCCAGGCAAGATCAATAACTGCTGAGATGCTGTAGGCAAACATTGCCAGACTGCTACAGGAGACGAAGGGGATGGTAGTCAGTACATCTGGGCGGACTTACTCCGTTGTTAAATGCCAACAGACATTTTGATTTGCTCGAAGGTTGTGTGTTAATATGCTTATTAACTGGCCCAATGCCAGAAGTAAAAGCTAAAGGATAAGAGTGAGAAGAACTCCTTGCTCAACCAGTTCTTTCATAATGGTCTATGACAGTTGGTGATAGAAGAAATGAGTGTAGGTGGTTCTAAGATGCCTCTTTTCAGATCATATTTTCAAGATGTGTTTATATATATATATATGTGTGTAATTCCAACTTGAAATGCAGTTAAGTTACTGTAATGTTTTAATTGCATACTATCAGGAAGAAAAATAAATAAGTGAAACCTGCTAAGTATTCTGTCTAGGAATAGCCATGTGAAGTCTTCAGTCAGACAGTAAAATGAAACAGTAGAGCCATGTGATGAGTTTTGGTAAAAACAGAAAGAACTTACAGGACTGCTATGCCTTTTATTTATTTATTCTTTTTAACCTTCCATCAAGTCAGGGAAGGAAAGCAACATAATGATACCAATATGTGGCAATACGAGTACTTCAAATCTTTATGAATACTTCTAACCATCATTTCCTCCAAATATACACTGCATTCAAAACAACGTAATGTTTATCTTTGGAGAGAGCATCTTCTGACTATTTAATTATAGGAATGACCTCAACGTTTAACTGGTAAAAAATAAAAAAAAAAAATAAAAAATGCAGGGAATTCAGAGAAACGATTGATTTGCTCATAAATTTACTACCTGCTGGCAGCACTGCTTTTCAGTCAGAAAAGCACTTGTTTCATTTGTTTCTGACAGTTACAAATCGGAAATGTCTGCTTGCCTTCTTATATTTTAGTTGCTTAGTTTTATAGCTTGTCCAGTAAGAGAAATAGTCTTACAGTAAACACAAAGGAATTGAATTAGTCTGCTTGATGATTTAACTTACAACATAAAAGCAGCTTCTTAAATTACAGTTCTCCTCTCCTGAAACCTTCTCTTTGGTTTACTAAAAGAACTACAAGAGAATTCACATTTCTTATATTTAAGGAAAATACATATGCACTTTATTTGGGCTTGTTTTGGATGTGCACATTATCCATCAGATACTTCAAAGACTATTACCTTTCAGAGAAGTCTCAACAATAAGAAAGCACTGAGTTAAGAAAGCACCATCCTCCTTTCTTACTATAAAAGAGATTTTTTTCAAGTTATATTACTTATATAAAAAGCCTGCAAGATGGTGTGTCAGAGGTCTTGTGGAGAAAGGAACTAAGAAGGATGTTAAGGATGCTAAATTGTAACATGTTCCTCTCTCCTGAAAAACAGATTCTCAGAAACGCATAATCGATGCAACTGCTAGTGTTACAGAACTCACTTGTCACAGAATCAAGCAAAACTGTTGGCACAGAGCTGCAAATACAGGTTGAATTTACTCAACTACTGAAACATTATGGCTGGAGCGAATAAAAACTTTTTATTCCTTTTCCATACATATAAAACTGAAAGAGAAACAGGCTGTAGCTGTTTGTCACAGAGGAGGGTCAATTAGAGAGTTTTATGTCAAATGGCTTGCTCCTATGTCATCCATGATGTAAATCGAACAGACTAACAGTAGGATCTGTCTCTGTACTTGTAATCATTTTACTTTTTAAAGTATTTATGATGTTTCCAGTATCTGAGATCAAAATATCTGGAAATTTCTGTATCAGCTTTAGCCTTAATATAAGGATTAAAAGAACCTCTTTATTGTTTCAACTTGGCATAGCCTTAATATACAAAATTAAATACTCATTATATTTGATATATGTTTAAACAGTAGAAGAAATACTCTAAAAGAGTAGCTTAATTTATTTTTGTATCCACGAACACACCCAGTTAATAGTGGAATTGCCCATTCATGAACAGGAACAGAGGATGTCTGTAAGTGGTATTAGAGAAAACTTTGGTGCAAATGAAAGTAGTTAAGCTTTTTTCTGTTTAATGAAGACTGAAAAGTCTGGAACCCTGTAATTCTGTGCCCAACGTCATGACTTGTTTTTAAACTTCAGTATTCAAACTTGTTAGTTTGGACTCTCATCATGCTTGGTTCCTGGGCCCCAGTCCTTTTATCAGCAGCTTTGCACATGTGTTAGTTTCCAGCTTGTTTCTTTCTAGAGCTAGCTACTCTATTACCCTACATGAGAGGAGGGTCCGGACACAGTTGGTAAATAGCTCATTCCAGTGTCTAGTGAAGCTGTAGCTTGAACAAGTCACTTAGGACTGTCCTGTGTCATTGTCCTGTATATGCTCTCATGCTGTGCTGCTGTATATAACTTTCACCCACAACTTCCTGGAAATACAGTCCTTTGGCTATCTGGAGCACTTCGAGTAGGAAAGAAAAAAAAAGGCGGGGGAGGGGCGAGAGAAAAAGGAAAAGTTTTATTTCTTGAGACCATGGAACTACAGCTGGAGAAACAGAACAATTGCTCTGCAGCAATAAGCATAACTCTCTCAAGGGAACAAGCCCTGAGCTAGGTGAAGATCTAGTCTGTGCTACCTGATTTGTGGGATGAGAAAATAGATGAAGAAGACAATACAGAGATAGTCAGAATAAGTTTTAACCATTTGAGGACTGGCCTTTGAGTGATACCAATACCTTACTTACTCAAAATACATGTAATGGTGTCAGAGCATGGGGCGATTCAGAAAGATTCTCCCTTGGTGAGGCAGGAGAGCAAAGAGGCATAGTTTCTTTTTTCCATTGACTCAGCAGGCTGGATGGATTTTCTCTGTGCAAGTACCCATTTGCTATAAACCAACTCAAGGAGGATGGCAGAATACTGGGGACCTTGAGCTTCGGACTCTTTTGTAGGTAACCCACTATCAGATCTAGTGAAGCATGCAGGGAAATTGCACTCTTGCTGCTTTCTCACTGCTCAGGTCTGCTACTTGAGAATCAGTTCATTAAGCTATTATGCTGATGCTGGAGTAAAACATTGAAATTAACTAAATGAAGTTACGAAAAAAAAATAAAACGAGTGGAAGAACAATAAAAGTTGGAATAGTTGTTATCCTGTTCATGTTGTTACACTAGTATATTTAATAAACATCATTTAAAACTTTTTCCATTAGCGACTGCAACAAGCATCACAGAACGCTGGCTGAAACAAGCAGTTCTCCATTTGCTATTGAGTTAACATTAAAAAGCAAACAGGACTTCCTTTACCTAGCCAGAGTGATGTTAGCCCCTTACGTGCCTGCCACCGTGGTCTAGGTGCACAGTAAAGGCATTGCTCTGAATCACTTAATGGCATTGGAATTAAAAGATACAGTCAAATTAACAAAGCCAGGAATGAATCTTCTGGTAGCGCTTTATGCTACGTTAAGGATGTAATTACTGATTCACCATGCAATGTTTACCAGGCTTCTCCACCCGCGCCCCCCTTCACACAGATGGTACTGCAAATCACCTCCCAGCGGTCACCTGCTTGAAAGGAGAGTTTCGTATGCAAAGTGCTGTTCTTTGTTTAGATACCATGGCTTGCAATATGTAAAATGAGGCAGCTATTTAAATTTGTTGTTACAGCACTTGGGCTGGGTACACAAGATTAAATAAAAAGAAAACTAGGAAGCAGATGCTTGTGGCTTAACAGACGAATTGTGCTAAAAGATACTCCTCATTACTGGTGGATATGAGTAATTTTACTAAGGCAGCTGTTTCCTTAATCAGGAAAAACACAAACCTCCAAGATAGCATCCAGATGTTTTCTGTATTGCTTCACAATATAATGAGTTTCCATTGTATGTGCCTTATTTCTAGTTCCGTTCATATTTACTTATGTCCGATATATTTTCAAATACATATATCATCTTCCTTAACTGTAGAAGACCTGAGCACTAAACACACAACATTTTGTTCTCTCAACACACATGCCTTGTGTTAGTCCAGTGGTTGCTCCTAGGGCTGACGGTGTTTGTGTCTCTCACCAGCATCCAAGCATTTGAACATCAGATTTCTCAGGTTGCTGGCAGTTTTCTTTTGTTGGGGTTGAGGGGAGGTGGGTCTGTAGGTATCAACCCTGTTCCAGTTATCTGGGTATCAGCTAAAAACTCACACTAGTTCTTGTGTTTGGGCTTAGTCCTCACTCATGGGCTGCTAGTAATTTTAATGTCTGCTAGCTTGCCGTCTGCGCTTGCTAGAAGCTCATTCATCATTTGATGGGGAATCTGGGATTCCAGCCTTTTCAGTAATTCCTTTCTATTTCTGGCAGGATATAAGAATGGCATCCCAAATCTTTGACAAAGATTTACCTACGCTGAGCTATGTTATAATGTATTTATTGGGGATTGTGTGGGAGTTCAGAATCTTAAACTTTCAGTGCAGCTTTTTTAGGCATGAATCTTGCTACCTGTGGTTTGAGTGTCTGGAGCCAGCTTGCCAGCATGTGGTTGATCTGCACATATGCAGCAAATCCTGTTCGTTACTCATGACAATGCTGCATACCACACCTTTTGGAAAGTTAAGGCAGCCCTGAATTTGGGGGGAGGAATTCTAAAAGGCTCTCGTACAGAAATAATTTATTTTAGTACAGACAGTTATTAAAGTTTGTTTAATTTATTCATCACCACCTTGTCTTGAATTATCACAACAGAAATAATATTCATGATGAGCTCATGAGCTTTACAGGTACTAATAGGATGTAGTTTAACTTTTAATTGTGCAAGTATGCATAAGCTTTAAAAAAGTTAATGGTTTCTTGACATTAGTAGATAAACTAGCAGTTACTTGTGGCCTAAGAATTCTTCCTGTTAAATTGTTCTTTATAGCTGCATAAGCAATCTTAAATACACATAAATAGCACAAAAGGAAATAACTAAATATAACTGGAACAATCTCTTCCTTTATAATTTTTTAATTCTTTGCTTATTTAGCAATTCTTTCATTCTAATTTTAAAGTACCAGTCAGACATATATATTAGTGTGCAGTAATATTTCTTTGTTTCATGCTTTGCCTTCTTTCTGCCAGTTTGTACCATTTATTACTGACTTGCCTAAAATATGATTTTTGAACACAAAGTATCTACTTAGAAATTCTTTAGTTAAAAAACCTGAAGTAATTACGTGTGCTAGCTACTGCTGATAACTTGAGGGTTTTGTGTTGTGCTTGTTGCTATATACATTTGGATTAAATCTGGAAATCTCTCCGTAATCCAGTTACTTCCATTTGATTAAATTCTCTACAGTCTTTTCTACGGGGGGGGATTCTTCATGGTGCTACATGACTTCTTTGGTACAATAATCAGTTAGAAGAGGAAATTAATTTTCTTGCCATCAGTAAAACCATAACAAAAAAAGGCTAATTGAATAAAAGAAAGGATAGATTTGTTTGTTTGTTTTTTGAAATTGTAATCACATTTTTGTACTAAGCATCTTTTAAATAGATTTCCTTCAGAAAAAAAAATATATATACACATATTAGCTTGGTGTATGTTTTAGCTTTCTTTGTAGGATAACAGATGCTTTTCATGCTCTTCATTGTCGAATAATATCCATGGGTATGACGGTGTACTGTTTATCGTATGGTATGGTCTCTACAAGCTGGGGACCAGCATACTGGGGTATCCTGTACAAGTGTAAAAGCATAGCTATGTTCATTATTTCCACAAGTTGTGAAGAAGACACGTGCTGCTCTAATATTTACAAGTGAGATGGAGTTGTGGCTCACAGAAACCACAAGCTGTCTGAATCTCCCACAACAGCAGGGTCCGGGAAAGTTCTTTAAATACTTTGAGATTTTTGAAAGCTGGAAGCTGCTGTGCCCCTTCCTGAGCTGACACGTCACCTCAGGTGCCAGAAGCTTTCAGGTTTGAGTGCTCTAATAGCTGTTGCTCTCATATATGTGTTAAATATACACTTTGGACTTCCATATGCAAGATCTTGTTAAAAACACTACCCTGAGGCTGATTCAGCCCACGATTGAGATGGGAATTCTCCTTTTACTGCAGGTCTGTATTTTTCAGGTTCTCTTATCTGGAAACCAGTATACACGTTATCTGTTGTGATGTTACAGCCCAGCAGTGTGTGACAGCAGATGCTTAACAAGATTCTGGGAATGGCTGCGGAGTATAATTATTTTTAAACATAATATTCCTCCTACTTTATACAGCTGATATTGTTTCATATGTGTGTGAGAGATTTGGATGAAACCTAGCACTGCTTTGAGAATTTTAATGAGAAGGGAGCGGCCGAGATTATTTACCAAACTGAGGCTTTTCAATGTAGCCCTTTTCCTGGGCTTTTTTCTGATGTCCCCGGACCCCAAGAAGCCCCTCCGCTGTGCTGTGCATAAGCTTCACGTGTGCTCCCTCTGCCGGCATCCCTGCGGGATGAGAAACCTGCCTCACGGCCAGCAAGGGGGCAGCTTGCTTGTGGAAATCCTTGTTGAAGTAAAACCCTGCTCCCTCCAGTCAACATTCTTATTTGTGCGTGTGGTGAGACACGCTTTTTAAGGAAGTTGAGGCATGCTTTGTTTCCTTCTTTGTGCTTTTAAGGAAACGGTGGTGGTTTACATTTCCAGCACAAAGTCAGCTCTTCCCTGCCCAGGCTCAGTAGGCCGCAGGCACCCCTGTGGTAGATGTGGTGCAGGAGATGCTGATGCCACAGGTGCTGGAGGGTGTCGTGTCCAGGCCCTGTGCCTCTGCCAGCAGGCTCCAGCATCTGGCTGAGCTTCCAAACCTAGGCTGCTACAGGGGAAAACACTCAAAACAGGCTCTCCAGCACTTCCAGATTTGCATAATAAATACAATTGCAGCTGCATAAGTCCTAGATGATGGTGTCTTGGTCTCCTTCTGCCAGTACTAGTTTCCACGCCGACGTGACTCATTACAACGTTTGGGTCCAGAAATGTTAACTTTCAGCACAGATCATTCATAACTGACTTGACTCAGCCAGGAGTAAGTGCGGGCTGACTGAAATTAAGCCCCAAACCACCTGTTACTGTCAAGGTGTCAGCAACTGTAAAACAGATAATTGCTGCAGAGTTAATGTAAGCAACCAGGTATCTTATCAATGTGTCATAAACACTGAAAATATTTTACAGGAAATTGTTTCACATAATATGACAAGTGTCATACCACTTGAAGATAGTAGAATAATACATCTTATATTATTCATCCATACTATTGGGGTATTTCAGGTGGAGCAGAACAATTTTGTAGCATTTCCAATCTTTCATTGTAAAAATAAAATACAAACATAGCAAAAATCCTGGATTGTCTTTCGGTGAACAATGTATTAGAGCAAGTTCTTCTAAAAGAGCTCTCCTTTGTTAGCGGATCACTTTAAACCTAAATCAACATTTGTTAGACTGAAAGGATTTCTATTCAGTGTTCTGAAGAGAAGCAAAGCAGCCTGTCCGTGTTCATTTTTCTGCTCTTGTTTGCTGCTTTTGCACTGAAATATTCATTCCTTACCCCACTGGGAGAGGCCGTCAGGTACAGGAAAGAAAGCAATAAATCTTACTTAGTGGCTTGTCAGTTTTTATCTGTAAATATAAAACAAAAATGAAAAATGCTTAATGTGACAGAATTAGAAATGAAGAGAAAATGTATTTGTCAATTAGAAAAATAATAATTAGGATCGTTTCCTCTGATTGCAGTTAAAAATTAACTTCTGGCTTCACTGGTATGGAACTTATAATGCTCTTTTTAAATTTCATGTGCATCATACAATTCTGAGATATTTCTTTGTTTCCTGTGTTTTCTTTTCTTCCTGATTAGCAACTGCAATTAAATCTATGATGAGGTAATCTAACATTTTCAAAGGAGTTTGTCATTCTAGCTGGAGGAAATGTTTTTGTTTATCCAGGGAAGAAGATAACCTTCCTGCACTGTAATGAAAGTCAATATTGCACCGAATGACAGCTCTGGTCTTAGTCCTACAGTTGCACCTTTGCAGGCAGATCCTTATTTCTCTGTGGGAACACTGTTTTCCCTAATAAGATTTTGTAATGGACACAACAGTCTGCAAAATCTCATTGATTGTGGGATTGGGTCTTCTAGCATGAGCAATGCAGCTGTGAATGTTTGACTTCTTTTAAAAGAGAAGGCATTTTTCTCTAAAGCCATTTAAAAAAACAACAACAGAAAACATACTTTTGATATCTGCATGCCACAAGATTGTGTAAAGAATGTGAGTAACTAATGTAAATGAACTGGTTATTTGGAAAACATAGTTCATTAAATTCACAACTTTGTTTCATCTAAAGTTTGTGTCCTGATTTACAGCCAAAACCTCAGTATTTGCATCAGTGACAAAGCGGAACAAAACAATCCCATGCCCAAACTGCTTTTCTAAGCGAGAGTGCCTCACATAATTAAGGTCATATTTGAGAGAAATAGGGAAAATGTTATTAGGAAAAGAATTGCTGTAGGAAAACTGCTGGTGTAAGTACCGTATATGCAAATGTGGTTACTTTCCCTAAATTTTTCAGTAATCATGCTAGCAGTCCTACTAGAATGAAAGGTGCAGATGATAGCTACTGAGGAAGTGCATGACTTGGCACTGGGAATCATGACACACATAAGTATGATGCTGTGCAAAAGCATACCTCCTGGCAGCTTGTGTAGTGGTAGTGTGCTCAGAGAAGGGCTTCAGCTCTAAACCTCTTAGCTTGCTATCTCTAATGATGGCCAAAAATATTTATATGTATTTAAAAAATAATTAAGAATGATTCATGGAGTGAGAAAATGTTTTGTTCACTGGATAAGTGGGCTCAATGACTTGATGTATGTGTTAGCTGTAGAATGAGCAGACAAGAACAGGAAAGCCAAGTGTGCAGAGCAGTGACATGGATTTCTTCTTTGTGTATTACCGAGTGCTAAAATGTTGTTAAAAGAAATGCTGGCTTGGAGAAATAGTGGCAGGATTTGGAGTGGGTTTTGGTTGTGTAAGGCACTTGAGATTGGTAACTCAAAGACAAAGATGCTGCTTTATAGGGCACTGAGCTTGTTTTAACCAATGATTCATAATATAAACAGAGATCTCACAGGAAAATGTAGCAACTTGATTTTCTGTATAATCTGTTATATGACTGTAGTAAGTATCTAATTTGCTTTAGTGCTAATTTTGAGTAGGATTGCTGAGTGCGAAGGAGTCTGTGCATTTACTCTACAGAGGAGATATTCTTGCACAGGACAGATACTCACACAGTGAGTATCAGTATTATACAAGCATGTTAGCGATCTTACATAAACTTTAAAAAATATTACTACAACATTGCTTTTGAAAAGAGGGATCATCTTGTGTCCCATATCTGTCTTCTGACAAAAAAAATGAGGTCAGAGAGAAATGTTTGAGAAAGCATTAAATATCCTAACAGTGTTACATACCGGTCTTCTATTTCTGACCTTTTCAGTTATTATTTTTCCCTAAATCACAGTGCTTCACTGATTCAAAGAATGATTTTCTTTACTAGGGCATAGTATGTAGTCAACTTAAACGTAAGTACAATTTTTAGTGGTTTGGTTCCTTTTTAACGTTAGCCACAGCACTTTCCTCTCACTCCTCCACTTAAAAGAAGGGATTTGTCGGTGCGGGTTACTCTTTTTATTACTTGATGAAGTGATAGAGGTACATCAGGTAAATAACACCACAGTCTCATTTAATCAAAAAGTGTGCACTCCAGATATGATAGAGCAGTGGAGTAAGTCAAGTTGGTCTTGGAATTGATTTGTAGACTTTTAGAAGAACTACTCTTGTTTTGTTTTGTTTTGTTTTTTTTATAAGAGGGTGTGGATGAAGGGTGGGTGCAGGCATAGGATTGTGACAACATCCACCAGGTCTGATCCAGACAGACTACTTTGTCTAAGTAAGCCTTCATTTCTGTTGGCTGAGCATCCATGAGGAGAGGCCAGAAAAAGTCCCTGAGCCTCTCAAGATAACCACTATGATGGGAAATTTTGCAGTAGACTTTTCCTTTATTATATAAATTGTCCTATCTTTTTCTGTGCTCTGTCATTTCTGCCTTTCTGTACATCCCTGTAATGGGTATCATACTTTTTGCTTACCAAAAAATGACTTTACTCAGTAGGAGTGAGGAGAGTTTAGGGCTTGGCAAAAATCTAAAATTCGTGTTAGCAACAGAGATATTAAGCAGTTTCTATTGTTTATTCATTTTTATAAACTGAAAATAAAAATATCTTAACCTGTACAGTATCTATTTCTTGTCTAATATTAGAAGTTTTTGGTCTGGAGTAATTACAACCAACACTAGTTTTCCCTATTATCATTTTTCAACTGTTAAAGCCTCAAACTGAAAAACAATGTGGTTCCTTTATTAGTCTTCACCCTCTTACCCTCACTGAAAGAGTGTAATTTTGCTTTGTGAAGTTGCCATATAGTGTGTTCAGTCATTCACAAAGTGTTGTGTTCTTGTCAGTCTTGCCTATACTGTTGTACTTGATAGATAGTGATTTGGCAGTCAGTTGTTCAGCCATGTTAAATTAGCCCTAGAGATAAAATTGGATAGTGTCTGCAGTTGACTTATTTTAACTTTGGAAAGGGAAGGAAAATCACTAGTATGCGTTAGTAATAACTTGTTGAAATTGTCTTGTAAACAAGAAGTGCATTTTCACTTCAGGGCTTGTTCCAAAACTGTAAGAAGGTCTAAAAATCATTTTTTCTTGTCTGTTTTTCTAGCTGCTTTTCATTTTTGGTTTCTGTTTCTCAGATTGCTTACTACATTGGAAGACAGACATTTGAGAAAAGAAAGAAGTTAGAATGCCCAACTTCACTGTCTGTTCAAAGCACCAACAGCTTGTTCAGTGCTCTGTCCTTATCATGAGTGGCTTTGACTTTCCTTGCTTATCTGTACGTGGAACAGTATTTCCTTACTGCTTCACATCGGATGTGTTTATTTTTGGATAACTGTTATTTCTGACATTTATCTGGAGTAGGCAATTTTCTTTTGAACAAAATCAGGTTGTTAATTTATAACATAAACAAAGTAGAATAGAAAAAAATACGTGTGAAAGTTGGTAGAACTATTTGAAATTAAAGCACTATTGCTATACATCAAATATTTAATTGAGAAACTAGAAGGTCACATTTTTGTCCAGAAGCAATTATTATAACAAACTTCTTGCTGAGTTGGCATGTGATTTTTTTAATGGTGAAGGATTGATACAACCTTTAACGGAGCAGTTAGGGAGCCTTGGTTAGTTACTGTTCTTGTGGCCACTGCTAGGGTTAAACATGTATGTGCCTTTGAAAGAGAGATCTCCTCTTTTTCTTAAATACGAGTCCAAAAAGAGCGTGTATGGCACATTGACAATCTTCATCTTCAATCACATACCATAAAATAAAACATCTACCTGCTTTACATGTAGGGCTGGCTTTATGCTGCACAGCAGACAGATGCTTCTACAAGGACTCAGGAACGTTGTGTACCCATTGCTCAGGAGGTTTGTCATGACCGCTCTCCTGTGAGTGCTTCCATGTTTCAGAGCAGAGGTGCTAAGATAAATATCTGAAGGGAGGGTGTCAAGATGATGGGGCCAGACTCTTTTCAGTGGTGCCCGGTGACAGGACAAGAGGCAGTGGGCACAAACCTAAACACAGGAAGTTTGGCTGAATATGAGGAAACACTTCTTTACTGTGAGGGTGACAGAGCCCTGGCACAGTTACCCAGAGAGGCTGTGGAGTCTCCTTCTCTGGAGATAATTCAAAACCCACCTGGAGGCCATCCTGTGCAGCGTGCTCTAGGTGGGCCTTCTTGGCGGGGCGGGCGTGGTTGGACTAGATGATCTTCAGAGGTCCCTTCCAGCCTCGGCCATTCTGTGATTCTGTGATTCATATACTGTGAAAATGCCAGGAAGCCTCTCGTGCTGAAAGAGCAAAACATAGATTCAGGTTTAATAGAGCAAGTGAACAAATGCAACTGTGTAGTGTAATGAAGGGAAAGCTTGTGTGCTCCTTGTGGGGTCACTTGCTCCTCTCCAGTAAATCTACTAAGGGATTAGTAGATTTCTTCTGCACCAGCTGTTCTTTCTGAATGTCCCTCAAGGTTTTAACCCTTGGGGAGACTGAATTATATGCTGCCTGATGATCCCAAATGCCTAATTAATTCTTGGCAGAATCTACACAATCAGTGATGTGGGAAGTCAGAAATAACATGGATTATGAAGGGATTTCCAAGCAAATTATTTTCCCTGTTGCCTCACTTCAGGTTTATTCCAGCACGCACATGCACTTTACTCAAAAAAGTTTTCTGACTACAGCCAGAATTTAGCTTCAAATTCTGTAACCTCCCTCAAAATTTTGGAATTACATTGTAATTCCAAAACTGAGACTACTTTCAGAGAAACCTCTGTCATATAGAGACAGTGGGGTTTTTTGGAGGTTCTTTCTGGTAGCGCAATTGTCTCAGAGCTTTAAATTCTCTCCTGATCACATATTTTTAAACAATAAAGAGCTTTACTCGAAGTGGATTTTAGAAAGTGGGACTTTAAAAGTTGTATTTCATTTATGTAGAAAGAAATTTCTTCTGTTACCTCGTTTTGCCCAGTAAATGTCTTTATGCATTCACTTAAGCATATAGAGAGGGTTCCTGTGCATTGTTTTCCTTTTCCAAAAATTTGCTGTACTGTACTTGGCTACACTGTGAGATGCATCAAGTGTACAAATTGATTTCTAAAAATAAATAAATACAAATTCATCATCAATATGTTTGGGGGGGAAAAATGAACCGCAGGGAGACATTATTAGAAAGACGGGAGGATGAAGGTGACTTTGCTATTCTGGCTATTACACCTGGGATAATGCCTTTCAGTTTTGCATGGGATTTCAGCGTAATTCCAAGCAAGTAGGCCTTGCATATCCAAATACTGAGATCACTAAATAGGTTGCTATATTTAAGTTGGAACAATTTTGCTTCTAATTAGAAACTCTTTTACTAAAGCGCTCAGTGCTCCAAAAGTCAGGCTAATGTAACCTTAGCTGAGCTGGCAGACCAAGGAGAGCAGAATCCTCTTTGTTGTAGTGTTATAACAGTTACTCTGAACATAAAAGTTCCTGGTGTTAAATTGTTTGTAATTCTTGCGGGCGTATGTTAAGCATTCAAGGTCTTTCTCCTTCTTGTTTAAAAGATGAAAGTTTAGACTCTTTAGGTGCTAAAGATCAGTTAACTCTCAGTTACCTGTAGGAGTAAATTTTGATTTCTGAGTTAATCATGGCATTGACGCCCATCGGGGTATAAGCCAAATGAGTCCATAAATACTGTGGTGCTGCAAAAATATCACTACACTGACGTTTCTCTTGTTGGGGGGGAGAGTTGCATTGTGTTTGATTTCTGCCTCAGATTGTCTGTGCAGTGCACATCCACCATGTGGCAGGTATGTGGCCATCCAGCCCAGGTCCCCGTGGCACACTGTTAACAAATCCAATTGCCATGAGCACTTGCGGAGGACGTGTGGCCCTGGGCAGGCAGCTGTGTGTCACCCAGCATGGACCCAGCAACGCACCCGGCTATTGAAGCCCTCCTCCAGCGCACAGCAGTCCTGTGCAAACTAGAGCAGGTCCAGCCTCACTGGTGTCTCTGATTTACGTCTCCTGGTCATGCTAGGCGCAGGTTCTCTGGCTGTCTTCACTGTGTCATCTTCCTTCAGTAGTCCGTGGTACCCCCTACCCACTGTAACTTTGTGTAATGGAAAACTGCTTGTGCTGATTTGTTTCTTTTGACAGCACTAAAGAAATAACAGGGATGCTTTGTTGTGCCGAGATGTCATTTAGTGGGAACTGCAACGCGTTTTCCAACACTTTGTTTCTTCTTAACTTCCAGATTTTCCGAAAGAAGGCAGTGGAGCTTGGAGAGAAATTGCTACCTGCTTTCAACACTCCCACTGGGATACCTTGGGCATTGCTTAATATTAAGAGGTAAAACAACTGATTTTTGGTGACAAGAGCATATAAAATAGTTGTGTTGAAAAGTCCTTTGCCTCAGAACTATTACAATTTCCTCACAGTTTTAGTCTTTCCAGCTAGGTAAAAGCTGATGTAAGATCCTTTGTTCTATAGCTTAAATGCAGAAATATAAGTAAGTATACATTGTGTGCACAAGAATGCATGTAGAAATAACGTTTATTCACCTTCGAACTGGCTGCTTACTTGTCAGTTAATATGTTGCTCATCACTTTTCTCAAAGTCCTCCATTGGTTTTAGTGTTGTTATACGTACAGTAGTTGCAAAAGGACATGCACCACTCTGAAAGGGTATGGTGTCCAGCTACTTCCACTCTTATTTTTACTTAAACTCAAATAGAGTGTCAGTGTGTCCTTCAGCAGTATATCAAGAAGCAAGAGTAATATCTGATACAAATGATGTATTGGTCCGCATCCTCTCCTAAGGAGTGCGTAGAGTGCATATTCATGTTTTTGCATATTCATTTTTGCATATTCATAAGGACACATCAGCTTTCATAGTACTGCAAATAAACCCCAGTATCACCCATCACAAGAATGAGAAGTACTGCTTGTCGGGGAGAATCAAGGATAATTCCACTCTGTATGTGTGGGAGTCATCTTTTTTGTTGGTGGTGGTTTGCTGTGCTATTCTCACCTTGACAGTCAGCATCTTCCCCCGTTCTCTGCTCGATATGTATTCATGGATATGCCTTTTTCCCAGACTGGGACGTGTGTTGGCATGCTTGCTTGGTTGGCTGTGTGTGTTTGAGGATTCCCATTAATCTGCTCAGAGACAGTCCTACAGAAATCCCTGGCATCTGAGTTTGGACAGGCTTATCTTCCACCCTCCCTTCAAACAGAAATGACGCGAGAGGCGAGAGACAAACAGCATGTGTGTATGCTAGGTGCAGGAGGGAGTTAGTTCCTCGCAGACTTTTGAATCGCTGAAGGGACTGATTGACTGGTGCCTGGCGATGGTCCTTGTACTTCGAGTAGTTACTTACATGCATGTTAATGATTTATTCTCAAAAGCTTTTAATGAGTTCTGTACAAGTTAATTGTACAATGGCTTGAGGGTTTTTGTTTATTTATTTGTAAGCTGTTACAAAAGATTCTGAGTACAAAATCCTAGCATACATTTCTAATTGCAGCACAACAGTACCTTATACTACATGGTGTATTTAAATAGTAAGGTTTTCAGGCTAAAAATTTGTCTTATATGTAGCCGTCATCTACTAAATATATCGATGTTTTTTGCAAACAGTTCAAATTCTGTGGGGTCTTTATGGTTTTCTTCCTAGCTTCTCATGACAAAAGCTGTGGGACATTGTAAATCCTGGCCACAAACAATGTGAGGTGGTGATAAAAATAAAATAAAAAAATAATGGGGGATTCATTTCTTATCTGTAACCAAAGTGGAAGAGGATCTGTGCCAAGATAACTTCCTTTGCTGTGGCAGCAAGTGTTACATTCTGTACTGTGTTCTTGGTTATTCGTTCTGAACCCTTGCGCATCTGTCTAGATTTGACCTTCAATAGATGACTCTTCCATAATACCGTGCGTAAACAAATATGCTGTCATCCAAGCTTAGGAAGTGCTAAGCCATTGAAGCCTGAATATACTATGGACCTAATATGCCTCATTTCTGATTAGTATTTTATTTGATTTTATTTTGATTTATGCTTCAAATTGGAGAACACTAACAATAGATTGTGGGTGTCAGTGGTTATTTTTAAATGACTATTTTTGGATTAACAGATGAGCGGGATATTTGTTTCACTATGCAAATGTTCTTCACAAAATAGTTTATTTTCTCTGCTCATCCTGTAGTATCAGAGACAGACCTGCTCTCTCCTTGACTGCCTCTGTGTAAACATATAGACGTGTTTTTGTCGTGTGTGTCCTAGCATATACTAAAGGCATCTACCGGAATTCTTACCATCTTTCTCTTTTCTGTTGTTTTCCTTCATCCTTCTCCTTTCCTCATGACTTAAAAGCCACGGGACATTTGCTGTTTATCTGTGGAACCTGAATTTTCAAATATATTAAAATGTTTACTGTACTTATTCTACAGCTAAAATTTTTAGTCAATTTCTTGAGTATGTTTCTGTATGAAATTGCCGTTTGTCTCTGAAGTAGCTTTTAAGTAATTAGGTTGGTAGTTTTTAATGGGATTTCCTTTTGTTTCTTTCTAAATATTTCAGTTGCATTTCCATGTTTTTGATGTTCTTGATATTGCTCTGTATCTTCAGCATCTGTTTTTCACTTCTGATTATAGTGCTAAATTTAAAGTTCCCTTTTTGGCTCACGTGCTACTTTCAGTAACTAGTGTTATATCACACTTGTTGATTCTGAGCTGAGAGCACTGGTACAAACAGAGGCTGCAGAGGGAGAATGAATACAAATTGGTGGTGGCTTGATAGAGAGGTTTCAGTTCTTATCATGTGGATTCTTATATTTTCTTAATGCATAGATAAGTTCTTCTTGGGATAGGGAGGACAAGCTGGCAAGGCTAGTTTTTAAAATTTATTTATTTATTCCCCTCACCTGAATAATTTATTTATCTACTTTGTCTTCAGAGCTTCTAAAACAGCAGCTGTAACAGCTTTTTAAAATACAATTACTTCTTGGTCCTTTACTTTTGTTCTCAGTGAGCCATGACAAACTGGCTTCTTCATGCTAAAATTTTCATTTCTCTTTCTCTTAAGCTTCAAGTAATTTATGACTAAGCAATCAGATTGCTTAGGTAATTCTCTCATATGCCTCTCAGATTTATAGAAATAAACGTCTGAAATTAAAACTCCCTTAGATAGTGAGTTAAGTAATCTTAAGAAATACCCAGCTTGCATCATGTTCTCAGTATCAGGTAACCTTTTTAATAGATCTACCTATTTTTACCCCTGAAACTATCAAAAAGGAAACTGGGACTTGGGCTTATTGTTAGACTGTTGGATCAGTCGAGAAAAAACTTCTCAGAATAAGATCCTGTACAATATTTTTTCTCTTTTGGATGGAAATAATCTCTCTATATCACTTTTTTTTTTCTTTTGCAAGTAAACCTGTATCTTTTTTTCAGTCCCTATTAATTACAATAAGATTATATTACTGCTTTATAATAAACAACCAAGGAGCATTCTTATATGAAAGAACACTGTTTCCACATGTTTATTCTTCATGCATACCAGCTGAATCATTGTTTTAAGGTTATCGATTGTCCATCCCCTGTGAGCCAGTATGTAGCAACACCGTTAGTCACTAAGTTGACTTGCTTTTTATGTAGAATTAATCTGTTATATAACCTTTCAGTGCATCTGAAACTTTGAAAAATAGTTACGCTTTCCCTTTATGAAAACGTTTTTGACTTATTTTGGCTAATTTTTTAATTTCTTATTTATTTATTTATTTATTACATCTGGAAGTGGGTCTTTGAACCTCCAGTTTGCTTGCGAGCGTTGTTGTGGCTGCGGGGATACTGTGCTTGTTCTTCTCACTCAGTGATTGATTTCAGCACTGGTGGATATAGGGACTGTCGGAAGTCCTGTCCAGAAGGAAACACCATGAGGTATCGATAGAGTAGTACAGAGCAGGGATGCTTAATGGAAATCAAAAGGGAGGAGTTTGAAATAAATTTCATTAATGTGTATTGAAGTCAAACCTCAGGAAGTGATAAGATGTACTTGACATAAACATAAAATGCTTACTGTGTCTGATGTCAGCCAAGGATTCTTTGCCTTTTACACTTTAGCACTGATTATACATTAACAGTGGACCTGAGCTGCATTCAATATTACATATTTTGCAAAGTGAGATAGCAGAGGACTTGCTAAATTGTTCGAACGAAGTAGTTAGTTAACTCAGTTGTAGGTAATCAAGGATGGAAGAGACAAAACTGCAGTATTTATGCTATTGGGATGTGGCCAGCATGTTTCATGTTTTTAAAACAAGCTGCTCTTCATTTTTTTTAGGTTTGTTTGTTTGTTTAACCACATTTTGTACAGAACATTAAGTTAAGCCAAAGACCTGGCCAGGCCTCCATGGCTGAATGAAAGTTTCACGACACTACAGACACCCCTGGGAGCCTCCTCCTGGGTTCTGAGCAAGAAGATGTACCCATGGCACAGCTTCACAAATGATCTTCCTTTTTCCTTCCGCTTTGTTGAAAGAAAAAGAAAATACCCCTTTGTTTTTTGTATCAGTTTGTTTCTAAATCAACTCCTTCTGCACTGACCTTGGAGTCTGCAGGTTCTCTCACACTTTCTCACTCCCCTCTCCCAGCTGCTGTTGCACAGCAGTTTTGTTTGTTTGTTTGTTTTTGTTTTTCCCCATTCTTAAATTTGCTCTCACAGGGCGCAAACAACATTGCTTATTGGCTCGGCTCTGGGTGGGCAGTGGCGGGTCCCTTTGGAGCCATGGGGCAGCTGCTGGATTCTTGTTACAGAAGCCACCCCCGCAGCCCCAGCTACCAAAACCTTGCCACGTAAACCCAATACACTAAATCAGTTCAGGAGTAGAAATTGGCCTTCAAAATCTCTTTAGTGTCTTGTCCCATTAGGAAAACTCTTAAATTTTCTTAAGAGAAGATACAGATTTTAGTGTGTAACAGAACGGTTCTCTTTGAGTTCTGGGACTTCTTCCAAAATGTCATAATCAATGCACTTAACGTTATATTCCTTATAGTTTATAAAGGAATCTTAATGCATTGAGAAAGCTTGAAAATACAAAGAAAGGATCCAAACATGTAAATTCAGTAAATTTTTTTGGAAAGCTTAATTCCCCCACTTACTTTATCAGAATTGCCTGAAATGTGACTGTTGCATGATATTGCAAAATTTTCCTAAGCATCAAGTTGCCTGTATGATACTATATTCTTTAACAGAGTTAGTGATTCATGCTTTCACTTATCAAGAAGCTTGTTGAGTCACAATGACAGGAGAGGAGAGGAGAGGAGAGGAGAGGAGAGGAGAGGAGAGGAGAGGAAAGGAAAGGAAAGGAAAGGAAAGGAAAGGAAAGGAAAGGAAAGGAAAGGAAAGGAAAGGAAAGGAAAGGAAAGGAAAGGAAAGGAAAGGAAAGGAAAGGAAAGGAATTTTGCAGATTCAGTCAGAATGGCTGATTTAAATTTTCTACCTTGCATGATTAACTCTAGTGTCTAATTTAAATTATTAAAAAAAGTGGGCTACAGAGCTAAATAAAGCTTATTCTTCAAATTTGACTATCATTGGCAAAAAATAAATCTGTGTTTTAAAGGGTTTGTTATTAGGAAAGGTTTACATTATCTGCACAGTTTGTCATTGCAGGGCTATGTAGAGGGAGTATTTAGGTAGAATCTTTAATTTTATCTCTTCTTTCTACCCTGGGCATAATTTTAGTGGAAGGAATCTATGCTGTCTTAGAAAAGACAGCTAAAAGTAGTCTTGTAGTAGTCTGCATGCTTAACAAAGACTTTGTGTGTGTGGTTTTGGCAAATGTTCCACTGATGTCATAAATTAAAGTGGTAACAGTAATAGATATGATTTGGATATTGAGTTAAACACTGAGATTTCCACTGTGTTAAAACACACCGATTGAAACCAGACTTTTTCCTTCAGGCATTTGGATCACAGTGTGGATTTGTATTAGCACTGAGTGTAAAAAGATAAATCCTAGCTGAACTTCACCTATGTAAAAATATTTGTGTGGCATTAAAAATATGTTTGGGGACTGAATGATTTACCTAGAGATACTGATCTCTAAAATCTCCATTGGCTACAGAAGACTTTAGACAAATAATTAAAAGAAATATTTTTTTCAGTTAGGGGAAAAAAATCTGTTCTATTTTATAAGTAACTACTGAAAAGATGACTTAAGCCAAGTCTACATCTTTTCAGCACTACTGTTTTAAGTGCTGGTTAACCTACTGATTCATAAACAACTTCAGAGTTCTTGAGTCAGTTCTGGATACACTATAAACCTGAAAAATAGTTTTGCATTTGGGCTGTTCTGGTGTCGCCATGTTATAAGCCATCTCATTAGCAACTTCATTGTTTTAGAACATCTTGGAATACCATGGTAAGCAAATTGCTTGCCTTGTCTTTGTCTTACTTGAAATGAGTAGCCAGTTCTGCATTAAATCACTTGTGCCTTATATTCAGCAAAAATCAAATGAACTATTCTAAAATCATAATTAACTGGAAAAAAAACAGCATTCCCCTTTTCCTTTGAGTGTCCATAAATAATTCTTCCATAATCATACATGAAAATAAGTAAGTTGGTCTGAGAGCGTTATTAAAATTTGCATTTTATCATCATAAATATCAATACAGTTTTGGGGGTAGATATTTTGGACCTGTGATGGTGTCTGATTTGCCACTGAGCAGCACAAAAATCTGAAGTTATAAAAATATTCATGAGAGTTCAAGCAACTTAGCTGTGAGGGGAAAAAAAGAACCAAGAAAAACACTTTTTGGTGATATCCCGTAAGGTTAAGCTGTATTATTCAAACAGCAGTTCCAATTCAATATTGTAACACTGAATTTGTGTGGGAGGCTGCCCTCTGGCAATAATAGCACAGGAAGGATTTGGGACCTATTGTTGCTACTGCAGAGTATCTTTTTCAGTTCAAGCGCTTTCTTATAGCCAAAGGAAAGAGAGTCTGGTCCCAGAATCTAGGTTTAAACACTAACTCTTTCCCTACAGTTTACTAGGGCACTGTGAAATAAGTATGGATAGTAACAGGTTTGTAATTATCATACTACTGATCTGTGTAAAACCCTGTGCAAGTACTAGTAATGTGATTCCTCAGCATTGAATGTGTGATTGCAAACACTTCAGAGATCTCTGTGGTGATAATAAGAGATAATGTTGATTTTTATAAAGCAAAACTAAGCCTGTGACAGTCCCACGGAAGCCAGCTCATTACAGGAGGATATTGGTCTTCACTTGGTGGTTTTTGCCCCCCTCCACAGCAGACACTCTCTTCGGGGTATCAACACCTTCCACAGCTATCACAATTTTTTACCTTCATGGTGCTTTAGGAATGAGAAACTGTTTTTTTGTTTGTTATTTATGGAAAGGGTAGAGAAGTTTTCTGTGCTGGAAAGGGGGAGGGATGTGAGTCAGGACAAGCAGGTTGCACTGTTTTGTGTTTTGCTTTAGGAGAAATCAGGAGTCAGAAGTTCACCCTGGGCACTTAGGGCATGTACCAGGGGGTGTCATGTACCAGCCAGGTACAGCAAGTTTTCTACTAGTCTAGCTGTAAATTAGCCAGGCCCTGGTTGAAACATGTGGGGGCGTAAGGATGTATTGGTGCAGAGCATGAGAAAGATTTATGAGATCCTCAGTTTGTTTCCTGATAGTTAAAACCGTTCTTGCTCCCTGAAGAAATCTGCTTGCAAGTCTTTGAAATGGCATTTATTGAAAATAGGTTTTTATAAATCAGTACACAGATGCTGGTGTTGGATGTGTTTTTACTTTAGCTGAATAACTGCTGCTATCTCCTTGATACTGTCGAGATAATTGGAAGTCACCTGCATGAGGTACTTCTGCGCTCTCTAGGAGAAACAAGGGAGTCCTCGAGTCTCTTTGGTGGTTCTGAGTTGCCAGATGTATTTGAGAGTTGGAGCTGAACATGAAAATGCAGAGTACAAGGCCCAGCTGAAGTACGTTTTGTGTTTTTAGCTGGAATTACTTTAATATGACTACCTGGACAAATTCTCAAATTGAGCAGGTCATTCTTAAAAATACTAATTTCAAAATGGAAAAGGTTTTGTGGGTTTTTGTTGTTGATATTTTTGCTTGTTTGTTTGTTTGTTTGTTGTATTTTTTTTTCTTTTCCTCCTCTGGCTTAAGCATCTTTATGATGTGGTGGATAATGAGAGCCGAGAGTTACCAAGCCTTATACTCTGACAATCTGACAAAATTGTTGGCAATACTATGCGTAAGAGTATAATACCTATTCAGCATTACAAGACTGGAGGAACAAGATTTTTCCCTAGCATCAAAAGTAAGGACTGTTTTAGATGCTAAAATAAGTGCTAGTTTAAATAGGTGACTAATGTTTATAGTTACTCTACAGTATTCTAATTGTCCTAAAATAGTGAGTGTGAAGAAGAGTTGCTAACTACATTTTTTCAGAAAACTTTACTGAGAAGAGATTCTGCTACCCTCTTCACAGAAGACTACATTTTTTTCCTCATTACAAAGATGTTAGTCACTTCAATACTTCTCTAAGTACATTATCCTTTAAAAATATCTTTAATGCATGCTAAATATACATATACACACATATGCACATATATACATAAAGCTAAATCTTTATTCATGATTATATGGTCCCTCAGTACTGCTGGTACAAGAGGATCTCTCCTTGACCTCCTCCCAAGCTGTTACCTCCCAGGTGGATGGGTGAAACCTACCTGTAACTGATGCAGGTCTATGTAACTGATGTAGTTCAGAACTATTTCACTTATCTTTATCTTAAATTCAAACTTCTCTTTCTAGTATTTTGTAATCCTATTAGTACTCCAAAAGTTGAATTTTGTGTTTTTCAGTTTTATTATACCAATGCTGACTTTATTATTTCAGTTTTATGATACCCATGTGGTGTTTTATATGCCGTTTTTATAAACATGTTTACTTTTAAGCTGACTAGTCATAACTGCCTATGATATCTTTTGTTCTTCTGAAATTCACGACATATCTGTTTTCATGGATACATCAGATGTTCTTTCAGCTCAGTTTTCCATTTAATACTTTAAAGTGAACTTACAATAACAAATCAACGTACTGTAGGATATCTTTTTTTCTAGAAATCAATCAATTGCATCAGTAATGAGAACGTTTGTGAGAGATTTTAGAATTTTTAGAGCTTTAGAATTTTATTTTATTTACAGAAACTAAAGTTTATTTGTTATTTTTTCAGTTAGGTGTAGCATTTGGGGATGCTTGGGGAGTTTCCTTTCTTTTCAGGAATCTTAAAATGATTGAAGGATTATTGCCTTCTTTGCTTCCAATTCCAGTGATTCCAGCTATGGAATGGATGATTGTTGGTTGGATTTCCTCAGGTTTTGTGACCAGCTTCATACATCCCAGCTGAGTACAGAACATGTCCTTGCTCTTAATAATCTGAGCATTAAATTAGAGGATGGGGCCAAACTCTTCGCAGTGGTGGCCTGTGATAGGACAAGGGGTAATGGGTATAAACTGAACCACAGGAGGTTTCATCACTGTATGAGGAAGAACTTTTTTACAGTTAGGTGACTGGAACAGGTTGCCCAGACAGGCTGGGGAGTCCCCTTCTTTGGAGATACTCAAAACCCGCCTGGATGCCATCCTGTGTAACATGCTCTAGGTGACCCTGCTTGAGCAGGGGGGTTGGACTAGAGGTCCATCTCTGAAGGTCCCTTGCAACTTCAGCTATTCTGTGATTCTGTGAAATACAGATAGCTGAAATGATGTACTTCTTTCAGTTGTCTCAGTGTTCGTCAGTGTAATGGTGCCGTTCTTGTTTGCTACTTACAATGCTTCTTCAGCATCCTGAACTTCTTTGAATCCTGAATCTAAGTTGCAAGTGGCTGTTTGTAGCATGAATTTTTTATTATAATTTTCTGAGATCATCCAATGCCTTTTAGTTGTATGTTTTCAGTAAATCAATAACTAATTCAATCCATCGTTAATCCTGTTCTAATTTATGTATTTTCTAACCCTGCTGTTCCTCTTCCATGCTTGCTGCTTTCTTCTAATCCAAGCTCTCATTATTTTGGAGGAGAAGCACACCAGTGGTGATTTTCTGTTCCAACTGTTTCTTCTACTGAACTGTGATTCTGCACTTGTCCCCACAGATTTCATAAGAGGAACCTGAAATCCTATATTATATATATATATATATATATATATATATAATATATATATATTTATGTATAAATGTTGATGCATTTGTACATATATTATGGAAATTTGGGAGAAAGGAGTTTTTTTAAAGAAAAAAAAGGTTTGTACTTGGCTTTGCTGCTGAAGGCTATGTAGTCTTAAAAATGTCTTTTCTTATCTCCACTTTCTCTCAAATGTTCTTGGGCAGCCATGATGTTATAATTCCAGTAATGCTACATCTATTCTTGTCTTTTAGAAAGTGGAGGAGAAAGGAAGTGAAAATAAATAATTTTTAAGCAGCAATGAGGTTGAAGAAATAAAACAACTTTTAGGCATGAATGGAACATGAAAAAAGTCACATCCATTTTACTCTTCCTTTTTTTCACAAGAGAACACTTGAATTCTCTTTATGTTTTATAAAAACAGCTTTTGATACTAATATGGATACAGGCACAGGAAAATGTCTGCTGTTTGAACTCTGCATTAATTAGCTTTGCGTTATTTTTAACTGAACACTCTTGATCAAAACTGTAGCCTATATCTCTATAAAGTCGCTTTCCCTTCATAGTTCTTATAAACCTTGCAGCTTGTGCTCTGTGAAGGCCAGCCAGGTATGGAGTTTTTAATGGTTTCTAATGACTAAGTTAACTGATAAAGAAATGCCTTAATTACAACTATATTTTAATCATTAAAAAAGTCTCGGCAGTGAGTTATTTCAAGCAATGCAGCTACAAACAAAACCTCTTTTATAATTGAAAATACATCTGAATTTTGTCATTAGAAAATTCTTTAAAAGATTTTTTAAGGCTCTTTAGTTTTTTTTTTTTTACTTTACTATATTAAGTCAAATTATAATTTATAATTTATTTGCCTTATTACAACACTTCATTAAAATGTCAGAACATACAGCTTCTAGCTGGGGTATTACACCAAAAGCTGTGCAAGCGGAGCTTTTCTCATATGGAAATAGCTATAGCAGTTCTGTTCTGCACCGTGATTTAACAAAGATTGATTGCAATCTGTTTTATTAACTCAAGGAAGAAAAGCAGTACAGTGATATTAAGAAAATTAATTATAGCTTTCTAATCTGGTAATTAATGTGCAGCTGGGCATGAGTGCAGTTAGTGGAGTTCAGTGATTTGGCAGTCCTGACAAATTATCATAATCTGTTTTAAGGTAGACAACTGTTTTTTAATCTTTGCTCAATTTTTTAATTTTTGTTTTTTCCATTTCAGAATGGTTTTCACAATTTAGATGTTAGATATGGCTTTTCACTATAATAATGTGAAGTGGAGTGGTATTTTTTAGAACACTCTTTTATTCTTTTCCAGTGTTGCACTGAAGTTTCTTATGAAGTCGTATGAAACAGCGATTACTGGTAATTGACCTGCATATGTTGAATAATCTTAAAATGCTACCGAGAATTTAATGTACCTTGTAAAATGAGAAGCTTCCAATTAAATAGAGTTCTTAGGATAATCACTTTCAAAACTAATCAAGTAATATAATGATGTTACTGAAACTCTTATTGACTTAATTGTGACAAATTAATAAACCTAACCAATGCAATTACTGTAATGGTTATATTAGTTTGCATTTTTCATAACCTATCCATACATGTTTTTCAATAACACAAAAGGAAAATAGAAATTACCTAGCTGTATTGTAGTAGGATGACAAGGTGACTTGAGTGGGGGAGTGTTTGTGCCCTTCTTGCCT
The DNA here is from genome assembly GCF_013377495.2 of Cygnus atratus. Classification (NCBI taxonomy): domain Eukaryota; kingdom Metazoa; phylum Chordata; class Aves; order Anseriformes; family Anatidae; genus Cygnus; species Cygnus atratus. The sequence continues at coordinate 53,434,906 of NC_066364.1, read as the reverse complement.
TCCTTATGAGGTATGAAGGTTATCGTGAATCACCGCATGCTCAGTGCCTCTCCTCTATTAGGAAACCAAATGCTACTGAACAAAAATTAGAACTAGGACCCGAGCAGTGGAACTGATAAGAGAAAATGTTAAGAGCAAATGCTTAAGAGCAGTCTGACTGATTTTGGTATTATCAGATTTGATCTCCTAAAATACACTGCAGAGCAAAATGCTGTAACCTTGCCAATAATGTTTATCTTTAGTAGTGAAGTCCAGGAGATCCTCCAGAAGCAATTTCAGTCCTATATAAATGCCTCTAGGCTTTTTGTAACTATGTGCTTTTTTTTCCCTCATAATAAAGGTATGCAGTGTTAACCCTGATACATGAATCTTTCTGTTCTGTTTCAGTAAATTGGCCTTTATTGTCTTTTTCCTTTTTTTCCTTTTTCTCCTGATTATTGATCAGTTTCACCTACAAATAACTTTGAAAGTTGATACTCTTCTATGTCTTTTAGTTTCTGCAATGATGACCAGCATGGTACTCATATTGAGAAAGATACTGTAAGACATGCTGAATTCTTCTGCAAGGAGAAATAAGGATTATTAAAGAATCTGTATCTGCTGAGATTTTTCTGGATTTTCTCTTCTATTTTGCATTGAGTTGTTACTAGAAATATCTTGTGCACATTCATACTAATGCTATGGCATTATCACATCAATGTTGTGGGTAGGTGAGACAGACTCGAGTGAGCATGCCTCTTGCTACAAGGAGCCTGTCTGTGTTATGATGATCATCAAGTTCTGTGTAGGCTGAATCTGTGTTATTTATTTCTCTAATGTTGCCATATAATTTGGAATGACTGTAGTAGGGAGCTAATGCCTGGCATTAGTCAACCATAAGAATGAGTGGTCCAACGAACAGGACTTCCATTATGTTCTGCTCTGACCTGTAACGCAGCATGGGCTGACTTGTGTGAGGACGCTAGGAATTCACAAGTGTTTCTTTGTGTTGTGGAAAACAAGCAGTCTTACTTTTACTCCAGCCCAGGAGTACTGGACTACTCCATATTCCAGTGGGCTGATGAGGAGTACCGTCAACACGTTGGTTTAGGTGGATGCACCTAGCTGACATCCGAAATATGTGGTATCTGCTGTGTTCTCATTGTCATCTCACATTAAAAATAGAACAGTTTTGTGTTTACTGCTTTTTGATGACCAGACCTTGCTCACTTTTGTAGACCATGACCTGAGTAGACCTGACTTGGAGAATATGGTATAATTGAATGTCATTTTTAAAGACGTACCAGAATAGTCGGTTTGCTCTGTATTAAACAATCCACTGCCCACCAACAAACTGTAATAAAATCCTAGCAGTAAATGTGAAAGACACACAAATGCTATTGTAAGAATCAAGATAGCAGAGGGTAAAGACAAAATGAGACTTGTACAACTGTGGATTAGTTTGAGAGCTATTGAGAAGGAAATTAAGAGAGGCTAGTGAGCCAGCTAAGCAGTTTGTTCCAGAAATTTGCTTTCATTGGTTTAAATTTCACGTTAAAATTACATTTTTATTGTTACAACACTGACACATCTTTACGAGGAAGTTAATAGGAGGGAACAATCTTTCAGCAAATTAAATGAAAGGCTACTATTTCCAGCTGACATCTGTGAAACTGCTGCTACATTCCTTGCAGTAGTGCTTAGAGAAATAAATGAGCAAGTATTCATTATAATCGAGCTTTAATGGTAGCCATATGCTATATATCTTGTAATGGTGCTCATGTTGTGTGGTTTCTGTGTAGTATAAAAAAAAATGAGTATGTCTATCAAAGGCCCATTAACGTAAATGTCTTGATTCAATACTTAGCCTCGGTGAGGCTTGTGTATATATATATATCCCAGCAAGTTGCAGTCGCTGCTGCAAATCTGACAACAGTCTTTCTGGTTGACCTTTCAGGTTGTCCATTTCATGTCATACTGCATGCTTTATAGATAATGAAATCTGTTGGGGCAAAGAAGATTTAAATGTTTCATTTGGTTTTTAATTATTTTCAAATTAATATTTTTCTAACGGAGAGTAGAATGTGTCGTTCAGCAATGTTGTTTCACATCACTTCATGATATTCTACTGAGGTTGTATATAAACCATTTTCTCTGTTTTCTACATAGAATTTATTTTGTAAATTAATTGAATTTTGCATAACTATGTTCTAGTCAGAATTGTTTTGAAAGCTTTTGGACGTGCTTTTGAAGGATTAAATCTGGTTTGCTAGCCTTCAAGGTTTTCATGAGTGGTACAAGTTTACAAGGTTGCTTTCAAGTGAACTAAACTTTGGACAGTGCTTCGATATCGCTTCTTTTTCTCCACTTAATGAAGACTAAACAGTTCTTCTGAATGACACACCACCTGCTTTGATAATGCATACCTTAAAAATTAGAAAAGGACTCTGGGCTTTACTTTCTTCCCTCTTCCAATGCACAGGGATGGGTTGCTCTAAGCATTTTTTACTATCATTTTTAAACAAATTTAATTCATCGAGAATGTGTAGTTTAGAATTCTATTTCTTTATTACATGTTTTTGAGGGGTTTCAGGAATGGAATAATCACAGAAAGTAAGGCAGAAGTCATGTAATTACTTTGTATGTTCTTATGTCGAACACCTAAGCTACACCCAAGTCTTTCCAGTTGGATATTTATCTAACTATTTCTTCAAGATCTCCAACATGGAGATTCCATGCTTTTGCAAGGATGCTTATTCCAGTGCTTCTATGTCTTCTCTGTTGGGAGTTCTGTGTGTTTAGTTTTCTTTGGTGTCTGTCTTGGAACTTCAGTACTTTACTATTTCAGTGGAATTTTTATCCCTTTCACATGTTGGAAGAAGACTCTTGTCATGTCAAAACTATTTATTACCTGTCAACAAGAACAGTTCTTTTAGTCTTTCTCCAGCCCTGGTGTAGCACTTTCTATGTTCCTAGTTATTCTCATTAGTCTTCTCTAAGCTTTCTAAAATTTGTCCCTGTCTTTCTTGAAATGTGGATGGTGTCCACTATTGGACGTAGTTCAAGAAAGACCTTTCCTGGGGTAAGTAAAACAGACCCTTCAGAACCATCTTTCCTCAGTTCATATTTAAGCTACTTCGTTTGCCCCACAATGTGTCTTGTTTGCATTTCTACTTAACAGCCTTCTCATCTCTAAAACCTCCTTCTCCACACCTGCCACTCCAAGCTTCTGGGGATGCTTCTGCAGCAAAGTCCTTAGTAGCTTCGTGAATTGTCCAGACCTCTTTTTCATACACGTTTTTTCGAGTCAGCAAAACACTTGTCTTCGCAGAGCAACTGATGATTCAGCCCACTGGTATAGGCTCAGCATCACTGAAGTTCGTTTCCCTCACTCAAGAACAACAGAAAGTGTCACCATCTCTTCTATATAAAGTTGGTGCTAGTCTGCACCATGTCAATATCTAATTTTCTGATATGGGAGCCTTTGTATTTCAGTATCTTTTGAGCCTCTTTGAAGTAAACAACCACTTTGTTTTTTCCTCTTCTCCTTTAACAGTCCTTTGTAATTGTATAACTTTTTTTTTGGGGGGGGGGGGGGGGCGGGGGGGGAGGCAGATTGATTTGTCATTAATCAGTCATATATTGACTAAACGTGCCTTACCTACTTCAGAGGATTAGAAAGATCTATTGCTGTCCTCAGAGACAGCAGCTGTAGCAGAGGTCATTTCTTTGTGCTCACTTGTTCCAGAAGGGACAAGAGGTTGGCCTTTTATATTCCATCCTTGCATTCACCCACACATCAAAGACAATTCAGACTCTGGTTGCTGGCCCTTAAAGATGCACTTTGGAAAGAGACAAAGATGAGAAAGGGGAGCCATCTCCTCTTTCTGAGTTTACTTCGATCATCTGGGCAGGATGTTGCTCTCATACTCCCAAATTTGTCATACAATAGAAGTCAAGAAATACATTGCTTTGATAGATGAGACAGGCTGTATTTTAACATACTCATAGGAGACTTAAAAATAGTTGCTTTTGATGGCTTATGAGCTCAAATGTTCTCTGTTACTCAAAAGATACTATTGCACTTTTCCAAAATATTTGTTTTGTCTGATATTATCTTTCAAAAGTGTCACAAAGACTCATCAGTATGACATATCTGTGCAAAATTTATTCCATTCCTGCTAAGGTCTTCATTTCAGTTTGAGGAATAAGTGTAGTACCTCTTGCAAGACAATTGTTGCAAGATGCTACATGCTATATGTCCTTTCAAAGATGGAAAGCAAAAAAAGCAAAATAAAAATCCTTAAAAATAGAGATATTTGCACTGAAGCTATTAAAAGCAGTGAGAGATGACAAACAACATTTAAAACCTTTTACCAAATGTTTTGCTGGAAATGGGACTGAAACCTGATTTTCTTAAATGGTTTATAAAACTATAGCAACATTTTCAACGAGGGTAATGACATTGTGTGTAAGAACAAAAAAATACACATACTATCTCCATCAGGATTCCAGAAATCTGTTTTCTAAGCTTTTGATCGTTCTGTCCTTTTAAATAGTAATCTTTTCATGCTGATTTCACTTCATCCTTTATTATCTTATTTTCATTGTACTGATTAAAATCCCATTACTCTTAAGAAAAGCTTATTTCACTGCTTGATGCCAACCCCTTTATTATCAGATAATCTCATTTACAAAATCCTCCAGGAAATATTTTAAGTGTGGTCATGAGTATTAATGCATGGATTGTGATTATATTTTAAAGCAGTACTTTCAGAAGAAATGGTTGGTACTTCTCATTTTTCTGGTCTGCCAAGGTAGCGTAGGTCTTTCAGCCTTTTTCAACTCCATTGAATTAATTGGTAGTTGAATAGAAAACTCCTGCTGTTCTTCAGAATATTCACTGCTTTAAAGTGTCATTGTGCCCTAATATAACACATGTATTACTGCAAAAATATGGGAAAAAATATTTTTTCTTTAAAAGTACCAATCTTGCCTAATCTTCCTTTACTGAGAGTTCAAGGTAGTGGTTGTCTGTTTTATTTTATTTTTATTCTCCTTATGGTGTAATCAAATTGTCCCGGATCATAGTTTTTAGTGCATAACTGAGAATTAAGCTGTATTGTGCTATCTGAGATATTCAGCATCATTGGTTTCTTGTAAATAGCTCATCTATAAGATGAGCAGCAGCTCTGTAAAAGTGTTTGTTGCTTGAAGTAATTATAGGTAGATTAAAGGTGAAGTTTTTAGGTCTGGCGGAACACAGCTGAATAACTGATAATAGAGATTCTACCACAGGAAAAGCTGTAATGGGGATATCTCCCTCAGGGAAAAATCAGGTACATATTAGATTATGTGCTGTGGTTTTTTTATTTCTGTCTACCTGATAGACAGTAGGAAATACTCCTATTTAATTATACCTTAGTTAATGAATTTGATCATATTTTGGCCTTTGATTTCTTCTTAGTCATATAAACAATGAGAAACTTCATTCATCTACAAATATGTGATTCAGTGAAATTGTATTTAATGTTCATGAAATGATATTGCATCATGTTCCGGGCATAAGCACAACATCCACAATCAGAAAATGATAAATAATATCAGTTATTAGTTTCACAAGCCTAGTGGTATGCTTGAAATTGATGTCATTTGAGAAAAACAGTTGACTGGATTACACTGAATACTGTATCTTTTATAAAGGTATAAAGTGGGGGAAAATTAGTATGTAAATTTTATGTAAATACAGACTTGTTTTCTTTTAGGTAATTGACTTTAATCTTGATTTTCAAATAGGTAGTGCACTGAAGGATAAAGTTATGATGTAAGCTGTGTCATGTGCTGGAAAGGAGATCCAGGACAGTCAGGTTTTTTGCTTTGTATTCTGGTTTGAAGAATCTGAATGGTGTTAATGAAAATGATTTATATAGTGATAGCAGTGTTTCAGACTGCATGAATTCACAGTGCAGGACTGTAATGTTTGCTCCTGTTTGCTACTCCTACATAACTATAAAATTTACTGCTTTTTTGCCCAGTCAATCTGAAACATCTTGTTACTTTTAAAGACTGTTTAGTCTGGACTGTGTATTTAGCTCGGTTACCTCTCTAATAGGATAAATAATTTCCATGCTTAATGTTCCTATTGAAATCCATTTTGTCATCCTCTTGCATCCCTCTCAACTCTTGCTTTCCATTCCCTGTATATTTGTGTTACCTGTCTTTGCCTATTTTTATGGCAGCTATAGGATTTTAATGTTTGATCATTGTCTGTTGAAACCATCAAGAGTTTTTCTGTTGGCCGTGGGTAAGGATCAAGCCCCTAGTGACTGACACCAGGAGAAACAAATGTTTATCTGATCCCAGAACAAATAGATTTATGTGACACGGCAATGTGTGGGTAAGAAGGAAGGAGAAGATTGAAGCGGACTGGAAGAAGGGGACATTTATCCTTTTCTTAAAGCATTTGTCAACTCAGATTACATCTTAGCAACAGGAGTCTGAAAAAGACTACTTCAGGTTTTTTATCCGGAAAAGCTGTCCCTCTCAGTGAACCAGAATGCCATTTTGATAGCGTTTCATACCCCTGCCACAGAATCTGTGAAAGCAGACACAGAAGAGAGAGGTATCCCCCAACAGCAGTGGTGTCTCTGCATTACGCATGCTGAGACTGATATATATCTGTAAGTGCATGTGCAAGTGTGATCTATGGCATTTGTAAGTTACTGTTTTATCATATGAATATCACAGCTGCAAGTCTTGCTGTCTGGTATCTGAAACTGCTGTTGCTACAACAGCTGTATTAAAAGGAGTAATATTGGCTTGTCAGACAGAATGTTTTTGGCAGAGAATCCTTCATATAAGCAGTAGCTACAAAACTGCTTAAAACAGACCTTTGCAACTTGTCAGCCAATTATTTGTAATAATGAGGCCACGCAGTTAGCATAGTGATTGTGATTCTCCATTGAAACTTTTAATGGTGCCACATGCAATATCAAGAACAATAAATACGAATAAATGCCTCGAAAGACAAAAGTCTGACTGGAACTGAAGGTAACTGAAAGGGCTGTGAGTCCACTTAAAATATTTTCTGGAAGACAAGGTAAGAAGCTAATGAAAGCTAATTAGGTTCAGAAAATTAAAGGATTAAAAACACTTTCTAAGGTTACCATCTGGTATTGAGCAGTGAATGTAATCTGGATTAACAAAGTTGTTTTTATATATATATGATGTACGTATATGACATCTATATTTAAAATGATCAGGATTGAGATAAGGATGATTAGGATGATGTATTAAGCTTAGTTAGGAATGGGAAGTTAGGAATTCATAGCTGGGAAGTTTCATGTAGTCTGTCAGTTGCCATCCGTTGCTCTGATGCTCTGTATATTTACCTTCTCTGAAAAGTCCCCATCAAACTGAAAAAAATGAATATGCAGATTTTGTCCTGTCCAGAAGATCAGTAATGGCTTTCACTGAAGAAACGGCTTGTGTTCTTCTGATAGAAAAGCCACTGTTATTCTTGATTGGATTGTGAGTGTTTTCAAGCTGAACTAGAGGTGACCACTGTTGTGGGTTCTCCATCATAGCAAGATGTGAATCAATTGGGAGAGCAAGAAAAGACAGGTTTCTAACAGCAATTTTCCATATTATTTCTGTGTTATCTAGTCACTTCCAAAGGCAAAACACTCAATAGTCATCCTCACAACAAATTATTTTATGGACAAAGGAAATGATTAACGTTTATTTGTACTTGAACAATGCAATTGATGAGACATGAACAATTCAGCAAAGCTAGAGTGTCAGCTTTCAGGAAAGGAATTCTGATGTGGGTTAGAAACTTAATGAAGAAAAGTGAAAAGTTAATGAATTAGTTGGGAGAGGAGGAACAGAAATTTATAGCAAATCTACAGCAGAAAAAAAAAAAAAAAGCCTAAATGTTGAATGCTGGAAAAGTGATATAAAACTGGGAGCAGAGCTTTATAAAGAGATGTACTGAGCAAAGTAGATCAAGAGTGCTGATTGCCATGGCAGTTTAAGGCAGGAGGCAGTCTTTTTTTAATATGAAATGTGAAGTTCTGAAATAAGCTTTAAATCTGAACAAGGGTAGTTTGTCTTTTATTATGAAAAGGCATGGCAGAGTGGAAGAGGACATGTATAAATAGTGTTTGTGCTAGACTTTTCCAAAATCCTGCCCCAATTAAATGCCAGAAAAGGTGTTTTCAGCTGGGTTTTCAGAGCCAGGTTTTGGAGTTTTTCTTGAGGGGTGGGGGATTTTTGTTTGTTTGGGTTTGGAGCAGGTTGACTGCCACTAACACTGAATTATACAAGTCGTGGTAGGGAATTTTATTCTAACACCTTCTTATTTTTGCACGGATGGCAGAACCATAGACTTCTATTCATAACTTTTCATTTCCTGTTATTTTCACTTTTCTTTGGGGCCTTGATTAAAACTAGTCTGTGCTGGTACTTATCACTTGCCCTGGTCTGTTGTGCTGTGCTCCCTCTTGCTTTTGTAGCCCCTGGAAATTGATTAATTAAACCTTTAGTGCATAAAGTAATAGGAAACGTGATTTGTTTAATTTATTCATTGCTGTATCGTCAGAGACATGTAGGTCTGTGCTGTGCTCAGATAGATAACTTTTATCAGAAATGATCACGTTAGCAAGTAGTTTTAAACAGTGACAGTGGAAATTACCTTTAAACACTTGCCATGTCTAATAGCAATATTCGAAATTGTGCATGGCCATGCTACTAGTTGCCTCTCCCTTCCACACACCCCTCTTCCTTGTGGGTGCGTACACATAAGGTTACCGTTCATAAACCCCATTACTTTACTGCACAGTGCCAGTTCCACAAGCTTTGATTCCCCTTTAGAGTACCATTAATGTAAGTGTCACAGGGCAGACAGCCATAAGGGAAGGGTTGTAAAAGCTCTGCCAGTAAAGTCCTGAAGAAATTCAGTATATTTCCGTGGAGCAATGCTACAGGAATCTGATATAAACAAAGCAGACAAAGAATCAGAGTATCTTACTCTCACCAGCCCATCCATTTTGATTATTTTAAACATCAGTAGGCCCAGTATCACTAGGTCCAGATGTTTAAAAACTGTGTATCAGATCATGAATGAAGTGTCTGAAGGTGTGCCCTGTTTTTCATTCCCAGCAGCTGTCAGATTTCAGTGCATACTGTAAAGCATGATCTTCCCATGGGCTATTACACTGGTCTCTGCTTATTCCCTGCTGCTCTCCAGAGCCAGATGAGGTCGTCTCCTCTTCATCTTGTTTCTCTCTGCATTTTGGTCTCCACCTGGCTCTTGGCTCCTCCTGCTCCCTCTGCTGTTGTTTCCATTCATCTCGGTGTCCTCTCACTTCACCATTTCCCCAGCAGCCGTCACGGCTCTGACCTAATGATGAGCTTTCACTGGGGGGGCTGGTCCTGTTGTCATGACATTAGATTTTATGGTGGTATTGAACAGTGGTTTTTTTACTGGGCAGAGTACTTGGTGGGGTTTCATGGACAAAGACTTGGATGTGGAGACCAGATGAACCTCGCAGAGAAAAGCAGGGATCTTGTGTTAAGAGCTGTTTCATATTAGCGTTGTTTCAGTTGCTCTGATCCTTCTCACACAATGAACAATCAGCCACAGTAACCTGACTTTTCCTACTCTCGTTCCCGGTCTTCAGCCAGATGATGATGTGCATGTGCCTCCCATACAAATGGATGCATCTCCTGTACTGGCAGAAGCGAAGTAGCCGGGACATCAGCGTACGTTAATGCTGACACCCCGTATGACTAGGCAAATAGACAAAATTAATGTTCTCAGACTAATAGCTCTCGGGTCTATAACTCTTCATTATCTCACTTGTTACAGTATACAAACCATTTGTGTTCTGTCTGACATTACAGCATAGAAATTTTTATATTCCCTGTAGTACTGTAAAATTGAGTAACCACTTTTGTTGTTAGTCTACGCGCTGCAGTTGCTGATGGTATGAATTCACTGTCTGCCACCTCCTGCTAAGTCAGCATCCCTAGAAATCACCTCACCAGGTAATTGCTGGTATCGGTCAGTCTTTGGAGAGGGCAGCTCAGCTGAGCAGAAAGCAACCAGCTGGGCAATGATTAGGCAAGGGCAGCGGTTACGCATTCGTTGTCACAGCTGAAAAACTCACCAGCTGTTAGCACTCGCCTAGAAGATTCTCCTGACACCGAGGAATAAAACAGACATCAAAAACTGCTGCATAGCCCAGCTAGCTGATTTAAGTTCCTTTTCGTGCCACCTCCAGCTGTTGAGACATTGTGTGAGAGATGCTTAACCAGATGATCGTAATTTTCCTTTCTTCTTGTGGAAAAGTCAGGGCTCCAGCCGTTCTGCCTGCCTGGGTTATGCTGCTTGGGGGCAGATAGGGACCACAGAGGAGTGCAAAAAGTTAATTGTAATTTTTTGGAAGTTGGACTGGAAGGTGCTTCCTGCTTGCTCCCGGGGCTAGCAGTGCACAGCTACAGAGCTCTTGCCATCACAGGGCTCTCCGTTCACCTTTGCAAGCAGGGTGCTGTCCTGGCAGCTCCGGCCACTGGGCTGGGGTGGGTGAGTTCTGTACCAGTGGCTTAGGCAAACCCAGGATTTTGTTGTTCCTGTCTTCCTTCTGTAAAATAGGGGTGCAGCTGATTCACGGTATGGGGAAAACAGAAATATATTTAATATTTTTGAGGTGTTAACAAATAAATCATCAATTTCACTGCTTGTGAAGGCAGGCCCTTACACCAAGGTGCCATACTTTATACCCTTGGGAAGAGTGGTGAAGGAAATGGGGAGGTTTTTTTTTTTTAATTAAAATATTAGCTTATTTTTATGTTGAGGTGCATGTGTCACAAAGTATATTTAGAACATATTAATTGTTTGGTTATGAGTCCATCTCTACCTAGTAAACGCTGAAAGCAATTAAGTTTTATTTAGCATTTTGGCATATTTTGTGCCATCTTTGGCTCTATTTCAAGTTAATCTTTTAAATATATTTTGTTTAAAATGAGAAATAGTTATTGAGCATGTAAGTGAAAACTTGACTCTTTACTGACCCCTTTTCACTTGTTCCAAGGAGGCTTAGTTGACTTAATTAAAGCAAAATATTATTCTGAAGGACTGGTAGTGGCAGATAAGAATTTGACTGAAGGCTTTTACAATGTATAAACAAATTATTAGCAATACCATGATGAGACATTATGTAGCTATACTGGCTTTTTATATAAGGAAGGCATTTATTTGTACAGGGAAAAAAAAAAAAAGAGCCTTACATAGAGATAATGACTAATTTTGGCAAAATAAGATGTGCCCTTGAAGATTTTTCTCACTGGACTGAAATATTGGAGAGAAAATAGTAAAATTGACATATATCTGAGATAGAAATGTTAGACATATTCATAATGCATCGGGTATACTTGCTTATTTTTACTAATTCACAACATGTGACATCATCTCTGTGGCTTTGGCTGGGGATGGAAGATTCACAGACTTTGAGGGATCCTTTTCATGTCACAGTTCTGCAGAAGGTTTTTTTTTTCCTTTTTAATCTGCTCAATAATTATCTTGCAATATTTTATTAAAATGTCATTGGAAATGTGGTCTGTCCAAAAAAGGACCATTAAAATAAGTTGTGAGCTAGGAAAACCTTATTTTAGAATTAAAGAATTAAAAATATAACATTACCAAGTCTTAAACTCCACTCCTACTTCTTGCTATATATGTAAATGTGCAGAGAGTTATAAAAATTTATCTGATACCTGAGAAAGTAATTGAAATCCTGGGGAGATGTGGGTATCTGGCAAGGGCTAACTGTAGGTGAGGTGGGTCTCTCTGGGCTTACTCTGTAAAGGGAGAGACTCTGTCTTCAGAGTCATCTCCTCTATGAAGTGGTTTAATTCTGTTATCTCCCTGTATTGATCATCAGGGGAGCCCTGAAGAGATTTATTTCTGTGAATACCCTCCTTGAGCTTGTACTCTCTCCCATTTCCAGGTCCTCAGTTATGGACAGTTCTTTGATTGATGTGTCAGTAAGCTGAATTACAGTCTTGGATATGACCCATGTAGTGGAATCTCATGTTGTTATAGTTTTAAGGTTAAAACATGGAAAAGCAATCATATTATGCATGCAAAATTGTCTGAGGAATTTCTACTTAATAGCTATACGACCAAATGGCAATTCCAGCTTCCTTCGTGGAGGTAAAGCAGGGGGAAATTTTTTCATTCCCAAGACAGCTAATAATTTTACTTTATTTCTATTTCTAAGGTGTGCATTCTTGGGGGTTGAGCCTTCAGGAGAAGCATGAAACGTATCCTAAGGGAACTCTGAGGGGAAGAAGGAGAAAAGAGATGCAAAAACTCGAGGACAGTTTGTGTGGCCTTTGTGTCACCCTCTCCCTTTTTCTTGACCTCCATCTGGGAAGGTTGTGAACGGCGGAGGGGTGACTGGTGGGGTGGAGTGAGGTGTGTGAAATGGGGGCTGCGGGTCAGGCTGTGCAAGGTCCGGATCACGTGGGTTCCTGTGAAAAGATTAGGTCCAACCAGTTCCAGTTGTATTCTCCAGGTGGATTCCCTTAGCACTTCTGGAAGTACCAGGCACGACACATTTTCTCCAAGTTGAGTCTAGTGACTCCACTGAATTTAAATGGACTCTTCTTAGTGCTGTGTTCCAATTTTTCTGTCCTAGAGTTTTGCACTTTCACCCACCATCATAATTTGAATAGCTTTTATGCAAAGGAAAAAAAAAAAAAAAAGATCAGCATTAGTAAAAAGCCCAAAGGAGCTATAGGGAGTTATTTTCATATTTAATCCTAGAACTTTTAACAGTGGCAATTCTCAACACTTCAAATTGTCATTGCTAGGTCTCTCTTATTCTGGCCTTTCACCTTTTCTGCTGGCCAGTTCTGCAGAAGGATGTTGACTCTTAAATTGTGCTTTTGCATCCTGCATTAAATATTGAAATTTTGAAGTCTTACCTTGTCTCCAACTTGTGGACTAGTCCTGGCGCCCTGCAGGAAAGGGTGGAGGATGATAAATTTTCTGCAGAGGGGTGCTCACTGATGACCAGAATTTTAGGTGTTTTGACCTGTTGAATTATTTGTGTGGTTTCCCTGAGGATTTGCTATTCATTTCAGGTGAAAATTAGCTGCTGCTTTATATATACTGGGGATATAATGTAATTTTAAAAGAAATCTTGTAAATATTCTTGTGTGTCTGACTTTTGATAAATTAAAAAAAGTTCAAAGTAGTTTTATTTCCTCTGTGGTTCCCTCTCTTTGGACGATATGAATGTTTAGAAGAGCTACTGTGCTCATACTTTCTGTTCCTGTGTACAATAGGAACAGCAGTGGTCTACTAGAAAAATACCAAGTTGAGTTAGCAGCAGCCCAGGTCAATCAGGCTCGTATTTCCAGAGGGGGAATCGCAATAGAATTACAAACGCTGTGTTTTAGATTCTATGGCACTCAGTGTTCAGTAACAAAGTTCATAAAATAAATGGGAAATACCATAAAATAGTGATGGTCCTACTTTAATATGCTGTTCTGGTCCAGATTCTCACTTTACATTTCACTTAACTGCATAATACTAGTTATAATAATATAGAAACAAGTCCTTAAATATGTCTTTAATATTTTAAAGAAAAAGATAAATTTGCATTTTAAGAGTTTTAAGTAGTATAAACAATTTGATTCTAGACACAATGGTTTGAAGTACATTAAAATAGTGTCCTGCAAACTGATAACTATTTTAGCACTGGCCTGAAACTTTAAACCACAAGGTTCATCAGTGTGGCTTCTCCTTCTTCCTTCCTGAGGTGTGGAAGGAATTATGTTTCCATCTCTGATGTCAGTATGTGACTGACACTTAGTAAAGGTTGTAATGAATATCAGCAGAGGAAAAATGAAAAATACTGGGACATTCAACCATTCTGGAGTGAAAAGAAGCTGAAAAACATATCTTTTCTTTAAAAATATTGCTTTACAGATTTTTTTACAGATATTGCCAGTGATCTGCACATAAATTTGTGTAACTCAGACACAGAGCCCTAAGCAGCCTTCTGAAAATCCCCCAAATGGCCTGATCATTCAGATTCATTCCTGCTGTAGTTTCTTGACATGAGTAATGGGTGACATTGGAAGTAAAACTGTAGGTACTTGAGATGTTATAGATGTTTTTGCTAAAATTTGGAGCAGAAGTAAAATCTTTCACCATAGCCCCAAGCTTGCATCTTAAGACTTCAGGAAGACAGCCCATGACTTCAATAAGACAGCCCGTATGTTCATAACTGAACAATAAATAAATAACCATTGTGGACTTTATGGTTGAAGAGTAAATAGATACCTAGCATTGACCTTTTTTTTGACTTCGGAGAATTTTTTGGTCACCCCAATATAATATTGGTGAAGACCTTGAAAAATGTCTTAGCAGAAGCACAGGATTTGTTGTCTCAGGCATGGACAGAAGTCAGTATTTTAATATGCCCAGTTATAAAGATTTACTGAGCTATTCCACATATTTTCTGCATATTATTCTCCTGGATACCTAGTGTCATTTGCCTGTCCCTTATAAATGTACTCATTCTATAAATGTACTCATTCTGTATAATTTTTGACACGAAAGTCTTTTTCCATTTCAGCGTACGCCTTCCTCAACAGCTTCTCTGTTGCTCAAGGTCTGTTTTGTTTTAAAAATAATACAAAATTTAGGAAAATCCCTGAGCAATTAAAAAAACAAACAACAACAACAAGAGCACCCTCTTCTGTTTCCTTTTTTTTAAAGCCAAGAGTCTTAAACAAAAAACAGTCTACTTTCTCGGATCAAAGAGTACGAAATGTCCCTCAGTCTGTATGCTGAGAGCTTTGTTGAGCATCTCCCAGGTTCTAGTAATGTCTCTTCAGGAGCTCATTATCTGCAGAGCCGTGCGTGCTGGAGTCTCGCTTTAAAGTGATGATAAAGTTAAATGGAGCCAGAAGCAATACTGTGGCTACTGTGTTCACCTGTTCGCTTATCTGCTTTGTTCCTTGCAAAGATTAAACATATGAAAGAATATTAGGTATTCACAGCTGAGGGGTACGTGAAAATTAGCTGAAAACACTGCATTTGAATCATTGGGTTCTACCATTCTTGAAGAAAACTTGTCAGTTTTGATTTAGAATGCCCGTCTGAGACAAATCAAGCAGATATCATTATTTTTCAGATTTTCCAGGTATACGTTAACACTTTTTTTCTGACCAGCTCTCCCAAATGAAACCAATAAAAGCTACATTAAAATTGACATGAGTGCAACATAGAGCTTTCTACTTTTATTGTATTAAATGTAAAGAATGTGAGCTTACTTTCTCAAACCGTCTTAAGCAAGAATCTTCCACACACAGTAAAGCTTGCAGTGATGCTTAAGAACAGTGTTGCATGCATAAAACCTCTCGATAGCTGTGTTTGGAAAGTTTTCTAATTAACAAAACACAGTACATCAAAATGTTCTGACAGAAGGTGTTGATACCAGCAGAAGTTCTGGTGGAGCACAAGTAGGAACTTAATACGTTTTCTGCCAAGTTTAGTTGATGCATTGCTGCAGGAACAACTCAACGTTTCCACTTTGAGATTTATTGAGGAATTTAATAGAAAAAAAAAGTGGGTTTTTGCAAGTTGTACCAGGACATGGTAACTTTTCAAAACCTTGAAATAGTTTGCCTTTTTTTCTGGTCAGCTTTCTTCTGTACCAGTAACATGTTATGTCATATCTTTTAATCTGAGTAATTTGGGAACAAGCTAAAATATTTTCTTCCAGAATTCATCAGTTAGGCAGAATTTGGGCCAGCGTGGCCCAGAGGTGGTGCCTGCTTCTTGGGTGAATGACTAGTCTGCAGACATAAGCTCCTCAATCTGTAGATAAGAGGTTTCCATACTGTTTGCAGTACTCCCCTTGATCTGATTTTCTGTAATATTTTGATGCTTTTATGCCACCATCTGGAAAAATTTTGATCCACAGTAGATTGAAGGACAGACACCTTGTAAGCCAGTGGATTGTTTTCTTCGCTTCTCACAGAATTGCAGAATCATTTAGGTTGGAAGAGACCTCCAAGATCACCTAGTTCTGTTTCCATCAAATGTACAAAGGACTCTATTTATTGTAAGATTGCTCTTAAAATGAGACATTCAGATCCCACGAAACTTGTGTTCTGTTTCTGTCGTGTAAAAGTTGGATTGTGTGTGTCTGCAGAACCCTGACTTCATTATCTCGTTGCTTTTGTCTGCAGATTAGAAGCATTGTTCTCCTTTGGAGTTTTGGGCAACCATTTGCGTCAGGGGACTTCCGTGTGTCCCAGACTCTTGTACTCTTAGGGTCAGTGAGGGAAGCCCCACCTGATTGCTTTCCTTTTGCTCAGCCAAGTTCTCCCTCAGTGCAGCGCTCAAGTAAGCTTAGTCACTTCGATGCTCTTTGTGCTCTGGGAAAAAGAAAATCAGCAGCACACGTGCAGGGGAATATTTGGCAGACACTATGGTAGTTCAGAAATGGGACAATACAGGAGGTAATATTCTGAGATTCGTTTTGGTGGCACTTCAGTGAGTTTCAAAGGTACCTTCAGCTCAAGGCCAGGCAGCAAAAGGTGTTGCACAGTCTACAGCCACGGCATTTAAGTAGAACACAAACCTGTTCTTTATTTGGCATCTTTATTCTGTTTTTAAAGTTTCATGACTAGTTTTTATTTTTTTGTGTGTGCGGTAGAAATTTCAAAACAATGTGTTAATATAGCTAGTGGGAAATAACTGGGGTTGTCATTTCTTTGCATTGGTAAAACTTTAATTAGAGATATTTGACTTTCTGAAAAAGGTATTTTAATATTGCTGAGGGCTTCCATCACAATGAACTAAGGGTAGGATTTCTTGGTTTTGTTTGTTGGGGGGGGGCAATACGAGTGACAGTTTAACTCTGGAAGAATACCCAGTTTTCATAGTTTCGTAAGCGCTAACATGATTCTTGTGACTGCTTATGTGCAAAAGTAAAATTAAATGTGCGTGTATGTCTGTGTCTCTAATGCTGTTTACAGTCTCAAAAATAAGGAAGAGACTCAGCACCTACTAAGTGTATTTGTACCTAACATTCATGCTAATAATGTGCTTCTATGTCATTATTCATCCAGATGCTCAGGAGAGTTGCTTCTTTAGTCTATTCCTTTTTTTTTTTAATTTTTTTTAAATATCAGGGGGGTTCTTAACATTCTGAATATTGCTGCTGGAAATTTCAAGAGGAAAAAAAAACTTTTTTTTAATGAAACTTTAACCAACTTTTTCTCCTGAATTTTAACCAGCATTAGTTCTAGTGGGGATTTAGCAATAAATGTGCTTTCATCTACTTTCAGCACAATTCAGCACAAAACCTAAGATTAATTTTACTGTGAAGTGTCTTTAGGTCTTAATTAAAAATGAAGTTACTCATCCTGCTAAGACTGCCCTGACAGACAATGCCTAAATATCCTTCTCCAGTTAAATTTTTGGGTATTAAGAAAGATATACTGCATATACTTTTAAATTAAAACTTGTCTTTTATACATGCAGTATTTTAAGACAGTAAACACTTGCACTGTAGAAGGATGACAGCAGTTAGGACTGGAACTTGTGCTAAATACAGAGAAAGCAGGTGAAGTCTGAGAATGTTTTCATTACGATTTATTTAAATGTGATATCATACTGTGAAATAATGATGCAGTGACGTGTAATGGAGCTATATGTGATCTAAAAGACTGGCTTCCTGCCAGAAGTGGCCTGACAAGCCTAGGCAGAGCCTGGGTTGAAGCATTTTGAGGTCCTGTTGTAAAGTCAGAAGATTGCTGAAAGCATGGTTTCTCACACAGATATTCATTATATTTTAAAATCATTATCTTCTTTTAATAACAGTATATCTATTAAACATTGTATTTTATTAGCACTGCATAAGATACTTATGTTTTCTGTTTTTCTCTTCCCTACCCCTGCCTAGTGGAATCGGTCGAAATTGGCCGTGGGCATCTGGTGGCAGCAGCATTTTGGCAGAATTTGGAACTTTGCATCTGGAGTTCGTACACTTGAGCCACCTGTCTGGAAACCCTGTATTTGCTGAAAAGGTTAGATTGTTCAGTTAAAATCATGTTCTAAAAGATAAATCACATTTTAGGAGACTAATATCTCTACAGAGAGATTTGGATTTTCAAAATTGGATTTTTCCAATTGGATTTTTGGAGGAGGCATGGGCCAGAAACATCCAGAAACAAACTTACTGAGCAAATTAATTATCTTTTGAAATTTATGAAAATTTGATGATTAAAATTTCTTCTATTGAGAGACAACTAAAGCGAGATGAAAGTGTGCATTTTAAAAATCCTAGCCTATGCTTCTCTTTCAAAGTGGAATCAAGTTATAGCTGCAAGGAGCTGGAAATATGTTTATGTAAGCTGCTCCTAAAAGCCTTTAGAGACATTGATTCCACAGCCTGCCAAGACAAGCTGTTCAAGGTCTGGTACACTAGATAAAGAAGAAACTGGAGTAAGCTTTGCATAGAGGTACTCAGAACTATTAATTAAGTTAGGTGTAGGACTCTTTTCAGTCTGCATTTAGACAATAACTGTTAGCAATGTAGCACCAAGATGCAGAAGGCAGTTTGTGTACCACAGCAGAAATTCTTTTACTGCTTGATGTAAGCTTATTTCTCATGTGTCTCAGCAGCTAGTTCAGTTGATCTCTAAGCATACAAGATGTTTAAAATAAAGCTGTCAGTACCTTTTTTTTTTTTACTGCTTCTGGTCTGTGTTTGTCATGATCTTCATTCTCCCAAGTTGCTACCTTTGCTTTTTTTGTGAAAATTAAATTTCACTTTAAATTATTTCATGTGCTCTGCAGTGAATTGTGCTACTGGATGACCCCATCTGCAGAGCATCTGTACTGTAATTGTTTCCCTGGGCCTCTCATTTGTGGCAAGCTCCTTAATCACGCTGGTGGAAAGCTCAGGGCTGAATTGGTTCCTGCTGGGCAAGTTGGTTGGATGAAGCTTGGTTCCAGCAGTGTTCTTCTTTCTAGGCAAAACAACCTTACAATTCACTTATGCTTCTAAACTAGGTGATGGGTTTAGTATGTATTAACATTTATGATTTGGGTATATGAGGAATATAATGTTGAAGTAGGTGAGCTTAGTTAAGGCAATTAGCGTCTGCGAATTTCAGAATACTATGGAGGGACAAAATATTCTGTATGGCAAGACCTTAACTTTAGAGCTTGCTTCTGTTGTGCTGTTTCATGACCAGCACTTGTCACAGAAACTCCAGTTTTTTTGTAGCTTATTTACGTGATGATGTCAGCCTAGAGGATCTTTTTAGTAATAATATAATTGCACAGATGCATTCAGACACATAGTGTATGTGCTGAAAAATACTATTTTTTATTTTTTCGGGACACTTGCACTTTGAAACTTTTGTACTGATGCTGTTGTATTTTGGGGGAACAATGCATGAGTGCTCAGTGTTTTGTATCCTTCCAATAGGTAATGAATATTCGAAAAGTTCTAAATCGACTGGATAAACCAGAAGGCCTTTACCCCAACTATTTGAATCCCAGCAGCGGCCAATGGGGCCAACGTAAGTAGATCACTTCTTCAGTACTATGAACTGTCTTATCAGTATGCTGTTTGCAGTTGTTAGCTTCTTTCAGTCATTGTTACGTTTTATTCATTCCTCGTGTTATATCCAAGTTCTTATACAATGCAAAAAAAAATGCACATTAAAATGCAGCAAGTAGAGTTATTATTTTGAAATGTTCTCTTTTAAGGTCTTTCAATGTGGCTTATGCAAGTGGGGAAACATCTAACTATGTAGCTTTGGAAAGGAATTTGTAGATTATAAAAGCCTTTTATTGAAAAGTCTGAAGTGCTCTCAAAAGTAGGTGCTTAAGGAAACATTATCAGTTCATCTGAATCAAATTTCATGTTTTTAGCCTGGTACAGCTCCACTGAAGATTAAAAAACTTTTTCCAGTTAATACGAGCAGTGATTCCTGTTGAAGTTTAATACTAACAATTAAGGAAGCAAACTAGACAGAACTGTCATGGTGTTAATCCTCTTGGAACCATTATTGGAGACACCAAAATTAGAAGGCAAAGAATGTAAAAAAAAATGCTTGAAGTATTAGAACTTCTCAGCTCAAAAACTCAGGCTCAAGCTCGAGACTGAGCCTGTTCTTGTTATACATTGCCTTCTCTGATCTTTATTCCAGGTTCAAAGCCTAAGCAGTGTGCAAAAACATGTCTGGAGACCCTACTTCTTTTTCCACTTTTCCCATTTACTTGCAGTCCACAACCATCCCATTCATGTTTCCACTTTCAATGTTTCAATGTTCTCTTAAGAAAACAAGCAAGATAAGCTAGCTTAATCTTACAAGAAAAAGGTAGATGAGATGGTTTCTTTGATTATCAGTATTAGAGGTGGTTAGACCACACAAGACAGGGAAAGGACTGGAGAAATTCTTTAACATAACAGTTTGTCTGGTATGCAGCTAAGATGAAGTGAGTTCCTGAATTCTTCATGGGACTGGCTGCAGTCTGTATGGACAAGATAATTTTTGCATAGGCAAAGAACAAGCTTTTTAATTGAACAAAATATATTTTTGAATGTTTTTGTGTCACTCTGTGAACTAAAAAGATGTCCAGAAAGGTTGTGATGCTCAGTTGTATTGTTCCATCAAGACAAAGGCCATTTCCCTTTGTGTGTTAGAAGTATTCCCTTTGTTTTGGAAAGCCTCATAGTCTGCTACTCTGTGAGGCTTGTTTGAGGTTGTTCTGCCGCTGGCCTATGGCAGCTCAGTGTGTATAAGTGCCTGACTCCAGCTGGCACATTTGTACAAACTCTCTGATGTCTGTGCCCACTTGTTGCACATGCTGGTTTAGCGTGGCTTTGTAAAACACTAAAGCTTCCCGTTGATCCTAAAGCAGTAGGTACCAGGTTTGATTAGAAGGCCGCCTCAGTAAAGCTGTGTTCAGCCAGCTTTAGTTACCTTGGCTTCCTTCCTTGGCTTCAATCAGCCACAGAAATTCAGCTTTTTGATGGTAGGCTAGATGACAATATTCCTAATTTGCATCCAATTCCCTTATTTAGTGCAATAGTGCTGAGAGCTCACATGAGTGGGGCTGAACGGGGACATCCTGGGCCTGGCTTAGTTACACAGTCCTGCAGTTACTCTTTTGGTGGGCTGAATGACAATACATCTTGCTAGTAGCTGACACCATTAGTGGCTCTGCCATGTTTATTTTAAGGCAAATACTGATGCTGCCTTGTAGCCTTTGACATTTCCCTATTTTTAATGTAATTGTGTCTTATGTACTCATCTTTCACACTAAATGCCAGTTTCTGTTGGCTTGCACAGTAAAGATTACAGTGTATACTGCCTTTGTTTTCTGTGTAGTATTGACATAGAAATTAGCTTTCTGCACGTGCAAATAATGAACACAATTGTTGATGTGGGTCAGTCCCTAGCATGCTGAACGGCAAAAGCAAATTTGATCTTTACTTGTTGCATCTCTTCCAATTCAATTGTCTCTGTTTGCAGACATTGATTTTTTTTTTCCACAGTAGGAGATCAGAACATAAAACTTGAATGGTGTTTTATTCAAGATTGCTTTTCTAGTCTGTTTTCAGTTGATTACACCAGGAAAAGAAAGCCTAGACCCATAACTAGTTCAAGACAGAAGTATTCCCTTTCAAGCGTCAAGTGGGGAGGGGGAAGTAGTTTCTGAACATTTCTTCTTTAGCAATGCTGTAACTGTGAAGGACACTGCTGGATCACTGCCACTGTTCCTGTAAATTCATTTAGCCCTTGTTATTTTGACAGTAAACTGACAGTGATTTGCTGCAGCATGCGTCAATTGGATTTGTCTACTGCAATAATGTATATAATAACAGGGCTTATTATTGATGAAACTGTGCTTCTGCTATTTAGTTTGCAAATGTCAGAGGTTTCTATGGTAATTTATTTAGGAAACCATAAAGGTCATTTAAATGCTGCTGTTCAAAGATCAGCCCTCCATCATAGAAAATGTTCTCATTTTTTTAAGAAGCCTCTTTTCCTTTTAGATCATGAACATTTAATTAAATAAATGGTATATTTTTCCGGAAATTTAATACATCTCATTCAAAAGAATAGGGGAAAAAAAAAGCTGTTTATAATCCAGTTTTGATGGCACAATGTATCTGTTAGGCAAAAAGATGGGATACATTTGGAAAACTAAATTATTTTTGGTATGTCACAGGCTTGAGGAGGAAAAAACACTGTTAATGAAGTTTGAATAGGAAAAAAGTCTATCTTCTGCAGATGCATGGCTTTCCAATTCAGTAGGCAAAAGGAAGTATTCCATGAAGAGAAGATACTAAGGAGTTTAAAAATAAATAGATTCTCTGCGTTCTTCTGAATTCCACCAACACAGAGGCATAACTCTGAAGTTAAGATCAGTGAGGTGTTGAGAAACTTGAGGTCTGCACCACTAACCCTCCTGCTTCTTGCTTTGTGAGCCTGGATTACCCCAAATGTGTTCTGCTTTTCTCATGCCCAGAACTATGTGGTATGACTCAACATCTTGCTGCGCAATGTATGTACCCACATCTCCATCCTGGATGTCTTGGATGGTATTATCAAACCCCTTCCGTGCTGTAAAATTGACGGATATAAATGAATAGTCCTGGTAAAGCATTTTGAAATCCTTCCACAGAAGACTCAATATGTGCCAAGTCCCTTAATGTTACCAGGCGGGATCAACTTCAAGAAGAAAACCTGGAGTTCTTAGTTTAATAGAGCTTAGAGGTTGTAGTGTTTTATGCTTTTAGGAGATAAAATGCCAAAATCATATGATAGCCCATTAGAATTTTGCCAAGCATCTTCTTGGCTCCTGGACAGCAAGTTGGTGCCACCTTGTGCAAGTAGCTAAGACCATCGGTACTTCCTACATGGCTGGTGCAATGACATTGAATGTTTTGACTTGTTTGCGGTGCCAAGTCCTAGATGTGTGCAACTGAATAATCACAGCATTTGTAGTGCCACATTTTTTCATATAGTAAGCACAGGACAGAATAAATCAATGTGATAGCAATAATCTTCTGTAGATCTGTCAAAGCCTTTTTTTTTCCTCTAGAACCATTGCTGACTTCTGAGACCAGCTGGATATTCAAAAAATACCAAAAAATAAACAATAAAGTAAATTCATCTTTGTAGTAGTGGACTTAAAACATTTTGATTTTTCTATGAATTTATTTAAATGGAGCACTAGTGAATAAAGAACAAATAAAAACAATACCTGCATGTTAAGAGGGGAAAGCATTTATCAAATTACAGAGCATTTTCTACTTTTTTCTTGTTTTTAAGATCAAAAAGAACTTAGGTTAACGTGTTTTTGTATGAGATTGACTATAAACATGAATTAGATGTTAAACATACAAGTTCTTGTTTCTTTTCTACGAACTCCTGAGACACTGTGTGGATGTTAAATAAGTATGGTGCATTAGCCTGATGAAAAAGCCAGCAATTAAAGAAATAATTTTCTTTATATACCAGCTAAAGTGTTTTTGAGGTTGCAGGCTTACACTTACTACAAGACTGTTACAGGGAGAGATGTTTAAATGTATTAAATCTACCACTGTGTCATACTATAATTGTATTTTATTGTCCATGCTGGAGATGAAATTGCTGTTGAACTTCTTTATTCCTTTTTTAGATCATGTCTCCATTGGAGGGCTTGGGGATAGCTTTTATGAATATTTGCTCAAGGCATGGCTGATGTCGGACAAGACAGATGAAGAAGGCAAGAAAATGTATTATGATGCTGTTCAGGTAAATGAGATATTTAAATCTTCCTTGCCATAATAATCTAATCTCTAATAATTCTAACAATGTGAGGGATTTATGTGTTTGCCACCACAGAGTGCTTTTTGTTTTTAAAGAATTAGTTGTTTTTTTTTAAAGCCTTCATCAAATATAAATGCGAAATGAATACAGATACTGTGAGAACGGGGAGAGTCTTGAATTACAGCTAATTTTTTTCAACTGAAATACAGTCAATCCTCTCTAATACTGGAGGGGAAGAGCATAAAATATGCACAAAAATGCATCTACAAGTAGCTCTCATATAAAAGTTCAATTTTGCCCTCAGTTTTCTCTATATCAACTCTTTTTGCCTCCTTTCTTATAATCAGAAGGCAGTTCCTCTCTTGTATTTCAACCTCATATTTCATCTATTGCAGTGTTTTGACTGTGGTCAAAACAGGAATCAATATATTATGGCAGATAATTTACCCCCCCAAAAATTATTTGTTACACAAGGACTCTGTTACAAGAGGCATACATTTGTCAGACTCTGAAACAGCCAATTATTCAAATTAGACACAAAAGAAAGTTTTCAAAAATCAGAATTGTTCATATTTATATTTTTACGTTTTATTTTATTCATGATCCTTCTGGTCTGCAGTTTGCTTTGTTATTGGTGGTGTACAGTTTTGGGAGAACTAATGGCTTTGTGACACTGGATTGAGACTTGTGAAGTATTAAGTTTAAATTCATATTTACAGGCTTTCCTTGCAGTCTGGGCAAATGACCTATTTCCTCTGTTCTTTGCTTTCATATATATATATAAAAGAGGATAATACTGCTACTTTTTTCCATCCTTTCATCTATTTTGACTGTAAGCTCTCTAGGGCCAGGACTTTTGTCTCTTATTAACTGTATGTATGTACAGTGCCCCTGTAGACAAGGCTTCGAGATGCTAAGCAATATCTGCTTATTCTTTCATACATTTGGAAATGCACGGTCCTTAGAGAAGAGACATAAGTCTCTTTTTACTTCCCACACAGCAAAAAGTGGTGGCATTAGAAAATGCAACCCTGACTCACTGGAAATTTTCTTTTTTCATTAGAGAGAAAAGTCATATGTGAGGATTTGAGGGAGGGTGTGATCTCTGCTGGTCGTACATTTGACAACCAAGCATCCTCTGCTAAGAAAATCCTGCCTTTAATTTTTTAAGTGCAGGTTTGGATGTGGTCAGCCCCCTTTCCGCCGATAACGTGGTTTCAGCTTCAGAGCAAAAGGTGGATTTTAAATTAGGTTTGAGTAAATTTGAAGCTATAACACAAGAACAGTGATATTGTAATAGTTCAGCCGCTAGGTTGGCAGCCAAAAAGAGAGAACAAAGCATCTGGCAATACGATATCAATTCATCTTACCATGGAAGGCATTTTGAACCACCTCAAAGCTGCTTCTACTCTTCGACTTTCACTGGTTTAATAATGTCATTTCTTTCTTTTAAACACATTCTCACACAGGGTAAGTGCTAGTGTGTAGACATGTGCAGTAAAAATGTGGTTTCCTGGTACATCTCTTCTGGAAACTGCTGCAGGCTAAGCATCCCTAACGTGGTGCAGTCCTGGCCCTTGGTGGCATGACCATGAGCGCATCGCTCCCCGTCCTGCCAGGAACCACCAGAGGTAGCCAAGCGAAGCACCTCGATGGTCTTGGCTGCTTCTCCAAAGGCTGAAGGTCTGCCTTCTCCTGACTCCATCACAGCTTTCAGGACAGTAATAAGGACTCAGCTGCGCCATGGATGTGTGCCTGGGTCACTCCTGGGCAAGGCGCTGTGGCTGGGGCAGGGGCTGTGTGCTCTTATCTGGCCAACGAGGGAAAGGGACAGGAGTGTACATGCAGCTGAAACCCACGCTGGGATAACAAACTCCTCGTGTACAAAAGTTGTAACCACCACCTCTGCAGGTATCCCAAGGTCCCAGCAGGGAGCAGAAGCCGTCATTGGCGTCGTCATTCAGCAGAAGCAAACTTCTCGGCCAGCATTTAGTGTCGGCAGCAGTCACTGAATGCAACAGCATCACTGACTGGGTTTGGGCTCTGCTGTATGGCAAGATTTAAAGTACTCATTATCTTAATATTCTGCAGTAATAACAGCTCTTAGGCAGTCCAACCATCAAATTTGTCCAAAATATCAGTGTATGAGAGGGTCAAATGATCACAAAATATGTGCTAGATTTAGCCATGCCGATGGTTGAATGTTTTCTACTATTTTCTGAGCAATGTTCGTATTCTCCATTTTCTGTCCTGAGGTTTATCTGTATCAAACTGAAAGTGTACACGCAGCATGTAGAGGCATGGCTTGATGTTGTAATGTAGCTTGTTCAGATAACAGCAGCAGGGAAGTTGCAGTATCACAGAAATTGCAGGCTGTTTGGGGCCCACTGACATGCTAGGTTCTTCACCCGAGTGACTAGCCTGTTTTGAAATCCATCCTGATATTGACTTTATTGCTATTGATCCCTTACTTATCTAAATTAAAGCTAATTTAAGTGTCTGCACAAGCTGCAGTCTTTCTTTATGACTAAGCCTACACATTTTGGGCATTCTGAGTCTGCTTCGTATTTTCTTAGATAATTTCCCTTGATGCTTTCAGACTCTCTTTAAGACTACACCAAAGGGAACGGCATGATTATTCCTAGCCGTTCAGTCCTGCATATGCCCACCAAATTCTGAAAGTACAACATGAAGGTTTGATGCCTAATTCAATGTCTTTCACTATCCAGAAACCACAAATGAAAATATATGGTGAGTTATACTTCACTCTGTAAAGCTGAAATTTATTTAGCTAAAGCTTCAGGGTCGTTTCTTACACTGCTCAGTAACTTATATTAAAAACAAAAAGTTCTTTCTTTTAGAATTTTTGAAGCATCTATAGTTTGTTTTATGGCTCAAGTGAAAAGTAATAACTAAGATGCCAAAATATATTTAAAAACTTTTTGTTTGCCATGAATGAGATGTATATTTGGCTGATGCTATTTTAGAGAAGAGTTTATTTCTAATGGGAAAAGGGACAGAGATATTCTTGTTTTGAATACCAGAGCATAATCTTAATAAGGCCATCAGAGGGATTCATAAATTCCAGAATTCGCGCAAAGACATGTGAATGTATTTTTATTGTAAGTTATTTTTTTCTTCTGAAAAGCAATGCAGTATTTTATATCATGTCCTGCTTCGCATAATTCAGGAAGTAAGAAATCTTCTAAACTAGTTTAAATGGATATCATGCAACATTTAGTTACAGAACAAATGCGTATTGAGCTTTTAGTCATGTTACCGATCTTGAGGATTTAACTGGCTATAGAATAAATCATCAGTCTTTGCCAGCATCCAGTACAGGAAGCATTGTGCTCTTTTCAGTTAATCTCTGAGGGACAACTGAACAGGTTTAGTAAAAGAATATGGTAATTCAGAGCAAAAATGGACCTTCTGAGTTTACTTCAGTCTGGCAACAGCAGTGTCACAAGCAATTGCATTGAATCCTCCCCTTTTGATTGTGTCAGCCCTCATCTTAAAAGTTGAAAGGCAGTTTTCCCATTACTTCTGTTAATAGGTTGTTCCCATATCTTTTCCTAATTTTCACATTACATTCATTCATGGCCATTGCTGCCAGCTTTCGATGTCTTAAATATCCCTTCTCTCTGACACTGCCTTCGTCCCCTCCTCAGCGTATTTCTAGAGAAGTGGAGTATCTAAGGGCTCTAAAGAGGAAAGTACCTCCTCCCAGCAGAACTTCACAGGAAAAGGGGGAATCCCTCACCAGCAGCTCCCAAGCAGCTTGGTTCACTTCATCCAACAGTGGTATCAGGGAGGTAAAGCAGCTGCGTTCTGCAGAAGTGGTAGTTTACTTTTAGGCATTTAGATTTGCTAATTTTTCTCACTGGGAAACAACTGCTTGGAAGATTGTAACACAGGAACTAGTAATCTTTAGACAACCTAGTATGTGGAAGTAGAAATGATGGAAATAGCAAAAAGACTAGGTGGTGTGCAACATCATCACAGCCGTTCTCTGCCAGATTTCAACAGCACTGCTGAAATTCAGCCTACTGCTAAGCTGGGTTGCATCATTAAGGAATGTGGTAAACCTTTGTGGGTATTAGACGGCAAAAATGTCATTTTTTGCCTCAGAATTTTGAGTATTCAGACAAAATATATTGGATCTCTTTGGTGGTGCTGGTGTTTTGTTTTGTCGCATTGCTAACAGTTGAGAGTAGCCTTGATATGCTTGCTTTGTACTTGGCTGAGGGAAGCTATGTGGGACATTCTTTGTTTTGGGGCATTTTTTGGTATATTAAAGTGTCAGCATTAAGTAGTGAACGTTTTTCAGAGCTGTCAAGGTTTCAGCCTTTTAGATAAAACAGATCCATGCAGACTCCTTTCTCATTGAAATGAGGGGGAGAGCAAAGTGTTAGGAAAATGAAAACAGGTTATTGGCCATCTTCAAGGTTTCATGAGGGTATATTTAACTGTGGTGACAGGCTGGTGGTGGGTCTGGATTGCCTGCAGTTTCTGCTAAGTTGCTTAAAGTGACTGATGTGGATAATGACAGAACTGCAACAACTCAATTAGAGACTAGTTTGTCATGCTGTGTAAAGCCAAAAGTATGTTAATGAATTGGACGCTCACTACTTTAACTTTACTTCTTGGCGTTCAAGGAAATAGGTAAGCCTGCATGGCAGGCAGCGTGGTGCAATAGGAGCTGGCCTTCCCAGTGAAGCAGTTGGTGCAGCGGACTCAGCATTCGCACTGAATACATTTTGGGTATTGTCTATGACTTAAACGTATAATAATGAATAAACATGTGGTTTATTTACATAGTTTGTCAGCTGTTGTGTTTAAAATATTTATCACACTGCTGCACGAGTGTTCTGCACATCCTGATAGTATAGCTGTATTATGTAGAAACACAAGATTCATTATGCTTAAGAGACAAGAACATCCAGAGGACTTGCTGCTCCTTTTTCTTCTGGCTAGATTTCCTCTGTTGTCAGAAGTAAGAGAGGAGTTTCGAGGCTCTCTCCAACAGAAAGCATCAAGACTAAAGAAAGGCTTTTGCAGATTCTTAAGTTAACGGTTTACTTACAACTATGCAATCTCAATGTTTCGGACTATACAAAGTACTCAATAAAATGTTTGCTTGTTTATGGACTGTCATGAGAACCAGCAAGCTGTGAAGTTGTTAGAACGCTTTCAGAAGGATTTAAACAAGAAAAATCTTGTAAGAGAAATTGTCACCATTTTGTGTGGGGCTTTGCTCTTGTCATCAGAAAGATCTTGTCTGAGCAGCCATATCCCTACTAATACAGCAAAAAGCTTGCCGGGAGGGATCTATATTTATTCCAGAACATTCAGAAAATACATAATGTAACTTCCTGATAGGCTTGCTTTGATTTGTGCTATTCCATTAATACTCTTTTAAGAATATGAATAAATCTAACCTTCTGGTAGCAGACAGCCTTAACTACATTTAGTGTAAGAGCATTGGTGCTCTTAGAGACACTAATAGGTCTATACAGACAAAAATACGTAAGTAGATTTTCAGGCAAAAGTAAATTACCAGCTTTCCTTTAGAACTTAATCATCTTTTAGTGATCGGATGGATAGGTATCATAGTAGTTAAATGCTTTCCAATATTTCCATTTTAAAATCTTAGGCATCTCCATTACGAGCATTCATATTTCATTACACACATAAGCTTGTCTTTATAACAAGCTGTTAAGTCCAAAAGCAGTAAGTGCCTTACAATGTTTATTATATCAAAATGTTTCTTATGTATTGTGTTTAAAGAAATGAAAGTTTGTGTTCACATTCCAGTTTTGATCTTTGAAAAGCAGAGTTTAGTAAGGAGTTACAGTTTCAAGAGGAGATGATACCACTTCTCTTCAGCAGAAGTATTTGAATAAATTGTGGCAAAGGCTTGAACTTCCTTGTTTCATCCTAGCTTCTCAGATAGAATGCTTTCACGGGATTTCATGTCTTGTAATATGCATTTAAAACCTCTATGAAGGATGTTTAAAAAACAGAATTAACTTACAAGTATAAATTCATGTAAGTTTAGGGAAAAACTTGTGCAATGTTTTTTCTGCAATCTCCAAAATAGCTGCAACAATGGAAAAATGCAAATTTTAAACTTTCCATAATAAACACATTGGAATTTTGGACAAGGGATAAATTTGATGAATTGTGAAGACTGCTGAAGAAAAGTACCTAGTGCATTAGATCAACTTAATAGAGAAAGATGAGGAAAGGAATTCAAAGTCAACAGAACAGGCAATTGGTTTATAAACTCAAAGTATGCAAAACTACAGTAATCCTGATCTGCCTGCTTTGTGCTGATTCAAAGCAATAAACTGAATTGGTGCAAGCCATAAATATTAAAATAAAAAAGTAAGCAGTTGACATTTTTGAATTATTGGAAATATCACATAGTGGAATTCTTTCATGTTCGTTGCTTCAAACTGTCAAAATACTGTTTATGAAGACGATCCCTAGGGGAACCAACACACATTAAAAGTGTGGTGTGGACTGAGATAATTTATTGTACTTTATTGTAAAGAAGCATGCAGAGTTGTAATTATCCCCAAAACAACCATTACAAACCCTGAAAATTTAGAACTAAGATCATATTTTTGAAGTTCCAAATTTATTACAGTAGGGAAATGTGTAACTGGTTTGCAAGAGTTTTATCTCCAGCTACAGTGACACCTTGAGGTAGGAAAGGAAATGCCTGCTTTTTGTTCTTAAAAGGGAAGTAGTCATTGAAATTACTCAGTTGTAATTAAACAGTTATTGTAAAAGGAGAGTTAAAATTCATACATGCCAGAGGATGTAGAGCTGCAGTTTTCATTGCATTTTGAGATTTGTAGTTGGTTATCCCCAGTCCTTTAGCAGAATTAACTTTTTTTGTGGCTCATATTTATTTTGAATTGAGCAACTTTCTGAGGTGCAGAACAACTTGTACTGAGAAGCCTACATCTGTGCTCTGTAAGCACCTTTGTTAATATTTTTATTCTTTGGTGGCATAGTCCACCAAGAGAATGCCCTCTACCAAAAAAATAAGCTTGTTGATTGTTTGCTCGCTTGTTTGTCTGAATTCATTTCAACACTGAGATGACTTCAGTTCCGTTTCCTCTGTTTGGTGTCCTAAACAACTCAAAGGATTAGTTTCAATCACAGGATCAAGTCAGGGGCTGAGGAAGGAGTGAGGTGAAGACCATATTTAAGCTTCTCTTTGTCCTCTGCAGTCCCTGGAGGTCAGGAAGAGCTGACTAGCTTAAGAGGGTCCTATCTCCCTGAAACACAGATTCTGCTGGAGATCTCTGTGCTGATACCAACCGAGTGAAGAACTGAACGGAGGAAAATGGGTGTTCATTAGGAGGAACCAGTTCTGCTTGATTTTGCAATATAATGTCAAGGCTAAGAAACATGACGATAAGTGGAGAACACAAAAGATATCCCCTTAAAAACTGCAGGAGGGGAAAGAAATGAGCTTGGGGAAAAAATGGTCAGTTTCTCTTCTGTGCTGTGAGTTAACAGGGAGCAATTTGGAATCCTGTAACCTAAAAGAAAAAATCCTACTTTTTCATTCACAACAATTCTTCCAATGTGACAGATAGGCAAGGGCATAATATTAACATGTGAACTCTTGAGAAAGATGCTGGAAGTAATACAAGGTACACTTGAGTCACAATTCAAAAAGTAAAAGGGACTGTTGGTGTTTCTAATTGAGTGCTTAGGCATTTTTACAGTTGTATAGAAAGGATAATGTCCCACAAGATTAAAAAAAAAAAAAAAGTAATTTAGCTAAAAGCTTTATTGAAGTGAGGACTGTAAGCAAAGCCTTACGTAACAGCATGTACACACACAAAAACTATTTCCAGGAACTGTACTAGCCATAAAAGCTAGGCTGGCTAAACGAGCTTACAGGTACACGCCAAACCATGTATTGTACCGCTTTTACATGCAGTAAATTTATTTGCTTGAATATCTGGCAAATGTTGTTTATTTGTCTTTAGTCTCCCTTCCTTCCTCTCCTTTTTTGTCAATGAAAGTCTAGTTGTCTAAACTTTTTTTTAGTTACTGACAGGTAGCAGCATCTGCTATTGCTCCCTTTGGGATCCATTCGCAGCCACTTCTTTGCAACCTTTTATGTTGCACATTCTCTCTGCATTACCTTGATAGAAAAAAATCACTAATTGAATTGCAGAAATGCATTCTGTAAAATGGTAAAAATGAAACTTCCATTTACTTAAAAGGAAAACTGTACCAGCTCCAAACAATTATCCATCAATAATGTATTTTCAGCTAATCAAAGACCACATTCTTCTAGTGTTTTGGATTCCTTGCAGGTGTTGTATGTTGGTTTATAGTGAGCATATTCATTACAGTAAAATTAAATAATATTCCCTATAGTGATAAATATGACACCACCTGATCTGCAAGGACTCAGAAGGAATTATTTGTAGATAGGGACCAAGTTATACTAGAGTAGCATTTAAAGTAAATTTGTGCCTTTTTAAAGTATTATGTCAAAATAAAAGTAAACTGATTCTAAATATGAAATTCAGAATTAATTCTGCCAAACAGAACTTTTCACTTGGTGGATCTTTATTACCATGCTACCTCATCTTCTTTTATAATAATTTGTTTTAGTAACTTGATTTCCCTGCCAAAACTTCCCCCACAGCACTGCAGATAGCAATTAGCATTTTACTGTGGGATTGTGAAACTAACTTTTCATCCTGCTCCTCAAGTTCAGACAGTTACTATATTTTTGTTTAAAATGATAGTATTTCTTCCTCATCCTACTACTTTCTTAACTTTGTGTTCAAGTATTTTAACATTTAAAACAATTGTCTCCATGTTCCAGCTAGCGAATTTAATCTTGTTCTGGACCACAAGCTTGTTTAAAAAAAAAAAAAAATCTTTCAGAAAGTTCAGTCCAGCCTGATGGCATTTAAAACCTTTGTGAAATTCTCACTGAAAAATATTGTCATGTGTTGCTTACTAAGTGCATAGTATTATATGATAACCAGCAAAAATATTAAAAATCTGAGTTGAACTTTTGTGAATATTCAATAGATGATAATAGAGGGCTTTGGTACTTTAGGTATAGATTCAGAATTGATAATCCAAAGATTACTGATCTTTGCTTATTTTTATAAAGTATTAATTATACCTATGTATAGGTATTATCTAGCAATCGGGCCCTGAAATTGTATCAAGTATAAGAAGGCAAAAAATCCATAATATATCATACAATTACATAATAAAAATAACTTTAAATAAAAAGCTTGCATGATAAAGATAACTTTAAATAGGTATATGTTCTATTTCTTAAAAGGGCCCATTTATAAAACCAATATAATTTTCTACACTAAATATGAATAACTAATTTGGAAATCTATTTTTATTTGCTGACATTTTTAACATCAGTTAACATCAGGTTATTCCTTACCACAAGTTTGTGAGATTAATTTTAAAACTGCCCAAGTGGGCATCATCTTTTTTAGTTTGGAATTTAATCTAGAGACAAAAAAAAAAAAGAAGACAAAAAAATTCTTTAAAGGTTTACTGGTATCTCAAAATCTATTTTCATGCTAAAAGAATCAAATCTGTTCTAGTTCCTGTAGTTATGAAGGTACACAACCACTGTTATTTCTGTCAGGTACAGTAATGCTTCATTCTGCCATTCATTTAAATATATGTGTATATATATATTTATATTTATTCACCAGTTATTTTTGTTTATTTTTAAAATAAATCCCAACTCAACAGCTAAGTGACAAGTAGAATTATCAAGTATTACCAGAATTGTTGATTTGGTTAGATGGAAACACTATGCTGAAAGGTTTAATGAAGAGTCAATAATTTAGAAGTTTTTAATTTCTGAACTTGGTTTTAGGTAGTTCATTTTTGAGAATACCTAAGTAGTCTGAAAGGTTTTTTTCCACAAAATTGCTGTGTTTTTTTAATAATAAGATATCCTATTACAGTATATGAACTGCTTTATAAAAATGCAAACAACACTGAAAGATTCTGGAAGTTTTCCAATTATTTCTATTTTCTCATAAATTTCACCTGTCTATGCAGCAATACATTTTGTAGCAGGTTCTATGAACCCTGTTCTGTCAACTCATTAATTATAAATTAGAACATTTTATACCCAAGTGAGCTAGCTGAAAAAATATATATTTTAAAGAACATTATTTTCAAAACCAGTACCTAGGTATTCCAGTATCAGCTTCCCAAACTGACAGGCAAGCTTCTTGATAATGCGCTTGGAATACATGACCAAATGAGCTCAACACCAACTCAGCCTCTGTAATGCTTTCATCTTCCACAGTAGGGTCTGTGGTTTGGCTGCTTAAGGAAGCTTTTTTTTTCCCACCCTTTCACCCTTCATATGTAATTCCCTTTTTATAGGTTAAATTATGCAGTATTGGTTTAAAATAAAGAAGCCTTCATTTTTTACTGCTGCTTTAAGATTTAGGTAAGTTTTTCAGTTGGTACCTGCTGCTAAAAATATATAATTGAGGAGGAAACAAAAGGATTGAGGAGCTTTCTGAGCCAATAATGGGCCTGGAGGTGGGCAGAAAACATCCTCACTAAGTGCTTTGCACTAATATTAGTGGAAAATAAAGTGTATTTTTCAATGTGACATTCTTGGCACAAAAAGCTACCTGGTAAGTAAACCGTATAGAATTATTCTGCTGATGTTTCTAGTTTACAGAAGAGTTTTTCTTGCTTATAAAAACAGCCTCTAAAGATGTCTAAATGGAAACAAATAACTACCATCAATACCTTCTCTTATAAGACGATATATTTTTTTAAATTCTGGCTTTTTTGTTAATAGTTCTCTGTATTCATACTTCATTATTTTTTTTCTCTTGTGTAAGGCATGGTCAGTACTGTTTCTGGATTGTATGATTTCAATAGAATAAACCTGAACACTGGTGGTTAATTCAATGTATGGTAGCATTCACTCTCCACAACCTTTTAAAGAGTAATAACTTACTTTCTGTATGCGTTTCTAATTAATGTGCATCAGGTCCATTGTTTTAATTCTCTTCGTCTGATAATGGATGGCTGTTTTCCCGGATTCTGTAATCAGTGACCATACATTGCTAACAGCACACACTTCTAATTCTCTCTAGCAGATTTGTCAATTTTGTTCTGCTCATTTTTTTTCCGGAAGTCTCTAAAAGACTCTATTCTTGATTGATGACTACAGAGGAATTCATCCTTGGGGATAAACTCGTCGGTCTTGGTTGGGTGTGCTATACAGACCCAAAAGCCTAGCATCATTCAGTACACTGAGTCAGATGTTTTGAACATGAATTATGCCTGCAACTGTTTATATTGATATAAAAATGAGTTTATATCAATAACCAAATTATTTGTCAGAGTTCAAATGGGAAGTATGGAACTGAAGTGATGGCTAATCACCATTAAAAGTGAAATTATCTGAAATTGTTCAAAGTAGGATGGGAAAGAAATAAAAGATTTTTAAAATGGAATTTTATTTCTTTTCCAATATTTTTGTAAAGTGTACTGTGTAAATTGCTGAAAGTTGTAGCAGAATTAATCATCGTTACTGGTGTATGCTGATCTGTGTTGGTTGGCTACACTTTGAGGTTATACTAGCTCCTATTATTGATTTCACTCTATAAGCAAAGGCAACACTGAGAAAAGCCAACTGATGTACAAGACACTTTTCAGGCGGCTCTGTTTTTTGTCTTCGCCCTTCACAATATGCAAACTGGTAACTTTTGGTTAAAAAAAAATAAAATCATGTCTTCCTGCAGGCCATAGAGACCCACCTCATACGAAAATCAAGCGGGGGACTGACATACATTGCTGAGTGGAAGGGTGGACTGCTTGAACACAAGATGGGACATCTCACTTGTTTTGCTGGAGGCATGTTTGCTCTAGGAGCAGATGGAGCACCTAGTGACAAGACAGGCCATCACATAGAGCTTGGTGCTGAAATTGCTAGGACTTGCCACGAATCCTATGATCGTACAAGTAAGTACATCACAGCGTTCATTTTCACAGTTTGGCTTTGTGAAGGCAGCCATTGGTATTATATGCATAATGGTGAATGAAAGTTGAGTCGTGGTGAAAACTCTTAATCTTTTCTGATTAAATGCTGGTTTACTCCATGAGTAACTCCAAGAATGGCTACTCTGTTTTATAAATAATTGCTGTGCATCTGAATCATAGCCTACTCACTGTACTCGCTGTAGTGATTAAAATGACAGCTTTTTTTCTTCTTTTCCACTTTGTCAATTTCTGTGTAGCTAAAAACAAGCAAGGGAGGGAATCTGATCATCTATGCATCAATATAGCTATTAATTATGCTTTATGCTCCAAAAAATATTTTATTCTCAGTGCTGTTGGTACAATGCTGCAAACAAAGAATTGCACAAAGAAAGTGGATTTTTGTGCAGGAAATTTCTTTGGATTCTTTTATCTTCTTACAAAAATAATCCTGGCAACATTTCAGGTCACAGAGTCTAATTTCAAGTTTAACATAGAAAAGTAAATATCCTCATCTTTTAAACAAAATCTAATATGTTGTTAGTTATATGAAGCCTTCCAGAATGCAAATGGTAGCATCACTCTTCAGACTGGAGCTGCTGTTTAAGGTATTGATGAAGACTAGCTCTTCAGTATTGTGAATTATTTATTGCAGCACCTCCTGTTAATACTTCATATCTTTCAGAAGTTATATACCTTTTGGGTACCTTTTGTGTATGCCTTGTGTCATGAAAGGATAGTTGATTTGGCAGGTTATGTGATTTGAAACCTTTTTTAATGTATCTACTTTTATACTGGCTAGGCATGAAACTGGGACCAGAAGCCTTCAGATTTGATGGTGGTGTTGAGGCCATTGCTACAAGACAAAATGAAAAATACTACATCCTGCGACCCGAAGTCATAGAGACCTACATGTACATGTGGCGGCTCACTCACGACCCAAAGTACAGGCAGTGGGCATGGGAAGCTGTAGAGGTAATGTTCTACAGTAGTTTTTTCTTATTAAATCCCAGTATCTTGTTAAGCGAGCTATTGCACAATATCTGGATTTTTTTTAGCAGTTGGAGGGTAAATATGCATTTTAAATCAGTAATATCAACTCAAATTTCCAGAGATTCATTTACTGTGTCTAGATAGTACCAAACATTTTAAAATTGCATCATTTATAAAAGCATAGGTAATATGGATTGAGCTCCATTAACGATAACAATCTCATCAAGGTTTAAATTTCTGTGTCCCACAACCTTTGAGCTTCAACCAGTTATGCTGAATCTAACTATTTGTGTTTGTCTAACATGAACCTTCCAATTGGGCAACTAGTCTGTACTGCAAGAATTGGCTTGCCAAATCCATCATTTCCCTTATTGCAGTGTTTAATCACTCTTACTGTTAGATATGAATGCCATTGGATTTACCTTGTTTTGTCCTCCAGGCATGGGTTCATATTATGCTTCTAGAGTTCACTTATTTTCTCCTCACAGTGATGTTGCACTTGTTAAATTGTCTGCTTTTCAGTCTTCCTTTGGGATTTCTAAGCAGATTGAGCCCTTACAAGAAAAATAGAGGAGGCTGAAGAACATTATTTTTGTTGCTCTATATCCAGCTACCTGGATCCCTCTACAGCAACAAAAATCTATAATTGTATTCCATATTCACCCTCTGAGATACTGAATGTATCTCAAATGTTGCGCAAATGGTTTGGTAATTAGATATTCTTGAAGAATGAAATTTATGATAAAATCTGCTTTCCATAAAAGAATATGCAGTAGCACTAACTGTACTTCTGCTCTCCAACTCCTCATTGTTTGCATTTTCTGTGCAATTCCATATCTGCATTAACACTGTATTCAGCTTGGTAGACTGTGGTTATTTAGGACAATTTATTTGCCTTCCTCAGGTGTTGGCTGTATATGTCTTCAAATAATATGTTTGAGTTACTGATTCAAAAGCAATTTCTTTATAAAAACCTCTAATTTAGAGTGCTGCTCCCTTACTTTCTTCTTTGCTAACACCACCCATAGGCGCACATTTTGCTACTGGACTCTTCCCAGGCAGATTATAGTTGGAATGTTTAAAATGACTCCTTATGGAAGTCATCCCACCAGGCTTCAGCAATGCCAAGTGTAGGATGTTCCTTCTCTAGGAGATGATTTTCCTGACTCATTGTTGCTGCCCACACTGATAACATTGTTATAAACAATTGAAATGCTTTCCTTATTATTGTTCTTTGCCCTGTTGGTACAGTCCGTTTGTATTTATTTCAAGTTTGTACGCTCATTTACCTTCTCAGTGCTCTCCATGTGTTCCGTGTTTAACATTCTTGTGGTTGCTCTTGTTTGGCTCTAATGTAATGAGTTAGAGCCCATCTGTGGCAGATGCAGCTGGCCCCATTCGGGAAGGGCCCATCCTCCACTGTCCTACTGTGCAGCTGAGTGTTTCACAAAAACAAATCTTGCAACTTCACAGAAGTCATACAGTCGGTTGTAGGTTTCAAATATTTCCTTGTTTCTTCTCTCTACTTCCTTGATATTTATAGCCCCTACAGCTCCACCTGATACTATATTTTTTGTATCTCCAGTCTCTCCATTTTTGCTTTGGAGTTTGCTTTACTGCCTCAGTTTGAGTCCAATATCATTCTGTACATACTTCAGTGTCTGGAGAAAATGCAATTATGACAAACAGCAACATCCACTGTTACTGAGTCAGAAAGATTTTATCAGCTTAGCTCATGAAAGTCTCCCTTTCTGCATTATAAATGTGGCACATATTTTGAATTCACAGCACTTTGTTTTTTTCCTTTATGATACTTTGAGACTGACAGCCAGTGTTCACTTTACTTGATGTTTTCCATTACTAGCATAAATGATCTTAGCCACCCTCATTTTCAGAGGACTACTAATTTAGAATGTGTTTCGTTGTATCTCCCCACCCATTGCTACTCCACCGTAAGTGGTAAGTGTGAATGTTGCTGTATTCTGAGGCAGAAGGTGTGGGCACAAAAGGACACCACTGCCAGATAATGGGTGGTTACAACCAATAGACTTTTTATGGTGCTAATGCGAGATGTGAATGTTCTGTTCCTTTAGTTTAGTGCAAAGTAGCTTTGAGGGGTAAGATACTTCACCAGGTAGATACCACCAAAGAGCTAACATGGTGCAAGTTATCCTCCTAGTTTACATCACAGCAGTGTGTTCAGCTGCCCATATAGTATCTCCCTACAATTAACTCTGTTGATCTTTGTAACTACATTAGAGTACAAAAAAAAAAAAGGCAATTTGCTTTATTTTACCTCATCCTGATTAGAATGCAGATGTTTCCTTGAATAATAGCTTTATCCTTCAAGTTCAAGTTCTCCTTCTGTTGTGCCTCAGAAAACATAATCTTGTGTTTGACATTGAAAATCCAGACACAGATTCAGCAATTTGAATTCATTGCAGATTCAAATAGATGAGAGAAAAGGACTACCAGCCAGGGGAAATTACTTGTTTAAACTTAAGTATATTTGTCACTTAGTAAAACTGTCCAAGAAAATTAAAGAACCTAAACACACACAAGAAAAGACAAATAGGCCTGTTATATTTTTAAAGGATATCTCCTGGAGAAAAATTTGTTTTAAATATACAATAGGCAGCTTACTCTCCAGTGAAAGCTATGGAGAACCTGACATGCAAGCTAAATATATGCAGATAGCTAACGAGGACTCCAGCAAAAACAAGGAAATGGAGGATATTTACTCACAGCAAGACACAGATCTTTAACAGCTTTTAGAGCAGGTGGAGGTGATAGATACCTCAGTAATCATTAGTGACTTTTAGTCCCATCTTTCATCAGAAAACACTTATTCTGCCTGTTTGCTTGTTTTTGGACATATCTTCTGCCCTTTCATAGGTTTCTGCCATACGTCGTTTGAAATGCAGCATCTTTCTCTACAGAAAATCTATATGTCTTGTAGTCACTTCAGTGATATTTGTAATAACTTCAGAAATGGAGGAACTAGCTGTCGGATGGAGTTAGAACCTTTCATCTCCTCATCAGGGGTTTGATAAAGCTTCAGGTATTTCTGCCTGAAGGTTGTTGCTCCAATACCTACTTCCAGAGTGAGCACCATGTAAGAGTAGTGTGGTCCTGAGAAGGCATAGTAATCCATCGTGCTTACCGTCATTTGCCTTTTGACAAATTATTTAGGGCTAAAGACAATTTTCTGGATTTGTTTTTGAATAATGAGTTGTGTTTTAAATAAAATTATCATAGGCTCTCTTCAAGATTTTCTTCACTCCTTTATTTTACTGCATCATACCAGAGATGTACAGTGTAAGAAAAATGAAGAGGCTAAAAATATTTTGACCTCGTTAAACAGGTCAATTAGAAATAAAGAGAAATGACTATTTTTAAACAAAGAGCAGTGATAAGAGAACTAATATTCAAATAAAGTATTATATAGCTGTCTCCTTAAAGAATTTACAGCTCCTATATAGGCATAGCTGTGACCTTTCTAATGCAAACACCTGTCGAAAATAAAGAAAAGCAGCAAAGTTTGTTAAACAGTACACCTTTCTATGCTTCCAGCACCAAGTATATGTGGTTTTGCCCTTCTGTACACACTCTCCCACTGATCTTTTTCCTCTTTCAAAATTAGCTGGTCATATAGAACATTTCTGTGGGCAGAAAAAAATGGGATGTTTAAATGATCTGTGTGCTCTTTGTTATTCTAAAATAGGAATCGGTCATTGTTTCACATCTTTTAGCTGAATACACAGTTCTGAAACTAGTTAAAGGAAAACACATTCTTATTCTTACATCTAAAACACTGCATTAAATCGAGCCAGATACTAGCTTTCTGTCTACATCTGTGTAGCAAAGATTTTTCAGAAAGGTATCAAAGAAAAATAAGACCTACTGCAGAAAAGAAATCCAGTTACAGCCCAGTATCAGAGGTTTCCCAATTAAAATTTAAATGATTGCAAAGACAAACTCGGTCACTTACACAGAAAATGGCTTCCCTTTTTCGAAACTTCTGACAGAAGGAAAAGACTGATCTTAATCATAGCATCCAATTCAATCACAATAATTTTTAAGCACTGAGATATGGCGAAGGAAGGTGTATGTGACAGGATCTCTGAAGGCTATATAGACAAGCCTGTGATAGAGGGGATACCCTATCAAAAACAGGAAAAAGAAAATAAGTTAAAGGCCATTTATCTTTACATCCACACATCCCTATATCTTTCCTTCTGAAAACTGGTTTGTATTCACCTCTTTTATTAATTTATCATTTTGATTCCCTTCCTAAATGTAAAACTAGATTGTCTGTGCTTGTGTTTTTAGAGAGATTTCTATCTAGAGCTCTATCTCATTTTCAACTATCTGAAAAAAAAATAGTAACAAGTCTGTCGTACTACAGTGTTATTGTCAAACAAAGAAAAACCTGACAGGACTACTTTTGTTAAACTCATTGTATGTTTTTTATTTTCTTCCTCACCTCTCTTTAGGCACTGGAAAAACACTGCAGAGTAGATGGTGGCTATTCTGGCATTAGAGATGTTTACAATAATCATGAAAGCCATGATGATGTGCAGCAAAGTTTCTTCCTTTCAGAGACACTCAAGTAAGTAAAGAAAGTTGATTTTCATTAATATGAAGTAGTACTATGTATCATCTTTACAGATAAGTATTTACCATTAGTACCCTTGACATTCACGTAACAAAAATCTGACTGAAATAGTACAGCTTTTCTTAGGTGACAGGAAGCCAAAGTGCCTTTTTTTTTATTCTATATCAACAATATCAACTAAATTCTTTGACTTTTGGAAATTATCTTTACTTCTGTTAAAGTTACTTGATAGTCTTTGGTGAGATATTACATCTCCTAGCTTTGATAGGATCTAATTATATATGCCAACACTAGGGAAACAAATTGTATAGGCAGAAGACTTCTCAGGCTTGTATTGCATGCTTTTCATTTTAAAACTACAGACCAAGAAAAAAAGAAGTGAAGTTGCATGGTAAGCTCACACAGCCTGTTAAGAGGTAAAAACAAAAGCCTTCATTCTCTATCACCATCTCCTAAGGTTTTAATTAAATAAAGGAAGTGCTGTCCTGGTCTCTTCACTTTTTTTCCTATATAAGAGTAAGTTGCAAAGACGAGAAAGAAGCAATCATGTCATTTCAACAGAAAGTTGAAATTATGAAATACATTTATGTATATAGTAGCATTTCTTTTAGAGAGTGTACTGCCTCCGCTATACCTTTTAAATAGGCTGAACGGATTTAAACCAACAGCAGCCTTCAGGGAAGGATGGTGATTGAGAATAAACTTTCATTTGCTAAGCAGGCTTTCCTCCCTAAGCTGTCTTCAGTAATCATGCTATAATAGCTAATACAATGTACTGTGACACTAAATAAAACGACGAAATTTTTAATTCTTTACTGTTGGGTTTAACAGACCCTATCCTAGCAAATGGCTATCCAAGCTATTGGTCCTAGTGTTAAGACCTAGTTTTATTCTTTAAAAATACCGAGAGACAGATGTTGCTCTCAGAAGTAAACCAGGATTGGACTAAAGAATTTTCATTCCTACACCTTGATATATGTGGATATTCAGGAAGAAAAAGATGATATTGTTGTATATGATCAAAACTATATGTAATAAAATTACCAAGGATTAAGTGGAAGTGAAATGAACTGATATTTAACCTTGGTAATCTAAACTTCTTTGTCTCCTATCAGAATAGAGTTGTTGTTCCACTAGTCTCCAGTTGGTATTACCCTCTAGTCCAACCTGAATTGAGTAGCCCCGTGGCTTTGTGCTAACCATTATTATGCTAGGACTTATGTTTTTGGTTTTGGTCAGCTGGTCCCATTGATAGATTCATCTATAGAAATCAGGTATTTGTTTGATTGAAAATGATTGTAGTTTCATTTTCCTGATGTAGTCATATTTCCTGTTTTTTTTTCTTGCCAGGTACTTATATTTGCTGTTTTCTGATGACGATATTCTTCCATTCGAA
Source organism: Cygnus atratus (assembly GCF_013377495.2). NCBI lineage: Eukaryota > Metazoa > Chordata > Aves > Anseriformes > Anatidae > Cygnus > Cygnus atratus. Next base: position 53,392,004 of record NC_066364.1, on the reverse strand, counting down.
CACTGGGTCTTCAACACAGAGGCTCATCCCCTCCCTATTCTTCATAAAGAGGATGGAAGTAAAGCAGAAAAACAGAAGTAGATCAAGATAAAGTTTTACTTTGTTTCATTCCTTAATGTTTTTCCAGGACTTGGGCTTGTGATTTGATTTAAAGTTCTTGAGTTAGATTTTTAAATCAAGTGTTTTGCAGTCTGTTTTCTTTAACAGTAAATATTTATGAACAGATCCAAACTCTTAAAACTTCAGTCCTCTTACCCAGCTGAACCACTTCTTAGAAGAGAAATACATCTCTCCAGATTTTGTTAGGCTGCTATGTCATCTTGGCCAAAAAGAGCAGAGGGTCTGCATGTTACTTGTTTCCTGTTATGCTTTTAATTTGACTGCAAAATTCTTTTCTCCTCTATGAGGAGATGTCTGCTTTAAGCTGTAATATTTTGCCATGTTGCAAAAAGCCATATTGAATTAAGTATGAAGAGCTTTTTTTTTTCCTCTTATTTTGTTCTATGTTAATTTGTTTTGTGTGTCATCCAAGACAAATCTTGTGACTGTGACAGCCTCTTCTTATGCGGGTCTATCATTAGTTGGTAAAGTATCTGATGTATTTCATTGTCAATGAAGTCTACATAGGAATATTTTCATCTCATGCAGACACAACTCTGAAACTGCAATATATGTTGAAGTTAGTCTAAACTAGTTTTTATGGGTTTAGCACATTAGTTATCAGACCTTAGTTTTTCAGGTTCTGATTTAGAATATTGTGAAAGAATAAACTGTTCCGTCCCTTTTCTAAGTGGAATTATTCTCATGTCTTTAGTCAGGCTAATTTGGAGCAAAATAAGATAATTTCTTAGTAAGAAAGGGAGTCTTACCACCTTTATATATTTCGTCCAGTAGCTTTCGTTGGGTTGGATGGTAAAAAGACAACATAAAACTACTCAGTGAATTTCTCCTTGAAGCTGAGCTGAGAATTATACCAGAGGCAATTTGTTTGGTCTTCTTTGACTTTCTCAAACACTCAGATTGGTTCAGACCTGACACCAGCCTTGGTAGTTTATTGTCACAAAGCAATTTAATGTACCTGCGTGAATAAAATCAGACATCCAGATGCCTTGAAGAAAACTTGTCTCCTTCAGTGAGGAGATTATCCAGCATAGAACTAAAACTTTCTGAAAGCACCTAATTTCTCTTCTCTAAGTGGCAGAAATGCAGTGTATTAAAAAATATTCCTTAGATTAGAAACCTAGTTTACTAAGAAAAGTAACAGCTTTGCCAAAAATGTTTTACTTTGTGGTATCACCAAAGGGAAAAAAAAATCAAGTAGAAAAAGGAATTAATTGTGTCTAAGTGTAGCTTGGAGTGGTTTACATCATTTTTAAGTCCACAAGTGTTCTCATTCAGTGACAGGATGACTTTTGTACGTTTTGGGTAGGGTACAACACCTGGCTTCCCATTCTGAGAAAGCACGTTATCGACTGCAACAAAACAAATGTGGTTCTGAACAGTTGTCATCTTTAAACGTAGTAAGCTATCTCACATGTCCAGCATAGCTGACCGGAGCTGAGGAAGCAAATTTGCTGAAGCATTGCAGAGTACATTTCACTACCTTTTTCTGTACTGATAGAGGTCTGCAGTGTCGGCTTTACTTACGCGGAAACCAAGAGCAAAGATAACTGATGACATTTTTATATATATAGCAGCTGGAGGCTGACCCATAAACTTTACCCTCTGGAGCGTGTAAAGACAGCGCTGCCTATCTGGTTCCACCACAGACAGAAGACAGCGTCTGCCACATGAGCTGCCAAAAACCTTTCTGTAGGGTTTTTTTTTAGGCAAGAGCATCTCCAGTGATGCTGATCCTTCCATCAAAGGACTGGCAGAGCTCTGCAGTCATACATGAAAGTTAATAGAAGGACCCTGCTAAGCCTGTGCATCCCAGTGCAGGGAGAATGAACACAAATAACATCTGCCTAATATAAAGCCTGCTTAGATGGAATCAGCAACTTGGCTTGAGACTTTTTGCTTTACTGCATTTTTTCCTTTTTTTTTTTTTAAAGTATGGATTCTCTCATGTCACAGTAACAGCTTCAGAACAAGTGAGGATGAATCCTTGACTCTCCTATGCTGAAAAGCAGAATTTCCACTTATTTTGATAATCCAGAATTTGTATCTTTGAAGTTCTATGGTATTTCATTGTATTTCTTCAGAAACTATATTTATAATGGACTTTTTTTCCCCTCCAGTTACCACAGGAAAATTATAGCTATTAAGTAAAACAAAATCCCCTTCCCTCTTTAGCAAGTAATAGTAATTATTTTTGTCTTAGTTATCTTTATTAGGTCACCTGCTGCTGCCTACCACATGGTTATGCATGTGCTGCTATAGGCCTCATATCAGTTAAATAACTGCAATAGCTCAGACAAAAGTCTTTGAGAAATGTGTTTTGTAAGCCTCTTTTTACATGTTTTTCTTAACCACAATATGCTTCCCCCAGATGTGTCTAGTGACCTTGTGTTTATTTAATGAGCTTAACAGAAACGATGGAGAACCAAATAGCTCTTCTCCTTGTTTCAAAAAGCAGGCATACAAACCTCTTGTATGCACTGGGTCCTATGTACTTAAATATATACATCATGACTGTTCACTTGTAATACAGACATTCAGTATGAATTTTATTTTATTTTTTAGTTTGGGAGTTAGGATGATTTGAAGGAGCACAAATTTGATGTGACTGGTATTGGTATTCAGGTTGTATGTACAAACTGCACTATACTGTACTTATTGTAAACAAATGTAAGTAGACGAGAAGATTGTACAATGTGTAGATCTGCCAAATGTAAGAAAAAAACTTTTCATAAATGGAGAATATATTGATTTTTTTTTAAATAACCCCAAAACACCAAAGCTAGAGCAATCATTTTGAAACAGCCAGTACTTACCAGCGGTTGTTAGATTACTAAGATAACATTCATTTTATTTCCCATTCACTTAACCAGCTGTGTGGAGTGGCTACTGATGGTCACTTCATGTTCCCAGTCATTCATAAGAGCAAAAGAAATTGCTTTATGGAGCGGTATTATCTTTGCCTAAACACACTTGCCTATACTTTTTCCATTTCTTTGTAGCAAAATAATGCATTTAAATCTGCATACGTTAAGTCATAAGAAAGAAATCATTTTAAAAGGCACCCATGCTGTTTCATGAAAAAAAATTGTTTTGATAGTTTGTGAAATACGTATTGCATATGTGTTGGTTGTACACAGATTTTTGCAATGCACAATGGCTCACGGTTTCTATGGTGACTTCATCATACATATTCTCCATTTCTATGAGGCATTTAAATTGTTTTTGATTTGTACATAATCCATTTAGTCTTTTCATCTTTATATAAATCCTGAAATTATGGAATACATAATAGATCAAGATGCTTAATTTTTAAGAACTTATATTTGTAAAAATTTCTCTATTGTGAATAAAGTCTTTTAATATATCTGTTCAACTTGTTATAATTTTTCTTAAGTGCGCTGCAGAAGTAACTACAGTAATCTGCTGCCTAGCCTGCTTTGGCTGCTATACTCATGAATTTTTGTCAGGAGATTGCTTTGATGCACAGTAGTACTCTGTATTTGTTAAGATACTTTTGTTAATACTCAATTAATGTTAGTCAGTGCACAGAATTGCTACCACAAAAAATCAATTCCTAAAAATTGTTGCTTATAGAAACTTATTCTCCCAAATGTATTTTAGTAGAAAGTAAGCTTTCTAAGGAAAGTCAGGAAGCTTGGAAGTCAGAGGTGACAGGCAGTAAGCAAACTGAAGATCAAGTCACTCAAATTCACGTTCTGCACAGCACAAGCTGGCTTCAGCTAAATGCCATTTAGGAACAAACACCAGAGCTGAGATGACAAGGCTGTTGCAAGGCCCAGTGCTACATGATCTGGTAATGAAATACTATCGTTAGCCCATGCTCCAGAGGAGAGAGAAATAGTTGTCATAGGAACTGTAACTACATTTTGTGTCAGAAGGCTGTGTCGTTAAGATCTCTGATCTAAACCTTGGAATAACAGCCACGCCTCACAGATAAGCTTATTTGTTTTCTCCGTCTAGCAGAAAGCATTACCCAAAGATGATAGTAAAATAAACTGCTGTGATTTCACAGAACAGTCTCAGAAGCATCTATTTCTGTCAAAGGACTTACTCATTAGACCCGCTTAAGTAATTTTTGAGGGTAGCTATTAGATGTGGCGTTTCATTTTCCAGAATAGTTGCGGGTGTGCAGCTGTAGAGTGCAATCCTTGTGATGGTCAGAGTGCAGTCCCTGCCTGAAGCTGGCTTCAGGGCCACACAAAATGCTCAACAATTTAAACATGAGCAAATGCAAAGCTTAGTGCAGCATAAGAGATGTAAATACACGTCTGGGTTTGAATGTAGACCCTTATGCACAGATTTGGTCTCTTGCTTGAGCAGTAATTGGATGGTTAGAGTGGTTTCTTTTCTGCCAGGGGAAAGGAGCTAGGACTGGGCGGACAATTAGTCAAGATAAACAGGATTTGCACCACTGTGTTGCCCTACGGCCTTGCTCTAGTACGAGAGTAACCCGGCACCATAGGACACCATCTGCTACGGAAACAGCCCTTCAGTTGATCTGCCTTAATCTTGGGATTAGTCTGTCCTGGTTGATCTCAAATGCAGGAGGAAAAATCATGCATCAAAAAACAGGCTGCCAAACCCAGGAAACAGTCCCACAGACAGTTCATGCCTGACTACTGGGAGAAGGCATCAAAATACAGGGTTTTTTTGTTCCCTCTTGGGTTCATGCAGTCAAACATGCACACAGCAGTGGCTGCCACAAGTGACGCAGCTGCAGAACAGATCCAGTTAGTGACCAACATGCTGCTAGCATTCAACCATACTTTAAAAGTCTGTGCTTTGCCCCTTGTTTCTCAGGTATCAGCTCCACTTTCTGTACCAGCTCTCACTTACGTTCTAATTAAAGTCGCTGTAATCAACCTTCCCTTTGAAAGCCCCTCTCTAAAACACTCACACGCTCGCCAAACTTTCTGTGCATACTCTGTGGCCTGTTCATGAAAGGTTCCTTGCCTTTCACAGTTCCCACATTGACATTTTACAGGATGTTCCCTTGTTACTGACCTTTTGTCCCCACACTTCAGTTGTGCATTGCCTTCACACCATCACTCAGCATAGCACAGAGCTACTATTAGTCTTTAGTACCTCAAGTTAAAAAAAAAAAAACTAAATAATCATACTGATGATTTATTTTAATATTTATTGTTTATTTTATATTTATCATATTCTAGCCGTTAAACTGCTTACCCAGGAGCTACAGCACAGGTGTTTGCTGGTACTACAGAAGCGCCAAAATTTTATTATTTCAGCCACAGGGATAGTTAAAGGATTCTGGTGTTACAGACAGTGATCCTACAGTATATTAGCCAAATACATAATTAAATGGATGAACAATTGGCTGACAGGTTGGGCTCAAAGGATTATAGTAATGGGTTACACCAGTCTGGCGGTCAGTCAGTGGGATTTTGCAGGGCTCCATTTTAGAGCCAGTTCTCTTTAATGCTTTCTTGAATGATTTGGATAGAGAACTCACAGATATACTAAGTCTGCAGACACTACTAAATTGGGAGGAGCAGTCGACTCCCTTGAGGGTAGAAAGGACTTGCAAAGAGATCTCAAATTAGAGGGCTGGGAAATTGCCAACAAAATGAAGTTCAACAAGAACAAGTGCCAGATTCTGCACCTGGGACAGAGCAACCCTGGCTATACATACAGACTGGGAGGCGAGTGGGGGGTTGGGGGGGGCGGGGCACAGGCGAAAGGCTGGAGAGCAGCATAAAACTATTAGAGACATAAAACTATTAGAGGGTGCCCAAAGGGCTATGAAGATGATGAAAGGTCTGGAGGGCAAGACATATGAGGAGCGCCTGAGATCTGAGGTCCCTTGGTTTGTTCAGCCCAGAGCAGAGCAGGCTGAGGGGAGGCCTCATGGCGGCCTGTAGCTCCCTCACGAGGGGAGCGGAAGGGCAGGCACTGAGCTCTGCTCTCTGGGGACAGCGACAGGACCCGAGGGAACAGCATAGAGCTGGGACAGGGGAGGGTCAGGCTGGGGGTTAGGGAAAGGTTCTGCACCCAGAGGGTGGTCGGGCACTGGGACAGGCTCCACAGGGCAGTGATCATGGCCCCAGGCCTGTCAAGAAGCATTTGGACAATGCTCTCAGACTAGGGTCTGATTTGTGTGTGTCCCTGTGCTGAGCCAGGAGTTGGACTTGATGATCCTTGTGGGTGCTTCCAACTCAGGATATTTTATGATTAGGGTGTGTGATTTTAAAAAGTTCACCAGCACAAAGGAGCACAGAGGCAATAGCAGATGGGACACCAGGTATACCTCCTCCTGGCTGATCCCAGGCCCACAGAAGGAACCATCAGCCCATCAAAGGCCCATCTCCATATGCTCAGAGGAGTACAGGGGCACAAAGGCAGTCAGGAATTCAAGGAAAGGACTAAGTAAAGGAGCCCCTCAGCCCCAGTGTCTAGGTGTGCTGCTCATCAGGGTGAGTCTGTGGTGCTCCCACCAACTGCTCTCAGGAGCACCTTTTGGACTGGGACAGGGGTTGGGGCAGCAGCACTGCCAAGGTGCATTCACACAAAGAACATTTTGGACTTACAGTGAGCACAAACAAAGCAAAGCTTGCACAAGAACAACCCTCCCAGGAGCACAGACAGCCTAGGCACTGCTTGTACAACTCAGGAACCTGGTCAAGTCACTTGGTTCCTGTGTAACCAATGCCAGGAGAAGAATGGAAAGCAAAGAAGGGTAAGAACTAGCAGGCTGAGAGCACAGGAACTTCAATGAAAGATGCTAGAAAAAAACTGGGAGCCTCTAAAGAAAAGGAAGTTTCTTATTTCCTCCTTTTCTCACGAAGCACCTTTATGCACTAAGTGTCATTGCAAGAACACAGATAGACAGAAAACCAATTAAAATACACCATCATGGTCCAATGGGACAGATACAGGAAAAAGTGAGTTTATCATCTTATTGATCACCTCTCTTCTGACACCCACAGATGCAAACACAGGAGAGAAGATAAGGCAGGACCTACACGATGAGCAATTATCTGGGAGGCCTCTCCAGGGTCCCTGAGCCAGAAAGAAGTCAAGCAACGCAGAAGTGCGTCTTGCTGTTTCTGTAAGGGCCCTTGACTACTGAGGTAAAATTTCCACTGTGATACTAAGTTCTCGAGTGAAACCAGTTGGCGTTGCACCCCCATCTAAAGACAAGAAAAACTACACTAAGTTACAGGAAATTGAGGGTACAGAGAAAAAACAATCCTGTTTTTCAACTTGGCATTCTTGTCTCACACTTCACTGACTGAATAACCAATGAAGTACTCCTCAGTTTTTCCTTAGATCAGCATTTTACTGGACAAACGTATTCAATTTATATTGTCCACATCTTACTTTAATTCAAAGACTGAACATTTCTCAATAAAAAAAAAAAGTGAGAGTACATGTAGGCTCTGTTATTGTTTTATAGCAAGGCATATTTACAGATCTAAGCAATCATTGTAACTATCCACTTTCAAAGTAAGATTTGATAAAGTTTAACATAAATCTCATATAATTCTCATTTCCTTCTGTTCCAAGGCAAAAAGGAGGAGAAAGGAACAGCCTCACACTGGATGGACATTTTCTGACTGGGGAGTTATTTGGTTGCCTCATGGTCACAACTTGTCTGGGGGCACTTCTCTCTTAATACCTACTATCAGTGTGCTAACTGTGGAAATTTTCTTGCACCAGTGAGCATTTTTCTTTCTTGAAGTAACTTATACAACAAGAAAACCAGGCCCTTTTAAATCAACAGCCAACCTCCCATTTATTTTAGTGAAGTCAATTTTTCACCCAGACAAAACAATTTCATAGAATTTTGTATGGAGATTTATGAAGCAGATACAGCCTAAGGAAACTCCTTGAAAAGAAAGTATAGGTGCCCTGTCTTTTTTTTTTTTTTTTTTTAAATATCCTATGGATGATCTATTTTTCAAATGTGGTTATTTCAGAAAATAACTGTGTGAATTTATTCTCTCTGAGAAAACTATCCATTTTCCATCATTCAGAGCTACATTGTACCAGCTGAAAACATATCAGTGCCTTCAGTTCAACAGATGTTTGGCTTCTTTAATTAAAGTGTGCATGTCTTCACATGAATGGCTTCAAAAAGATTTGAAACTTTCTTTTTTCTATCACTCTGAAATGTTTTCATCCATCACCACATCTCCATCTCTTTTCTTCATCCTCTCCTATAGATGCCAACATCTATAAAGCAGAATCTCCACCTTCCACAATTTGCATACAAAATCCTACAGCCTCTTTGTATTTCTCAGAAAAGATTTAACTGCCAGGCACAACACCGAGTTCGCATTTTGTGAGACTCCATTAATTTTATAAAATATGCTGCAGAACACTTGTAAGCACACCATAAATATTATATATTAAAATAAAACTACACTTGTCAAATAAGAGACCCTTTTGAGATGCATTATTAATAACAACCATTTATACTCTATAATGCCATAAACGGAGAGCAAGTTATACAGACATTCTCCTCCTGAAAATTTTCACAATAGAAGATACGATAAATGTAAGTCACTGGGCAATTATTCAAACAAGAAAAGGGCATAGGGAGATTAATGGTGAAAAGAATAAGGTAAAATGAGTTGCTGAAAGCATTGGGTTGGCGAGGAGACAACAATGTAGCTTCCACAAGCAGAAGCCACAAAGCAGAGCAAGGTGCACTTAAAAATCACCCTCAGACAGATCAAGTGAATTATGGTGGGAATGGTGCTACCATCTCAGAGGTGCCTCCTTCTCAGGGCCTGAGGATGGGCAAACTAAGCAGGAAGCTAGAGCCCCCCGCAACATAGAAGTCAACCATTGAAAACATGACCTGCTAACTACAGCCAGAAACAAACAAACAAACAAAAGATCATTACTCTGATCTGAGCTGGCATTGCAGGCTGCCTCCTGTCCTCTCGCCATGCCAAAATTCACCTCCCTCTCTGTAGCGTGACCCTGTGTTTGGTGCTCCTCCATGGCACACGTGGGTGCTGCTAGCATGAAGGGACCCATCAGCCTAGGAAAGCTAAGAATATTCTTGCATAGCTTTCTTTTCCTGGCTTATTAAAATGCAGTACATGTTGTGTTCACTTTCTGTCTTACTCTGTGTTAAAATAACAAAAGAAACAAGCAAAACCCATGAGTTAATAATTCCCCCCAACCTCCCCTCCCCGCTCCAGTGATGGCAGTCACGGGTTGTTGATTGCTCTTCAATGCAAACATCACTCAGCAGGTTTTACTGATCTCCCTGGCTCTCTGCGGAGCCTCAGACACTTCACAGCCTGCTCGAACCCCTCACTGGATTTGCCCTTTTGCTGTTAGGTAGGTAGCTACAGACTTTCTTCAAGTGAATCTCCTAGAGAGATGCACACAGACCTTTTAAAGGTTAGGATGGATAGAGATTTCCCTAAGCTCATATGGCTCTTTCCTGGCTGCCCAGACCAGCCTCTGAGCATTTGTACAGCTAGCTGAGTTTGAATAGGCTTTTCCAGTCCCGGTGGTATTGCACAACCCAGCCTGCAAATTGATAGGATTAGTGCTGGTCCAGAGTGATCACTGCAGATTTCAGCAAATCCCAGGCCAGAGCTGTCTGTAGTGCTTAGTGATGAGCCAAAAACTGTTGTAAACATTATTTACAGGTTTGCAGCATGATGAGCAGATTAAAAGCAGAGAAGCAGAAGGGTACTATGGCCACATCAGCATCTTTTGAGTAACTTAGGGGAACATTTTAGAGGCACAAGTCATCTTACTGTCTCCAGCTACCAGCAATAAGCTGTGAATCATTCTTCTTTAAAGTGCAGTTTGCACCTAATCACCAATCAGAGGAATGAGGAACCCCACAAAAAAATGAAAATAGAACCATCGTTATATTAATTACTGATAATGTAAGGTTTAGCAACTCCATTATAGACTGTAATATCCCAGCTCCAAACAGACCAAGAGTAACAACTTCTTATGAACCAAAATAGGAATAGGTCAGTCTCAACATTTAGCATTCCTAAGAGGGTAAAAATGCTGAAAGCTACATAGTTACACAGAAAGTGGACATTTTTATTTTTTAATCAGTTCACACCATTGAACAAACATCATCTGCAGTGTGGAAATACTGAATTTTAGATCCCACCAACTTTTATGAAGCACACACTCTTGACCCTTCTAAAAGGGGAGCCTGGGTCAGAGCCCATCCAGCTCACCCTCAAACCTCCTCTTTTCTCCCTCTGCCCCACCTTCAGAACAAAACCAAACACAAAACCACAACAAAACCCCTTGCCTTTATCCTTCACAGTGGGAAACAAATTGCTCCAAAGCCAATTTATGCAAAATCCGTAGCTCATTTCACACATTTTTCACATCCACCTCCTGCACGCCAGGTCTCTCCCGTTTCAGGCCATGTGTAGGCCTCAACATGGAGCCTCTGGCCAGCCCGCACCACAGAGCAGCCTTGTCTGTCCTTTAACTCAGGGGCTTTGCCAACACTCTCATTTGTAACAAGGGGAATTTCTTCTTGCAGTTTTACTCAGTCTCCTCTTTATTGTTGTTGTTGGTGGATTGTTGTTGTTTCTAGGGAAAGAACCTCTCAGGCACGCTTCATTTGTGCCTTCAGTCCAGCTTATTTGTCAAAGGAGGTACCTTAGAGAATCTTGTACTTCATCTAAGTCTCAGAACACCTAGTCCCATTGGCCCTAATCTTGTTATCTATAATGTATCTTTAAAACCAAGGGATATTTGCTTTTCCTTCAGGATTATTTTCAAGCCTGTTTTCCACTCTCACCGTGCCCAGGACAGATCTGAAGGCTGAAAAGCACTTATGGAGCAAATGTATCAGCCACGGGAGCAGAAAAGAGAGGGAGGGAAAACTCTTATTAAAACATGGCAATAGACTAGCACCACACTGGAGTCCTATTTTCCGGTGCTTCACACTGGGAAGAACAAAACCCTCGAGGAACTCGCCAAGAATTAGATCTGTATTTACAAAAGGGAGCATTTACACCAGGCACACAAAATGACTCACCCGGGGTTATGCAGGCAGGCAATCCCCCTCAGCACAGCTGCCAATTCTTAACTCTGTGCGGCTTTCCAGCCGCTAAACAATATTCTTTCTCCCACCCCCGTGTAAGACATGAGCCAATTTTACTTTTATGAGACTAAATTACCTCTATTCATCTCCTGTCATGGTAAATGAGTTACTAGTGAACTCTCATTTCTCAACATTTTATTCACCAAGTCTTGTCTTTATAATTCCATTTACCTGTACGTGAAGAAATACATGCTGTTTATACAAGCATGAATAAATCAGGTGTGATTTCCTTTGCATTAAGTTGCTGTTTCTTTTACTGCAGGCAAAGAGATAAGCATAAGTACTAGTAGAAGAAAGAAAGGAATTAATTTTAAAAGTTTAGAGATTATGGCTAATATTCCTTAAACAGGAAAAAAACGTATTTTCAGTTTCAGCAGGCAGATTCAAAGAGATGCCGTCATGAGGTAACAGCCACAGCACACTTCTCAGCATTCAGGAGCAGGCTCAGGATGCCTCCTGCATCCTCCCTTTTTCTTCCCATTTTGAGAGAAGCAGGAAAACTCTAAAGCCATACAGATCGCTCCACAGGCGGTTGTGTGCAATCGAGAGTCTACACCACGAGAATGTAAGAATAACATTAAATAAATTAAAAGGTGCAAACAAATACCCAAAGAGATACCAGGAAATATTTGTATTCATCCTTCACTTGTTGTTAATACTTTCTTTTTTTTTTTTAAATGCATCCAACAGCACTGCAACATTTCAGACCTGCCTCTACCATGCACTATGAGATGTGTCTGTGTGAAAAAGACGATGGCCTGGCAATGCTCCTGGAAAAAACAGAGTGAATTTCTACCTAAAATTCATTTCTAAACTGCCATTTAGTCAGCCTGTGTTAGTTTGTCCCTCTCCAAGGGCTTTCTAAACCCTGAGGCTGATTTCAACAATTTTTCCCCAAAGATGGAACACTCAAGTCCCACTGACAATTATATGACCAAGTTCTTAAAAATACATAGGTACAAAAAGGGGAGACTATTTATAGATAGCTATAAGTAATTGATCCTACCAGAAAAATATTTTATAGTCAAATGCAGCAGGTGGGCTATCACTGCCCAGTACTTCACAGGAGGAAAACTGTGATGACAAAAAGAAATAAAGGTGGAAGATTCATAAAACAGATGTCATTAATTGCTGCATCCCTGAGCAAAATATTTACCCAACATGGTTAAAAACGTAACCTTGAGGCCAAAACCAGCTGACAGGACACTCCAGTTAGGGGAAAAAATGAAGAATAATTTAAAAAAAGTAAATTAAAAATCAGTTGGGAACTCAGCAAGAGAGACATGGGCAGAGAGGGGACGCAGCTGCACCCCATGGGAGCTGTGGTGCTTTGGGGGTGGCGAGAAGAGTGCTTGGCAAGGGTCAGGGCTATGCTCTACGAGGTTGTGTCTGGAGGGGAAGCAGCACCTTTGAGCAGAGATGCTCCTCTATATGCTACAGAGGGGACAAGGAGCTCCTTAACATCTGTACACACAACCCAGGTATTTTCACCTGGTGGCAGTACCCACAGTGCGCCAGCTCCTTTTCCAAGCCAGAGGGAGGGGCAATTCCTTCCATTAAGGGCTTATAATTTAGGGAAATAAAAATGAAATCTCAATTACTAAATAAGCACTTTGCACGTCTTTAAGAGTTTTGTCTTCCTGTATTGTGACCTTTTTCTGAAAGTAAGCATTTTTTTTTCCTGGTGAGCTGGAAACTGTAGCCACATCAGCATTTCTGTAGCCAAGAATTGAAATATATGTCTTTATATATATCTAAAGATATATGTATACATCTTTTTGAGAACCATGTAAAGGAGATACATATTTAATAACTTTCTCCTTCACTAAGCAGAAATAAGCAAGGTCTTGGGTTTGAGCTTTATTTTAGGGCAGGGATAAGAGGAAGAGAAGGGTCTGTTAGTAAAAAAAAAAAAATAAAATAAAAACCATCTACTACAGTTCAACCGATTTTGAATTCCCAAGTTTTTAATTAAAACATGGATCAAAGTAACAAAGAATGCCAATCAGTAAGCCTGCATTTATCTGCAAACAGAGAGCAAACAGCCCAGAGTTTTCCAAAACCCTCACACTCAGTAGCCCCACAAGGGACAGAGGGGAGCAGCACAGACCTGCTCAGCCAGCTGGGCTGTCAAGTGGCTTTTATTTCCCCATGCAAAAGGTGTTGAGCAGACAGATGATGAGAAGATGGGGGGAGGAGGGCAGACATCAGAGGAAACAGATTCATAAGAATAATTTAATTTAGAACATAAAATTAATCCAACAAAATAGAGGAACAGATGCGAAGGGAGTTGAAACTCCGTCTTGGATCATATCCCCTTAACTTTACTATACCCAGAATCTGAATGCAATCTTATTTATTCATAATATTGAAACCATATTAATTAAGCAATAAAATACTCCAGACAGCTTATTGTTAGGATTATTTACATAATGTGTGTACTAAATGGGGAGGAGGAGAAATTAGTGGCTTCATCCTAAGAGGTGACTAAATGCTGGAGGAAACAATTTCTGGCTTCCTCTAGCTGTTGGAGCACTTACCACAGACAGTTTTTTCAAAGAACTTTGCTAATTAAGAGATGTACTCATATGAGCAAATATTTGGTTATCTCAGTGTTGCTGTTATCACCCCCGTGAAGCTGAGGAAACCAAGGCAAACAGAGAGGAATAAGGAGATCTGAAATATTTTTCCAGCTCTGACCCCATTAAGTAGGCTAAGTCAGTCATCTGCTTTAACCACAAGGTGATTACTGCAGCTATGACAAACAGATACAAATCTGGATCAACCCTCTGGGGAGCGTGCCAGTGAATGTATTGCTTTTCCAAGTGGAAGAGGTGCCCTTCTCTGCTGTGCAATGCAACTGGCGCCTGACCTTGGGCAGCTAACTGTAGATATCAAGGACCCTGCTTTTGCCTCCAAGGTAGCAGAATCATGGTCTCATTGGTAGCCTGCTCCAGACTCCTAGCCTCTGCAAACCAGGTTTGTCTGTCACTACAGAGCTATAGCATACAGGACCCACCTGAATTTTGCCTGTAATTTCTATTTGACAAGCTTATGTGTAACTGAAAGCAGAAATGAAAGAGTTCAACAAATGCTTACCTGAATATTTGGATCAGCAGTCAACATGAAAGTCATTTTCACTGTCCGTGCAAGGAGCTCTCCTACTTTACAACCTCTGCTTCATCTTCAAGTTTCAGGGAGGTAGGTCCACAATTTCTTTCAGTGTGGATTACATTGAGACCTGCTCACCTTAAAGCTAGGTTCAGCTTTGAGGGCCATCATTCACCTTGTAAGTACTTAACAAGCACAGGTCAGGCCATCATGGCCATGCATTCACTACAGAGACAGCTGTGTCTGTGCTCCAGGTGCCTTCACTATATCTTAGTCACCTTCTTTTGAAGAGAGGTCACAGAATCATCCAGGTCAGAAAAGACTTTAAAGATCATCAATTCCAACCAGCAACCTGACCTACCAAGTCCCATCACTAAACCACGTCCCTTAGTGCCACAGTGAATGTGCCATTTTCACCCGAGCTTTTCTTTCTAGTTTTAGTCTTCCTATTCCGGTGTGTAAGCCATTCCTGGCTGAGCAATGAGGATCAAGACCTACCTGTTGCCTAAGCAAGTACACTTAGAGGATGAAGCTGGAATTTGATGTCTCGCATGGGCATGGGCTCTCTGTTCATTGCAAAAAACAGTAGAACAGTGCTTGGGAAAACTCAAGTTTTTATTAACTCCCATGTCTAATTTCACATAACTTTAGGGCTGAGTGAAAGTAAAACAATACACATGAATGGAGGAAAAAAAAAAAGAGTAAGTTTATTTTAAACACTGCCTCTTTCCAAATATATAAATTTACCCTTATCTTGGGATTGGACATTGTATAGTATTATAGCATTTCCCCCAATTCTTTAGTTTTGTTTTAAGAGAAAAGATTGGTTTTTGTGTAGATATAAGCACCTTACACAAGTATGATCCAGACACATTGGATATATTATGGTAGTTAAGAGTGGAGATTTCATCATTCCTGCAGACAAACTATTACTTTATCCATTGTACAGTCTAGACACATCTTTACTCTTGGAAGAGAAAACTATTTTATTGATCTCCTTTCAGAGACTAATTGAAAGAAGAAGATTTCAAATGGTTGGTAAGAAAAGAATAAAAAAAAGATTCAGCCACCAGGCTGTTACTGACAATATGCTAGGATGCTGCAATTATTCTATCTAGTTTTGATACAGCAGCTCATAAAGATTCTCCTTTCTTGAATCATTTCCAAAGATTTGGTTTTTCTCTCTCAACCAAAATTTTTATATTGAAAACTGTTCTAAATCGTCCTCAGATAAACATCTTGTCTATACGTAAAGCAACAAAGGAAAGTCTTAGATTACTGTACTGAAGCCCAGAAAACCTATGTTTGGTCAGTTACAAAAAGATGGCTCTCTGGGATGAATAGAAGACTTTCTGTCAAGAAGGGGATTGCTGCTGATCTAACCCAGTTACCTGGGAGGTCCAAGTCTCAAATGCTATTTTAAATTGTGTCATTAGACAATAAGGAAATTGAATTATTCAGTGTGTCTAACCTAACCTCATTACAGTCTCCACTGGGAATAATTATTTCAAAATGTTTCTTTCTCTTCAGAACCTGAGGGCACAATTTTGGAGTCTTCCTGAGCTTGGCTCAGGAAATCACTTCCCTAGATCCTGAGGAGCTGCTCTGGCTCCTGGCACAGACTGAGCCCACCTAAGAATTAATCTTATCAGCAGCAAAGAAACACAGGTGGTGACTGCTGCTGCATTCATATCCATGCCCAGCCATGGCCAATGCCATCACACCGCAGCCCACGGCTGTGTCCCTTACGTCCCTTTCCATCACAAGGTGGGGGAACTCCATGTTTCGAGTCAGGGCAAGGTTACCGATACCAAATTGTTACAAAGCAAACCTGCTAAAGACCAAATATTTTCCTAGTTTCTATAGCCCTTTCCCCCAGAGATGGAAGTGGGTGTCATTAAATGCAATTCGCGGCTTTCTGTATGTTTTGGAGAAACACCCCGCATGCTGCGCCCAACCTCTGGCAGAGGAAACTTTTCTAAAACAATGATTCACACAGGGCAGAACACTTCATTTGCAGCAAATGGTCCATCAGACATCTCTCTTTCAACATCTTGTCTAATTTGTGAAGATCAGAGTGTAATTAAGAAATGTGATGTAAGGGAAATAAACAATATAAAGTTCCGGCAATAATGTTAACACAACTGCAGGCAATTACCAAACTGCTGTTAAGAGAGGTAACTAAGAAGATTCTCTCAGTAATATTTCAGATTCTTTTTACAAATACAAAGTACAGTTCCAATGAAAATGTGTGCTGTGATTTCTGTCAGTCGTGTCTTGACCTATCTAATACCACTTTCTTTTTTAATAGCATAAATTAGTCTGTTCAGAGCTGACCTTTGTCATCTCAAGGATTTTTAATGCCTTTATGAAAAGATAAGAGAGCTGACACCCAAAAAGAGTTGAGGTGGAAGATGCTCTCCTCTCTTTTACACTCAAAAGCACTGTCAGCTGAAAAAAAGGCACTGAGGGAAGAAAAAAAAAAAAGAAAGAAAAGAATAAGTGATGATGCTAGAAACAACTTCTAAAGGGTGACTGGAATCATATATAGAAGTGTAAGTCAAGTAGAAAAGGCAATCTTCTTCCTCCATTCTTCTGAGTCATATTGGACTTCAGTGGGGTTAGACGTCCAAGCTCTTCTGCTGTTTAAGTGTGGGAATAATTCTTCCACACCTAATAAGCTTTAAAAGTTTCCAGAATACTACACCTTCAGCTCAGGAGTGTTCTTCTGCATTGTTCTTATCTAAAACCATGACTGATACGAAATAGGAATACACATTGGTCCTGTTTCCAAATCAGCTACTTAGCCTTCTGGAGACAATTCAGAACTGAAATAATATTTCCTGCGATTATCAGGCATAAAATAATTTCATCTGTACAAATAAAAAGATTGTGATTCATTTCCTGATTAGCCAAAAGAGCACAGCAAGACAAGATTAAGCTGACATAAAAGCAAAATCTAACATCTCATCTAAGTGAAGCGTTGAAGTACTAAACAAAATTAATGAGGAAAAAGTCATTTGTAAAACTGGCCCATTGTTTGTGTGTATGTTCTTTTCTTTTTAACTAAGCTTTTGTTATAACACAAGTCATAAATAAATGATATTTCCACAGAGTTCCACCAAACACCATTTTGTACACCTGTTAGTTACCTCAGACTTAAAGCAACTTTCAAGCTACATCACTAACGCATAACACAGGTCCATATCTCATCACCAACTTACAACAACATAAAACTAATAAACACAAAACTTTTCTGTTTGGGTTTTAATTAATGTGCTCCAGAAACTTGGGTGTGTCATCTGAAAGCCAAACTCATTCAGAACACGGGAGACAATCATGGGAGACACGGGAGACTATTTGTGTTAATGCAGGAAATGAGCAAGGCTTCTTTTCAAAACTAAGCTAACTTCTTTTAAAAAGCTAATTTTTGACACTCATTCAGGAAGTCTTTTGTTAATACTAAGATCTCTAGATGGTCCTTCAGTAATTCTACTTGCCGTTTTTCTCTCCAAGAAGAAAGAACAGGGTTCATGAATAACGTTTTACATATGCATATCCTTATAGCATGCTACCAATAGCCTAGTACCTTCATTCACTTAGCTGGGAAGGTGAGAGAGAGATAAAGATTCTACCATTTTTCCAAATCTGGCTGTAGATATAGATCCGGCTTTATTTTCAGGGTTTTGTAGGTTGGTGGCTTCTGTTTGTTTGTTTTTGCAAATTTTAGTCCTGCCCTCAGCACCATAAAATTCTGATCGGTTCCAGTAGCACACCAAGCAATTTGTTATCTCAGTTTCTCCATGGGAGGGAAATAAAATCTGAAGCATTGCAGGACTCCTGGAAACACGTCTCCTTCCACAGTCCTGCTCACTTCCTCTCTGCAATGCTTTGCACCAGAGATTCGTCGCTTGTTCCCCAAGTTAGAACTGGCTATAGCCTCACTCCCATCTGCACTTGTTCACTTTTCCTTATGCTAAGAAATGGCCTTTTTGTTCATGTCAGAATAGGCAGCAATTTTATAGCATTTAATACATCAAAGATCCATGAGTGACCTCTTAGAGGCAAGTTTTGACTCTGCACACATACACTGCGTACATGATTCATGATTTCAAACTTCACCACCTAAGTCAAACAATCGGACAAAGTTAAAAAAAAAATACCAAAACACACCAGGCAAACAGAAGTTATTTTGCCCTGTTGTGAAACAAACCAAAAAATATGTACATTTAATTAGAAGCAATTGTGTGTGAAATGTTTTACACCCCCTCAGCACTGCCGTAGCCGCTGCAATTTGTGCGGGTGAGCTCCAGCAGCGCTGTACTGCCACCCGCTGTCCTTCCGAGCTCTCCTAAACATCAGCAATTAATACTGGGACAATATTAACTTCCCTTCAGTCTGGGGATCTCTGAAGGTTAAAATCTGCATCATACAAGCAGCTGATGAGTTCTAAGAGCACAAGAGAGATCCTGGTTTGCTTCCTGAGCACAGCAAGCCTTTTGAGCACCCTGTGCTAACCACAGCGTTGTGGTCACTCACGACACCATCTGGGAAGGAAAGCCCTTGGCAAGTATCTTGGCTTGGAGGAAGGGTCTTGGTGAAGCAGCTTGCATGTACCTGCAGCTGCACATGGCACCTCGAGAAAGGAGCAAAACCCAAAGGTCTGTTCCCAAAGGTCACCAGCTCTGATTTACCAGTCTGCATTTACTCTTTAGAAACAAGGAAAGTGTGATTCTGTGATTGTTACATATGTAGGTTTCCTGCATTTCAGGGTATGTTAATTCAGTACTACTCAAGTCTGAAACAACTGGAGGAATGTGCTTTCCCTTGCACATCCCAAAAAGACCCAAAGGGCCTTTCAAGTCTTGCTCATGTACAGAGGCCCAGGGTCTTCTACAACACACTGATAGGCACTCACTGGCCCAGGATATTTTCTCCGAAGTCAAGAATTGGAATTATTTTGTCCACACAATCTTCTTCTAAGACTGGACTTCTTTACACATTTCAGTTGAACATTTGTCACTTTATCGAAGATGGCAGAGCACTTACTGTAGCCAGAACACAGATTAATGAACAACAGAGACCCTCAGAGGAGCGGTATCTTGCCAGTCAAGTAGAATGCAGTATCTGCCAAAAAAACTTCAACCTCATGGGCCAGAGTGAACCTGGCTCTAGTCCTTCAACCTCAGTGCAAGTGACTGGCCCGGTCCCACATTCAGACAGGTTTCATCACGAAATCAAGAGTTACGACAAAAGGACTCTTAATGAACTCTGAGCAGTAATTAGGTCACATCTTTCTAGCCCAGCTATATGACAGTAAAGAAAGGAGCTATGGGGCTGGTGACATTGGAGACCTGCACAGAATGTGGACAGCCCAGGAGTGTCCTCGGTCTGTTATTCTCAGCTGTCCATAAGAACTGCCAATTTTGTTTTTGAGGACTTCTGTCCACTCTGAAAGGAAGACAAAGCAGAATGTGAAGCTGAAAACATGGATAAATGCCAGTAACACCTTTTCCTCTCTTTGCTTTTTCAACAGAAAGGGGAAAATGTAGGCTTTAATCTGCTAAAATGAGCTGGAGTTCAGAGAAAGCAGACTATTTCTCAAGAGGTTGCCAAGCATTAACAATATCTTACCGTACAGCAGCGAGCTTACACTGAAAGGATTTCACACAGTGTTAGCAGTACACCAACATTTTTTTAAGCCATTAGGCACACTTGAAATACAGCTGGGTCTTCAGGGTGAGGCAAAGTCATTCCAGGGCAGGGGGATATTTCTAGATGGCTTTTCACCATCTTGCTCACCCTTCAGCTTTCTGCTGTTTCTGTTCATTTGTAGATCATCTCCCCCACAGCACTGTTTTGCCTTACACTGTTTGGAAGTCAGAAGTGCCCTTTTGCACTCATTAAGCTCTCAGTAAAAGTTGCTGTAAGTGTAAAACAAGTCAGGATGTCAAAGTGTCTGGCAAGAAAAGCAAGCAGAAAGCACAGAACGAGCACAAGGAAAACACAAGGGCATGTGTCAGCCCCTCCTTCTCAGGGCAGGGGAGGGTTCGTAAATATGCCAGGGGTCACTACACAATTGCTAATGCCAAACACCCTTCGGCGGGCTGCTCAGCTCTGTCTGGGCAAGCAGTGGAAGGGAGGGATAGAAAAGCAGACATTCCTCTTTTTTACTGTTGCAGCTCCCAGACATGCCAAGCAGAGGGATAAAAACACTGTCATCTTCAATTTAGGAAGATCACTTCTGCTGGTGCTTGTGGCTCTATCACAAGCTCTAAGAGCCACGGCAGAGCAGTAGACAGTTGTGTGCACACATGCATGCACCTGCATAAGCAGGCAAATGTAAGACCTCCTAAATAAAGGCATGCTAGCTGTGAGAGGACTTCTGAGGCTGAAGAGACCGCAGAAACTGTAATAGGTGTGAATCCACTTGGAGACCTTAGAATCACTGTCCCTAGAAACCCCCCATGAGATGCGAGTAATGCGTGTATTCACATGAATCCCCACTGGTACATATAATTTACTGCAGAAGAGAATCAGCAATTTCACTTACATCAATGACAGCCTTTTTCCTAGAGGAAAAAAGCACCCTTGTGTAAAAATAGCCTCTATTCATTGACCCTAAGAAAGAAGGCAAGCATTGCTTTTCTCCTCCTGTTGCTCAATAGCAGCTTCAAAATAGCTCTCAGAAGACAAGAACTTTCCTAGCCCTCTGACTCAGAGCTGCTCCTTTATTTCTCCTTCCCGCAAATATATTCATTTTCCAAATTAAACCAAAAAGTATACCACCAGCATAAAGACAGCCTCTTGACCTTACACTCCTTCCCCTCCAGCTCTCAGCACAAGCCTGCCTGAACCTACACTGTTCTCGAATATGTCTTACTGGAGGCTAAACTGAAGGAAATTTCACCCTGCTTACCTCCTATGTGTAACTAGTATCTTAACTCCATTTTTCTATTACACTTGCTGTCTGATTTTCTCCAGATGGGCTTTCAGCCTTTCCAGCACCAAAATCCCTCCTGAAATTCCAGATGGCATCATCCTTAGCAAAGTTTCTATTGTTATACTTTACCTTATTTTGTCCCGTCTCAATTACTTGATTCAATTATCTCATTTCACATATCTGGTCAAGACAATTGAATACATTGCTCCCTGTGGTTCAAAAATCTGTTCACGATGCCCTTGTATTTTCCGTGAGCATATAAAAAAAATGCACACATTTACAAACCTTGTACTTCTAGCATCTGCAACATCTGTAGCACTAAGCACTCCATCTGCACTGTGCGCTGTGTGAAAGATCCCTGTCTGCTCTGCCCTAAAGCTACCGCCTGAGTCTTACGGAGTGCCTCTTACTGCTGATGAAGATGACAGAGACACATTGGCGTGAGGAGCAGTTCACTACAGGGGATACACATGCAGCCCGCAGATGCTGAAATAAGAAGAACATTGCTCTATCTAACCAACTTTGGTAAGAGAGCCCTTTAATCACCAGTACTCGCAAGACATTAAGCGCCCATATTGCTTCAATATGGAAACGTGATGTTGCCCTCTCTCTCGACCTGCCATCCCATACTTTGCTGTTGTTTGGGGGTATCTGTCACTGGCTGTAGCTCCTAAGACTGTTTCAGGACTTCAATTTTCTCCTAGCAGTCAGTGTTAGCTGGCAGAGAAGGTAAGAGCCTGACAGCCTTCTGCTAGTACTAAAGCACCGCCTAATGCATCTGCTATCAGAGGTAATTTTACGGAGAAGCCCAGAGATAATTTTTCAATTTGCTGTCTAGTGAATCAATTGCAGCTTAGTAATCAAGACAATGGCTGTAAAATGCAATGCGTGGAGTGTGTAAGTGGAGGGATGGCTTCACGCTGCAAATCTGAATCAGAGCAGAGTAATGGTATTTTCCCTCAAGCCTATGGAAAGCCCAGAAGGACATCTGAATTTAAATGGAGAGAAGCAAATAATGGCTGCTGATACTCTTAAAGATTCCTCTTACTTCCGAAAAAACCAGCAGGGAAATTGGTATAGGCAGGCTTCAGAAAAAGCAGTGTGCTGTGGAAAGCCATAGGTGAGATTACACCCTTCCTAGAGGAGGACTGAGTGAAAAGGTAGAACTGATGCAAACTGGGCAATGCCTCCAGTTCACAGAGATCACTGCTGCTCGCTCTTCACTTAAAAAAAAAAAAAAAATAGACCCTTAGAGGTGGCTCTGTCCTTGTCGTTTCAGTCTCATGGGAGCAGTTTGTAACAAGGTTCCAGCTGGATTTTTGTTCTGATTTTTAATGTATATTTGATTGAGGAGGCAAGAAAAATAGGAAAACTGTAACAAGAAAAGAAAAAAAAGGCTAGGTACCCAATACTGTGACCTTAAAATGAAACTTTTTTTTTTTTTTGGTGCAAAGTACTAACACACAGAAAGAGATTTCAGTAATAAGCAACGGAAATATCTCCCATTTCCTTTGGTTGCCAAGAAATAAGGTTTTCTTGAAGACTGGCATACCTGCAAAAGACCACTTGCAAGGCCTCAAAGCTTGGCTGATCAAAATGTTTCAATTTCACATAAAATTAGAAGGCTCTATACATTGCAATTCTAGAGATGGAGAGGTCCTCCTGCACGTCATCATTTTTAATTCATTAATCACGTATGTTTTTAAGTTTACAGTCAAAAAATGTTTCTTTTATTCTGAATTACATAGGTAGGATAGAAAAATAAGCGTCTTTCTGAAGAAGAGATAATACATGAAATTACATGTCTTTCTAGAGAAAGTAAAAGTAATGGAAAGTAGTTCCGCTAGTATGAATAACTTCTCCCAGAGGCAAAGACCGTGCCACTACAGGAAAAACAAGGAAACCAACCAACCAACCAAAAAACCATGTAATTTTTCACTGTTTGTACAGGTTTATCCTCTGGGCTTGGGCAACACAAGTCATCACTGAAAAAGGAGTAATGCAGAGCAGAGACTGGTAGGAGAGAAAGATATAACAATGTGCCAACAGGCTACACTAGGACTATGCTTGAGACGTTTTACATAAGGATTTTTAAATGCCAAGCAGTTACAAAAACACAAGAAAAAGAATAGCAGCAGAAACAAGCTAGTGTGTAGCCTGGCTGGAAGCTGGCATCTGTGTATCTCGTACGGAACCTGTAAGAGATGGTCCCGGTCTCAAACAAGTTAGAGCCTACATGGAAAAGACAGAAAGGAAGCAATGTTACTGAAGTCCTAACTGGGAAAAAAATAATAAATTGTTTAACCTGTTTAATTTTCTGTAGTAAGTAACACAGGAAGGTTAGGCCAAGTGAACAACTCTCTGGCCAGTGCGTTACCCACAAGCCTAGCCTTCCTTTTAGCCCCGAAAGGAGGCTAAATATCTAAAGGATGCTTAAATATTTTTCTTTTATGCCACTGAAGTGAAGTTGAAGAATTATTTGCAATTTCTTGTAGAACAGCGTAAAAATCAGCAAGCCAGGATAGGTGTAGATAATGCTACAGTTACACACAACTTATTTTGCCCATGAACATTTGCAAGAAAGAAACCAGATGTTTCACAGCTCTGGACAGATGCACCATTTTTAGAGGCAATAATTTAAATTCACTGTCAGAATAAGCGTACTTGCACTTTAGCCTGGTAATTTATCTGTCTGGGAAAACAGCTTTCACATATGGAGCCCTGCCTACTTTGTTATCAAATGCTTAATAGAATTGACACTGCAGGCTGTTAAAGTCCAGTTCATGAACACACAAGATCAAGAAAAATAGTTTGGAGATTTTTCTTGTTTTGTTAGTACATTGATTTGTAGAACAGCTTTTAAATTCAGGTCTCTCTTCAAAGAGAAAAAGTAATAATATTTGATCTCTTTAAAAATATCAATAAGTTGGGATTAACCGAGCTATCTTAGTATTGGTAGATAAATCTGAAGATGAGCTGTGCATCCAATTTCAACATTTTGTTGTTTTTTCAAAATCATTTGTAAGGAAGCATGTGGGCCATCCATTTTTCTAAGCCCCAGGCCTAAATACATGTCTATGGCTTTGACTTACATCTTGGTTGGACAATGCTACCAGCCAGTTACATTAAACATCTTAACGTGGTGTTGGCCAGTATTTCCTAATTTTATTTTTTTTAAGGGACAAGTTAAGTTTGTCACAGGGCTTTAGTTGTAACAGGATTTGGAGATATTCAAGGATGTTATTTTGGAGTTTTCACCAGGGTCGAAGTACTTTCCACATAGAGTCATTAGCTCTGGCCAATGCCATGTAGTCCACAGCACTTCCGTGTTTTCAGAGGCAGGAATCACACCTGTAGCTGGCTCCCAACAAAGAGACTGAAAATAAAGAGCACTTATGCTGCAAGCTATTTATGGTAGAAGGCTTTCACAAATTAATGAAAGCATTTCTGTGCCCACAAAGGTTGTTCCGTAAGTCTCCCAAGACCTCCATTTTCTCACAGCCACTGGCACGAGAAGTGCCAGTGCAGCGACTTGTGTGAGAAAATCCATGTGGCAGACACAAGCTGGGAATAATCAGTAGCACTTAAAATAGACACAAACAGAAGGAAAAAAAGAAAAAAAAAAAGTAAGATTGTGTGGGATAGCAATTCAGACCTGTGCATGAGACATCATGAGTCAGCTCTGATCTAGTATTCCAGTATTTGTTCTCCAGGCCAGCCTAGCCTGTGCTTATTCACATCCAATACTTAAAAATCTGAGTTCATAGCTTTTCTCTGCAGCAGGGATACAGGCCTCAGCCTCTCACATCACAGGGAATGTCACCCTGTTGCTCCTGTTTATCCCTCTCTCATTCTCTCCCTTTATAAAGCTCAGCAATATGTACTGAGCCATACAGTTTGCTTACTTCAATCATACAAATCCATAAATGCAGAAGGCAGCTATCATCTGCTGAATGAGTTCACAGTATCTAGGAAATTCCTCTGGTAGGTTTCCTATACCATCAGGGAATGCTGTGGCCATTGCCAAATTTGCTGCAGTGAATCCTCATTTGCTCCTGCTGTGCTTTGAAAGACAAGCCAGCCTTCTCTCCAAGAGTTTGTAACTGGGATTTATATGGGGAATTGGTATCCATTTATCCTTGGCACTACCTGATGCTCTGCCTATCTGACTCTGACTCCACTGGTATCCAACAATCCCTTTCTGAATTGTCTAACCACCACGCACTACCTGGAAAGTTCAGAAACCCAGCTCCAGGTTGACCATTCCTTTGTGTCAAAAGGTCACTAAGGCAACAGCAGCTCCTGAACAGCTTGGATTATCTGAGTAAAATCCCACTGGTGCTGTTAGCACAGCAACAGCAATCTGAGCATTTACCAATACTTCAGTTTTATCCCTGGAAATTAAGTTGGAGCACCTTAAAGAGAAGATGCTTTTAAAAATGCACCCAGTTTGGAGTACAGGTGACTGACCTGTACAGTACCCATTCAATATTTCTGGATGTTTTAGCCTGATTAGATTTTACCCAGGAGGACTAATTAATATTGTATTGGGCCATGTTTTTCCACTGTGTCAAGTTTTAACAGAAAGATTAAAATAAAATGCTTTCCTTGCTAGCATGTTTACTTTGCATTTTAAACAGAACTGCAAGCTGTTCTGCATGTAAAGCAACAGTTCAGATTATTTTGCACTTTGCTTGGTCAAAGCAAGAACCTCTAGAGCAAAACTTTTCAGGTACTTCTGTGCAGTAGCTTCGTGGTCTTCATAGTGAAGACCAAATGCTCTTCTTTGCCAAGATTCCTTTCAGGAAATAATTTGAACTTCAGGGGCCCCTCTGGTTTCCACAGAGGAATTTCCACAAATCATTAAAGAGAAGACAATGGCATAACAGCAGGAGAAAATTTAATTCCTCTGTAAAGATTCAGTTTCAGTGCAAAAGAAATAATAATAAATGGTGGATAAGAACTCAGAAAAACATAGCCAAAGAGATCTCTAAATAGAAAGATTGGCTGGGAAGGAAGGCACACATTCTGCAAATTCTTTTCAGCATTTTTTTTTTTTTAAAGAGATATGAGAATCAAAAGATTAAAAAGTCATTCAGCACTTCCCTCCTCATCTGCAGAACAATACTTCAAAGAAGGCAAGAGTAAAGCACAGCAATGATCTAGTTGGACATTTCCTGGACAGCAGCACCCACAAAACATCCTCCAGGCACTTTCAAAGTTAGAGTGATTATTCAGATCTGGGGCCTCTGGCACAGGAAGGACATGGGCCTACTAGAATGAGGGCCACAAAGATGATCAAGGGGCTGGAGCACCTCTCCTGTGAGGACAGGCTGAGGGAGTTGGGGTTGCTCAGCCTGGAGAAGAGAAGGCTCCGGGGAGACCTTACAGCGGCCTTCCAGTGCCTAAAGGGGGCCTACAGGGAAGATAGGGAGGGACTCTTTGTCAGGGGGTGTGGTGGCAGGACAAGGGGGAATGGTTTTAAACTGAAAGAGGAGAGATTTAGATTAGATATAAGGAAGAAGTTTTTTACTCAGACAGTGGTGAGGCCCTGGCACAGGCTGCCCAGAGAAGCTGTGGATGCCCCATCCCTGGAGGTGTTCAAGGCCAGGCTGGATGGGGCTTTGGGCAACCTGGTCTGGTGGGAGGTGTCCCTGCCCATGGCAGGGGGGTGGAACTGGGTGGGCTTTAAGGTCCCTTCCAACCCAAACCATTCTGTGATATAAGAGATAAAGCAGAAGACAGGAAAGATTAAAAAAACACAGCACCACACCACTGCAGCGTTGTATGCGAATTGCTAAAGGAGGGTGTACAGAGGGGGCAAGGCAGGTACACTTTTTTCTTTGGTCCCTATATTATTCTGGGTATGAGCACTGTTTACCTTGGAGTACCTGATATCTGAAAAGGCAGCAGCCATAAAAAAATCAATCATTTCTCAACAGACTAGACTTCAAACTCCTGGCAGCGTCATACTAGAAGGGGGATTTGCCATAACAAATGGCATCCACAATGCACTTGCTTATACGAATAACTCATGGATCTGTCTGTAGGCTGCCTGTATCCAGTTTGCTGTCCTAAATCACGTCACAGAATACTGAACTTTTAAACTGATGAATACAATCTTAGTCAGCACCCAGTAATTTCAGTTTCATCTTTCATCTTACCCCCCCAAGGCAATTTGTCAGGGCTAGATCCACAAATGTGAAAAAATTATAAATCTTTGTTTCTCACTTTCCACAGAAGTACCTAATCACCATTGTAGGAGGATGCATGTAAAGACACGGTCCATTATTCCTGTTCAAGCTACGTTAATGTATAATAAAGGGAAAGCAAGATTAATTGAGCCAGAAGAGCACGAAAGCGTATGACTCTACATTAACTATAAGCTACATTTATAGTCTGTTTGGGGGAAGAATTCATTCTCTTTAACTTCTCCACTAATCATTTAATTTCAAACAGAAACATCCTCAAAGCAAGGGCCAGAGACTAGAGCATTATGTTGCAGGTGGGTCACCTCATGGCTATACACACTAGGCAACAGCTAGTTTATTACTGCAATCAGCTTCAGCTTGTCTCTGGTCTTCTGAAAGAGTGCTCTGACCAGGGATGATGCCTACTCCTGCACAAACCACTGAATAGTGCCAGAGCCTTTTCTCTGGCCCTGATACCAACTGCTATGGGCCAGCTTATCCTTTGCATTAAACCTCTTTACCTCCAGAATAGCTGTGTCACATTCAGACTCTATATTGGGAACAGTTGGCCTGTGCTGGAAGAGCACATTTGGACTCACCCAAGGAGCCAGGAACCATATTAAAAATTTAATGTCACAGTCATTCAAGTTCCAGGCATCATTCAGTTTGCTGGTACAGACACAATTTATGAATCCTGTTCACTTAATTGTCTGCCATTCAGCTACAAAGCAGCACTGCGCCATTCAGCACCACCTGCAGTGAGGCATGCAAACACATGCTTCTGAGCTGTTGGAAGAGTAAGTTTTTTTTTTTTTTTTCTTATTTCTACTGCTGAGCAACAACCCAAAAAACATTGTAAAGGTTCCTTACTGAGTCATTTGTGGTATTTATGTCTCTTTTTGAGGTGATTAGTAGAAATATACCTGGTTTGGCTGCTAACATCAACATAATTACTTAGCTTGCCCATGCAGCTCTTAATGGTTTTTTGTTTGTTTGTTTTCCCTTTGTTAGTTAGCTATCCAGAGCCTACTGGATATAAGCAAAGATTACAGGCAAACATTACATTAAATTTGGTTGCTGGCAAATGCGTAAAGAAGACAGAGCAGGCTCTGTAAACAGGATTCCCTCTCCCCCATACCCAAATACTGAAAAGCACACACTACATGAAAGCTTGTCATAGGGGATTCAGGAGCACTCAAGCCACACAATCTTTTCTATTTTGCATCGTTCTTCACGATCAGGATTCAACATTAAAAGGCGAATAGTACATAATGGGTCACACAGAGAGGATTTAGTTGGTGGAATTCACCCTCAAAGCAGGGATCCAGCACACGAACTTTCAGCTGCAACTATTTCCTCTCTCTGTACTCTTCTATACTCCTCTACCTGCAAGGAAACAGCTGACCAAATATCACAGGAACAAACTACTTTGTCATTATCACATCCAGAGCATGGGCTTTGCAGCAGTATATAAAGCACTCTGATTGCAAGTGCTAGTAGCCATCACCAGTTCTTACCAACACCTGTACCTTTGGGGTTTCTAAGATAATGGTGTTCAGTTTTAATTAAGAGCCAAATAGTCTAGAGAAACAACCATAGAAAGTCCAGCATATCATAATTTCTACCTCAGAGAACCATTTCCAATTGCCTCAGGTCCCCCTGCCCCAAGATTAGCTACTATACATTTGCACCACTGATGTTTCAGAAAAAAAAAATAAATAAAATAATAATTTGATTTTGATGAAGGTACAGACAATTAAAAAAAAAAAAAAAGCCAACAAAGTGGTTGGAAGTTACTTCAGTCTTAACCAAGACAACAGAAGACCTCTCCATAAAACAAAGCAGTAGACATCCTTGTTTTTATAACCTACTTAGGGACTCTTGACTCCTGAAGCATACCCTCTCTGCAAGGTGTCGGCTTGTTGCAGTCATTTCCCTATTGATCTGTCTGCCACATCTCTGGAAAGGTCAAGAGGGATGAGGGCCCTTTCCAGTGCTCTTTCAAAGCACTTCATTCCCTTGCAGAAAGGGCGAAAGCTCTCAGGTGACAGGCTAATTAATTCAGTCTTTTCAGCTGTGCAGAACTGTGACATTTCTAATTTATTCTGAAAGGAAAATAAATATAATTTAATCCTGTTAAATACATCACCACATCCCTTACCAAAATTTGGTAATACACTGTTTTATTCAGACGACACTTCAGATGTTAATGTAAGATTAACACTTTGTACATATTTGTATTCTGTGCTTGCTTCTTTTAAAGATGGCTCAGATAAAAATAACGTGTTGAAAAAAAAATACAGCATTTCACAGCAGGAGCTGCAAACTCATAGGCAGAGCTTTTGTAAATTATTTTAGGACTATTATTGTAGTATTTTCTGTAAACCACTGTTTTTAATTTCTGACCTTGATACTGCAGCTTCAGAACCAGCACAGTTACTTATTCATCAGCCACGATGTAGGTCTGGTTTGTTTTCTATAAAGATACAAATTCTTTGTGTGTTCAGAAAAAGAACTAAGAACTGAGATTTTCCTTCAGGAAATGTGATGGTCGTCTTCACAATTAGGAGATATATATAAGATCATGAATACTGCAGAGCATTTTGGTAAAGTTTAGGGAAACTTTCAATGCAGTAAATATTTAGAATAATTTCTGATAGATGCCTATAGTTTAGGCTAAATGAAAACAAGTAAAATGCTTCTGTTGTTGTTACTCAAAAGCCTCAAATCCTAAGACTTAAAAGACACATGGAAAAGTACTCAGATAAGAGCACTGAAGCTCTGATAGGGTGAGCCAAGTGCTGGTGAAGGTGCAGCAGAGTAAATGAAAGTTATGCCTTTGCTTTCCTTAGAAGCAGAAACACAACAGATCTCACTGCCTCATTAGCAGGATGGGACTCTTGTAATAGCATGAAGTGGGCAAGGATGACTCAAATATTTAAACCATTTTTCTATTTCAGATGCAGTCTGTCCTTCAGATAAAGGGATTCCTGCAGACAGTCTGTCTTCTGTCAAAACCAGCAACCAGAGCAATTTTTCAACTGAAGGTAACCTTTCCCTTAGGCCAAGGTAGAATATAACCATTTACTATGCAGCTCCTCACAGCAGAAGGCCATGACAGCCATGTAGACTGGTGCAGACAGTTCTCGAGTCTACGTCTTCCGTATAATAAATACCTTTCACCTCTTTCGGTGTCTCGAGATGTCCTAGAACCTTTGGAGAAATGATAACCCGTTAATATTAATGGCATTTTAAAGAATGGGAGTGATTTACTGTAGTTTTTCCACAAACTACTTTGCTCTTATTCCTAGAAATACAATGTCTTTTCCAGTCTTATGTTCCAAACTTTTCTACTATTGCCTTCTGCTGTCCCCATAGCCATAACTCTTTTTAACAGCTGATCAAGCACCAACCAAGGCCTAGATAACTTCTAAGCCCCATTACTCCTGCTGGCAAGCTATCCCAGAACTTTAACGTTGTGGTGGTTTGTAACTTTCTTCAGTGTTTACTAACCTCATACTAAGTTGTTCTGGAGTTAGCATCTCATCCTGTACATTAGAGTCCTGATGTTTACTAACTTGATGTACTTAAAATGGCTAAACATTTTTCTTTTCAATCTTAAACTTCTTAAACTAAACAAGTCAAGTTATTTCAAGAAAACAATCTCTCCATTCTATCAAATCCTGAATGGTTATAAAGGCTTGTATATGTGTGGTAGTTTTATTCAGCTGGGTAGCTGAACTCCACCACAACTGCTCTCTCACTCCCCCTCCTTAAAGGGAAGGGGGAAGAAAATACTATGAAAAGGACTCAAGGGCTGAGATAAGGACAGTGATATCATTCAACAATTATCGTCACGGGAAAAACAGACTCAGTGGAGGGAGACTAATGAAATGTATTGCCTATCACTAGCAGACTAGAACAGTGAGAAACTAGAAGCAAACTAAAAACACCTTCCTCCCCCCATCCGTGTTCTTCCACCTCCTCCCCCTTGAGCCAGGCAGGGGAACAGGGAATGGGGGCTGCGGTCAGTCCCTAACGCTTCGTCTCCGCTGCTCCTTCACAGTCACTCTCTGCCCCTGCTCCCCATGGGGTCCCTCCCACGGGATGCCGTCCTGCCCGAACTGAGCCTGCGGGGGCTGCCCACAGGCAGCAGCTCTCCAAGAACTGCTCCCACATGGCTCCGTACCACGGGGTCCATCCCCCAGGAGCAAACTGCTCCAGCACGGGTCCCCCACGGGTGGGCGGCAGCTCCCCCCAGACCCCCCTGCTCCTGCGTGGGCTCCTCTCCACGGGCTGCAGCTCCGGCCCGGGGCCTGCTCCTGCGGGGGCTCTCCATGGGCCGCAGCCTCCTCCAGGCCACATCCACCTGCTCCCCCGGGGGCTCCTCCATGGGCTGCAGCGTGGAGATCTGCTCCATGTGGGACCCATGGGCTGCAGGGGGACAGCCTGCTCCACCAGGGGCCTCTCCACAGGCTGCAGGGGAACTGCTGCTGTGTGCCTGGAGCACCTCCTGCCCTCCTGCTGCACTGACCTGGGGGGCTGCAGGGCTGGTTCTCTTAGAGGTTAGAAGGAAATTTTTCACTCAGAGGGTGGTGAGGCACTGACACATGTTGCCCAGAGAGGCTGTGGATGCTCCATCCCTGAAGGTGTTCAAGACCAGGTTAGATGAGGCCCTGAGCAACCTCATCTAGTGGTTGGCATCCCTGTCCATGGCAGGGGGGCTGGAACTAGATGATCCTTGAGGCCCCTTCCAACCCAGGCCATTCTATGATTCTGTGATTCTATGTGCAATAGTTTTTCCCCTTTCTTAAATCTGCTCTCACAGAGGCACAAACAACATCGCTTATTGGTGATGAGACCCTCTGGCCAGTGGTGGGTCCCTTTTGGAGCTGACTGGAGCTGGCTCTGACCTGACATTGGGCAGCTGCTGGGCTGTGTTCACAGAGGGTCAACCCTGCAGGGTCAACCCTGATACCAAGCCCTTGCCATGTAAATCCAATAAAATATGTTGACAGCCAAACAGGTCTGTAGCTATCTGGATCACTTTTGCTTTGTTTAGTAGCATTTTTAGTTTCTCTAACACTGGCACAGGTTGCCCAGAGAACCTGTGGATGCCCCATCCCTAGCGGGGTTCAAGGCCAGTTTGCTTTGGGCAACCTGGTCTGGCAGGAGGTGTCCCTGTCCATGGCAGGGGTTTGGAATTAAATGACCTTTTAGGTCCCTTCCAGCCCAAACCATTCTGTGATTCTATGACCCCTCATCCTCTTTATTTACTATTTCTTCAAAGTAAGTCATCTACAGCAACTCTTGACCAACTGTCAGTCCATTAGCTGTTTACAGTTTAGGTTTAATCACTTTTACCTAGTTCATCTCTGCCCCTTCTTTTTACCCAGAATGTCCTGCAACTATTTTCAAACATAAAATACTTCCAAATACCCTCAGCTGCAAAGTCTACATCTTCACATCAACACACAACTCTCAAATAGTGTGCAAATTACTACCAAATCAAGCAAAACCCACATGGATAAATGAGTTTACCCTCTAGAAAACATAATTACCTCTTCAGCAAAAACTAGTTTCATCTAAACATCCTTATTTACTGCTTTCTATTCCTTTGTCACCTCAGTAACCACCAGCTGTTCAGCTTTTAAAGCTTTTCCCTCAGCTGGCTCTGCCCCATTTACCCTCTGCAGTTAGCTCTGAGCTATAATCAAAAGTAGGAAGTCTTATAATGTCAGCTGCAAGGTTATTAGTTTATTCATAACACAGCTCCCAGACGGGAACTAAATTGCAATGAAACCCACCATCATGCAATAAATGAGCAAATTCTCTTCACCCAGAGAAACCAGGATGGCTATTTCCTCATTGGGGACAAGCCTCAGACTCCCGGGCTCGCTCACAGCTTGTCTGCTGCACGCACTGAGCCAGCCCAGGAAGCAGAAGGAGGCAACAATCAGACAGGTAAGCCCAGTCCATTAGGAGGCCCACAAAGCCAGCAGGGCTACCAGGAAGCCACCTGAGGAGGTAGCAGGGAGCTGCCGGTGGGACAGGGCTGGGGGTGGCTCCAGCAGAATAAGACATGGTTGCACATGACATGTCAGGACACTGCAGGGAGCTATGGGGGAGATATGTGAGGAACAGATGGACTTCACAGAGAATTGGGAGAGGAGTAATGAGGACATTTTGTGGAGTATGATATTGCAAAGCCAACAGCCACATAGGTTGTTATTGTTACCAGTCTTACCGTAATTGCCACTACTTCTCCTTCCTAAACTTGCAAGTCAGACGACATTTCATTTCAGGATTTTTCTTCCTTCCTTTCCTCCTTTTCCCTTGTCAAGTACTATCATGCTAAAGGAAATAGTAAACTCACCTTTCTCAAATGAGCTGATAATCTTTTATTCCCTATGTCTCTCACTTCTTATGCACAAGTGGCACCTGATCATAAAGGAAGTAAAGGAGAATTTTGCTTGATTTCTGTGGCAATCTTTAATGACAGCTTCCCTAAGAAAAGCAAGAACAGTGAAACAGAAGCTCAGAGAGACCATGCCCCTTATTCCAGCCTCAGATTCCCAGGAGGAAGAGCTGCCAGCACCAGAATAAGACTAGTGCCAGTTTTGGGAAAGTCCTGCCACCTATTGCTTGCAAAGAGAAATTATTTCAGCTGGCAATACAGAAGTCTGCAAAGCCTGAAGTTTTCTAGAGACTTTCTATTCTAAGCTGCAAGTGGTGGCAGACATATTCTGATAGGCTTCAGTTTTAAGCTGCTGTTACACCTTCCACCTCTAACACTCAGGCCTACAGCACACTCTAATGCTATCTTAGCTGATGACTTGTTAATTGATGTTACTGTGTTTGACAGATTTTTTTCCTATATGAAAGGAAATTCACTGAGCTCTCCTTCAGGAGAGATTTTTTTTCCCAAAAAAAAAAGTTAGAGAACATGGCCAAAACATGAACCTTGGATCTAAGTGAAGCCAAATTTCCAAAATACATATGTCAGGCTTATGGCAGATGTAGGAAACTGAACCAAGTCACAAATTAAAACTTTCGGATCTCAGAAAATTTGTAACTCAAAAGGTCAGCCTTAGTCACTAAGAAGTGTAAGACAGTATATAAGGTATTTCCTCGTATTTTTCTTCTATTGATAGATTGTTGCAGTGCACTCTGAAGTATACCAGTAATTTAAGAAACAAGCAGACTAAAGTTTATATCAATATTTGTTTTGGTTATATTCTTTACTAATACAATCCGGGGGGAATGGTTTGCACTATCCTTTCTCCAGATAAAATTTAAATGCACTATAGTAATAAAAATTAACTTACTAGCATAGTTTTATAGAAGAAAATTTGTATAGCTATATCTTTTTATGAATTCTGAATCTGTTCATCATTAGTCAAATCACACAATGCATAATAAGAGCTTTTAAAGGACATGAAGTCAAAAGTCTCAGACCATCTTAATTAACTAAACCTCATAACATACTTGTCACCCAGGTATTACTGACCTTCTAGTCTGAATACCTAATATTAAATACTAAAAAGAATTTTAAGTGGCTTGTTCAAGGTCCCACGGTAGATAACAGCATAGCCAAAAATAGAGTTCCATGATTCCCTGACACTGAAAAGAAGTCTGTGCACAGATGTGTATCCAAGGATTATAAAGTTCCCCCTTCTCCTGAACAGAAAGGGGAGAAAACAAATGCGAACAAGGTTACGTACAGCTCCCTTATGAACAGAAGCACTCCTGGATTCCCTGATGTGCCTTACGACAAATTCTAGACCAATGAATTCTACACCAACTTATGACAAATATAGACAATTCATTGAAACTGGATTGCTAGTGGCTACAATTTCTGACCTTGAACTCAGCACAGAAACAGTTTCTTATTATGTAAACTTTAGGATTGCTGTGTTAGGCATTTTTTTTGAAGAGAAAAAAAAAAAAGCTTTCAAAAATTTAACCACTCAACTATGCACCATCTGCATATGTAACAATCTCCATTTGTCAGAAGAAATTAAGGCATTGCTTTTTGTGTGACTGCAAAAACAAGCTGGCAGCTCACTGAATGATTACTCTATAATAATTTGATACACTTCATCTGATCACTGTTATATTGTACTTTTATTATACTTGTTGATTCTTTAAGTACTCTAATTGGGCTAAAGAGCATAAACTATAATATGTAGAAAGCAAACTATTATTTCAATCATCTTGTATGCTTCTCAGTTTGAGTGTTTATGAAACATTTAAAATCTTGGTCTAGATCCTCTGTTTCTACAAATCAGTGCTGCTCCTTTGTCTTCAGTGGAGAAACAATGATTTACAGACCTTGAGGATCAGACTTACAGAGGTCTGAAAATCAAAGGAGATTTTTATGGCAGATCTTCTCAAGTACAGAGGTTTTTAGCTTGCAGATGTGCTGTATTAGAGGAGCTAGAGCCAATATATGTGTAATGGAATGCATTTCCTTTATGAGAGTACAAGAGGGACTTTCAAACATTATAGAAACGAATATCTTGCTATCTTACGCAGACAGTCAAAAATAATTTCTTATCAGAACACCTGTATATTGTTTAACTAGATTTGTTTGAAAAGAAATAACAAACTATGCCACGCTTAGAATATGTACATGTCACAATTTGACTATCTGTACACTCTTCCCTTGTACTTCTCATTCTTTTATGTATTTATTTACTTATTTCTGTATTTATTTGCAGAATATATGATGAACTACACTATGAATTTCTCTTCTATGTTTTTGTACGCTTTATGTACTCAATAGTAAAAATATATAGAAATATTAACTGTAGTTTTTTGCAAATTATCCCAAACATCTTTTGATGAAAAGGATTTTTCTGGATATTTTGGCACCTAGAATGGTTACAGTACTGTAGAGGTAAATCTTATTAAAATTACTTAGAGAAAGTTTTTCTTATCCTGTTCTTCACCAGCGTGACACCTGCAGGCTTTAATGCCTTTCTGTTGTGTACTGGGATATATGCCCCATACACCATATACCTCAATGAGAAACCCCAGTACAGTAGTACTGAAAGAGCTGGCTGTAGAGTACTGCCATCACTGTCTGTCCCCTTAATTTGTTTTAGGGATGAAACAAAGAGATAGTCCAGTTCAGAAAATGCAGATGCTCTTTTCTCATTCCCAGACCACACAAGCTTTGTGTTACAGCTGGGAAGTTTCTGAAACATTTCTGGCTCAAAGTTTGAACAGAGGGGTTGATTCATGAAGCACTGGAAGCAGAATAATCTGTCCAAAAAGAACTGAAGAGAGAACTGAGAAGGTTTGCTATCTGACCTGCACAGACAGAAGTTAAATAACGTTATGTAACCACTTCTCCGTTCTGCTAGAAGAGGCACTTAGTTCAGGAGGCAGTGAGTCTCGTTAAAGCATGCCTTGTCACTCGTCTGGGATCTGAAAGTCTTTGAAGGTACTGGGGAGGAAGGATCACTCATGTAAACTGTGATTAATGTTAGGTTTCAACTGTAGATGGCAGCAAACTCCCAAATATATCTGCTATCTCACACAGGTAATCTTTGATCCATATACAAAGACAAAAGAGCATGTTTCACCATATTCGAAATAAAGAGAGCTATATTTAAAAAATGACAACACAACTGCTAAATTAAAGGGTGGCATAGCTCACAGAAAAAAAAATGCAGGATAGATATTTTAGAAACATCCAAATGGCAGTGGATGATGAGAGATGACAAGCTCTCCAAGTGAAGGTGCCAATCACTTGCATAAAGTGTCCCAGAAAAAATGACAGTGAGCATGGTATGTAGATTGTCCCTGCCCGCTGTCAGGCCCTGTAGCAGTCCCTGCAGTTCTGCAGTTAGCAGGAGGAGGGGGGAGGTCTGGTAGCAGAGACACTTGCGAGTCCTTGTCTCATAATTTAATTCAAAATAAACAAGGGGCACCCACTGGGGACACTGTTATCGCCACAGCTGACAGTCAAAATGGAGCTAGGAAAAGTTCCAGCCATGAGTCCAGCCTGAACACCTACACACTGACATATGCCAAAGGTAAGGGGTGGCTCAGTGAAAGGAAGAGAGCAAAAGAGAAAAACTGTGAAAGGTAATCCACTTCTGCCTTCGCAGAGGGAACAGATGGTGTGGCAGAGTGCATGAACCCTACCGAGGGATGGGCTTATAACGTAGTTTCTGAATCATGGTTGTAATTCAAGTAGCACAGGCAGAAAACCCTGAAAACAGAGGGGGAGGAGGATTTTCTGAATGGATCTGAATCCAGTAGCTTAGTGGGTACATTAGTAAAAAGGTGATCTTGAAGAACATGGAAAAGATTCACCCCAAGATACAGCCTAAATGGTTTTTTTCTAGACTGCATTTCCAGGAAGCCTGAAATTGTTTAATGCCTGTGGGCTCAGGAGACAAACTTGTCTCATCAGTAAAACATCTGGCTGTCTATTTCTGTGCTTTTCTGAAACAACTGTAGTAAAGGTACAACATTCAATTTGTAATTGAAACAAGGCGCAGATAGACAATGTATTTGTAGTCAGTGATCTGAGCAGGTCTCGTATCTTAACCCATGGGAGGGGAATTCAGGGCTCTTTTTTATTATCCTCTCACCTACTTTTGCTCAGGCAGTAGGAGCACTGCCTACTCTGTGCGTAGCCAGTGCTCAGTCCTAGACTAGGAGTGGTGGGAAGAGTGATTCAAAAATGTTTCTTTCAGAATTGTCAGGACTCTGAGGACACCCATAGCCCTTAATGGCTCTCATCAGCCTCGCCTGGGGCCTGCCCCAGCCCTGCCCATGGGCCTAGGAGCCCACTTTCTGCTCAGCCTAGGCTACATCCTGGTTTCAGCTGGGACAGAGTTAATTTTCTTCATGGTGGCTGGTATGTGCTGTGTTTTGGATTTAGGAGGAAAATAATGCTGATACCAGAGGGATGTTTCAGTTGGTGCAGAGCAGTGCTCGCACAGAGCTGAGGCCTTTCCTGCTCCTGGTGCTGTTCGGCCAGCAAGGAGGCTGGGGGTGCCCCAGGAGCTGGGAGGGGACACGGCCAGGACAGCTGGCCCAGGCTGCCCAAAGGGATGTCCCACACCATGTAGCATCATGCGGAACAATAAAATTGGGGTCATTGGCCAGGAAGGGAGGGCACATTGTTCAGGGACTGGCTGGGCATCAGCCTGTTACAGCCCCCAGCTCTGCCCACCGTGGTCAGACCCTGTGGGATGGGGCCTGTCGGTGAGGGCATGGCCTGCACTGCAGCCAGCCTCAGCTGCCAGAACAACCACCTCTCAATGAGACCTGACAAGAAAAAAGCAGGAACGCTATACATGTTTGATCACAAAAAGCTAGCAATGTTCCTTCCTTACAAGCTCGTGGAAGAAAGGGAAGAGCTTACTCCAGAACTGGATTAACAAGACTGTTGTAAATAGGACTTTTAGGGATTAGGTAATGAGAAACAAGAAGCTCTGAAGTCTCAGTGGCATCTTTGTAGGCAACCTAGTCTTCAGTCACAACTGTTTGTCTTGGTACATTCCAGGCACAACCTAATCTGCATCTTGAATAACATCTTCAGAGCTCATTGGGGAAAAAATTATTTTCATATGTAGAGTTGTACTAACTGGCTGAACTATAGAGAAGAGACAAATGACTGTTTGTACTCACTGGATGATACTGTGAGACTACAGCTTCTTGAGGACGATTCACACTGTTGTCTCTACATCGAACTTGCACTATCTTGTTTTCCAGCCTTTAAGATTCTGCAAGTTAAAGACAAGCTTATGCAGTAAATATGCATGCCTCTTTTAGGAAGGAAAAATGTGTTATATATCTTTTGTCAAACCTTTGCAGTAAATCATAATCATGGATTCATCTAGGCTGGAAAAGACCTTCGAGACCATCAAGTTCAACCGTCAACCTGACCTACCGAGTCCCATCACTCAACCATGTCCCTCGCTGCCACAGTGAATGACGGCAAATCTTCAGATATGTAGCTTTCCCACAGTCTATCACGGCAATTAATTTTTTTTTTCCTTCTTTCCTTCCCTTCCCCTAGTATGTACTTTAGCAGCAATGACCTCTTCTGTTTCTCTAAATATTGCCTTCAAACAGCCAGGTGTCAGTGCATGAAAGAATGTGGCTTTTTGGGTGCAGGACTCTTCCAGAGAGTATTCATTAGGTCGATGTGCTTTGCATTTTGAAAAGTAACTCTAAAATGCATTGTGCTGAGAATGCCTTTTCCTAAACTGAATTAGGTGAGCCAATAATAACATAAAGAATAATGCAACCCAAACATACATCACCATATTCCTTGGGAAAACTAAACAAAACCTCAATAAAAACTGTATTAAAAATGAGCAGAGCTGATGCAAGGTTTTTTGCTGCCTTAGGCAGATAAATATTGCTGTCTTCTTTCCTCAACAATACTTGCTCTTTCAAAAGTTTCCACCCAGCCCTGTGAAGCTGTAACCTCTTTGGGTTCTGACAGATGTCCCCTGGCAAATATTGTAGAGGGATCTAAATCCTCAGGTGTCTGCAGCATCTCTGTGCCAGCAGCAGCGATGGCAGAAGGAAACGTGTACTTTGGTTTCTGCTGCCCTGACCCATAGTCTAAGGAAACAATTATGCCTCAGAAATGATAATATACCTGAAACATTGTTAAAAGCTTGCTCTTACTGAGTCAGTCTTTGTCTCTTCAGTCTTTGACTCTCAGTCACCTTGTTTAGAGTGTACAGGACAATTTAGTACTCCTAGCTCTAGAGCTGATGAAATAAAAGGTTTCACGGCATACATAGGACACATACAAAGTTCATCTCTTTGTCACGTGTCACACACAAGATTCTGGATATACAAAGTAGGTTCCTACTACAGATTTGCAGTTCAAAATGCAATGACTTTTTTTCTGAACAGCCACAGATTCCTGGGAAAAGTTTCCTGTAAACAGAATAGCTGGTTCCTTCTGGAGACTTCAAGGTATTCATCAGAGCCTCATTACAACACAAATTCATGGGTAAAACACAGATGTTTACTGCCTGTGAAGAGCAACACAAGGGCAGCACATGTCTTCCCCAGGAAACATGCAGGGCTCTGGGGAAAAAAAAAAAAAAGAAAGAAAGAAAGAAAGAAAGAAAGAAAGAAAGAAAAAGAAAGAAAGAAAAAGAAAGAAAGAAAAAGAAAGAAAGAAAGAAAGAATTCTGATACTCTCATGTTTGTAATTTCAGTATTATTTTACATTCTAAATACAGCCTGTGAGACTGAGTAGCTTAAACAGCAATTGCAGATTTTATTTTTATTTATTTCCTATAAAAATGTCATTTTTTTTCATTATTCTTACTGCATCTTGCAATTTTTTCTGAGTAACTCTGTGGAAATTATTTATAAATATGAATTTATAAATAATACAGCCTTAGGGAAAGATGTATTATAGGATATGCAAGACAATAAATACAAAGAATATATTGAATATTAAAAGAAAATATATCTTAAATGCTTTTCCAGCAAAATGCACAACTCTCTTAGAGACACATATACACACCAGATTCACTTTTCAGCATTATTATATACCAGAAATATACATAATGAGGATTTTCTCTTTCCCTTTCTTTCTATTTTATGCTTGTTTACTGTTAACTTACTGTATATGTAATTTATTTTTGTCTTTTTAGCATAAGCATGTTTATACATATCTGCTGGCACTTTTTAAAAGGAAGCTTTACAGCAGCAGGGAGCCACATTGCTCGCAAGATAGATTTTTGGAAAAATCTGACTTATTTAAAGCTGTCAGCACAGTATGCTCAGGGCTGCATCTAGTTGTGCCCCGCAGACAGTGAGTCAGAAATGTAGCTGGCCCTGCAGTCTCTATCAAGGTACACAGGTCACAGAACACTTTCCCTGCCAGGACAGCAAGACCTCATCTTTTCCTGTCACGTTGCTCGGTGGCTGACAGAATTAATGTCTCGCAAACCGGGATGATGGCGCTTGGAAAGGCAGGAGGTTTTGGTGTGAACATTAACTCTAGCACAGACCTCACTTCTCTTCTGCACATTTCAGTAGGCTACTGAGAAACACGCTTCTCTTGGGTTATCTTTCAGGCTCAGCAAACATTTATCAGAGGCCCACAAGCATTGCCTCTGGGAAGAGAAGGCACGCAGCAGAAGGAATAGAGCAATTCACCCATTGTAGGGCTCTGTGGCTGCTTTCACTTCAACAGTTTTTCATGCAACAGAGAACATCCTTAGGTGAATAAACCACATCACCCTGAAATGCAGTTCCTTAACAGCTTAAACCAACCTAAACTGGGTGCTTACACGACCAGACAGGGAACTGACACAGAAACTGCTGGACCATTTGAAATCTAATCTTATTTAACAAAAAATAATGGTTAGTTTTTAGCTAATGCCCATACCAGCTTCCTGTGCAATCTCTGTTGATGTGAATGCCTACAGAAAGAAGGTGCAGGAACGTGCAGCCAGGAGAGAAGAGAGAATAGCAGCACCTTGGCCTAGGTGACATTTAACTGCCAGAAAAGTTTTACTTCCTACATAACTTAAGTCAACATAAGTCAGCTGCCATCCTGCCTACAGCTGTGCTTTGCTCTCATACTGCTGCCCATGGTATTCATATTGACCTCCTGATGAGTCAGTTTGGAAGGCTTAACTGGCAGAAAATTAAACCAGAAAGAAAAATGCACAGCTCTCTGCCACTTTCACTACCCAAACTAGCTCACCCTGGGGTAAGTAAAAATCCTGTGGTAAAGCAAAAAAAGTGAGAATGTGCACCCAAGGGAAGAAAGGGAGTACCATGGGACCATCACAGCACCAGCTTAGGAAGACTTAAGCCACTACGGATATGTATAACCAATCTGTCATTCCATGAACACCTTAAACCAGCAGAAACTGGCACTGCTACCAAAGGAAGCAGCTCTGCCCACCACCCACACCTCACCCTGGTGCTGGCACAGCCATTTGTGCTGCTGTCCAGGGAGTCTGATCAGAGAACTGATCCAGATTAAAAAAGCCATCTTTTCCTGGATGAGTTTTCATTTGGATCCATTCTCTGATCAGGCTTGCAAACAGAAAATTCATTTGCACTCAAGGTTAAAAGCACTTATTTTTGAAGAGGATGAGATATATTTTTCATAATAAAGTGCAAACTCAGCACTAAGCTGTGGAATTTCTGGTACTTCGCCGATTTTGCAATTTGCCTATGAAAAGTTGGTTGCTGGAAGTGTGTGCATTTAAACAGCCTCCACAGCAAAAACGTTGTGACTAAAGTTGATGATAAAACTAGATACAGAAGTAGTACCTTACCATCATATGCAAGGAATATACTTTGAAGATTAACTCTATACGGTACAATTTAACAAAAGCAACAAAAATTATTTAATCCTGTGTACTTACACTAATTTCATTGTGCTAATGCAAGTGCAGTACTTCTCTTATTACTTAGCTGTTTATCTCAATTTCATTCCACAAGAATGTATTTAAATAACATTAAACCATCCTATGTACCACGTGTTATTTTGCGCTAGCTGTACGCCCTTCTTTAGGTAAAAAAGCAGGAGGTTAGGCAGTGAACCGTGAAACTAACTTGCACAAATAGGTGACCTATATTTGCCTGCACATTTTTTGCTCTTCTTTTTCTACAGATAATTTTAACATGTTCTGCACTTTCCACCTATATGACTCCCTTGAGCACCGTGTACCATACAGTCACACATGGTATTACAAGACATTATATTTTCTTTCTAAGACGTGAGAAAATATATGAATAACAACGCTTAATGGAATTTGAATAAATCAAAGGGTGCAAGATTATACACACTGACAATAAGATGTGCTCTTCTTGACATTTATGTATGTAAACATACATCCTTCTATTTACTGATGCAAAGGATTTTCTGATGGAACAGTTTTTTTCCCTGTTGGCAAAGGTATCTCTGAAAAGGAGCTATGTAGACTTCAAACTTGTATGCATGAACTCCATATGGCTAGAGCTACCAGCTGCATGCAGATGTGAAGCCACCTCAGCACACCCGACAGATGAGCACTGTGTCAGACACACCCAGTGAGTCTGCCCTCGAGCAGCCCCCAAGGGAGCCACAAGCTGGTGGTCA
Organism: Cygnus atratus; assembly: GCF_013377495.2. Lineage (NCBI taxonomy): Eukaryota > Metazoa > Chordata > Aves > Anseriformes > Anatidae > Cygnus > Cygnus atratus. Next base: position 53,348,436 of record NC_066364.1, on the reverse strand, counting down.
GGCAGTTGCATGGAGAGAAGGGCAGCTCAGAGCATGCTATCTTCAGCCACTTCAGAGACCACTCTTTCTGCAAAATATAAAATAATATAGATATTATATAGATTAGTATAGACCTTTATGTTGATATGGGTAGAAATACAGATATACAATTCTATAATTATAGAACTTCACTTTGAAGCTCTATCTCAATTCCTGCTACGTACTTCCAAAGTACTCAGAAAATTCTTCCAAGTCTCGTAACTCCTGTGATTTATAGCTGTATGCTTGCCCATTCTCTCTTTAAGAATCTGAACTCCAGACACATGACTAATGAATTCTTTTCTAATCTGTGTGCTACATTAGTTTGAATAATTAGTTAAACTGCTTAAGTAATGCCATTTTTGAAGTCTCTTAGCATTACCAAATAGAAATTAATGGTTTTTTAACAAGAAAAGACATTCATTAGAACACTTGTATGACACATTCTCCTTTGCAATTTGGGCATTTTAACCTCATCTATACAGTGTGATTCACTTTTTAACTTTTAGTTTTAAAAAGTTACAAGATTTGTGTTCTAAACTGTATTTTTCCATTTTTCATTTTAAAGTCAGTAATGCTGTCTTTTACTAAAATTATAATCAAAATGTCTTTCAGTAGATAGCAAACTTTGGCCTCAAAACAGTTTATTAGAAAACTGCAATTGATATCAAACTACCTGAATTTAAAGCATATGCAAACTGAATTGCTAGATGTTAGGTCTCACATACAGACTAATCCATCAAAACATTCCTGAGGTGTCTATAGCAAGCCAAGAGTTCAGAATTTATTGAAAGAATCATTTAAAAGTATCACACTGCTTATATAAAATGGAAGTTCAGTAAAAAGATAGAGGATGAAAAGATGAAGGATCTTCCATCCTGCATCTTGCACACAATGTAAAACTAATATTTTCTTCCCAGTGTCCAAGATGATTACTGATCCAAAGATGCATATTTTCAAAATTAACTTTTATCAAACCAATTAAAGACACCATAATAGAAAATTTAATGGTTTGCCCTCCCTCAAAAAACATAACTTTTTTAGGTGTAATAAATATAAATTACATAATTTATGACTTAAAAAGTCTTTTAAGGGGTGAATTCCTAACTGCAAGCACATATGCCACGTAAATATCAGAGAAATTAATCATAAGAAAGTAAATACTATTAGAGTTGTTTCTAACACTTCGCACCTAGGGAAAAAAGCTTGCATCTATATGTCAGCACAATCACATGACAAGCATAGCATGCATATCTCAAAATATAAAATCTCCTGAGTTAATTATGGGAGTTAATCTAAAAATGAACTTCAATTCAATTGCTTCATTGTACCATTGTAAGACACAGAATGTATACTACACTTTATAAATCCATTATGCAATCCCATCTCAACTGTTGTGTGTGCATCTCTAGTATCTCTGCCTCAAAAAGTATGCAGCAGAACTGGAGAAGATTCAGAGAAGGTCAACAAGGATGATCACCAGCATAAAGCAGATATGCAACCAATTAAGCTAGGACTTTTCAGGAAAGGAAAGATACACACCTACATATAAAAGAAGATTATAAAATGATGATACAGCAAGAGTGTGAATAGAGATTGATTATCTCTACCTTTTTCAGTACAACAAAGTCAGATGAAGCTGGGAGCAACAATCAGAAGCACACAGTTCTTACCACAGTGGGTTGTAGACCTATGGAACTGCTGTTGTGCACCCAAAAGTTGGCACGGATTTGAGGATAAAACAGACAAGAAAAGAAATCACAAATGTGTAGAAACACCTGGCTCAGGAGGTTCTGGCATGGAAAAGGCTGAAGACGGTAGATCAGAAGATCATCTGTGCCTTCTCATGTTGTATAGTTTAACTTAGTTATGGTCATAATCATTATACCTATGAATGTATATTTATGTCCATTTGATGCCATTTCAGCCAGTTATTAACTCAGAAAATTACTGAAACGTTACTGACTAGTGTATCTGAAGCTTTCTGTTTATTTATTCATTATTCCAGCAAAACGTATGCAGACATAAATTTTAGGCATTGCCTCTTTTTTCCAATAGTATGTCAGGAAACAAGTTGAAGTACTCATCCATTATTTTCTTCTCTCTATGTATCAGACGTACAATTATCAGAAGACACCAATTATGTGCATCAGTGGGAAAGGAAGTTATTTTCTATAAGAATAGCTGTAAGTGGGTGGATGCGTAACTAGAGTCATGACCGAACAAATTAATTTCTAGTATGGTAGAGCACTGAGAAATTGAAGTGCAAATCTGGGAAGCCTCCAATTGTTTGTGCTAAAATTGTGTGGGCTGCCTCAAACTGAGAAGTAGTCTTGAATTCATAAAAAATTGCTTCTCTTCTTTTCTCCTTTTGGACAGTTCTTTCAGGTTTTAGGTGGATCTGGTTGTTAGCATGCCTGACACAAATACATTTCAGAAATAACATGCTGGAAAAGACTGGCTGTAATCAGTTAGAATAACCCGGGGGGCAAAATGGTTGAGGGGTGCGGGGTCAGCCTTGAGGGGGCACTGAGGTTTTGCCATGCTGCTGGAGAATTTCGCATGAAGTTTCCTTTTAAGCTTGTGTGAGGACAGCTAATTGGTTCTCATGCTCACAAAAGCATCTCATGAATATAAACACCTGGAAAATAAGGTCTGAAATCCCAGCGCGTGGTTTCATAACAGAGGGCAGCACAAGGGACAGAGGACAGATAGAGAATGGAGAGATGCTTCATATCGGGCTGTTTCCTAAACTGATAGCCTCATGTACGCTGCAACACTGCAGTCCTGCTGGGAAATGACAATGCTTGCAGATGGAGTCAGGCCTGTGTCATGGGACGTCGTTATTTCTTCTAAAGAGACTACGAAATGCTTTTCCTAAGTGTCACACACAAAGAACTCGTGGCTAAAATCTGGCTCTGTGTGTTTTCCTTTGCCCTCCTGGTAGCTCGCACACAGCCATCGGTCCTTAGGATGGATGGCCCCACATGCTGCTTCTGTTTCTGTGGTACTTGGGTTCGAGATCTTTCCACTTGCTCACCCAAAAATGATATAAAAGTAGATACTGAACACAACTAGAGCAAAGACTGCTCTTTCTGGGACTCTCCCAGGTAGTCTTTATTGTGAAATGCCAATTTGCTGCTGTCTCCAAAACCTTAGGGGACTACGTATTAATATATAACCAGTCTAAAACAGGCATAAAATTTCCTAAAATAATTCATCCTATTGTCAGTCAAGGAAAGAAATAATTCATTCACCATGGCCCAACAATGTTCACTGAGACAGAGCAAAGACAGCCCCAGGTTACTGAAGTGACCTAGTTTCATCCTATATATTCACCACAGCGTGGCATTAAAAATTCTCTGACAAATCAAAGGAAGACTGAAATTTGAAAGTGGTAAATAGAAACTTTTATAGCACAAAAAGGCAGCCAAATAACACAGTTGTTTGTTTGTTTGTTTGTTTGTTTTAATGGTAATATTACCTTGAAAAATGTTGAGTAGTTGTGAAAAACATTTGGAACCCTCTGTTAGTTTTGTCCTGTGCTTTTCTGTTGCCAAGACAGAACAGAGCAAGTGATTTTCCCAGAACCTCTGGTGGAACAGATTGCTTAAAAGAGTGTTTTTGTAATGAAAAAGTATATATGTAGGAAACTTTCATTTAAATGCCTGGTTTGATTTTGCAGATTGTGGGCTTTCTAGCAACTATGAAGTGTTATGAAGCAAGAACTCTAGAAAAGAGAGTTCTTCCATCTTATATGTACATAAGGAAAAGGGGTTACATTTTTGTGTTTGTGGTGCCTGTTGCTTTTCTTCGATGCTGATTACTTGGTATGTCTTTTGTAACTGATTTAAAGTGGTCCAGTTTATCACCTTCGTATGTTGATGTCAGAATGGGAAAATAATTGCTTCCTCTTGAAAGATAAGATTTACCTTTTCTTTAATATTTCTTTTGTTCAAGTGCATTTTTGGCAAGAAATTACTGCTTTGGAGACAGAAATTTTTACTAGGTAAAGTTAGGCCTTCTGGCTCTTCACTGCAGTTTATTCACCTCATGACCTGTTTCTTCATAATTTCTTCATAATTCATAATAAATATGAGCTGAACATTTAAATTCTTTTTTCAAATCTTTTTGATGCTCATTTAAATGTATTACCTACTTCTACAGGAGATGACTGAAGAAGAAAATAATTGATAAGAAAGAAATTAAGTAGGACAGCCTCTGTGTAATGATTTGTGGACTAATTCTTAACCACCTTGGACAAATTTCACAGTTTTTATGGTTTGGCAGACAGGTTGGGTCATTGGGACTACTGATTTGCAGGTTAAAGTGGATGGAAGAACACTAACATAACCTTCTTCCATTTAGATAATGTTCTTTTTATCATTTAGAGAAGGTGAGATTTAAAACCATTTTCATGCCTAGTTTTATTTTTTCTTTTTTAAGAAAGTGTTTCAGGAGAGACTTAATTGTATCACCAGTAAAGCAAAATTGAAATTTAAATACAAGGTTCATCAGAACTTCCATAAAGAAATTCAAGACTGGAACAATAGCAGTAATTGAAATCCTTCATTACGTGGAATTCCCATCTTCAGTGTAGTCTGTATTCAGGTTGGCAAATTATTATTTTAATTACACCTGTATTAGTGGCATGCTGCCAACCAATGCATTATCAGCCTTCCTCTCCCCATCAGGTTCATGCGGGCTTTTAACTAGCCGATTTTTCTTGGGAAGCCTAATGGACTCACAATATTCCATGTGCAAAGACTACAAATTATTTAACTGTTATTATCATGTCACATGTTTGCTGTATTGCTCTTCTTTTTCTTTTGATCGTATTTTATGCCTCCTAATTCTCCATCTCTAGTTTGTAGACTCTGGTCTTGATTCATTAATTGTTGAGTATTAGTTTTTGTTTTTTTTTCACCCTTCTTTACAGTGAAGTGTCTGATAGGGAGGTAATTCAGTACAGGGCCCTATTCTCACACTATTTGCTTGCTTTCTTTTGCAAGTAATCTCATGGATTGCTATTTCAGTTGGTGCTGTACTATGTTGAACATTTTTATTGTTTCCTCCATTGACTTTGCAGCAGGAGTGAAGTTTGTGATAATTGGAGAGTTACAAGATACAATTCTCTAGTACTTATTTACTTTAGTCAAAGTGGCACTAGAAAGTGGATATTTTTTTTTACTTTGAATAAATTAAACTCCCCAATGTCATAATGGAGTTCCATAAAATTTCCAAGTCTGTCTATTTCTAAGTTATTTTGTTGTATTTAATATTTCTGTTTCAAAGCATTTCTGCTGTCCTGTTCAGATTTCACTTTGGTGTCTTTCTGCATATCTGGAAGGGAAGCACTTATTTTTGTGTTATATAAAATTATTTTGTTACACATACAGTAAGAAATACATTTAAAAAAGAACCCTTCCTGTTGTTTTTCCATCTTTCACATAGGTTGCACTTAAAGGAAAAAAAATTCCCATAAAACTTGATTTAATTGGAAGAAATCCATCTTGCCCTCTTTGCTTTCCTTCTTCACAAACCCTGGCAACAGAATTACCCCAATTCTTAAATTAGGAGAAGCAAAGGCGCAGAAAAGTATCAGTATCCTTAAATAATGTGTTCTGTTAAATTATTTTAGGAATATCATTTTTTGTTTCAGATATTGTCCTTCGTGAGGAAAAGGGAATGTTTATCACTTATGAGGATGAGTCAGGTAGTACAAGATGTGCTAAAGGCTGCAGGATAAATACCGTCTATTCAGCTGCTTCACTTAATAGCAGCTTGCCAAAAGTGGGGTTCAACCAGCCCTAACAAAAGCAAGGAATCAGAGGGAGGCATACATGTCAGATAGCACTTTAATAAAACCAAACCAAACCCTATAAATAACGGGAGCTAGTGCCTGTTGCTAATGCTTCCTTTTGAGGCTAGTCAGAATGGATTTGCAACAGCGTTGTTGGAGCGTACTCAGCCTGGAGAAGAGAAGCTTTAGAAGGGATCTAACAGCCACCTGCTAATACTTACAGGGGAGTTATCAAGAAGGTGGAGCTGGGCTCCTCGTAGTGGAGCACAGCAGGGCAAGAGGCAGTGGCACAAATTGAAAAAAGAGAGGTTCAGACTGGATATAAGGAAAGACTTTCTCTCAATGAGGACTGTCGGGCAGTGTAGCAGGCTGCTCAGGGAAATTGCACAGCTTCCATCCCTGGAGGTTTTCCAGCCTCACCAGGGCAAAGACTAACCTCACCTCTCAGTGTGCTTAGGGCAGGAGGTTGGACTAGAGACCTCCAAGGACCCTCCTAACCTGAATTAATCTATTAATATTTAGAATTACAAGCCTGTCAGGGTATGATTACCTTGTGTGGTAACTACTTAGCAGAAACGTACTTGAAGTAGATTGTCCTTTGGCTTAATAACAGAAATTTGAGCTACGTACAGATGTGGTCTACTGATTTAATGTCTAATGTTAAAATTCCACAAAACACTGTAAGAGCTACTAGAGAACAGAATTGCCATCGGCCAAACAGAGTTGTGCTCTAACACCCAGTGCTCCATGTGAAACCCTGGCTTCCTTTTCTTTAGAAGAGGAACAGGGAAGTAAAATCCATGAAATGTTCATTCTTAGACACATTCATTGTGTTAAAACAGAACTGTGGTAGAGTTGGTTATGTTAAAATGAATTAACGTAGACATATATCAATTATGTCTACAAGTGACATGTAATCCTGCTTGTCAGCAGCCATTTTACCAGAAAATGTTGCGAATATAATTTCTCACAGTCATTTGGAATATAACTTGGGATGCATTTCTTTAAAGCTGCCCTATGAATTTTAAGTTTAAATTTGTAGCGTTTTTGTGAAAGATGTTAACTTTCAAGTAGAGACATTAGCCCTAAAGAAGAAATATTGCAGAGAAGAAAAATAGCTTACGAAGAAAATGGTAATGAAAGAAATATCTGTAGAGGAACATGATGGAAGATTGGTTTGTTTTGAGAAAAAAAAAAAAAGGTGTACAAGACTGTAAAAGGAAAAGTGACATTCTGCAGAGCACTGCTGTACAGAGTCACTGGTCATACCTGAAGTGTTCAAGAAGTACAGAAAGCAACACAGAGAGAATGCAAGGATCCAAGAAAAGAGATGTCTTTGCTTCATTATACGATAGTGAGGTAGTCATTCTTCATTCTTGGTGAAAAAGTAACATAAAATTATTATAGGGATTTCTCACTTGTTAAGATGTCAAATCTTGACTAAATTAGTATTATGTAACTAGTCTCCTAGTGCTATTCTTCTTCTCTACATCTGTCTTAGGATCATAACGTGAAACTGATCTCAGAAGGAACTTCTAACAGCATTGCAAAAATAGTTTTCTCTGGATGATACAGATTGAACTAAAGATCTGAAACTGTCTTTAAAAGAGAAGTGTGTTCAGTCCCACTAGCTACTCTCATATCCTGGCAAACAAAAAATAACTGTGTCGCCTATATTCTAAATTAGCTCTGCACTATTAGATCTACTTATTCTTTGAAATATTACATGTAAGTTAGGAGGAGTTTGTCAGTGGTATTCTATATCAGCTCTGTATTTAAAACGATGCTAATAGACTACTTGTTCCTTCTTTAGGAAGAAATTACATTTTGGCTAAATTGGCATCTCTGGGTCTAGGACTACTGTGCTCACTGAGGAGGAATAAAATGGAGAAGCTGCAGGAATTCAAACAGAGGTTAATATTCTTCTTTTCAGTGATGTCAAATCCTTTTCATTTTTCATACTTAGTTTCTCAAATATGGAAATAATTGGAGCTGCAGAAATAATCATCTCTCCTGAGTAAACATGCATCTTTTTTGCATATGGCTTTTTCCTCTCTCTTTTACTTTTATCAAAATGACTTGACAGAAGAATGTGTTTTCAACAGCACGTTACACAAAATATTTAAAGTAATTTTTTATAAATGGATTTTAAAATTACTTGGTGTTTGGTGTAACATTTATTTCTTTAGCGTGGATCCATGATACTGAGAAAGACAGAAGCGTGCTAGAGAGCACAAATTCTAAGGTAGATACGTAGAAGTGAATTTGCATTTCTGCAGAGGTAAAAATGTATAGTCAGCTGTGTAAATGTTATTATTAAAAAAAAAAGAAAGAAAAGAAAAACAGGTAAATTATCAAAAAAAAAAGAAAAAGAAAAAGAAGTAAATTTAGTTCAACTCATATTGCAAGATATTGTTAGCCCTTTGAAGGCATGATAAAAACTTTGCTCTTTTCCAGCCATCATACTTTTAATAAGAGAAGTAGCTGAAAATAAGCATCTTAGTACTCTTTGTGGGATAAGTTCATTGATTCTTTTCCTAACTACTTGATCTGACAAGGCTAAGCAAGTTCTCTCAGCTGCAACTTGGAATTAGATTTTTCTTTCTCTCAGGGGAAGTTTAGCATGGAAGAAAATAACATGATATAATCCCAGTGAAATGGAATTTTCTTTTTCTACCACAGAGGGGATGCTCCTGAACACTAATTTGGACTCTTAGTTATTAGGTCACTTGGAATTACATCAAGGTATTTACAAACAATGAATTTACAATAAACAGCCAAGAAAGATCCAATTTAACAACCTATTTAGGGACTGGCTAAAGTAATTAGGGACTAGAGTCAAAAATGAGCAGTGGTACAGTTTCCCTCATTCTTCATTATTGAAAAGGAAAACAAATGTAAGGTAATTTACTAAGCAAACACAATGAGAAGTGCATGATAATCCTGTAAGGCTGACTGATAATTCTGAAAGAACAGTTCTGTGATGAAAATTCAGTTTGAGTGGTGGGCACTATTTCTGAATCCAACGCCTTTATCCCTGAGTGATGTTATATGAGAGTTGAGCAGCTGAATTATGTATTATTATCAAATAAATATTAATTTATTGCATGAAGAATTAAAACACTCTTTAAATTAAAAAACAAAATCTGTGTATGTCTTCCGGTAGTTTTCATACTTTGCATATCTACCAGATGATAACAATCGCTCTATATTCTTTCCCCAAATATGAATTACATCCTTTCTTAGACTTTGATGTTCCAGATTTCTCAAAGACAGAACAAGGATTGTGCCTCAATCTCTCTTTACTATAAGAAACTTATTTTAGGGTACAAGTCCAGCGCATGTCAACTGGATTGTAATGCAAATTGGAAATCAGCATTTATTTATGTATTTACCTCGTGTAGTTAAAAGCCATAATATAAATTACTCTTTTATTAAAGTGACCTTCCACTTGAACAAAGACAAGTTAGTATTCTTCATATGTATTTATATGTCACATGTTACATGTGGCCCTGAAGGTCTTCTGTAACAGGAGGGTATTATAGTGATTTATCTTTTAGAAGCAAGGCTTTTCCCACTATTTCTGCAATAGTTGATCTGAGCCTATTTTTATTACAATTCCTGCTCCAGCAAATTTGACAAACCTCCAGAGTACACACTGTATGACAGCCACATGGAGTAGAATCAGTCCCTTACTACTCAATATCTACTTGGCCTTGCTCTCTCTTTTGGGTGGATGCCAAATTGAGAGCTACTTGCTTTTATGATGGACCCATTTGTGCTGCAGCAGAGCCTCTGGCTCAGAAAAAAAAGCATCTGAAAGGCAAATGTTTTTGCCCTGAGTTAAACCAAGTGTTAGAAATGTAAGATGTCTTTATGAGGGTTGTTGTGGTTTATAATATAAGATATCATACATCCTTTTTTTCCCAGATAATTTCCCGAAATCCTCTCTAGGTAATCACTAAATAAGGAATTATAATCTGGCATCAAAAAGCTTCTGTGGCAAATAGGGAAGCAGCCAACTGCGTAGTGGACGGAGCATAGAAGCTGCATAGAAGATGGAGCTTTCCATAGACATGGAGTTTATTTTATTATAGGAAATCTTTATAACAGCGATCTATTTTTAGAAAATGAGAAGTTATCCTCATTTCCTATTGCATGTGCACTATACTTGCAGTTTTAAAATCTTATGAGCAGAAACCTGGCCCTTGAAATTACATATAAATACTCACTGAAGTATTTAGAGAAGTGAAGGAGTTTGAAATACAAAGTTTATGACAATAATGTCATAAACATTGTCATAAACTTCAGAATTACTAGATTTTCTTCAAAGTTGGGCTTAAATATTAAGTTTCAAAAAAATCTCTGGGTTTCTTTTTTTTTCTTTTTTTTTTCTTTTCTTCCAGACGCCTGGTTTTAGATTCCAAAAGATTGATGTGTAAATATTCCTAGTAGTTTTCTTGTGCTTTTTGTTTTTTCAATATAAAATAATTCATCTGTTTCTGTTAAGCCTGGTAAGGGAAATAAAACAAATAAATAAACAAACAAAAACACCACCTTTAAACGAAGTCCTATGAATGGCATACCTCTAACACCATGAATGATGAATGGCAAATTCTTTTTCTTGTCCTTCAGGTTTCCTGGAGATACCTCATCGCGTCATCACAATCTTTAGCTTTTATTCCATTTTACTGCTTTCCTTGCCAAGTGTTGTATGCATTTTATGTAGTTCTGATCTTACAGATCAGGAAACTTTTAATGTTCCAAACCTGGATTTATGTGAAAATTGATAAACTCTATTGTACAGCCTTAGCATATAAAGAATAGTTATGATTTCAAAATTATTCTCTTAATATCTAAAAGCATAGTAAACTATGCTTAAAAGCAAGTGCGCTAGGTATTATTATAGTTATTATGGGCACTTATAATTAAGGAGTAAAGTAATAAATTATTATATATCAGCCATCTTTTGAAATTCATAAATTTCAAAAGATGACTGATTGTTCTATATAATATATGTAGAAAAACATAACTTTCACTGACTTTGTCTAAGATGCCTGCTCCTAAACTTCATAAGCAATAATTTGTAAATATGAGGTCTATTCTGGTCATAGAAATCACTTGTATCATTTCTCTTATTCTCAAGAACATTTCCCAATAAATTAAAAACCTTTATCTATAATAATTAAAAATACTCACATCTGTGCTTGTAGACTAGTCTGATTATGCACCAAACAAAATGCTAAGCTCTTGGGGAAATCGTATTGTCAACAACTTGATGCTGACTTTAGGAAGAATGGATCGTAGCCCGTTCCCAAAGCAAATTTCTTCCCTCTGTCCAGAATAAGACCAACACTAACTCTGTTCCCTTCTGAATTTTTAAATATTGGTGAGTGAGTTGGGCTCCTGGTGAGATCCAGGAAGCCAATGTTCTGCTGAATGCAGGCTGTGTTGCCACTGCGTTGAGTCTGAGCATAGCAGCACATTTTCAGGCCTGATGCACTTCATCCAGACAGCTGACTGCCCTGTGGTCTTTGCTATTCGAGTCAAATCTGGATGTCTGGCAAGCTGGCCTCAAAGCATTATCTCTGCTAATAATAACAGTGCAGTTACTAGAACTAAAAATTATCTCAGGTTATATTGTTCAGGGCAGACAAACTTGGCTCTTTTCCCTCCACCCGTGATATTTTTCATTACTGTATCAGTTTCAATAGGCTACATTATGTCAAAGTACAAGATTCTGACAGCTTAATTGGAGATCAGTAATAAACTCGGTGCTCTTCTTTATCTGCCCTTTAACAGAATTTCTGTGGAATGCTTTCATAAAATGGAACTTTCAGACAGCAACCTGCATATGCAAATTCATCTTAAAGTACTGCAGTTTTCAAAACATTTCATTTCAAAAGAAGCCTTCAACTATTTGAAGGCAAGAGAATATTTTACAAAAGACATTTTTATTTGAATATTGACACTTGTACAAAGCTTTTGGGGCCCTGACACAATTTTAGCAAGACCATAAATCCATCAATGTTCATTTTCTGGAAAGATGCCAGTCTATCTTTCTTCCTTCTTGAAACATAACCAAAATCCTCTCTAGTGTCCAAATTTGCATGCTCAAATCCCACAAAATACATTGCCAAGATGTTGTGATATGTGTCAGGGAACAGACCCGTGATAATTATGTGGACCAGAAAATCCTGAACCAATCTTGGAGATTAATTACCCACGTTGAAAGTAAAACCTTTTAGGCAACCAGTCTTTCAGTTTCCAATACCATCACGTGGTACAGTGAGAAATACAGCATGCAAATGCTGTCGATGTTGCTCTGCAGAATAACCCCGAAGGCAGGATCAGGGCTACACCAGCCATCTGTTTGAACTTTCCTAGCGTGGAACATTTCTGTGTCTGCTTCCAAATGGTCCCGTTGGTAGTGAGGGAGTAGTCCTGTGGATATCCATAGGCGAGTAGTCGTCGCCTATGCTGTAGATAAGATTTCCCACTCAGCGCAGCTTTCAGCTATCCCATCCAAGCTTCCAGTAATGACCTCAAGACAAAAAGATCTGCATTTCATCCGTAATGCCTGTTGTGAGAGTGAATGAATTTTATAGGCATGCTGAAGTCCGAGTGACTACGTACATGGGGCAATATGGATGGCAGCATAGAAGGCAGTGAATGAAATCCTTGCCTAGCTTAACTCCGTACCAACACTCCTATAGGGAACAGGCATTTAATGTTAGATCAAACTGCCGAGAGCAGTGACACTTGAACTGGCTATTTTTCCCTACCAATGATTTTTTCCTGAAGACACATTATAGATGTGATAAATGCCAGCTAGCAATAACTATGCCAAAACCAAACAAACTTCATCAGCCGGACAGATTTTCTCAGGAAGGTCAGTGCTGTAAGTCTCATGCTCAATCACAACTGTTTAATACTGTTTACCAGATATTAATATTCTGAATAATATTTTTATCAGTCAGAATTATTTTTGTATTTTAGCCTATAAAGCTGCTTTTCCTCCAAAAAGAGAACAAGTGCATTACATGTCTGTGCAAACAAGTCTGGCATATTTAAATAATGTCAGGACTGAACTAAACAAGTCATACTAATATACCAAAATAATCTTCACCAGTTACTACTAAAAGAACATAGCACATTTCCTTTAAATTGGCTTCTTTTTGAGTGAATTGTAACATTTGCATTAAACACAACCCAGCCTCACCCACAACACTCCCTTGCACTTAATTCTGTCCTTAGGGAAGCATTACAGAAGTCAGCAAGATTACTTAATGCATCCCTGGAAGAAGCTAAAATAATGTACCTGCAGTCACTGTTCCTTTCAATAATAAAGCTTTCATCCTAATGACGATAAATACAAATGTTTTAATTGAATTAACTGAAATGTATTAATTTTTGACTCCAAACAGTCTCCCATTGAGTTATTGCCAGGGAAGTATAAGAATGTAAAAGATCAAAAGTCCGTGATCAAGACCTTGAAATTCAAGTGGTACTTAATGCATCAACTTTTGTCCTATCTGCCATTTTGTCCATGATAAAAACAATTCAAAACAAAACAACTTTTTGACATACTTGGATAAAAATGTGATAGGCAGCTGATAAATTTTCAATCCATTGTAGAAAGCAAGATTGGATCCCTCATCTGCAGTAGAAAATCAACATAATAGGAACTATGCTAAATTTAGCATATATTGATAAAATTGTATTTTTACTTTCAGAAATGTGCCTACAACTTGGATTTGAACAGAGAAATTAAGCGAAGCTTTATTTGCATCCCTAAATTGATTTGTATCTTCATAAATCTAGAGAGTGATTTGAAACATTAAGATCGGGATTTGGACTACTTTGGTATTTCAGGGAGTGGAAAACAAATCTGATTTACACAGGTTGTGCAGGAAGGGATGGCCCTTCTTTTAATATCTGCCAAATTCCCTGTGAGGGTCCTGCTTAGCAGACTTATTCAAAATGAAGGTTCCGTGGCTTCCTATTCCTCACCACAAAGGCCAAATCTGCCCCTGAGGACCTGAGCTTACACGACTAGAACTCTGTGTCCCCATCCTCCTGTCCATTCACCATTCCTCTAAGGTATTCTCTCCCAGCTGAGCTGCCTATTTTCCTGTTTTAGGTTTAACTTCTACCTGAAAAAAAAAAAAAAAGAGCATGGATAATTTAAAAAAGCAGAACAACATAAAATGAAGAAAAAGTTATTAAAAAGAAACTTGAAGGGATAGCTAAAATTTTAAATCTTTGCAGGTGATGTGAAAGACTATAAGAGTCATTATATCCTCTTTAAGGACTATATTGGTGTCTCAAAGGAAAGACATATATCTTATCAAGTAAAAAAAAAATCCTTGAGAAGAGGCAAAATGAAACATTATTTAAAGTGAGAATGCTTACTTCAGAAGACATATTTTGTCAGCCAAAATGTGGTTTCTAACCCTGAAATGAAATCAGTAATTACTAAACCCGTACCGCACAGGTTCCGTAGGGCTGCATGCTGTATCTTGATGCAGATGGCTAGCACAAAATATCCTGTAAGCCTGCTAACACTTACATGAATTTTCAGCATGAGCTCTGGCTTCGTAACGACCAGTTGTCTTATTAATTTTCTGTCTAGTGGCAAGCACTGATAGGTTTAGTTCTCTCTTTTGACAGTAAATCACAAGAGTTGTGTTTTTTTACATGTCTGGGTGCTTTCTCAATGTTGGTAAATGCCTTTCTGTCACGGTAAATTAGCAAGCGACAAGAATGAAATAGACCTTCACAAAGAAAAAACTTGTGAACTAATAGAAACACTAAGATTCATACTTAAATAATGATTCCTCCAGTTTTCCCCATCTGTGCAGCTAAAGAGAAATGTACTGCATAATCTTTTCTAAAGCAAGAGAAAAAAAATGTTTTATACTAGGTAGACTCTTGTAGCATCTTTTACCAGGTTGTATCTCGGCAACTTCCAGAAAAGCAGTAAGTGATAGGACCAATGTTTACTTTGTGTGACTCCCAACTCTAAAAGACAGCCCTGTGTAAGCAGTGGAATGTTTGGTCCAGACATCTAATTTTTCTTTGTTTCTGTTTCTCCTGCTGATTTTTTCTTTTTGTCTGTAAAATGAAAATTTGTGTTTTCTCAGAATTTTCATATTCACAAGTTGCAGCAAAAACTCTTCCACCTTATCTCGACAGTAGTTCCTGTTCTGGCACATTTGTGAGGTGGCATTCCTGTTATGTACCGGGGACCTAAACTATCTTCCACACACTAAACACAACAGTTTCTGAGATGGGCAGCTAGACACAAGGGACAAAACAGCTTCATCTGTATCAGACGAATGTTCACCATTTTCTGCTTGGTTATTTGAAATATTCACCTTATGCCAGCTTCCGCATATACATTAGTTCAGGACTTGCAGGAGTTGAGTCTTTCAAGCTTTGAAGGCCAAGGCAGCGTGTGGCCATAAAATTTTAAGATCCAAAGGTGGCAAGTACCTAAGATCAACCAGGCTGACTCTGAAACCCTGTGCCGCTGACTCAGTATTGACTGACAGCTTACTTGCACTCATAGAGACCAGAGGATTGGCTGAATTGACTGAGTTAGTCAGATGAGTTTCCTGCAATGTTGAGCTGATTGTGGACCTTACATAGATCACAGTCTTGCTAATCCTCAAATTAAAAGCTCATGAGGTTATTTCAAAGGTATTAGGACATTTAACTTTGATTTTTGTTTGGATCTTCACCTCCCCCCTGCATATCCTTCATGATTATATTTGCAGCCATAGCAAGGCTGTTCTTTGCCCTTCATAGATCTGAAAGTAAATATACCCCTCTTTGTACCAGCATATGCAGCTAACAGGAGAAGCCCTTGATAACTGTCGACTTTCAAAAATAAAATGTTTTTTTGTGATTTCTTACACAGATATCTCAGCGTATTATATCTCAGCATAATAGATTAACCTCAGCCTTAGCAACGAGGTCCTTATGTTAAAGTAGGACATCGTGGGTTTATTCAGTTATTGTATTCCACCAGGTTTATTTGGGCCAGGAAATTAAAGCGGGAATGACAGATAGGTTTAAGTTGTATTGTTATTATGAGTATTTTACCCTATTCTCCTAAATGGTGAATTATTATTTTATGTAAATAGCTAAACCTGTACATAAATTTAAGCTGTGTGTATAACACACATAAATTTAAGTTGTGTGTATATGGTTTAGCATTCAGGTAGAAATAAAGAGACTTTTTTTTTGAGAGAGAGGGAGTCTCCATATTTAAGTATTTATCTACTACATACTTGCATATATCAACCATTAAATGAAAATGAGAATTGTGATAAAAAACACCTATATTCATATGCATTTGCAGAAAAAAACAAACAAACAAACAAAAAAACCCACCACCAACAAAAAGAAAACTCATTGTTCAGAGTTGTGGCTGCAAGCTTACAAACTAAACAGCAGAAACCTGCAAACACCACTAGGTCTAATTTCTCGTTAACTGTCCTTTCGGTAAAAGCTGCTGGCTTTCTGACATCTTCAGAGTTGTCAAAAGACATTATCACAAAGCAAGCTTAGTCTTTGTAACACTTGCTGTCTATGAAGAATCAGAGAGGGAGTTTTGTGCCTATGGCTTGAAACTAAGGCATACAGTGATTGCACATATTTATCTTAGTCAAAGCTCTGATGAGATAAACAAAGTTTTTTGTACACATGGAAATTGTAATCCATAATATTCCCAGCAGATTAAATGTAAATGAAATTCTTTCCTAGTCTGCAAGCCTTGGTAATGTTATTTCATAATTTTAGAAAACAGACACGCATACCGGAACATATGAACATCAAAGAGGCAGATGGCGATAAATAGTTATGCAGTAAAATACACAACAACAACAAAAAAATAACAGAGGTAGATTTCCACATCGGCAGAGTTGTTGATTTTACATCAGAAAAAGCAAAACTATAAAGCCATGGTATGTCTTGCACGTATGCTGGTATATATAGAGGGCAGATGCATAAAAATGCAATCTTAAGTCATAATTTTCCTAAACGTATTTTCAAATTAAAAAAAATATATATCTTCTATATCCGTATACCAAGACACTCCTGCACAGCACCTATACTTACTTAGAGACAAGGGATAGATACAAACTCTATGTCACCCACATAAGCTCCTGGTAAAAGAGATAGCAGATTTCACTTTACAGCTTTCACAGCAGAGATATACACTAAAAGAGCCCAGCCTCATTCCATTGTGTTCTCCACCCTTCAGGAAACCCCAAGTGCTGTCTCCCCATTTGCCTCTGTATGGTGTCAGCCCGAACCCCAAGAGACCTCTGGACCCACAAATCCCAATATAATGACAGACATGAAATCCTACCAAAGGAAAAAAGCAGTAGGGTCCTGCCTGTTTAGCTGCACAAAGCCTCTTTTCAGCAGTAACCTTGCAGAAAACAGGCTCTGTGCTACCAGCTCAGACCTTAGTGGAAAAGAGATTCTGAGCAGTCAACATCTGAGCTCTAAAGGCATAAAATGGGGAAAGAGGTGCTTGAAAACATTTTAAATAAGAAAAATACTGCTACAAGACACACTAAATAAAGAGAAAGCATATTTAATCACCTTCTGAATTTAAAAGCACCTAGACAAAATTTAATATTTAGCAACTCAACACAAGAGGCAGGCAAATCTTTTGTCAAACCTATTTGACTCTTTTCTCCTAGCGCTTCAAAATGGCTCAAAACAATGATTTGGGGCCAATATGAATCACAGCAAAGGTATATAATTCTCAGAAGAAAATCAAAAATAAAAGTGAAGCTTGTTGTCTCACAAGAAAATTTGATAAATCCAAACCACACTATTTGAAAAACAACTCTATCCAAAATATTCAAAGTGTGCAGATAAAATTAAAATGCTGAAAGTTTCTGTAACATTGGAGATTTCTAAGAGGAATAATAAATTCAGCCAGCCGTTGCTTAATATCACAGGCATTATTAGGCACAGTAGAGAAAGTGTCCATTTGCACAGGAATTAAGGAGCTTGCTTAAGGTCAAACAATCACCCAGACAAAACAATTAACTGAAACCAAGTCTTCAGAGTCAGTTTCCTGCTTTAATTAGCAGTTTGACCTTCTTACAAATGAAAAACCACAGTCTCCTTGGCTGCTGAATTATTTTTAATTTGATAAAACTGCATTAACAGTATGTGCTATTCATGGATGTCATATATGGACACAGATTTGATACAGATGCTCCTACTATTCTTTCTTCCCCTTCTGTATGAATCATTGCCTGGGTAGGCACCATCTGTCCTTTGTTCTCTGTTGCCAGAATTGGACACTTCACAATGAAAAAATAAATAAATAAAAATAATAAAAATCGGTGTCAGAATTTCCCAAGCAATGCAAATTCTGAACTCAAGGCAACACAGCAACTTAAAGACTGAGATTAAATCACTTTTTAGACTCCTCACTCTTCAAAACAGTGGGGGTTAATGAATCCTTCAATAAAAGATTCTTTTTCCAGACTCTCTGGAGTTCTTCTTGCCCTTTTTTTGAACACCTTTCCAGTGCATAGACACATGGAAGTTATAGACCCCAGACCTCAATGCAGGTATTTCAATTGCACACTCACAAACACTCCATATGCAAAAGCAGCAACTTTTGCAAAAGTGTCTAATTGTACATTCTGGTTAGTGGCCTGGTATACATCAGAGAATCTGCACCATGACCTCAGGTTTGCATGGGCCCATTCACATTGTGTTGTTTGAGGCCCTGAGGCGTGTCCAGAGAAGGGCTATGAAGCTGGTGAAAGGCCTGGAAGACAAGTCCTACAAGGAGTGGCCGAGGGAGCTGGGGTTGTTTAGTCTGGAGAAGAGGAGGCTCAGGGGAGACCTTATTGCTCTCTGCAACTACCTGAAAGGAAGGTGTGGGGAGCTGGGGGTTGGCCTCTTCTCACAGATAACTAGCGATAGGACTAGAGGGAATGGCCTCAACTTGCACCACAGGTGGTTTAGATTGGAAATTAGGAGACATTTCTTAGAAAGAGTAGTGAGGCATTGGAACGGATTGCCCAGGGAGGGTGGTGGAGTCACTGTCCCTGGGGGTGTTCAAGGAAAGGTTGCACCTGGTGCTTAGGGACATGGTTTAGTGGGTGACATTGGTGGTAGGGGGATGGTTGGACCAGATGATCTCGGAGGTCTTTTCCAACCCTAATGATCCTATGGTTCTATTTATTATACCACATAATCATGAATCTCTATGAGCAAGTGAGACACATTGCTCTGTAACATGGATTTCCTCATACTCCTGACTCTTCCACTGATTTATGTTGTTTTTGAATTCTAAACACTACTTTTCTCCACACCCTTGTAAAGAAGGAAGGATTTAGCTTCATATTTTTATAGTTTACCACTTCAATATTTCTGTCTGCCTACAAAGAATCCATGTGAAGAAGAGGATTTTAGAGCAGGGGAAAAAATAAAAAGGCAGCAAAAAGATAAACTACCCAACAGAGAATATCAAGGGCTTTTAAAAGAGCAGTGCAGAGGCTGCTAATCAGGAAATCAAACGTGTCCAACCCCATTAAGATATATATATATGTTCTCCCAAGGCTGGAGCCTAGCAAAGAGGCATTAAATTGTTAAAGATGGTGGCTGTTCTCCAGAGGTGTGCAGGGTGGAAACAGAAGAGAGCAGTCAAACCCAAGCTAAAACATGCACTAAATTTGGCTGTGAATTCCTTCTGGCAGGGACTTTTGTTCTGTGGTCATCCCATCAGATCACGGTGCTGTAACCACAGTTTGCAGGGGCTGTGT
This sequence comes from Cygnus atratus, assembly GCF_013377495.2. Lineage (NCBI taxonomy): Eukaryota > Metazoa > Chordata > Aves > Anseriformes > Anatidae > Cygnus > Cygnus atratus. Next base: position 53,328,804 of record NC_066364.1, on the reverse strand, counting down.
CTGCAGGAAAAGCGGCTGACCAGCTCAAGTGCATGACCAGCTGGGTCTGTGAGAACCTGAAGTAATTGCACAGCCACCTACTTATCGAATTCACCTCAGTTTTAAGATGTTTTGAGATTTATTTATTTATTTTTAACGTGCTCTAGGTGGCCCTGCTCGGCAAGGGGTCGGACTAGGTGATATCCCTTCCAACCTCGGCCATTCCGTGGCTGTGTCAGCGGTGACAAAATGGCCCTTGCTCCCTCACGGAGCACTCCGTGCCCAGGGGCTACCCACCGTGCCCTCGCACCGCACCCCGCTCCCCCTTCCCCAGCCTAACGGCTAACTAACGGCTGACTGACGCCCGGGGCTGACGGGCGGCGACCCGCGCGCGCGCCCGCCCTCCCGCTCGCCGCCGGGAGCGCGCACGGCGGCTGCCGCTCCGCCCGGCGCTGGCAGGCTGCGGGAGCGGCCGCGCGGCGCCAGCGGCCGGGCGGCGGCGGCGGTTGCGGGGCTAACGGCTCGCTTCGCCTCGCCTCGCCCGCCTCCCCTCACGGCCCGGCGGCGGCGGCACGGAGCGCCCCCGAGGTCGGCCCCGGGCCGCGAGGAGCCTCCCGGGGCTGCGGTCCGCTGCCGGGGAGCCCCCGGCGCCGCTCGCCGGCAGCGCGAGGGGCGGCGGCGGAGCCCGAGCGGGGGCCGGACGCTGAAGATGGCGACCCCGGGGATGAGCTGGCAGCAGCAGCACGGCTACGGCGGCGGCTCCGCGCCCGCCGCCGCCGGGAAATTCGGCGCCGGCCCTGGCCCGGGCGCCGAGCACAGCCCCGAGCTGCATTTCAAAATGAGCAAGAAGATCGCCCAGCTCACCAAGGTGAGGCTCGCTTCCCGGCCGGGGCTGCCTCGTGCTTTACGCGGCCAGCGGGAAGGGTGAGAAGCCCGTCCTTCGGTCTCGTAGTGCTGATTGAACGGCCTCCGTGCTAGCACCTCCAGTATGGGATCTCGTTAAAGGCTGTGCTCAAACTAGATGGTTTTAAAAGTGTGTTGCTTAAGGCTGGTAGGCCACATGCTGCAGGCTTGATCGTAGCAGTAATTTACTTCGGATAACTTAAAAACAACACCGTGGTGCTATGATCTCTCTTGCATGATGCTCAAGGCACAAGTGAATAGCATCAGGAGATGAAAGGCATGTGTTTCTTCTGCTTCCTCTTTAACGAACGTAACAATTTCTGCCAAGAATTGCATAGTTAAAACATTTGAAGGTAACTTAAAGGCACAGTGGGGGAACGGTGTCGTTCCTCAACTGTATGCCAAAATGGATGAAGGTGACATTTCGTTGGAAATGTGAGTGAAGAGAAGGAAGGCTGCTGGCAGGCTCACAGCGGAGATACAGTTTGTATTTATGCACAGCTGAAGTGATTGGCTACAAATAGTATTTATAGTGAAATGCCATGCACCTTGCTTTATTGGAAAACCAATGACTGAGGGGTATTCTGGCTTGGTTTTTAATTCAGAACCCATTTTTTGTGTGTGTGTTAACTTCAGTCAAATTAAAATTGTACTTTCATAGAGAAAACTAGGATTAAAATCACCTGAAGAATCACTGTGATGTTACTCCATATGAAATACAAATGATGAATTGAAATATTAAAGGTATTACTACAGACCTGTGTTCCTTGAAAGGTGCAAAAAGCACCAGGAGACCATAAATGTATTTTAGATTTACCTTAAGACCAGTTGTATGTGCAAAGCAATACTTTCAAAGAGCAGTTCTTACTTGTGTGTGGACTTTTATATATTTCCCTTTCTTTCTTTAGGAACCTCCCGGCAGTTTATAGTTGGTTTCAGAAACAGTCTTGTGTCTCTGTTGTGAAATTGTGTGTGTGTACCCATGAGTTCCGTGTCACTGCACGTGTGCCCTGTGTTTTGTGAGTTAAGGTGTGTCAGCTGTCTTGAGGCGGGCGTGACTTAAATGTGGATTTATATGGATAGTGCTGGAGTACCTTGAACTTCTCTTTTGGAAGACTTGGAGTCTTTATTAATAAACACTGTGCTTTATTCATAGGATCTTTTATGATCCATAATAGAGTTCTTTGAAGATTCTTCGAAAATGATGTGCATGCCTGTCCTGCCAAAGATTTCAGAATACTGCAAATAAAAGCTGCCGGTTGCTTTCTGGTTGTTGTATTTCAATAACTGTAAATAGCTGTGATTGTACAAGGATTTTACATGTGAATTAGACATTTGCAGGATGGGAATCTCATATCTGTTTCCCTGACTTGCAGATTCTGGTGATATTTTGCTTTGTGTGTTAGTGCTGTTCCCAAGTTTGAGGGAGAAAACTTGGGAAATTAGCTGATCCTCGTGAACTGAAGGTCTGGACTGAAGAACAAACTTAAAATGGGATGCATAATAAACATAGTTGTACCTAATGCAACAATAAAATTAATGATATATAGATCAAGATGAAATGTATTCTATAGCATTCATTTCATTGAGGTAGAGGTGCAAATGTTGACAGTTGTGTAGTTGGAGAGTTCAGGTCCCATATTTCTGTTTGTTATTTGACCTTTCAGAGAAGGATGCTAAAAAAAAAAAAAAAAGAAAGAAGCCTTAGCTTACAGTTTACCCTGAAGAATTTTCTAACCTGCTCTGGGATCTGAAGCCTAATTTGGTAGATGCCTGAAGCAGTTACTCCTTGAGAAAGCAATCAAGCTGCAGGAGGGAAAAATAAACAAGATACTTAATTTCTGTAAACAAGAGTTAACTGTCAGAAGAATTAACTTAACGTTGCAGAAGATTTGTGGAAATAAGCTATCCAAATTGAATGGCTGATTTAAATATATATATATATATATATATTTATTTCTGTGAAGGTCTTTTGACCAAATTCTGCTATTCGGTCTCCGTCAGATGCTTACTAACTTGTGTATAGAATTCCTCTTCAGTAATCTAGGAACTTCATATTGAGAATAAGAAGTGTCTTTTATGTAAAGTGTCTAATCATGTCTTTTATATAAAACAGTCCTCTCACATCTTCTGACTGTTCCTCCCCCTGTGCTTCTATCCCCTCACCCCCCCCCCCTTTTTTTTTGTCTTTGTACTTTTCTCTACTTTTCTCTAAAACTGTCTTGAAGAACTAGGAAGTCTCTCAGGGGATTTAGAACTGGAGTCAGATGTTTCATCTGACCCAACAATACAGTATCATGAAAAGGAATCTAAGTACACAGGGGGCATAGTTAGGTTACCTGGAAGCTTGTGTCTTCGGACAAAAGAAATGTGACACAGTAGTTTATTTTTTCCTGTCCTTGTACAGCTTGTACTACGAACTCTGAATAGTACCAGCAGAAAATGCTTTCCCCGTAGGAAATAAAGATCATTCATGAAGTAAATCTAACATTTCAAAATTAGAATTCCTGTGTCATGTTTTCACATTACTTATACAGAATCTAGTGTTTTGGTCAAAGCAATACAGGAGCACAAAGACACGATTTGAATTTTTTTTTTGTCTTTAATCAGTAATTCAGAGGCAAACTAAGATACAAATCTGGTCTGCTAAGCACAACGCTTCTGAAGAGCTTAACTATATTTTTACTCTTGAAAAAAATATAACTTGATATAACTTTAATATGCTTTAACTCACAGGGGAAGGTAAAACATGCCAGTAGTTAGAAATTCAGCTTTAAAAACTAACATGATACTCCATGTCATGTTTAAAGACTGCAGAAGTCGTAGTGGAAGCAATTTTGAGTCCTCTTCTTCAGCGTAAGCTCCTTATTCTAGGCGTTTCGTAAGATTGGTGTACCAGTTTGGGGATAAAGTAGCATCTGACACCAAAGATTAAAGCCAAAAAGAAATAAGCTGTGATTATGAGATTGCATATATGTTTGTACTACTACATGCTGGAGTGCTAATGCACTGTTGAATTATGCTTGCTGCAGATGAAAATATGCATATATATTTTATTAGTTTGCATAAGACAACTGGGATAGAAAACAAAAAGCAAGTTGCTGCTCTGCTTACGTCAGTGGGGGAGAGTGGGACTTGTTTTCACAATTGCTAGAGGAAGGCAAGGTCAAGGGGTTGGTTTGTTTGTTTTGTTCTGCCCCCCCTCCATTTTTTGTGCTGTAGTTTTCAGCTTGAGCATTCGTAATTGAGAAATTCATATCCTACATTTGTTTACGGAATATGTTGTGGAAGTTCTGTGCCATCAACATAAATCTTTGACTTTTATGGATTAATTAGATGATCCACACTGGCGTTACGTGATGAGAATCTGAAGTGTTGATTTGGTTGCATGGTCCTAGTTGCAGAAATCCTATGTCGAGTGGAAGAGCCTGTAAGTGCCATGCAGGTGGTATGTGCACTACAGCAATGGTTTCTATCAGCTCGATCAATTTCATAATAAGAAAAACAAGCACAAAAACCCTCAACGATACCAGTGATTTCCCTTGGTAGGTGCCTACAGCTGGATAGTTCAGTTCTGGAAAGATTCCAAAAATGCTGAGGGGGTTCAAAGACTAAGGCAACAAGGTTGTCCGAGGCACAACATAATTCACTAAACAAGAAACTCAGTTCTGGGACTCCCGAGGCTGGAGTTCAGTTCTGAGTTCTGCCATCAGCTTGCTGTATAAAGTCAGGAAATTCCCACCACCCCTTTTCTTTGTTTTCCTCTCTCTTCCTGGTTTAAAGAGAGGTTCCTAGACAATAGACTTTAATACTTACCGCATTGAATGGTTTGGGGTTTTAATAGTAAAGTTATTTCAAAGAATAAATAGCAAATTTAATAATCCTTAATTCGCATGTTTATGCTCCTCATTGTGCGGCCTTTTTTGCTGGGAAGGTTAAAGGTCTTGCTCAAGCATCACAGAAGACAGTGCTATGTGTGTAACTCTAGGGTTTAACTTACTAATCATAATACTTCAAATGTTACATTTCTACTGAAACTTTGTCAGTTTTTATTTGACAGTATTCTGCCTCAATAAACAAAATAACTAAATCTCTTGCAGAAAGAAGCTTCCTTATGTATAGGCTTATAGGAGAATGTAAGAGCCCTTAACAGCAGGGAAGAAATGAGAATCTAAAAAACCTTTTAGAACTGTTTTGACATTAGCTGTCAAGTGGTAGCTGATGCCATTAACAGTTTTGGAAAAACTTGGTTTTTATTTTTTAAGCAACCTTATGTCATCTCTCCAATGTTTGTGAACATTGGCAGCAGGCCAGTATTTGCTTACGGCTCTAGCATTGCATGAAAAAGGCTGGAATTTCAAAGAGGGTGTGACTTGAGCACAGATTTGAATGTCAAAATTTGTGCATGTATTTCCTACTGGTAATGCGGGAATAAATGTTGTAGTTTTCTTATTACAGTGAGAATAGTTTTCAAGGACTTGAAGACCTGAACATGTAATAATGGATATTGAATTCTTCTGCATTTCTTTAGAGAGATTTAATTCTGGTTTGTGTTAGTTATTCCGGAGATAGCTGGAGTAAGCCCTCTGTGAAGGGATCAACTGGAGGTAGCAATTGGAAAAGTAACAGAGACAATATTTCTGAAGTGGGTGTTTTTCTTTTTTAACCATGCTAATATACTCTCTCTGCCTCCCCTTTCTGACTTTCTTCATGTGGTTTTCTGACTGTCAGCCTGCAGTAGTTGCGGTCTTAGCAAGAGTTATTCACAAAAGAGAAGTTTTCTGTAGCTGTGATGGCTTAAGGACGAAGATGGGACTGTGTAAAAAAAAAAATGGTTCACACTGTAGTTCAGTGTTAAAGATAATAAAACTTACAAATTTATTAAAAATAAATTGAGTTTTTAGGTTCATAGACTCTTCTACAGGCCTTAAATAAAAGCAGCAGTTATTAGCTTTAGCTTAATATTTGCTAATTGAAGCACTTAAAATTGCTTTAAAGCTGCTGTGGCTTCTGTTGCAGACCAGAAGAGGTCTTTCTAACCTTCTGTGTTTTGAAGGACAGAAGTCATGGAACTGAGTGAGGAGTGATGGTCCTTGGGCTTCCCTCATGGATTCTTAGTATGAACTTGTATAATCTGCAGGCAGAATGGTGGCAGTGAAATGCAAAAATGTTCTTATTAACAATGTGATCAACGTGTGCTGTAGGGATCTTGTCACTTTCCAAAAAGTTTATATGCTTTTTGGCTCTGAAAGGAGAGATCAAGGGACTAGGGGGAGGGAAGTTTGACAGTCCTGATGTGAAGAAACTATTACTTGATGCTGGTTTTCCCCCAGTCAGGACTAGTTGAAAAAAATTATTTTGATGCCTTGAAGACCTTGTGACCATATATCACTGGAATGGTTCTTCCACCCATTATCACTGTATGCGTGTTGGGTGAGACTGCAGGGATGGTGTATGGACCTGATACAGCTATACTTCAGTTGTGGTATTTGTGAAGTAGGTCACTGACTTTACAGTCTTTTGTCATAAGGCATCAAAAAGGAGTAGAGTAGGACAAGAATGATAATTGTTCTTTTTTATATAATAAAAATATGCTCAAATAAAATATCTTTGTTCTGCGTAGTTTTAACATTTGACCATTGCCTGGGAGTTCATCTGAGACCACTGATGCCTGAATATTCTAAATTCTTCATGTGTGTAATTAAAACTGTGATTTTGTTGGAAAAGCCGTGATTGTACGTTCACATAAAACGCTTCTTCAGTATGCTTAGGTATATATTAACTTCTTCGAGATTATAAGATTTGGAAACATCTATCCAAAATAATAATCGAAATGAACAGAGAAGGTGAAAGAGAGGACAAATAATATACGTCCTTTTACTCTGTGCTTATGCTCACTTCTTGGTCACTTATGCTCACTTACTTTAAATAATGTAGCATTACAAGGAGATGAATAACTCGTTGATGTTAATCTTGCTGGAATGTACTTCAGCTGCTATATGTGATACATCATTACGTTAAGGATATTTAAAAAACAGTAAAAGACTGACATTGAAATTCGTACTTAAATCCTATCAACATGTCAAAATAAAAAAAAAAAAAAAAAAGAGAGAACATGCAGGCTGTAAATAAATCCTGGTCTGACAACAGCCATAAAGTTTAAAATCTGTCAATCTTTATCTACTTTTTATCTTGCCATAAATCCCATGGAAAGAATAAGAAACACTTGAAGTTTAGTTTGATTTTGTTGTTATTGTTACAGTTTCAGATAAGTTCTGCATTCTAAAAAAAACCCACCCCAAAACAACAAAACAAAAAAAAGGTTTTTGCTAATATCATCTGCTTTAGATAGAATCAAGGAAGTGCCAGTTCAGTGTTAAGAACATAATATTGAAGTGCTTTGCTCCAAATACAGCAGTTGTAAACAGGAGAGTCTTTTATCTATATTTGAAAAAGAAAGTCAATGGTAGAACCCTATGTAATTTTACACTTTACGTATAATTTTACTTATATGCTGATCTGTTTGCAGCATTTTAAATTGCTGTGTCCGTGCCGATTCATAAGTACTCAATCCTGCAAGAAGCTCTGATTTATGAGGTCTTATAAAAATGTATAGGCAGAAGACAGTTTTTTGTTTGTTTTTTCCTGGAGTACCGTGAAAGTACAAAGAAGTTATTTCAAAATGAGGAGTCTTTCATTCTTGCTTTATAGCATTTCTTTAGAACAAGTCATATAAGTCAAGGTGGTTCTATACTTTCCTGAAACACTGTAAAACTCTACCCAGTAACAGCATTGTTTGTGTTCAGATATTTGTGTTGTCATGCACAAGAACCTTATCAGTCACGCTTTTTTTTTTGTGCACACTGCATCTAAAGCATGTATAGTAATGTTACTTGTCATCAGTCATTGTATTTACACATTAACTTCTAGCCATGAGGAACTTCTAATCACAGTCATTCTTTCAACATCTCCTTTTCTAAACTCAGGCTTTGACTTTATCAGAAGTAGTAATTTTGTTAGTGATTCTACTGTTCACCTCACCCTGATTTCACCTCCAAGTCTCTTGTGAAAAACCTACGTTGAAAGCTTTATTCTCCTGCAGTTAACTCTGTGGAGGGGAGGAGGGAGTTTCATTGCCTTAGATAGTCACCAGCTTTTTTTATATTATTTTCAGACTTACCGTTAAATACATCCAGTAAATCTCTACATAGTGGTATGAAATCAGATGAGTGTGTCTCTTGGCTGTTACAAGGCTGGCAGTGGTAAGCCAGGCTTCTATGTATTCTTCTAATGACTGATGTCATACCAATAACCGAAGGCATTGCATTCCAAAAATAACCAGAAGAAACAAAAACACTCTAAAGCTGTTCACCGTCTTGTCCTACTTAATGCATTACCTGGCTCTGTTTCTGTGGGCAGGCTTTTTAAACTGCATATAGAAGCCTATGAGAGAGAACAGCTTTTTACTGAGGTTGTCACTTGGTTAGGCTCAAAATGACAGCCCTTAAAAATAGTTACTGTTAAAAAGTTCATGAAGTCCTTGTTTAAGATGCTCCTGTTAAATGAAAGACAGCCTTTTAGCTAAAAGAAGCATGAGGTGATTGCAAAAATGTATATTTCTTAATTTCCTTTTAATGCGATGAAATAAATTGTTCCAGCCAGTTTCCTAAAATTTAATTTCTAGAAACCTGAATTGTACTATCTTCAGAAAACAGGTGTGCTGTAATCTAGAGATCATTAATTGAATGATGTTTTTGCTCATGATGTGACTTAAAGCTATAACTTTTAGCTAAGGGTTTGTCTGGGACTGCCTTCTCAGATCTTGTATTTTGCATTATGAAAGCTGATATGTTTGGATAGCTTGTACTAAAATGCATTGCAGTAATCTCCTGTGACTGTCTTTGTCCTTTTGAAATTTGAGACGTGAAAATGGTGATAAGCCATTTTTGCAATAAAGAATAGATAAAAGAACTTAAAATAGATTTTTTCCTGCTTTGTGTAATAATAAATGTAGGTTTTCTACTTTAAAAAATGAATTTTATTTATACCTTGTAGTAATAAGCAATGTAAGACATGCTTCTAGCTGAAAAAAAAATTCGAAACACCTTGAAAATCTGTCTTTCCAACATTATTAACCTGTATTGCCAGTCCAGTAATATATGCTACATATATTAGTTATTTTAGTATATATCTATTTGTGTTGTGCCACTGAGTGGTGAAACTTTATATGAAAATTTTGAGCTATATTTTGAGTTGGTTCAGTATTTTACCCATCCTGTATCTAACTTTATATTATTAATTTATAGACCATTAAGTGCCTGTGCCATACAAATCAGTCAGTCCTTTTCTCTTTTTAAAAGCATATGGCTGTTTGTTTTATGCTGAGATAGAAGTTGCACATATTTAAATGCAAAAATATATCCTAAAAGAGGGACTGGAATCTGACATGACGTTTGGTTTGCAGGTTCTTTGAGCTGGGCTGGGGAACATTCTGTGGCCATTCCCTCTACTCCCAGAATTCTTGTCTTATGTTTATTTTCATGCTCCGCTTCATACTTTGTCATGTGTACTTCTACAGTGTAGACCATTCATCATTTGGTGTATGAGGTACATTCTGCTTTGCCTCTTACCTCCGAGTATCTAATATATAACATTGTGCTTTGTTCATATTTGGGCAGACCTTGCTGTTTTCTTTATTTTTGCATATCCTGCATAAACAAAGAGCCTGAAGCAAATGTAGCTTTTATTCGTTGGTGTTGTTTTCATAGAATTGCAGAGAATTGCAAGGTGGTGTGGGTCGGAAGAGACCTTAGAGTTCCAACCACCTGTAATGGGCAGGGACACCTCCCACCAGACCAGGTTGCCCAAAGCCCCATCCAGCCTGGCCTTGAACACCTCCAGGGATGGGGCATCCACAGCTTCTCTGGGCAACCTGTGCCAGGGCCTCACCACACTCTGAGTGAAGAAGTTCTTCCTTATCTCATCTAAATCGCCCCTCTTTCAGTTTAAAGCCATTCCCCCTTGTCCTATCACTACACTCTGACAGAGCGCGCTTCTCCTGGAAGTTGATACTCCAGAAGAAACCACATTTCAAATTGTAGATTATTCTTTTTAGATACCTGTTCAGTAGACTTCTTTTTCCTCTAATGGCAATTATTTTTCAGACACGCACATGCTTATGTATACATATATAACTTTTTTTTTCTTATGGGCCTATGTTCCTGGCCCTGAGGGAAACTTAATTTCCTGCTTTCAGAAAACTGTTATCTTGGCAAAGTTGAAGACAGAAGTAACATGTTCTCTCACTGAACAGTATCAAAATATCAAATTTGCACCAGGGTAGGTTTAGATTGGAAATTTCTTCTCAGAAAGAGCAGTCAGGCATTGGAACAGGTTGCCCAGGGAGGTGGTGGAGTCACCGTCCCTGGGGGTGTTTAAGGAAAGGTTGGACGTGGTGCTTAGGGACATGGTTTAGTGGGTGACATTGGTGGTAGGGGGATGGTTGGACCAGATGATCTTGGAGGTCTTTTCCAACCTTAATGTTTCTATGATTGTATGTTACACCAATTAGAGGCTAGAGTCTGAGCTGGAAAAGGTCACGTGGAACATGTGCAACAAGGTAGATAAGGCTGCAATTTGCAAGGTCCTGCAGCTTTGCCACCTAACCTAACCCATAACACTGGCCTAAAAGAAAGCTGGAGAGGGACTCCATCAGGGAGTGTAGCGATGGAACAAGGAATGATGGCTTTGAACGAATGGAGGGGAGATTTAGATTAGATGTGATGAAGAAATTCTTCACTCAGAGCAGAAAGCGCACATGGGAATTAGGGCTGAAGATGTACCTTGCTTCTGTTCTTTTCCGTAAATTAATTTTAATTACCTAAAAGCCAGTGTTAAAACTAAACCCAGAGCACAGGATGGGAGGTGGAGGGCAGTCCCTGTGGCCGAGGGGCAGCCTTTCTCTCTGGCAAGCCAAATGGCCCGGGGGGAGCCAGCCCCAGAAAAGGGACCCTCAGCGCCCCCAACCCTCCTCCTTCTTCCACGTGAGGGCATCTTCCAGGCCGCTCCCAACACAGCCGCCTTTGGCCACGCGTGGGCCACTCCATCACAGAGGCTTGCTGAGGTCACAGTGGCCACCACTGCCCTGCCCTTGCTCTGGGCCCTATAAAACAGGACCCCTGCAGCTGGCCCAGCATTCGCTGAGCTTCTAGGCACTCTGACTGCTAGCTTGTGTGGCAGGAAGAAGACCCAAAGCAGCAAGGCAAGCAGCAGCCCTTCTTGGTGTGAGGACAGCGATGCAGTCCAAGGAAGCACCGAGAAGGAATGCACCTAATGAGAAGAAGTGTCATGGGCAGAGGGACAGCGCCTGCGACACAACTGACACCGGTGCCCAAGGGACCTCTGGCGCGCAGCCCACAGACACTTACAGGCGGTACCACTGGCACCGCAACGAGGCGGGGAACAGGCCGCCCCCTCAGCCATACAGCGACAGGGGGCCTGGGCCTTCCCAGTGGCACAGTGGTGGTGTGGGGTGAAGGCGGGAGTGTCAGCCGGACAGCCAGGTGGAGCAGAGGCGTGCCCATAGTCTGGAACACAGCGTGGGACCCAGCCGTGGCCGTAAACCAGACGGCAGCATCAGACCCACAAATGGGAATGAGCCGGACAGTGGCATGGGACCTAGGGGTGGAAGTGGACGAGCCCCTGGTTCGGCACCCTGGCCTGAAAACCTTCCTGATGGAAGGCATCCCGTTTGGGCAGTCCCAGGCAAGGAGTGGCTTATCCTTCTGCCAAACACCGTGGAGCCCATGCAGGTGGATCCACCAGCAGATGTGGAGGAACCGATGGAAATGGATCCACCTCGGCCAGATCAGACCTGTAACTACCCCGGCATGTCTTCGCTCTCTGCCATCCGAGCCCACCAACAGCGTCACAGCAGTGCCCGGTGAGCTCCCTACTCATCACTCAGGCTCCATCCCAAGCATTAGCTTGGAGCCACCAAACCCCATGGACATCCCACAGGCTTACCTGCAAGATGTCCCGGCAATAAAGAACTCTGTTGCCGATTCTCAGGGGTTGTGTGAGTTCTTTCCCATCCCCCAGCCCTTGTGCGAGAGGTGGCATCCCTTTTGCACAGAGCCTCGAGGAATAGCGCAAGAGAGGACCCAGCTTCTTTCAGGCTGCTGCACTGGGGTAACAGGAGGAGTCCTTGAGGGCCACCATGCACCTTTAACATTTGTGAAAATAGACTGAGGGGTGAAAATAGTAGTGTGTAAGCGATTATAGGTGGCTAATTTCTTATATTAGGAGTGAGTTTCTATATCCGAGTAATCAGTAAAGACAGACATGGAGAAGGCTGAGGTACTCAACAACTTGTTTGCCTCTGTCTGCACTGGTAGACAGGATTCCCAAGTCTTTAATTTCCCTGAGCCCGTAGATGGAGGCTGGGGGATCCAAGTCCCACCCACTGTAAGTGAAGAGCAGGTTCAAGACCACCTGGTGAATCTAAACAGGTACAAGTCTATGGGACCCGATGACATGAATCCCAGGGTCCTGAGGGAAATGGCTGATGTAGCTGCCATCTCTCCATCATAGTTGAAAAGTCCTGGAAGTCGGGTGATGTCCCTGGTGAGTGGAAAAAAGGGAAACGTCATGCCCCTACTCTTTAACAATTAAAACAATCAGGAGACATTTCTTCTCAGAAAGAGTGGTCAGGCATTGGAACAGGTTGCCCAGGGAAGTGGTCGAGTCACCGTCCCTGGGGGTGTTCAAGGAAATCACAGAATCATAGAATATCCTGAGTTGTAAGGGACCCATGAGGATCATCGAGTCCAACTCCTGGCTCCACACAGGTCTACCCAAAATTTCACACCATGTGACTAAGTGCACAGTCCAAACGCTTCTTGAACTCTGACAGGTTTGGTGCCGTGACTGCATCCCTGGGGAGCGTGTTCCAGTGTGCAAAAACCCTCTCAGTGAAGAACCTCTTCCTGATATCCAGCCTGAACCTCCCCTGTTGCAGCTTGACACCATTCCCGTGGGTCCTATCGTTGGTCACTAAAGAGAATAGATCGGCGCCTGCCCCTCCACTCCCCCTCGTGAGGAAGCTGTAGACCACGATGAGGTCTACCCTCAGCCTCCTCTTTTCCAGGCTGAACAGTCCAAGTGACCTCAGCCGCTCCTCGTACGTCTTCCCCTCTAAACCCTTCACCATCTTCGTAGCCAAAGAAAGGTTGAACCTGCTGTGTAGGGATATGGTTTAGTGGGTGACATTGGTAGTAGGGTGATGGTTGGACCAGATGATCTTGAAGGTCTTTTCCAACCTTAATGTTTCTTTGATTCTATGATCCTGCTCTTGCAAAAATCCCATCACTGAGGCTAGAACTGAGGGTTTGGTTGCACAGAAGTCTGTATGACACAGAGTCTTTGAGAAGACCAGCCCATCAAACAATCAAACAAAAACAACAAAACCTAACCCATAACAAATCCTCATAGTAACTATAGGTGAAGTTCATTTGATGTAGGCATTTCACTTCCATGTCAAAACAAAAGGCTTTGGAAGAACCTCAGTAGTGTTGCTGTCTCATGGTTGGCAGAACAGAAAGAGATGAAGAGTGAAAAGAGCAAGTGCTGAAGGGCCGCTTGTCTCAGTTTGACTATACATAGGCAAGGAAGTGAATGGATCCTTGGCCCGGCTCTTGTCACGGCACCTGTGAGATTATTTTACACCTGAAGCTGAGTGGGTGTAAAAAGTGAGAGATCATGTTGTGGTTCCAAGCAGTTCCTGGTTCTTGGTCAGCAATAGCTTGTGCTGCTCTAGAGCTGAGTGGCATCTGGCCAAATCATTATGGGGGAACTAACACAATACTGAATTTAAAAAGTAAAGCACTTTCCTGAATAAAAGTTCCCAAGGTGATCATGACAAGGCTATACTGGAGCGTGCCACAGTGGTAACTGTTCCAGTTGGTAACGGGTAACAATTAAAATATTTGATTGTGTTAGCATTTTTCCAGTTACGCTTTTCAGTATTTGTTTTACAATCACTTTTTGTCCCTGCCTCCATCATTTGTGTGCTATCCATCCATCACTGTTTTATCATAATTACTCAGTTTTTATTTTTCTGATATTTAACTCTATCCTAGCCGAAACCAGGACACACCACATCCCATGGTATGGAATATCCCTTTGGTCACTTGGGGTCACCTGTCCTGCTTCTGTCCCCTCCCAGCTCCTCCTGCACCCCCAGCCTCCTTGCTGGCAGGGCAGTGTGAGAAGCTGAAAAGTCCTTGACTCAGTGTAAGCACTGCTCTGCAACAATTAAAATAAGTAGGAGACATTTCTTCTCAGGAAGAGCGGTCAGGCATTGGGACGGGTTGCCCAGGGAGGTGGTGGCGTTACCATCCCTGGGGGTGTTCAAGGAAAGGTTGGACCTGGTGCTTAGGGACATGGTTTAGTGGGTGATGGTGGTGGTAGAGGATGGTTGGACTAGATGATCTTGGAGGCCTTTTCCAACCTTAATGAGTCTATGATTGTTTGGTTCTATGATTCCATGAAAAAAAGTTAAATGCTGATCATAAATTATAGCTTTTGTATGTGCCCGTATCAAATTTTGGTAAATGTGACCTCTTAAAGAAAATCATATTGGAGTCCTGACTCGCATGCCTTACTGGGCTCTAGGTTAGCTAGTAATTCTTGAGCCTCCTCTGTTCTCATCTGTAGAAAATGGATTCTTGGAGGTTCTTGTAGAAAAGGTAAAACATTAAATGTACGGAAAGAAGCAGTGTTCTAGTGAGTGGGAAGCATGCAAACCAGTGCCTCGTCAGGGAATTGAGAGTAGTCTCAAGTTCATCTAGAAGAACAGATTTTCTCAACACACTCCATATTTTATTGAAGTCTGGGGCTGTGCGGGCTTCTCTCGGCAGTCTTGTGTGAGGCTCGGCCCGGCGGTCGCGGTGAGACCGCGGGCCGGGCTCTGCTCGGTGCCCTGCCCCCGGAGGCCTCAGGGGCCGCGGCGCGGCCGCTCGCCGTGGTGCTGAAGCGGAGGGAGGCTGCCGGCCGGCTGCTCTCCACGGGGCTGAGCCTGAGCCGCGTCAACGTGGTGAGCCGTGCCACTGAGTATCTTGAGTGCTGCGAAGGCACGCGCAGGGAATGATTGCCCCGAGTGTGTGTGTGCGCCTTGTCGCTTGGTACTGACTTCCCAGAAGAACGACAGGAGGACGAAGAAGTGAGACTGGAAACGTCACTAGTACTTCTCAGGAAGCTCTGTCGGTTAGCATATTAAGATATGTTAGCGAATATTTAAGTGAGCAGCAGCAGTATTTTATTCGTATTGTCAACATTCTAAAAAATGGGTTCAAGTTTGATTGCCTAAAGCTAACTTAGGGAATATACCACACAAAACTTAATGATTTCTTTCGGGATTTATACTTAGTTTAAGTCTGTTCTGAAAGAATTGCATTCTTACCTTTTAAAGGACTTTAGAAAGTTGGAAACAAGTTGTCGTGCCATCAAATTCATTAAAGGAATGTGTGCTATTTCTGAAAGTTGCATAAAGTCTGTTAGATTCAAAAGCCCTCATAGCCCTTAAAAGATGAGGAAATTGCTTCTTGAGATTATATAAAGCTTTAAAACAATTATTTTGATGATTAATGAAAAAAAGGTGGTACAAGTCTGTAACATGACTACTTTTTTCACCCTGTTTCTCCAGTTAGGTGTTGTTACTCTCTGTTTTGGGAAGGTTTGAACTTAATAATATCACTCTGCTGAGAGAAAATTCTGCTGTGTGGGTTGTTTGCCAAGGGCAAACTAGCGTTATCTCTTGAATGCCAAGTCAGTTGCTCAGCTCTGAGAACTTCCCTGTGCATTGCTTTGGAGTCCAAATACCCACAAAGAGATGCAATGTAGACATACTAGCTTAAATTTTTCTGGGGCTTTCTGTGCCCCAGTCCCCAATCAAATATGCAAATATTAAATAATTAAGTCTGTAAGACAATGCAGCTCGGTGACTAAAGCAGAACTTGGAGTAGTCCTTTGGCCTGTCCTGTTTTCCTTGAAGTGATTTAAGGTCTAACCATCAGATCTAAGGTCTAACCTTAAGGTCTAACCAGCAGATGTGTCAACTGTATTCTGATTTGATGATTAGAGGGCAAATGGATTTCTTACTCACCAGGAGGCAAATTGTGGAATTTGTACATCTGTCACTAAATCTTTTTTGTTGTTGTTGTTGTTGCAGTCTGCTTCTCAAGATTTAACTGTCTTAGCAAATTGCCTGAAGCTAATTGTGCTACAGATTTGTAATGGTTGTTTCTGACATGACTTGATTGGTAGAGGTTAACATTCCAGAACCAAAAAGGGATTATGATTGGGTGCTGTTGGCAATACTTCCATGCCTTGCCCAGCCCAAGGGCATTGAGATGCATTTGCAAATATGTGCTAAACTAGTCTGTAACAGGAGAAAGCAGTTGATTCCAGTTGCATGCAAAATAGATACCTAAATTAGTCCTGCTCATTAGAGGGCAGTGAAAGACTATTTTTGCAATTCCACCTTTATCATGGTGGAATTGTCAATTGTACGTCCTTGCTGGTCAACTCTTTTGTGTGTGCTTAGCTGTGAAAATAAGCATGCTTGAAAATGATCTGATTAGTTTGGCTTTCTAATTTGTGTTCAACTTACTGCATTACAACCTGGGGATTAACACGTAGCTGATCTTTCTTGTACTCTTGTGTTTAACTTCAGAAATGGTGAGTTACCTGCTCTCTGAGAGTGCCAGGAGGCTGTAGCAGATGTCGACACAGATTAATCTCCTGGCATTTACACCTTCATGTAATTTATACCTTCCTATCGCTTCCTTTCTAAAGAAAGCTACATTGATTTCAAACAGAAATCATGTAGTACAGTAGATTGCTTAGCTTTTTTTTTAGCTTAATTTTCTCTATTCTTAGGCAAGTGGAAAAGGGAGGAAGCTGCAGCTACAGTGCAATTTCACTTCTCAATGTGTCCTGTATAGGATTTTGGGACAGGGTATGACTTAGCAGGCAAATTAGGGCCTTGAGGATGATCAGAGGGAAGGAGCACCTGTCCTGTGAAGAAAGGTTGAGAGAGCTGGGGATGTTCAGCCTGGAGGAGAGAGAGAAGGCTCTGGGGTGACCTCATTGCAGCTTTTCAGTGCTTAAAGGGGGTTTATAAAAAAGATGGAGAGCAACTTTTGCTTAGTCAGATAATGACAGGACAAGGGGAAATGGTTTTAAACTAAAAGAGGGTAGGTTTAGATTAGAGGTTAGGAGGAAATTCTACACTGTGAGGGTGGTGAGGCCCTGGCACAGGCTGCCCAGAGAAGCTGTGGATGCCCCATCCCTGGAGGTGTTCAAGGCCAGGCTGGATGGGGCTTTGGGCAACCTGGTCTGGTGGGAGGTGTCCCTGCCCATGGCAGGGGGTTGGGACTGGATGGGCTTTAAGGTCCCTTCCAACCCAAGCTGTTCTATGGTCCTATGGCATCAGTTAATTTCACCAACCTATATTATACACAGTCTTTCTAACCTTTAAACTGTAGGTAGAAAGCAACATAAGTTCTCTTTAAATACATATTAGATTTAGTGAGAAGACCTGCCAAAAACCAAAACAAAATGGAAAGCTAGGTATCAAAGTTTTTCCTTATTAGAACCTTTCCTGACTGTGTTAGGGGAAGAAGTGCATTAATTGCTGGAGATACTTGTGCTTAATGTTTTTAAGAGTGCTATTAAAAAATAACATCTGTGTATTGTTTACTTAATTATTTGATAGCTGTTTGAAACTGAACTTTGAAAAATATTAAACAAACAAATTTATTGTCTGCTGCTAAATGTTTTACTCTGCAAAGCAAATCTATTCTTTATTGTTTCTTAAAAGTTAAGACATCATTCATAATTCTGTGGAACAAGAGCGGGTGTTCTAGAATTTGCATTGTACTATGAATAGTCGTTGAAAGTGCTTCAGAATAATTTCTTGATATTCTATGAAGGTGACCTTCATATGTGGTTTATTTGGATCATTCTCAGGTCTTCTGTTAGCCAATGGTGTGTTTTGAAATATACTACCAATTTAGTGTGCTTTTTGTTTCCTCTTTCTTATAAAAATGGAGAGTTTTACAATGGTAGTCAGAACTGGGCATTTTCATTTGAGAGACTAAATATATATAAACTGACATGTGCATGATACAGACCTGTACGTGCCTCAAGGCACAAGGCCTTAAGCTAATTATTTAATGTGAAGTTGCACGCAAGTATTTAACGTAAAAATAAATAAATAAATAAATGGTTGCAAGCGTATTTTTGTGTGTTCCTTGATTTAAGATTTCCAATATTTTCTCAACTCCTTCATTTTATATGTGTATTTGTGTGTGTGTGTATGCTGAAGAAGGAAGATTTCTTGGTTTTCCTTTAATCATCCTTCTTTATCATGCTAGCTATTAAAGATTTTCTTTGCTTCCTAGAACAGTTCCTGGTGCCCAAAACTTGAGGCCTTGATGAAAAGCCTTATTTGACTTGACCTGTCAGGCACTAGGGATATTTACGGGAGGTGAGAAACTCTGAACAGATCTACTTTTGTATGATGAATTGCTGGAACAAGAGGAGTTAATGCCTTCCATTTAATGTAGAATGAAATACTGTAAAAGTGCAAATCCAGATAATCGTTACAATTTAAGTACTCTTAATCATTTAACAACTCGGAATCATGTTGCATTCCAGATGCCGAACAAAAGCATTAGTAAAAATCTTTATTGCAGATGCATAGGACAGCTTTTGAAGAACATTCGCTAGTGTAGCTCTTGAGAAAACTGTATCACTGATAGAGTTTAGATCCAATTAGGTAACCATAATAAGAAAATCCAGATGTTGGACTGGTGACAGTATTCGGGTTGAGCAGCCATGGGATTCACCTTACTATATTGGAGAAATGGAAAAGAGATTGTTTTGGACAAAACAACGTAGCTGTAAGCTGCCACCAGGATACCAGTTTTCCTGTAGGTCTTTAATGGAGATACTACAATTTTCCTACTTAAGTATGCACTTACTGACTTTATTCAGTTGAATGGTTCAGATAACCTGGGGTAGAGGGAACTGCAAAAACTTGAAGTATTTTGATAGATGTACACTCTCTAGATAGATTAGAGACTTAAAAAAAAAAAAAGTCTATTTAGAGCCATATTTTTTGCAGGATTGCTTTTAGGAAATTTAACACTAAGTGTGTCTTCACCGCTGTTTGTCGTGTGCCAGTTTGGTTTTTCCAGGTGAGTGCTAGACAAATAAACATTGAGATAGCATGAAGACTGTCTGAACTGCTGGGCTCAAAGGGTTGTGGTCATTAACATGTGCTGCCCCGAGATGTTGAGGTGTCTCTATCCTTCGAGATATTCAAAACACACTTCAAAAGGGCCCTGCATGACCTTTTTAAGCTGAGCCTGCTTTGAGCAGGGTGGTTGGACCAGATGACCTCCAGAGGGGCCTTCCAGCCTCAGCCATTCTGCGATTCTGTGCATATGTTGTTTCTGTAATAGTTAATAAAAATTACGTGTTGAACATTTAAGTTGTTGCTGTGAAATGACAAAAATAATAGCCAGTATTGTGCAAATACTGAGAGGTAGCTTGGAACTGTGTTTTTCACTGTACGATAGATCCCTGTAGGTTGCTGGAAAGTTTACCAGTGGGCCATTGCAAACTTGTTCTAGATATTATTCTCAAAGTTCAGCCTGAGGTGAAACTTGGACTGACAAGTGGTGTGATTTGAGCAAAAGTGACTGTGCCAACTTCTTTCCTTATTATTTATTTGTTTTTAAGGTTTTAGGAGAAAAACTGTAAAAAGGAGCGGAAGCTTATTGATCAGCTCTTAGTTTGAACATCGATTTTTGTTTATTAAAATCTTGGTAACTTTTCCAGAGAAAGGAAGAGAAATTACTTCAAGGTAGTATGGTATGTCTGGGTAAGTGGCTCAAATTCTTCTATAGTTATAACAGTTTCATGAATAAAGTTTCTGGTTGGGATTTCCTTTTTGCATTCTGAAAAATCAGCATTTACCCTTAATCTTTCAGAGATCTGTTGTAGTTAAGGCTTCCATAAAATGAAAAAATGCTGTAGCTGAAAATACTGAGTTGGAAGTCCTGCAGTGTGTGCTTTTTGCTCTGATTTTTTTTCCTGAATAGCCATTTAGACCACTGGTACAGAATTCCTCCTTGCTCCTTAGAGACTGTGTGATATGTTCTCTTACACGTTTGTGTAAGAGAGCTTTCTTTATCAATTAAGCAAGTAAGTGGTTTAGGATTCTAGTTTGATTTACAGGTATCATCTGAGTTGAAAAATAAGAACTAATTTCCAAGGAGGAATTACATTAGTTCTCACTCTAACTTTTGAAACTTTTTTAAAAAACTTTTTTTTTAATCTTTCATAACAGTCTTTCTGCAGTGTGTACTTGGGCCATACTAAAATATGTCATCATGAAAATGCAAATTTAAATTTTGTTCTGACATCAAAAATATTAAACTTTTTACTCTGACTTATCCTGCAAGTTGGTTTTATACTTTACAACTGAAAACAACTCTATACACAGTTAACAAACAAAGTGTCTTTTAATCATGCAGGTAATATACTGCCTAGAAATAGCTGTAGTTGAGAACAGTGTAACACGAATGTACAGAACTGGATTGCTGCGTAGCGTGGACTTGCATGACTGTCTTAGAGCCAGCAACACAAGGCTAGAACAGCTGAGCATTTCTCTCGGCGATAGATGTCATGTAATAGATGTCATGACATGGCAGGTCATGCAAAGCAGTAGCAGCGATGCATGTATCCATCTCTCTTGTAATGGGGAAGTCCTCATGTCTATTTTGATTTAGAGTAAAGAGGTGCACTTCACTTGTATCCAAATGCTTCTCATCTTTATGTCGAGGTCTTCAAGTCTACCTTTTCTCCTGTAAGTGGTGGTTTGGTTCAAGATTCTGCAGATCATTTTTGGATGTTTTACTCCTGAAAATCAGTTCACTAGAATCTGGCCAGCAGGCACGCCATCTGCAGCTTTCTTTAACATGCATCTTACACACTGCTTCCAGTCAGTGGCTAATGTTACTCAACTGAATATTCAACCACTCTCATAGGACTATACTGGTATCTTCAAATAGCTCTTGCCATTTCATCTGTATTTCTTGTTTGTGTGACATCACATCTGCTTGCCTTGCTTAGTTGTTAGTGAACAGTGTATGTCCCCAGACTTATCAAGACTTCTCTTTTAAAAGAAAATTAAGTGTAAATGTTTCACAATAAATGTGAAAGTGAACCCCTCCCCATAATTTGTTTTCATTCAAAGGTTAGGTAGAAGTGGAAATCTGTTGATGTGTTCTGCCTGGAAATAAATTATGCTGAACTTCATGTCACCATCCTCTAAACAATTCATTTTACACAGAAGGCATTAGAGATTGCTACAGCAACAAACATTCCCAAGTAAAAATAAGTTGGTATTTGTTTTCAGAGGTTCTAAGGGAAATAAGTAATGAATTTTAATTAGGCATAAATTTGGTTAATGTACAAAGACTGTACTGAACAGCAGAAGGATGTTTTATAGTAAATTTTCCTGTGGCAATACACTTCAAGGATGGGGGGAAATGTCAAGTTCTTGCCCTAGTTGGATTTTAGCACAAAGGAATATTGGTGCAATACTTCGACTGGCTGTTTTGGGCAGAAGCTGTTGGAGGGAGACACTGCTTTTACTGCTGCAGACCAGAAATTTGTCTAGTAAAGACGAACTTTTTCAGGATTTGGATTGGTTACCTTATGTCTTTTGTCTTCACTTGACATTTCATTGGTCATAATACATACATTTTAAGTACTTAAATATAGCATACCTACTTGTGAACAGACAGAAAGAAAAGGGGGAAGTGTAACAAAGTGTGTGATTGTTCTGGACTGTAGTAGATATTACTACATAAAATTAATTCCTGGAGGATCTTTTGATGTCTCTTGTCAATGTTGTAGGCTTAGTTTTCTGTTTGCATCCCGCTGTATCTGTGGGGTGTGACTTGCCCCTACAGAAGCCTTGTTAATGTTTCCCAGTATATTTTACTACTTTCTGTGTGAAGCAGCTCAATTCTTGTTTATCCACTGCTAGAAGGGGTAGGTCAGGCTCGTTGGTTTGCGTGTTCCAAATCATGAATAAGTTATGCATGAGCAATTCCTCGTTGGCACTGTAGTTTTTTTGCAGCTCACGAAAAAGAGATGTAGCACAGACCAAGTCTTGGGGTGTCTCTAGAGTCTCCGGTGGTTCAGGCTGGTGGATGCAGCACCAACACTCTCTGGCAGTAGACCCACGTGCTAACTGGGGACAAGGCTCTTCACCTGGACTGGGCTGAATACAACACTCTGCCCCTGGGATCCACCTGTTAAGTCCAAAATGAAGGTTTACCAGAGATGTAAGGTTCATCTTTGCATTTTTTTTTTCTAATAGGTATCAGTTCCTGTTTCCATGTAAACTTGAAGAAAATGAACCACAGTCATTTTTGGTGATGTTTTTTTGTGCTACAAAATATATTTGGCACCTAATACTAGTATTAAGGTGAGATACCCATTTTTAATTGGAAAAGCATTCATTCCATCATGATGAAATTGCTGGCAGGAGCAGATGACCCAAGTGCAGCTGACTATGCAAGAGTATAACATCTGGTTTGGAGCCAAAAATGATTCTCAGCCAAGTAGTCAAACTTCATCTTTCAGCTAAAGTACTGAATGCTGTTTGTATTCCATGTGGTGCAAGACACCAACGCAGCAAAAGACTTGCTGAATGTTACCGCACGAAGTACAACTAAACGTACCAGTGCCCAGCCCTTGCTATAAAAAAGTCATTACTGTTTTTGTCACTAATTCTGTTGTGGTTCTTCAGACCAAAACATGTAGTGTTTCATTGGATTCTTATTAGTTACATTATTGTTTTGTATAAAAAGTATTAAGACTTTTAGCTGTTAGTCCCATGGTATTGGAGAGTTTTGGTCTGTACTTCTGGAATAACATACTAACTGAAAATACAGTCTACTTTTTTTCATGTCATCTGATAAGGACTGCGATGTGTATGATGTGTTTAGAGTGGAGCTGGGGAAAACATGAGCAACTTATAATTCTTGGTAATATGCGGTTGAACTAGGGTATTTTAAAATTTTAATTTTAAAAAATAACAAGCTTAGGAAATGGCTAATCCTTCTGATTCATAAATGAAGACTGCAAAAACTTGTTTTATCTGTGCACCTCCAATTTTTGCAACCTTTCTACCTCTGAATTTTCAGAAACTTACTCTAGTGTTTTACTTTTTTATTTGCACACTATACCTTGTTAACCTTAGCTGCAGTTTTTTACTTCTATTTTGTGTATACCGGATTCTGGGAGTTTTGATAGTCTACTGAAAAAATGAGGAATATAGCAGTTAGTGTGAAAACTGTCCAAGTTCTGTGGCAGGGTATGAAGAAAATCCAGTGTTGTGTGGTAGGTTTGTCAGAACTTAAGGTCATCCACTTTACGGTAAGCCTTCTAACTTGAGTGGCTGATGAGGGAGAAATAAAGGAGGTGATCTTCTAAAGAGACAAGTAAGGGCTCTGCTTTGTGCTGTAAGAGTCTGAGGTCTGTGTATGGTAACTGTAAGCACAGTAAAGACAATAAGTAGGATTTGGAAGAAAGCTTACTCCTGTTAATGGGTGGCACCTCAAAGTTTATGTGCTTAGGTTTATACAGAGTGGCAGATTTTACCTGTTAAGAAGAGCTAATGTCTTTCACATTCATGTCAGGTGCACTCTGCCATGTGTGCCAAGTCTGTGGTCATGAGGCAGGTCCAAGGTGAAGCCCAGGACTTAAGTCAGTAAATCAGGACAAGGTCCAGACCGGGGCCCTTGCACCTGTGTGGTTTTGTGCATGTGCACACGTGGTACTCGCTTTTGTGACTGGTTGGACAAATGATGTGTCTTGACCCTCCAGTAATGGAGAAATTTGACTGTATGCTGGTGACAGGAGAGAGAGGAGAGCTTTGCACTCAGAAGTTCCTGCTGGCATCACCAAAACCAGTGAGAGTATAACAGGTTGAAAACCCTTGGGTGCCAGGCATTGCAACAATAGCTATGATTCTGTTAATGGAATTGCATGTCACTAGTGTCATTTTTTTGGTAATGTATTAGAGGAAATTTTTGAGTCTCTGAGCTACAAAGCTCATTTGCACTAGGAAAGCTATTTTTTTCTAGGGAAATCCAAAAGACTACCTGCTGCCTACAGAGATATTAGCAGTGTTGAGCACAGTCACCAAAAGCATGGCAGAGCCATTTTTTCTCTTTCATTAAATAACATTTGCATAGCTTGGAAAAAAAATGAATAATGCAAGGTAAACTTTTAAAAAGTTATTTCCTTGCTATATAAAGTTGAGTGAGGCAGCTTAGGTATTTTTTCCATTTGTATCTGATGATGTTTCAGAACTTTCTTTTTGTTTTCTATTAAAAAAAAAAAAGGACTGCCGTTTTAGTGTGGTTTTTGAGCTGCATAGCTTCCTGGGCTCCCAAACTGTTGGCTGCTTTGCCAGTTACCCTTCTGTTCAGCTGACTTGCTAGCAGAGAAGTTGGCAAGCTCGCATAGCCAGGAACCTCAGACCTTAGGAGACTGACATGCACAGGTTGTCTCCCAGATAAGCTGTCAAAAAAAAACCACACTTGTATCCGAGCAACCCGCAGGCCTTTAAACCAGAGCAATCAATGTTGGCATTTGAGGTTTGTTTAAAATAAAATATTTAAGAACAGTCATCATTTGGAAAGAAGGAATTTGAGTTTTAGACTTCATTACAACATGAAAGGAAATTGGAACTTACACTGTTTCGTGTGTGTTTGTTTTCTGATAGACAACTTCTGCTCAAATTTCTTTTTAGGCTATGCTTTTAATTCTTTTAAATAAATGTTTTGTTTTTCAGATGTTGAATGTTTTTTTTTCTTTTCCTCCAGTGGTGTTTACAGCAACAGCATGCTTATAAAGGCAAAACTTTGATCAGGAAAAATATAGGTTTAAAAGCATAAAAGCCCATTCTACGAAATTGTGTAAGATTGTAATTACTAATACAGAGTTTATACAGTCAAATTGATAAGACCATTTGGTGACTTACTTGTATCAGGAAAACGGGCCAGATTGTCAAAGTAGCAAAGTATCTAAGCTCTTTTTTGTTTTATTTTATATTTTTTATTAGGCAGATAAACAGAATGCCTTTTCTCAATATATTGTTATTTCATACTTGCAGGTAATATATGCATTGAACACTAAA
Source organism: Cygnus atratus (assembly GCF_013377495.2). Lineage (NCBI taxonomy): Eukaryota > Metazoa > Chordata > Aves > Anseriformes > Anatidae > Cygnus > Cygnus atratus. The sequence goes on along the minus strand of NC_066364.1, from coordinate 53,303,630 downwards.
AATGATGAACACGAAGCTGCCATCCAAGCCCTTAAGGATGCCCATGAAGAAGAAATTCAGCAAATTCTTGCAGAGACCAGGGAGAAGATCTTGCAGTATAAAAGTAAAGTTGCGGAAGAAATGGATCTTAAGAGAAAGATCCAGGTTTTGGAAGAGTCATTGGAAGATCATAAAAAGATGAAACATCAGGCCTTGACAGAATTTGAAGCATATAAGGATAGAGTTGAGGATATGCAGCTTTGTGCAGAAGCCCAGCATGTCCAACGTGTAGTGACCATGTCAAGAGAAGTAGAAGAGATTAGAAAGAAATTTGAGGAAAGGCTACGAAGTTTCATACAGTTGCAAGTGCAGTATGAGAAGGACAAGCGTTCAGCTCTGGAAGACTTGAGAGCTGCACATAGGCTTGAGATTCAAGAACTTCTGAAGACTCAACAGAGTCAGAATGCTACCTTGAGTAAGGGGCAAGAAAAGCTAGAGGAATTGCACAGACTGGAGCTGGAAGACTTGAACAATAAAGTTGAGGAGTTAAGACTGGAAAGAAAAAAACTCATTGAGGATTACGAAGGCAAACTCAGCAAAGCACAGACCTTCTATGAACACGAACTTGATTCTTTGAAAAGATCTCAGCTTTTTACAGCTGAAAGTCTGCATGCTTGCAAAGAGAAAGAGGTGGAGCTAAGAAAAGAATTTCAAAACCAAGAAAGTATTTTACGGAAGAATCTGGGAAAGCTTAAAACTGAGTTGCAAATGGTCCAGGATGAAGCTGCCAGTCTACGGGAGAAATGCCAAAAACTTCAAGTGGCTCTTAGTACAGCAGAAAACAATGTTCAGGTGGGGCCAATAATACGTAGTGTCAAAGACTGATTTGTTTTTTCTTTTCTTATTTAGGCTGTCTTTCTGCCAGACTGTTAGGTTGAGGTGCTTGGAACATGTAAAATGAATTTTCTGCTATTCATAATTGATTTTCATCCATTTCTAAATGTTATTTATTTATTTATATTATTTTATTTAATTTTCCCAGACTGGATTAATATTTGTTTATATTCCAGCAGAATCTAGAAGCTGCAGTCCAGGGGATAGTTTTAGTCTCTTTATACAGGGAAAGTGTCTTGCTTTCAGCTGCACATGACCAGAACTTGGTTGATCCAGCCATGTTACCCAAAGGGCAGAAAGTACTCAACAGATTACTCAAAACCATTACCACTTAGGAACACACACGTGCACGCAACAGTGCTGAATCTTTGCATCAGGTCTTCCCATAAATTCATCCCTACCTCCCAAAACAAAAGGTTCAGTGTAGGAAGGAGGATGGTGACTGGTAATGACTGAGATGTTATGCTGGTAAACTGGAACACTTGCTAGAAAAGGTGAAAAACCACTTATCTGGGCTGCAGAAATGTATTGTACGGGAATGTCATAGAACGGTCAAGATAAATATAATGAATATTCTTTATTCAGTGCAGTTGTGCTTATAGAGATCAATAATGACTACCTGGCCTAAACATCCTGGGTATTGAGAACAGTAGGTTTGTGGGAGGCAAGGAAAAACAAAATAAAACAAAACTTTCTGTATTTTAACTTTATAACAAAAAGTCTCCGGTGATGTTTTTACAAGCAGTAACTAAAGTGTTGCATATATTTTCAGTATTATTTAGATACTGAAGTTTTTGTTCAATACTAACGTTTCTTTTCCATAAAGAAGGAAAAAAACATCCCAGAAATATAAAGACTGCTTATTTTTTTTTGGTCATCAGAAAGGAAGGACAGGGTATGCTGGACATGAAGGAAAAGATTCTGTGAAATACTGCTTGTGTTTCGGTAACTGTGCTGAGGTCTAAGGGTACTGAAGATCAGTAATCTCTGTGTGGAAACTTAAGTATCTTGACTTTAGCAGTTTTAGTAACTCTCAAGTTTCCAAGTACCTTAAATGTGATGATTTTAGTAGTTCTGGAAGCATCCAGGACATCTGTTGTGGTTTAGCCCGGCTGGCAGCCAAACACCACACAGCCGTTCGCTCACCCTCCCCCCTCCCTCTCCGGGATGGGGGAGAGAAACGGGAAAGTGAAGCCTGTGAGTTGAGATAAGGACAGTTTATTAAGACAGGGAAAATAATAACAATAATAATAATAATAATAATAATAGTAATAATGTGTACAAAGTGATGCACAATGCAATTGCTCACCACCCGTTGACCGATGCCCAGCCTATCCCCGAGCAGCCGGCCCCCCCACCCCGGCTAGCCACCCCTATATATTGTTCAGCATGACGTCAGATGGTATGGAATACCCCTTTGGCCAGTTTGGGTCAGCTGTCCTGGGTCTGTCCCCTCCCAGCTCCTGCTGCACCCCCAGCCTGCTCGCTAGCAGGACAGAGCGAGAAGCTGAAAAGTCCTTGGCTTGGTGTAAGCATTGCTCTACAACAATTAAAACATCAGCATGTTATCAGCGCTCTTCTCATCCTAATCCAAAACATAGCACCCTGCCAGCTACTAGGAGGAAAATTAACTCTGTCCTACCTGAAACCAGGACAGATATCCACCCCTTATTCCATACCATTTATGTCATGCTCAGGTTACACTCTTTCCAATACCTTCTAATTAGTCACCATTTTCATCTATGATATATAGCAACCATGGTAGTGATGACATACAGTGTTATATGATAATTAACATACTACAATTCAACTCATGGGCTATTCTCACCCAGTATTAGGTCCCCTTGAGGTACACACCGAACCTCCCCATTCTTTTGCATTACCCACCAAGTGCATCCAGGTCCCTGGGCAAAAGCAATCCCACGAATGGGCTTGCCTTTTCCTGAGGCAGGAGTAGCCCACACTGTCTTACCCAGCATGTTTCTTACGTGCACTACAGGAACTTTATCCCCTTCTACAGTGCGTAACAGGTTTGATTGGGCAGGTCCAGCTCGGTTGGCAGATCCTCTAGTATTGACTAACCAGGTGGCCTTTGCCAAATGTGTTTCCCAATTTTTGAATGTCCCAGCACCCATCGCTTTCAGTGTAGTCTTTAACAGTCCATTGTATCGTTCAACTTTCCCGGAGGCTGGTGCATGATAAGGGACGTGATACACCCACTCAATACCACGTTCTTTGGCCCAAGTGTCTATAAGGTTGTTTCGGAAATGAGTCCCATTGTCTGACTCAATTCTTTCTGGGGTGCCATGTCGCCATAGGACTTGCTTTTCAAGGCCCAGGATAGTGTTCCGGGCGGTGGCATGGGGCACAGGATATGTTTCCAGCCATCCGGTGGTTGCTTCCACCATTGTAAGTACGTGGCGCTTGCCGTTGCGGGTTTGGGGGAGTGTGATGTAATCAATCTGCCAGGCCTCTCCATATTTGTATTTCAGCCATCGTCCTCCATACCAGAGAGGCTTTAACCTTAAACAAAACCTGAAGCGCATTCAGGAGACATAACAACAAGAACATGCTGGTCTGAGTATCCCAAGGATATTCAACATCTTGGAGAGCTACCGTAACTAGCTCGGGGGATAAGAGGGTGGTGAAGGAGGAAGGGAGAGTGAACAGGTAGGAGAAAATATCTTCCCCTGTCCCCTCCAGAGATGGACTCCCTGATGAAAAAAGGCAATAGGTGTAATTGCTAATAGTTTCTGAGATATGGTTTCCGAAGTATAGAGTCGACGACAGTGCTGAGTACAAATACCAGGTTAGAGTCATGACCAGATATTTCATCATTTCATAAGCCATCGTTACACCACACAGTACCATAACAATCTTGAACCAGGGCCCGGAAAGGATAAACAGCATGACAGGGAGCACATACAGACAGTAACTTGCTATAATACTCAATTTGGGAAACAGGTATAGCAGACTTGAGATGAAAGCAATCAACATTGTGACTAGCAACTATTAAGCAGGTCGAATACTTATACCAATTTTAGTTTAACACACTCAGGTCAAATCTGTCGATATCTCAACCCTTCGAGCCCCACGTTGGGCACCAAATTGACTGTTGTGGTTTAGCCCGGCTGGCAGCCAAACACCACACAGCCGTTCGCTCACCCTCCCCCCTCCCTCTCCGGGATGGGGGAGAGAAATGGGAAAGTGAAGCCTGTGAGTTGAGATAAGGACAGTTTATTAAGACAGGGAAAATAATAACAATAATAATAACAATAATAATAATAATAGTAATAATGTGTACAAAGTGATGCACAATGCAATTGCTCACCACCCGCTGACCGATGCCCAGCCTATCCCCGAGCAGCCGGCCCCCCCACCCCGGCTAGCCACCCCTATATATTGTTCAGCATGACGTCAGATGGTATGGAATACCCCTTTGGCCAGTTTGGGTCAGCTGTCCTGGGTCTGTCCCCTCCCAGCTCCTGCTGCACCCCCAGCCTGCTCGCTAGCAGGACAGAGCGAGAAGCTGAAAAGTCCTTGGCTTGGTGTAAGCATTGCTCTACAACAATTAAAACATCAGCATGTTATCAGCGCTCTTCTCATCCTAATCCAAAACATAGCACCCTGCCAGCTACTAGGAGGAAAATTAACTCTGTCCTACCTGAAACCAGGACAGATATCCACCCCTTATTCCATACCATTTATGTCATGCTCAGGTTACACTCTTTCCAATACCTTCTAATTAGTCACCATTTTCATCTATGATATATAGCAACCATGGTAGTGATGACATACAGTGTTATATGATAATTAACATACTACAATTCAACTCATGGGCTATTCTCACCCAGTATTAGGTCCCCTTGAGGTACACACCGAACCTCCCCATTCTTTTGCATTACCCACCAAGTGCATCCAGGTCCCTGGGCAAAAGCAATCCCACGAATGGGCTTGCCTTTTCCTGAGGCAGGAGTAGCCCACACTGTCTTACCCAGCATGTTTCTTACGTGCACTACAGGAACTTTATCCCCTTCTACAGTGCGTAACAGGTTTGATTGGGCAGGTCCAGCTCGGTTGGCAGATCCTCTAGTATTGACTAACCAGGTGGCCTTTGCCAAATGTGTTTCCCAATTTTTGAATGTCCCAGCACCCATCGCTTTCAGTGTAGTCTTTAACAGTCCATTGTATCGTTCAACTTTCCCGGAGGCTGGTGCATGATAAGGGACGTGATACACCCACTCAATACCACGTTCTTTGGCCCAAGTGTCTATAAGGTTGTTTCGGAAATGAGTCCCATTGTCTGACTCAATTCTTTCTGGGGTGCCATGTCGCCATAGGACTTGCTTTTCAAGGCCCAGGATAGTGTTCCGGGCGGTGGCATGGGGCACAGGATATGTTTCCAGCCATCCGGTGGTTGCTTCCACCATTGTAAGTACGTGGCGCTTGCCGTTGCGGGTTTGGGGGAGTGTGATGTAATCAATCTGCCAGGCCTCTCCATATTTGTATTTCAGCCATCGTCCTCCATACCAGAGAGGCTTTAACCTTAAACAAAACCTGAAGCGCATTCAGGAGACATAACAACAAGAACATGCTGGTCTGAGTATCCCAAGGATATTCAACATCTTGGAGAGCTACCGTAACTAGCTCGGGGGATAAGAGGGTGGTGAAGGAGGAAGGGAGAGTGAACAGGTAGGAGAAAATATCTTCCCCTGTCCCCTCCAGAGATGGACTCCCTGATGAAAAAAGGCAATAGGTGTAATTGCTAATAGTTTCTGAGATATGGTTTCCGAAGTATAGAGTCGACGACAGTGCTGAGTACAAATACCAGGTTAGAGTCATGACCAGATATTTCATCATTTCATAAGCCATCGTTACACCACACAGTACCATAACAATCTTGAACCAGGGCCCGGAAAGGATAAACAGCATGACAGGGAGCACATACAGACAGTAACTTGCTATAATACTCAATTTGGGAAACAGGTATAGCAGACTTGAGATGAAAGCAATCAACATTGTGACTAGCAACTATTAAGCAGGTCGAATACTTATACCAATTTTAGTTTAACACACTCAGGTCAAATCTGTCGATATCTCAACCCTTCGAGCCCCACGTTGGGCACCAAATTGACTGTTGTGGTTTAGCCCGGCTGGCAGCCAAACACCACACAGCCGTTCGCTCACCCTCCCCCCTCCCTCTCCGGGATGGGGGAGAGAAATGGGAAAGTGAAGCCTGTGAGTTGAGATAAGGACAGTTTATTAAGACAGGGAAAATAATAACAATAATAATAACAATAATAATAATAATAGTAATAATGTGTACAAAGTGATGCACAATGCAATTGCTCACCACCCGCTGACCGATGCCCAGCCTATCCCCGAGCAGCCGGCCCCCCCACCCCGGCTAGCCACCCCTATATATTGTTCAGCATGACGTCAGATGGTATGGAATACCCCTTTGGCCAGTTTGGGTCAGCTGTCCTGGGTCTGTCCCCTCCCAGCTCCTGCTGCACCCCCAGCCTGCTCGCTAGCAGGACAGAGCGAGAAGCTGAAAAGTCCTTGGCTTGGTGTAAGCATTGCTCTACAACAATTAAAACATCAGCATGTTATCAGCGCTCTTCTCATCCTAATCCAAAACATAGCACCCTGCCAGCTACTAGGAGGAAAATTAACTCTGTCCTACCTGAAACCAGGACAACATCATTGGTTAGAGCTGAGAGGGACTATTAGCTTTTTCCATTTATAATCTAATTCCTGCCAATCTTTTGCAATATTTTGCTGCTTTCTTGTGTAAAGGCTACAGGGTACAGTGAAAGAAGGCTACCTTCTTGATGTATCAGAAGATGAATACAGAATACCTTTTTCCAGTTTCCCAAGGGATCTTCCAAAAGTTCATTTTCAACTCTGTTTAATTAAGGAAAATGAAAACTGCTCAGCATGTATAATGTATTCTTCAATTTGAAGAACTCTGAGACACCTGAAAACAAGCATCTCAAATTGGTCCCCAAAATCTGTGGACCACATTACCACTTTTATTTTTCATATATCCTTTTGAATATTGTCATGCTTCTCTTTATGCATCCTTGTCATGCCACATATCCAGTATCTTATGGTGCTTCAATGATATTTTTGGAAAAACACATAGAACAAAATGAGTATGGTGACAATATTGCAAGATTTCAGCTTTTGTTTGAATAACGCTTGCTTTACATTTTCACTTAAAGCTCAATTAAATTTAAACATGATTCTATATAATAACAGACATTATACCATGCTTCCTCTAGGTTCTTCAGAAACAGCTAGATGATGTGAAGGAGGAGGAGATGTCATTGCTAAGCAAACACAAAGAAGTGGAAAGTGAGCTAGCAGCTGCTAGAGAACGCTTACAGCAGCAGGCCACTGATCTCGTTCTCAAAGCCAGTATGTATGTTAGTAACATAATTTGGAAATCAACTTCATTTATTAATTCTAGCCTTTCTTTTTTCTTTTAGCCTTGTGCAGGTTTAGAGTGCTTAAAAACTGTTTAATGCTGTGCAGAGAAGTTTGACAAGTTTTTTATAGACTGTTTTGATATTGCATGCATTGTACTTAAAATTCTTTTTTATGTACTTGTATAAATGTTGTATTTGTATGCCATGTATGTATCTTGTAGGCCTTGAAATGTCTTGCCTTAACTATACTCGTACAAAATGCTTCTGTCTTGTATTTCTTTGTTCTCCATGTAACCATTGAAACATGCTTCCTGTTTCTTCATCCTTTTTCTGTTGCTCTGTGGTTTTGCTGAGACTGTGGTAATTTGCTTTACACCTATTTTCAGAAGATAAGCAGCTTTTTGGCTTATAAATTTGTTCAGGTTTTCTTTATAGCTATTTTCTTGACTTCTCTGTGCATTTTGGCCTAAGGAAAGGCATAGAAAATTGTTTGAGTTGGCTCTACATGTGTGGATTTGGATTTTACCTCATTAGTGCTGTGTCTCTGGCAAACTGTTTAGTGATAGGACATGGGCATGGACTTTAACCTGGTTAACTATGCTGCAGGTAGGTTAAAAATAAGTACCTGGCTTATCTTTGGTGTTTCTCAACTAGACCAATCGTAGAAATACCTGATTATTTTCCAGAAGTTAGCACAAGCCCCAGGGCTCATCCCAAGAGTCAGTTTGGATAAGATCACTTCCTTTTGAAGGCTGAGATGCTGCTAGACTAGACCAGTCAGCCTTAGGGACAGAAATTGCTTCCCAGCATTAACACGTTAATACTGTAAGTGTGCTAGCACAGATAGCTAGCTATATGTGGCCTAGCCCTCAAATTGTGAATGTGGCCTGTATCAAGGTTTTATTTCTGTCCCTCAAATAATGAGGCAGCTCTACAGAAGGACTGAGTGTGTCTGCTTTATGTCTAGGGTAAGTGCATACACGAGCTAGCTAAGGTAGGGGCTTGGAGTACTCTAGGCTATATGTTTTGACAGTATAGAGACCAACTGGGAGACAAGACTGGATGTAAATAGATAAAAGGAATAGGTTCCCTGGTAAGAGAATCTCAAATCACCAAGCCATTACCATGTGAGGTAATTGGATACCACCTTGTTTAGGAATGGTTTCTCTTGTCAGCTCAAATGTGGAAGTCAAAAATCTTGTCCCAAAGAAACTGAGTTCTCGTACTTAATTACCATATGAAGTATTTACTCATATTGCGATTTGAGAAAACTGCCAAGTCTATTATGGGAAATTAGTGTATTATTCTTCTGTTTATCTTCAGAAATGGCTGAACTTCTATAACTGTTGTGATTTAACCTGGCAGGCAGATAAACAGTATGCAAACTATTTGCTTGCTCCCCACGCTCAGTGGAATGGCAGAGAGAATTGAAAAGTACAGGAGCTTTTGGGCTGAGATAAGGACAGTTTAATAATAAAGTGAGAAGGAAAAAAAAGGGGGGGGAGGGAGGAGGAGGAGGAGGAGGAGTAAAACAAGTGATGCACAATGCAATTGCTCACCACCTGCTGACTCTGATGCCCAGCCCATCCCCAGCAGCGGCAGCACCTCCTCAGCCAGCTCCCCCCGTTTTATTCTTCAGCATGACACCATATGGTAGGGCACATCCCTTTGGTCAGTTGGGGTCAGCTGTGTTGGCTGGTGTCCCCTCCCAGCTCCTGGGGCACCCCCAGCCTCCTTGCTGGCAGGGCAGCACCAGGAGCAGGGAAGGCCAGACTCAACAATAACTAGAACATCTCTGTGTTATCAACATTATTTTCCTTCTAAATCCAAAGTGCAGCACCATACTAGCCACTATGAAGAGAATTAACTCTACTTTCTCAGCCCAAACCAGGGCAGACATTAAAAGCAAGCCTCTGACCCACAGAGATTTAGCTCGTGCTCTGCTATAGAGAAAATGAGTTCTGTTGCAGCTTTTAGTCATATCCTCATAGCAAAATGTAGTGTAATTCTATGTTTTACATAGCTTTAGCTGCTATACCTTGTATGGTGGTGAAATTACGAGTTTGATAATGCTAACATCTTTACCATTAGACTTCAGTGTTCGTCTCTCTTTTACCCTGCAACAAGCTACACAAAAATGTGCAGTTCTAGGTGAGGTTCTCTGAGTTTTTGAGACATACTGTGCATGTTCATACTCTTGCCTACCTCTACTTTCTCTTGGAGTCAATATGCAATTTTGAACCAGGAAAACTGAAACTAAAGGAGCCCCAGCACCAAGTCCTCAACAGCTGTGGGATGTTTTACGATAAAACTAAAAAGGGGCAAATGTAAACATTGTTTACAAAAGGGAATGTAAACATTGCAGTAAAGATAATATTGAGATCAACATGTAAGCTTCCACTAACTTCTTGAAATTGCCAGAGTATTAATTAATTTATACTTCAATTACGGGAACAATGACACAAGGTTTTAAAGAGTTATGTTGTTTCTAGGTCATATTGGAATGCTTCAAGCCACCCAAATGACTCAAGAAGTTACAATCAGAGATTTGGAATCAGAAAAGTCTAGATTAAAGGAAAAACTGTCCCAACTGGAAGAGGAAAGAAACTTACTACAAAGCAAAACACAGAGTCTGGATGAGCGACAAAGACAGCAGATTCTGGCCTTGGAGAAGGTTAGACATCCTACTGGCTTTAGCTGAATAAAAGCATAAGACTTAGAATTGTAAGGGAAAAAAAGTGAATATGTTTTCATTTTAAAGTTTGGTAAGCCTGGACTAGGACCTGTATTAGTATGTTCCAAATGTACTTCATGTTTTAACGTAGAACAACTAACATAGGGCTTAAAGTGAGAGCAGAGGGAGATCAGATTAGATATTGTTCAGACTGCTTTGGACGTCTTTTAAGCAACTTCATATAACTTACTGTGATATGCATAGATGCCTAGTATCAAAAGTGTCTTGGGAAGAAAAAAGGTGAAACGGTTAAATAATAAATTAAAAAATAAAGTCTCTGAAAAGGTGCTGCACATGTTTGAAACTAATGAGCTGAAATTTTCTATAGACTTGATACCTGATGGCTGTTTCCCCAGATTAAATAGTGCAAAAAAAATAAAAAGAGAAAAGATTTTAAAATGAATATATTGTTTTGCATGGATATATTTAAACTAGTTTTTGGTTACATACAAGTTTAATCAGTGCTTAGTGTTCACTCAATTTGCTTTATATGAAAGTTAATTTTTGTTGATTTATGTCATCAGTAATGTTTTGTATTTTTTCGTCTTACTGGAATGGTGCTAGGATTTTGTTACCCTTGAATAGAAGTAATTTTTTTTTTCTCTTCATCTTTTGTAGAAAGTAAACGAAGCAAGGGAGACACAACGTGAATATTATGAGAAGGAGTTGGTAAAACTGCAAGCAAGATTAGAAGGAGAGGCTGCACAGTTGAAGGAGGCTCATTCAAAGACTTTAGAAGAATTGACCTGGAAACACCATACTGCAATAGAGGCTGCACACAGTAATGCTAATAAAGATAAGAAAAAACTGCAGATGGTAGGTTTGTTTTTTCTGAATAATCAAACATATTCTAAAAAACAAACATTATAATTTGAGCCTTGTACTGCATGGTTTTGTTCTATGGCAAGTCTTATTTGGAGCTACCTGCAGATTTGCTGGGCCTTTCTGAAGAAACTACTCAGCCTTTATTAAAGTAACACATGCCTTATAAAAAAAATAGTGCTCTTATTTTTCTGCATACAGAAGAAAAATTCCTAGCTCAAAACAACTTTCTTTGTGATGAAGACTACCACTTTTGAGTGTAGTAGGTGTGTTTTTCCAGTTTTGTGATCCATATGCAGAATGGTTGGAATATCGCTCAAGATTAGTTTCTCTGAAGGAGGCTAAAGGTTATTTACAATTCCCATAAACAGTCCAGAAATACAAAAAGATAATATATTAGTACTTTATGGATGCTCAGAAGACAACAGCTGTACCTAACATATCATAAAATTACGCTAATTTTATGTAGACTATTAATTTACCTTTGACTAGAATACTGAAATTTAAAGGCTCTTCACTTTCACAGAATTTGCCTTTTGGGATGAGAGGACAAATTTTGATGTATTATTTCATAGTCTGATTGTATATATGTTATACACAAGTTCTGCTGTATAAAAAAGATATGGGATAAATGTTAATCATTGAATGTAAGGCTTTGTTGTGCTCTTCTGGTCAGTGTCCACAAGAAATATAACAAGAAACACAGTTGTAGGCAGTGGTGTGGGTCTTGGACTGATTTTATTTCCCAAATTATTTTACTAACGTGTTGCTTCTTAATCTTATTTTGAATAAATCACAAAGATTTTTTCCATGTCTCCCAGTAATGGAAGTAGTTCTCTGAGAAATATATGCATCTGATCTTTCATGTTTACTTTGTTTGTAACTTTAAAAATGCCTTTTATTAAAACAATGTATTGTAAAGGTGTCTGGGAATATTTTCCTTCACTTCAGTAAGGTGGTGGGGTTTTTTTTTGGGGGTAGGGTAGGGTCATTTTTGTTTGTGGCTTCATTTGCCTTCTTTGAAAAGATGCTGAGGTTTTCTCATTCCTAGGGTTACTCTTATACAGAAGAAAACTTATCTGTAGGAACATGAATTGTAGGTTCAGTAAACACAAAGACTTATCTGCAAAAGAACTGCAGTTTTTAACTGTAATTTAACTAGTATTCCCCGTTTTTCTTAAGGGGGAATAAATTCTTTATGGTAAAGTACGGAAGGAATTCTCTCTGCTACTCCAGGCAGTACTTACTGGTATCAATTGTTGGATTTCTCCACATTTCAGGACCAAATACATAAAAATTCTTATTGATGCACTCCTAAGCACTTAACTCTTAGACTCTTATTAGTGAGTCATATGTGGAACACTGGAAATGATCCAGAGTGGGTTAGAGAGCAAAGAATAATTGCATTAACTGCTGAAGCTATCCTCACTCTGAAGAATTCCCACTGGAAGATTGCCAAATGAAGATGTATCGCTCATACTTAAAGAAATCTTTGTGATGAATGTTTTCATTTTTCGAGCTTTATAAAATAGCTAAGCTTACATTTTTAAACCAGAAAAAGTCTGTTGCTTATGTGTAAACTCTTTTTACTACCTGAAAGTCAGACTGTTTCCAGTTGAGGTAGTTACTGTTTCTAGTTTGTTGAACAGGGAAGGTTTCAAAACTTTTTAAAGTTGGTCTTGTGCAGCAAGAGGTAGAAATCTGCTCATATCATATTCATTACTGACCAAAAAAAAAAAGTCCATGCCTTAAAGTTACTTTTTAGAGGATACAGAGGAGAAAAAGGGAAAAAAAAAAAAAAAAAAAGGAGGAAAAAGACATTTTGAAAATTTCAGTTTAAAATTAAAACTGTGATGCATTCTGCTCTGTATGTAATTGGATGGTTCCACAGGGACAGCGCCCTTTCAGTTCAAGAATTTGATTGCTATGGGAATAATAATATTAGGGTACTAATGGATACAGTAAAACTTTGAGGTTACAGGTACAAGAAATTTTAGATTTTACAGATGTTATTTAATTGCAGTTCATGTTAGATTCATGATTACTATAAAAGATTTCAGAATATTGTTAATTATTTCTCTTTGCTGTTGTTTTACATGTTTACGTTTGGGATATAAAGCAGTGGAAACTGCAGTTCTGTGGAGCTGTGCAGCTTGCAACCTGTAAGCAAGGTACGAGCAAGCTGAGGATGTTGCAGTAGGCAAAACTAAGAAGGTGGCTGTGGAAGAGGAAATCAGATCTGTGATACCGGAGCATTACCCATTCTCCTCTTAGGTTTGACACAGACTTGATTTCAGCACTGCTCTCTCATAAATAAGTGCTGTCAGGAAAACTAAAAGTGTTTTGTCCTAGATCAGCTTCCTGTACCTGTGCTGAGGTACCCGTACCGCGTATATGTAAAGGTCTAGAGCGGTAGGTACCTGAAAGCTGAGTTTAGAATTTCGAAATAAGCCAGGCTGGAAGGGACCTCAGAAGATCAAAGTATATAGCAGCATATAGCGGGGACCTGTTGAAGCTGCCATTGATCCTGGTATTTAGGCAAACTGAACTTGGGAATTCTGTTAAAGTTCACTGAAGTTAGCAGGATCGTTCTGGGGCCTGGTGAGTCTCTTACACTGACTACAGGGGAAAAAGAGTTCTGCGACAGGCAGAGTCACAGCCAGTTGGACTTGAAACTACAGAGATCTTTTGTTGTTGTTACATTGTAGCTTTTTTTTTTCCTCGTTGTTTCCTTTTTTGTTACAATATTGTTTTATTAAAATATTTCTGCTGTAGTCACTGATGCTTAGGAAGAGTAATTTACTAGGGGACACTGTTGCCTTCTGCAAGTGTTTTCATTGCTTTTCAATATGTGATAGTCTTTCTGTACACCTGATGAAAATATTTAAATCTTTTTATGTCTGTTATTTTAGAACATGTTTGCATCAGCGGTGTTTTTATCTTATGTTCTGACTACCTTACAAAAATTGTTTTAAAAAAATAGTTATGAAAAGTAACATAGAGAATAAAAGAAAGGTATCATAAGATAGTTGTTCTTAAATCATTAAATTAGTTAAAAAAATCTTTAAATTAGTTGAAATAGGGAACGCCTATAAATGTGAGAATTGTGAAACTTGATTCTAGTCAGGGGAAGTTAACTATCAAAAGATGTCAGGGTCTAGATCTCAGTATTTCTTAATTGGTATACTATCTCCTCTGTGAAATATATGTCGCTTTTTTTGTTTGTTTGTTTTCTGAGTAATTCAAGGAAGACACGGATGGTCTCAGATGCTGAGAGGAGTTGAGTCTAATCTGAGGAAGGAGCATAGTACAAGAAGCCTTTGGGTAGACAACATGAGGATTTCTTTGGGACTGAAAGACTGGGAAAGTCGTCATGGGTTTAGTAGTCTGGAAAAAATGGGACATGAGTTCTCTAAAGAATGAGAATAGGACTCTGAAGAAATGGCTTTAATATTTCTTTGCTTCAATTTTTCCATATATAAAATGAACTGATGCCATTTTTACAGCTTATAGAAGGATTATGAAAATAGAGTTGCTAATAATTTTTCAGAACTGCACAGCTGTACTGACAAGTGTCATAAAGGAACTAATTACTCAGTTATCAGAATAGGGTCTGAATAGTGCCAATGAAATTTTGCAAACAGCATATTTCATAGTGCAAACAAGAAAGATTGAACAAGTCTCACTTAAGCATCATTTGTCGCAGTAATTCATCAGGTCCTCCGAAAACAACAGAATTTGGCTGTTTACTCTACAGCAATTGAAGGAAAACAGTGTTATCTTATTCCTTCCACATAGCTGAACTTGAGGACAAATTGTTGATTAGTTTGGATTCTATATAAAATTTATATGTATGACGTGATTATTTAGATATCTGTTTTTAATTGTAACAGCATGAAAAACTTCATAAAGCTCAGTCTGGATTTTAAGTTTTGCTATTGTCTTTGCAGGTATGTGTAGAAGGTAAATGGTTAAAAGCCAACAGATAAGCATTATCAGTGTAATTTTATACAAAGTGAAAATTTTTCAGTTGTTGATGGAATGCAGAAGCATGAAAGTAGATGTAGTTTTAATGATTTTGCTAATTAAATGCAAAGTGAAACTAATCATTGAGAAGGAAGTCCTGTATGTCTTTATTTTGTGATTAATCAAGGATGTTAGATGACAAAATAAGCTGAAAAACTAATACCTCTATTATAAATAGAAGTAAATGTTCATGTTTTATCACTTTAAGGAAAGGACAATTCTTGCTTGAGATCAGGAATATTATTTATGCAAAGATGAAGAATTTTCATGTGGTATACCTGTACTTTTTGATACCTTATCACAGATGTTTAACATTTCTTCTTATTTCTGAAGGAGTTGGAGCAGCAGTTTGAGAAGGAGAAACTGCATTTGGAGGATGATAAGAATCAGCTTCGACAACAGCTGGAAAATCTGAAAGAAGAATTGACAACAAAACTAACTTCTGCCAATCAGGAGGCAAGGGTTAACTTGATTGTATCAGCTAATAGTCCTGTGTATTAGATCACATTTAATCAATAATGAGCTTGTACTCAGTTTGTGCTTAGATTCCAGTGCAAAGCAAGGACTACACTGTTCAGTCTGTGCAGAGTATTATTTCTATTTAAAGTGGAATATTCTTCAAGCATAAGTTACTCGACTCCTTCTGAGAAATGATTTTATAGTCTTCTACAAAATCAACAAAGCAAAAAAAAAAAGTACAAAAATTTGACATAAACAGCTGTGCTTGTTTTTACTCTGCTTAACTTCGCTTAAGCTACTAAGATCTCTCTACACAAAGTGTGTCGAGAGAAAGAGGGGAAAGAATAACTTGTAATTAAACCCATATTTTTTTATAATTAACATACTGTGAATTTTAGTCAGCTTTCTAACTTGCAGATCGTCTTCATATATTTCCAGCAAAAGATGACATGCAACGCTTTCTTATAATGAGCCAAATTATTTAAAACATATTGGTATATGCAGTCTGTGTTAATCGCATATCTCAATAAATACACTTTTATTTTTGAGTTTATAATATTGACAATTGAAAATAGTTTCTCAGTGTGTTCACTGACCTGGAAGAAACTTGTCTGTGAAATGTCTGGCACATCTTTAGCTTATTTCTTATGTTTCTGCTTCTTCTTCCTTTTTTGTTTGTTTTTAAGTTAAAGACTTCATTTAACAGTAGGCATATATTTATCGCTTTCTGCAGACATTAACTCAGCATCTCTGCTGAGAAGGCTGTTTTTGAACCTATGCCATCCTGTTTTCTTTGTTGACAGAATTTTTTTTACAGCAACTGTCTTAGCCAAAGGACGAGGAAGATTCAAGCCTCATTAAGTCTATTCCTAGCATCAAGCTACTTAAGAAGGGAGTCATCTTAAATACTTGCCAGAAATTTCTTTGAGTGTTCTGATTAAGTCGATACCAACTTTTTCACATATATTAGGATGAAGTTGTCTTTTTACTCTTTAGATTCCTAGGTGAATTCCTCTTTTATTTTTATTTTATTTTTATTTCTCCTCATTTCACCTTTGACCAATCAAGATTTTTTAGAAAGTCTGTCTCTCTGATAGGGCCAGTTCTTAGACTGCCCTCTCCATGCAAAGGATTTCTGATGACTTTACTAAGGACCATTTTAAACAGCTTTCAGTACTTGCATGTAATTAATAATTATATAATCATGCTAACAAACAGAAGCAGTAGTTAATGTTACCCAGAAACCCAAAGATAATATTTTAAGACACTCATCCCTTGATATTTATATCAACATGAAGAGGCAATGAGATAGACTGTTAATTCTGAAAAAACTTCACTTCCCTTTAGCTGCTCTTCTTTGGTCTCCTCTGCCTGCCATTACTCCATTCTTCCAGCCTACATATGAAAAAAAGTTTTTCCGTTTAATGTACAATGTTTAGTTTCTAATATTCTTACTTAAAGCAAAAGAAGTATAGTACTGTTTTACAAATGGGGAACTGAAGTACAAACAGGCACACATAAATGTATTGTTATGTAGCAGTTAGGGAAATAATCACATTATAATTTACAGATACTATATACTATACAGACTAATTTATGGACAGGTAGAAATCTGAAGACAAAGAAACATATACGCTGGTACAAGTTAATCTATCCATTAGATTAAAGCTTACGTATTTAGAAATAGTGTTACTCATTATTTTAATTTGCATAAAATGTGCTTTCTCGTAGTAAAATTACAGGTAATTTCAGAACTTTTATGTAACCTCTTTCCTTGCAAAGTGCTTCAAGTATAGGTTGGATTTTTTTCTTGTAAAAAAATCCTTTAATCTGAATCTTTGTTTGCTTTTCCAGTATTACAGGATTTTTGTTTTTTAATACACAAACATTAAGTGTTATTAAAGGAGAACAGGTTGTGCAAAGGAAAAAAAAAAGATTGGAATTAGAAATAGAAGAAAATGAAACCAAGCTGACTAGGCTATTGTTAGTAATAATTATATAAATTACCTTTTTTAAAAAACAAAATTATATGTTATAGGTGTGTCGTCTGCAAGACCTTGTACGAAAAAGTGAACAAGGCCTTGGTACTGCAGAAGGACATATCTCCAGTCTTCAGGAAGCTCAGGAAATACTCCAGAAAGAACTAGAGTTAACAAGAGCAAGACTGCGTGAAACTACAGATTCATTGTATAATGTTGAGGTAACCATAGTATTGGAAAATAAATTGTGCAAAGTACCATCACTGTGATTTCAGTCTTATTATTGAAATGGCAAGACATGTTATAATGTACACATTAGTGAAGGAGCTATGTGAACTGTTCCTGCCATAGTATGTCTGTACAAACTATATCCAGAGTCAGACTTCTCAGATGCCTGAGTTAACAGAATTTCGTGAAAAAGTGAAAAGGATATGTGTTACACCACTGCTGTTCTAGACAGTTTCATGTCTTGATGATAAACATGACCCAGAACAGTATTGGCTCTAGAATTCATTAAAACATGCACCTAAGACAGTTTTGTGGGTAAGCTCAGCATTCTGAACTCCAGGTAGTATGGCTACCATCACCTACTGTATACCTCATTAAAATCACATTAGAATGAGATATAAGATTACACTGAGAGGTTTTTTGTTTGTTTGTTTGTTTTTAGTTATTATTTTTATAAAATTTTAAGAAAGAAAAGCTTTGATATGAATGTAAAATTCTAGAACTGCAAGTTAATCTGTCAGTAGGTCATCTACTGACAGGAGGCGGGCCACAAAGTTGATCAGAGGGCTGGAGCACCTCTCCTATGAAGAAAGGCTGGGAGAGCTGGGGATGTTCAGCCTGGAGAAAGAGAAGGCTCTGGGGAGACCTTGTTGCAGCCTTTCAGTACTTAAAGGGGGCTTATAAAAAGGATGGAGAAGGACTCTTTACTTGGGTAGATAATGATAGGACAAGGGGGAATGGTCTTAAACTAAAAGAAGATAGATTTAGATTAGACATTAGGAGGGAATTCTTCACTGTAAGGGTAGTGAGGCACTGGCACGGGTTGCCCAGAGAAGCTGTGGATGCCCCATCCCTGGAGGTGTTCAAGGCCAGGCTGGATGGGGCTTTGGGCAACCTGGTCTAGTGGGTTGCATCCCTGCCATGGCAGGGGTGTTGGAGTTAGGTGATCTTTAAGGTCCCTTCCAACCTAAGCCATTCTACAATACTTTAATACTGAGCATAACTTTTTTTTCCTCTTTCCTCAATAAACAAAGCACATTTACAAGATTACAGCAAATGTTTGAAGTAGAGCAAAAGAAAAAATATCCCTGAATCTGATTTCATACTGGTGTAATTTTCTTAAAAGGAGCAGCTTGAAGAAGGATATTGTTATTATTATTTTTTTTAATCTATGGTCATTAGATGTGCACCCTGTTAGTTTATAACTTGCTCTGTGTTTTTTGTAATTTAAGTATGCATATGAACTACTACATTCTTCTCTCTTCACTTATTCACATTTAAATATTCATATATAGCAGACTACTGGCAATAACATTTATCTTAGATTATTTCCAAAATGACTTATTAGCAAATTCCTTTTTAAAGCTTTTTAGAGGAGTACAGAATTATGTTCCACAGGTATGAAATATCAGTGGAAGTATAGGTATTAATAGGTGAAATCAGAAACAACACAGCGAAAAAGTTATAGTACAAGGCTTATAAGCCAATTATAACAGATGTTTTGGGTATAAATACATAAATTTAAGGTTTGAAATACTTTTTTGCTGCTGATCAGTCTCTATTGTAAAGCTTGTGTTTGCAGGGAGAACTAGATCAGGAGAGACAACAGCACGAAGCAATGATTGCTGCCATGAGAGAAGAAGAAAAGTTCAAAGTTGACAGAATGGCTCGTGACTTGGAAATCAAATGGACAGAAAATCTTCGGCAAGTATTAATTTTTGTCTTTGTTTTCTTTAAATAAGAAATAAAGTAAGTATTACCTACAAATGTAATAGCAAATGAAAAGTAAAACAAAGGTTTTTTTGGTATTATCTAAGCTTTTCCAGTTATTGCTGAGTTTTTATTTCTTTTTAACTTCTTGCATTTTAGTTATTTGACCTTTATTTTTAGACAGGAATGTAATAAGCTTCGTGAAGAGCTGAGGCTTCAACATGAAGAGGATAAGAAAGCAGCTATGACTCAACTATTGCAGCTGAAAGAACGTGAAAAAAATGCGGCCAGGGATGGATGGCAAAAAAAAGTTGAAGATCTTTTAGATCAGGTAACTATAGTCTCTCTGAGAATTTGAAAGCCATTACAATTTGGTTGCTGATGCTTTATTACCAATTAGCTCCATGAAATTGTTTGTGACATCTGTCTTTGAAATGAAATTTGTTAATGTTTTTTTAAGCCTAATCATTAATGAACATTTTGAGTAACCCATGAAGATATCTTAAAATGATATGAATGTTCTTCATGCTGAATGCAAATAAAACTTTTTGCAGATTTTTTGGAGGCAGTGGGAGTCTCACAGCTTCACTGAAAGATTTTCTGATTCTCTCTGGTCACCTACTCTATTGTAAATATTTACCCAAGCTAATTGTTTGAAGTTGGAGTTATCTTATATCTTTACAGTACAGACACTGTACAAGTCACTGAAAAGTCAAAACATCCCTCAGTTTCTACAACATATTTCTTACAACTATGTCTTCTCTTAAGTAATTTTGGACATTATTTTTGTTTGGACATAATTTTTATTTGGACATAATTTTTTATAAATACTGACTTTGTAATTGCAGCTCATTTTATCAATTCAGTTATGTTAGGTAATTCACAGAAAATACTTGCTTTGTACTTTTTCCAAACCATAAATGCCATAGTGCTGGTTTTGTTGGCTACGGTTTGAAAGAATAGCTGACAATGAACAAATACATTTTAAGGAAAAAAAATAAAATAGATTTTGGAACTCATTAGATGACTGTGATTTCAGGGTACTATTTTGGGATGGCTTTAAATTTGTTGTCTAATTTGAGAAGTTAATAACTGAACGTGCACTTGATTACAGAGCTTCTTATATGAACACATAAGAATTTGTTTTGGTGCCAAGGAAATTTAAGCTTTTAAAATCTTGTAGTCTAGGCTCGTAAAGGCTGAAGGTTTTGAAGGTTCTTGGTCTGATGCTTTTTACAACATGAATGTAATAAAGGAATTGAACTCATTTAATTTTAAGTTTCACTTACTTGTCTTTAACCAAGCTTCATTTATTGTATTTACTTGAACCTGTAAACAGCATTTTCTTCATGAGAGTACAAATTGAGAGTGGAATGTTAAGCTTTCAGTAGTTTTAACATGCTTCTCTTTTCCTTTTAAAAATACCATAATAAATCTAACCTACTGTTTTAGAAAACTCATTTGACAAGCACAAGGTCCATGAAATTACTGGGAGGAGAGCAAAGTTCCAACTCATTTTTCTGCAGTTCAAACTTGCTCTGGTCTATACCAGCAGTCCTATACAATGCTTTATCAAAATAAAACAAGAGCAAGGTCTACTGCTATCTGCAAAATCATTTGTAAACTCTTAACTTGGCAGAAAGTGTGGTCTGCCTAGGGTCTTTATGTTTAGAAAGTGTCTGGAGCTTGACCTTTAGTTGTATAAATGCTGTTCAGAAAGGTTGAATTCATAAATTAATTGCTCATCAGTATATTGCAGTATAGGGCATTCCAGAAAGTTCTAATGAACATTGGGGGGGGGGGGGAGATTGTAAGAAATTATTTCTAAAAAAAAGTGCAATAATGTATATTTGACAGATATAATTTAAGTTTAAAGGACATGAGTATCGTTTCTTGCAGGTTGATAAAGTATGATGTGAAACAGTGATAGTAATCTGCTTTTTAATTTAGATAACTGCATTTCTTGATAAATTTATTATGTACTTTCATTCTTACGGGTACATTGTTTTCTAATATGTATTGATGCATCTCATACTTGACTAAAAATGAGTTACAAAGAAGTATAACACCTAAACTGAAGTATTGGAATGGTTATGTAAGCAAGGTTTTGAAAAAGCTGGTTTTAATGAATGGAGAGAAGAGAGACAGTGTAGTTATTTAAACTGTAGAAAATGTTATAGAATACTGTGTTATACACACAGTATGCCCATTTTGGGGTACTGCAGATTGGTGCCATAATAAATGAATGAAGAGAGACAGCTATAAATGGCAACAATATTAAAAAAAAAAAAAACAGTTGAATCCAACAGTTTATGTCAATAAAACATTTTTTAATGTTATACTAATTGCCAAATTTCTGTCATATACTATTTCTTGCATGTTTGATAGATGAGATCTAGCTTTTAAATGAAGCAAGGTAATATTTTTGCTTTTATGCCAGTACTGCTAAGTAGTCTTTTATAGAATTGCATGTAGGATTATTGATTTTGTAACAGTAGTTTTGTTATGAGTAAAATAATTCCCTTGAGAGAAAATGCTTTTCAGCTGATCAGAAGTTTAAATGCCTTATTGCTGGTTGTAAAGCATCACTTACCGTCTACAGTTAAATTTGTGGTTGGTAGGTTAATTGGATCAGTGTCTAGAGACCAAGTGTGTAGCTCTTTTTTCTGATATGAGAAATGGTTGTAGAAGACATAAAAAAGAAAGTGCTTTTCCTTTTTCTTTTTCCCCTGTAAATTTTACCAAGTACTTCTATATCAGTCCATGAGGGAGTTTCTTCATGAAATATGCAGCAAAATCAGATGTGCTAGCTCTTTTCCATTTCTCTTAGCTGTGGAATGCACTTTTAATGTTTTTTCTTAAAAACATTTTACTGCTGAGAAGGCTTCACCAAGAGCAAAATGGAAGAATTTTCTTTTTTAAAGCATGAGTGTGTTCTCTGTTCTGCGGATTCATGTTTTGCAACCTTCAATTTTGAGGAGAACTTCTGCTCAGTTTGACACGCATATTTCTATCTATTTATTTTTATATTCTATATAGAATTTCTGTATTTCTATTTCTGTAAACTGAATCAGGTAATATGATTGTGATGAACTTTTCTATGTTTTAGCAAATATTGGTTCTCCTGTCTTCCTTACTTACCAGAAATACAAGTTCCAGTAAGTTGAAAGAAATTTTTGTCAGTTTTTCCCCAATTCTTATGTATTTTCATACTATTTTGTGACCAAGCATTAGCATGACATTATTTCTAACTTTGTTAACTTTTTGCATACAAAGGTACCATCTTCTATTAATGGAAATAGTCCAGTGAGAACGGACAAAAGTATACTACATACACTTGGTAGCCCTTTATTGTTTGTCCTGCTGCAAAGGTTTGCTACTGTTTTGAAAAGGCTTATGGAAACTTCTTATTTGGAGTTTGTTTCTATTATGATTCTTTTCCTTTTTAAATGATCTCAAAATAAACATGAGAAACTTTTATTTATATCAAAGTATAAATATTTCATTCTGATGTAGACTTTATTCAAATTGCAGTTTTTAGAAAATTTCAAACTCATTCACAGAGTCTTAAAAACAAGTTCTGGCCACTGAATACAGTCTTGTTCACGAAACTGAGTGCTGTAGAAAAGTCGTAGAGTTCCTATGCACATCTGTAAATGACTGTTGTCCAGTCTGCTACCTGAGGACATTTATTGATAGGTCTTTATTTGCCTGTTATGCAGAGCTGACATGCGTCCACATAAGGAAAATCAGGAAATGCTACTTTCTTTCCTTAGCACAAGGATTAATGGCCTGTTCTACAGTCTTGGTAATCCTTGGCTTAGAAGATTTGCTGTTGAATGTATGCTGGAAATTTCTGCTAGAGAAAACCTGCGTATACTATATATCTGTTTCCTGAAGGAAGGAGGATTAACTCTGAGCACAGAATCATTTCATTCCTTTCACTTGATCTTCTCATGAGCGCACTGTATAAATGTTTGTCTGTCAGAATTGGGCAGGATGTAAATTTCAAGCAACTTCTTTAACTCTGGTCATTCTTGTATTCAATAGTAAGGTTAATATGACATCTAGTGGATGGTGTCTCCCCATAAGGATTTGGGGCAAAACTTAAAATGTACTTACAAATATGAAATGCAGATATGAAATATGCAAATATGCAAATATGCAAATATGAAATATGCAAATATGAAATGCAGAAATTCAAGAGAATAAAAAGAGAAATCATACCAAGGAGGGGACCTGGAATGCAGTTCAGGATAAAGTTCTATGCCTCTTCTTTAATCCGTAGATATTTATGTTATTTGCTTTTTTGTTGTTTGTTTTTCAAAGGGGCACCACTACGTGCAGCTCTTGGAAACTTTTCACAAGTGACTATAGCTCTTATACTGTGGTAATAGGAGTCCCAGAGAATCAGGGGAGCTTTGGGAGTTTCTACCTAGGACCTCTGGTCCAGTTTCCGTAAATCCAGTTTCCGTTCTCCTGTAATCTGAGTGGGAAACCTATGCTTTAAGCAAATCAAAATTTATTGTATGTGAGCATATGAGTAATAATGCAAGCCAGAGTCAATGCAGCCTTCAGAGAACTCTCTCTTGAGAGTATTTCCCCTTGTTTAGTGATTGTCTGTACTCTTTAATAATAAAGCCTTGTTCCAGGATCCATATTCCATGCAGAGATGTGATCCTGGAGTTTAGTTGGTGTATTTATCATATCCAGATTGGTCATTATAGTTCTGTCTGAAGCTTGAACATGAAAACAAATGCATGAGATCCAGCCAGCTGTACTATCTCTTTTTCTGAGCTTTTAGCTATGGTGGTGATTTTACTCTTTTGTTTAATAGATTCTGAATTTAACAGAGGAAATTCATTAAAGACAATTTAAAACTAAGAGCTACCCAGCAACACAGACCAAAAAATCCCAGAACAATTCTGAGTTTTCAAAGTATTTTCACTGGGATATGATAAGAATACTAATAAATGTTTGCTTTGTTTCTCTGTTTAAGAATAAATGTGTTACTGGAATTCATTTCCATCTCTCTTTTGGTCTCATCTTCTCTTAATTTTTTCTCCCATGGTATTGTGTTTAGCTAAATTAAAAAGTACATCTAGTTTGTTTGAAATTGTGATATCTTCACATCTAAATAATCTTGTCTTTCTCATCATAAACTTTTAATTGGAATTTAATGATATCGGTTTTTGTTTGGAAGTATTTGAGTTAGTAAATCTGAAGGAGACTGAAAGACTTTTTAATTTTACCTGTCAGTGGATGAAAAGAGCATTAAATTCTTAGTACAGTATGTAATTAATGATGCATGAGTCATAAAGGAATTTAGCTTGATGTTTGGAGCTAACACTTCTAAAACTCGTAAATAGAAATCTAAACCAAATCCAATGGTAATACCATTCTTCAAATAAAATTTTAATCTCATTTGCATATTTTTTCCCCTCAATATAAGACCAAGACTCTGACAAGAATCTAGTTTTAAAGCATTACTCTTAGCCTGTTTGCTCCAGAAGATAATTGCTCATATATTCACAGGTAAGTATTAACCATCTCCATGCTTTTGCGTAGGCCCAGGAATAGTAAAAATAGACGCTGGAATTAATGAGAAAGAACTTAATGGGTAGGACAACATTTGTTTGAGATTAGTAGGTGTATAAAACGCTAGGTAAAGGGCCTTTCTTAACAGATACCTCTGTGGTCTAGGAAATGCTAACCAAGACGCATGAATAATCTTTAAAATCCTGAAAGCATTATGATAAATAAGTAAAATGAAATGAAACTCTAGTACCATTCAAAAAATGTTAAAAAAAAAAAAAAAAATGTCCGTAGATGCAAATGATCTCTCTATTCAAAACTTTTTTTCCCTTGACCATTGAGCCTGCAGTTTGTCAGATGAAATGATCATAATCCAAAATTTAACAGGTAAAAATATGTCAAAATACCTAAGCATTTTGCTTATCAGTTTGGTAGAATCCTACAACTAGAAAAGAGAAGAGCTTAATCTTTTTAAAACAACAGGATGCTCACTACCTTGTGTTGCCTGGACACAGCATCTTCACTCAGGGTTGCAGCAAAACCAGGAGGGAATCAGGACCTATTAGATCTCAGAGATATTTATACATTTTAGAATGTCTCCTATATACTTCATTTTTCTCAATAGAAAACTGTTGGATTTTGACAGAGAGGAAGGGGCAGGGTCTCTAAATGCTGCTTTTTCTGATCAGCCAGACCAGGCAAATTTCGATGCAGTTTTTCCATTCCTAGTATGTCTACAAAATACTGAAGTAGGAAACATCTGCTTTCTAAATCTCTGCAGTCACCTGTCTTGTAAGCAGCAGGCAGCCAGAGACAGTAAATCAGCTGTAAAATCAGTTTTTCTCTTCAAACCAAAGAAGTATCTCAAGAGAGTTTTGTTTATTATCATTATTTTTAGCTGGATAAAATGGACTTATGCCAACGGTCCCTTCAGCTTCCTCAACAGGCCCCTCAAAATAGTTTCTTTTACTAACATCAGATGGGCGCATATAGGTTTTCCTCCTCAGGAAGATTAGCGACATCAAAGGTCATTCTTAAAATGAGGCAATGATCTAGTAGTCTAGATCTGCTTTGATACAACAAATAAAGTTGGATCTTTCCCCACTTAGGGTTTCAGGCTTCAGCACAACAATTTCTGTTGCCGATGCCAATTTTGAAAACTCAGTAAACCATATACTGAAGTCAGGTCTTGGCACAGTATGACATTAAAATATCTTCAATAGGTACAGTGAGAAAGTTACATAACTCATCTTTGAGTGACATGAAGACCAATGCTGAACTTCAGTTTCAAGCCTCTGAAATGCGGTTGAGGGTTATTTTTATCCAAGAGAAACAATGAAATGAGAGAACTTCCACACATCCAATAAACTAAGGTCTTGCAGAAAATAGTGCAACTGAATGAAAAGAGAAAATATCAGTGGTGCAGTAAAACTCCCTTCTTGAGGAAGGTGCAATGTACGATCACTTGGTATAACTTCATGGAAATCTCAGCTCTTTTAGGAGAGATGGTGAAACAGAAGTGGGAATACAAATCTTCCATGTCTTGCATAAAAGGTCTTTCAGTCCTATTCTTTAGCTCTCAGTGATCAGACGGTTCTAGAGATGCAGCAACCTCTATTCTGTTCCTCTGGGTCACTGAAGTTCTTCTCTTGGTTATATCTGAGGATTAGTTGTGTGTCTGCTGAGAAGACAATGCTTCTGCTAAAAAAAAAAAAAAAAAAAAAGGACAGCAAAGCAAGATATGAAAGCAAGATAGCTAATACTTAGATATCAAATCAATGTATGTATATCTGTGAAGCCTGACAGTTGAGCAAGTTTTTCTTATATTACAATCATTTTTAATTATCTTATTTTCTTATATTACAATCATATCACATACCTTAAATTCCAACATGTAGAAATAAGGAGGGCGACAGTTAAATCCACATTCTCTCTTTGCCCAGAGAAGCTGTGGATGCCCCATCCCTGGAAGTGGTCACAGTCAGGTTGGACGGGGCTATGGGCAACCTGGTCTGGTGGGAGGTGTCCCTGCCCATGGCAGGGGGTTGGAACTGGGTGGTCTTTTAGGTCCTTTCCAACCCAAAGCATTCTATGATTTATTTCTCATCAGTTTCTGATTACTTTTCTCTATTGTAGAGTAAAGAGAGTTAATAATTACACCTCCATTCTTTTTGCTTCTCATAACTTTTTCCCCAGGTTATGGGCCACACTGTAGAAGCTGTCACAATGATGTTTGAATTTTTACAGAATTTCTTAATATTTACACTGGACTTATTTTGGTGTTCTCCATTCTAAATGTGTCCTGAATCCTTTTCAATACAGAGCTGCATATCATTTTATTGCTACACATATTGCTGGATTCAATCCCTATACCTACATAACTATAATTTACTACTCTATCATGTATGTATTATATGAAAATTATTTACTTGCTAATAAAGGATGAAAATAATAAATGGCTATCAGATTTAGTGTTAATCCTAGTGCATCCCTGTTTGATTTCAGTGATGATTCACCTCTACCAGTTTTTGAGATTTATCATAGAATTATTAAGGTTGGAAAAGGCCTCCAAGATTATCTGGTCCAACCATCACCCTACCACCAATGTCATCCACTAAACCATGTCCCTAAGTACCACGTCCAACCTTTCCCTGAACACCCGCAGGGACGGTGGCTCCACCACCTCCCTGGGCAACCTGTTCCAATGCCTGACCGCTCTTTCTGAAAATAAATGTCTCCTGATTTCCAACCTGAACCTCCCCTGGCACAACTTGAGGCCATTCTAGTCCTATCGCTAGTTATCTGTGAGAAGAGGCCGACCCCCAGCTCCCCACAGCTTCCTTTCAGGTACCTGTAGAGAGCAATAAGGTCTCCTCTGAGCCTCCTCTTCTCCAGACTAAACAACCCCAGTGCCCTCAGCTGCTCCTCACATGACTTGTGTTCCAGGCCCTTCACCAGCTTCATAGCCCTTCTCTGGACATGCTCCAGGGCCTCGATGTCCTTCTTGTAGTAAGGGGCCAAAAACTGAACACAGTACTTGAGGTCTGGCCTCATCTTTTCCTTCACTAAGATTGTATGAACGTACTTTTTTGGGGGAATTGAAATCTAATGTGATAATAAATTGAATAACATTAAAAAAAAAAGTCCTCAAGAATTGCTTCTGTGCAATAGCATTTATTGCGCAAGTTTGTAATCTTGTTGAAGAAAGAAATCATGTTTTCTTTAGCAGGGCTTTTTCCATTGTTATGTTGTCTGAAACTCACCTTATTTTCACACTTGAAGTCTTTCTTGATTGACTCTTATATCATCTTTTCCAGTCTTTTTCTTTTTTTCCAAGATTGATGTTTAGTTAGCTAGCCTATAATTAAATGCTTTTGAATAGTGCCATGGTATTTAGAGATGTGAAGTACTTCAAGATTTGTGAAATACTTATGTGTTTGGGGTTTTGTTAAAAAGTAATAAGCTATACGTTGAATGTTCCTGCATGTCTTTTTGAAAACCTAGGAATGTCAAGTATAAAAGCTCAACTTTACAAATATATTAAAATTATGTATATAGGTTTGTGCATGGTCTTCTTTCCACCCCTATAATCTTTGAATATTTCATACTTGCATAAGACTATTACTGTTCTCATTTCACAGTCTGCAATGTGGGCTGCAGAAAGATTGCTTTGAGTCTCAGGTAGAAAGAAATCTGTAACAAATCTAAGTACTGAGCTTAACTAGAGAGTGTTAGTCTAAAACCTTCACCAAAAATTCATTTTTCTTCTGTCTGTTTTCCAGATCTAAAACTTTTAAACTTGGTGAAATCACATATTAAAATGGTTAAAAATTGAAAATTAAAATTTTTAAAAATTAAAAGCCCTCTTTATTCTGTTAGCCATAAGGCCAGTTTGGCAGCAAAGACAGACCATTTTTTTTCTTGGAAAAGAAATCTATTATTGTGTGAGCAGCAGGGGGCAACTCTCACTCTCTTAAATGTTCTTATTCATAGGGTAGAACTCAGAATATAGTTTCCAAAAGATATTTTTACTTGCACTTTATTTTCAGTGTAGAACACAACTAAGGTTTCTACTTCTACTTAATTATCAAGAAATAATTCCTGCTCTTAATAGCTTCCAACCTAAATTAGCGAGACAGATGGGAAAGGAAGCACAGAAAAATTTGTGGGTTTGCTCAGGTTGGCATTGGCAAAATTATCTGTTGAAGTCAGAACTGTTACATGGCAGTCTGTTGTCTGGTTCACTGGAGTATGATGCCTCCTAGTGTTACAGTCTTGATTGTAACTTGACTTTAACAATTTTAATAAGTCAATTTTGGATTTTCCACTATAATGTATTTTTATATTACTCCTTTTTGTAGATTCAGGAGAAGGAAAATATCTTCATTTTATATCTCTACAAAGTATTACCTAAAAGTTCCCAAGTTAAGTCTTCCAAGCTGGTGTAAAAATACCTGCTGTCTCCTTGAGAAAGCCGTCTTCTTGACCAACCTGTGCCAAAAGGAGAAATCGGTCATGCTGGATTTAAAATCGTTTTCACTTCATTTCTGATGATTCTGTTGCGTGTGTGTGCCTTTCTGTGTAATTCATGTATATATAAACATGCAGGCATTTTATATATTTATATATGAGTGATATATAAGATTTGTATAACCAATAATATTTTATATTGAACATTTATTAGTGATATATTTCTATTTTTGTTTTTCATTAGTAATCACACCAATATAAGGTGGTACAACAAGGAATTTTGATAAAAGCTTTCAGAAAAAGTCTTTTATTTGCCCATCTGTTTCTGAATTTCAAGAAAAAATACTTAAATATTAATATTTGTCTTCATTACAGACTAAAATTGTTTTCTGCCTTCCAGCAGTGAAATCTGATCTTTACATTCAATATGCTTGTGCTTTCAGAGACACAGCTGACTGTTGATTGAGTCCTTATATAACACACTTTCTAACAGTAATGCAAATTGGTGCACTTAATGGTCTCTCCCCAGAATTGCTTCCATAAAGGAGAAGAGAAAGCAGCTGGATAATTTCCAAAATGTTCAGCTCTATAATATAGGAGTATATTGCAACATTATGTTGAAGAGATAATTTTATCCTGTATGTTCGAAGCATAATGCAGGAAAATTCATCATTCTGTTAGGTGTTAGGTAGTTTATATGTGAAGTCAAAGCAACGTATTCATTTAAATTTTTTCCAAATGGTTTTCAACTTACTTTTTCCCTGGTCATATTATAATTAATGTTCTATGTTTTACTCTCCCTTCTTTATCCTTTTTCTTTTACTTAGTTGATTTCTGAATGTTTCCCTTTATTCCTGTGATCTTTTCTTCATAGCGGCACTGTCTCGGTGAAGCTTTGCATAAATCTATCAGCAATGTAAGTGATTTGCACTTACAGCTTGTAAATAGGGCATGTTTGCACTAATAAATTTGCATAACCTGTAATATTGCTTTAAAGCTTTAGCCTGTGAAATAGAATACGTAACATTTGAGAGGAGAACGTGTTTGCCGCTAGTTATCAAAAGCTTGTGTACTGCATCCATTCATCTGTGTAAATGTATATATCACTGGACATCAAACATTATGTACATATTCATAATATAAGCAATATTTTTATGTCATCATTAAAGCAAGCAAGCTTGTGGGCAGCGCAAATGTGTATTGCAGAGCTTTCTACAAAGCATGAGGTTGATGCTGTATTATAATTTGCAGTCTTGCAGTGCAAGTTATAATTGTAGCCAGAATATTCTTTCTTTCTATTTTTTATTTTTATTTTTTAAATTCTTAACAATATTTTTTATCTGCTGAAAACCTTAGATTAGAAGTATCAGAAGTTCAGAGAACAGTGTTCAGAGCTGTTTTCTTTTGAGTCTTCAATACAGTAATATATAGAGGCAAAGCTCCAAAGACATGTAAAGGGATGCACTTAAGAATATCTGTATATGTATTATATAATTAAAACAGAAGAGTTTTTAAAAATAACTCTTTTTAAACTATTGTATATATTTTCAACAACAAAAAAAGAAATCCTTATTATCCATTAGAGTAGTAGACTAATCTGACTTGGTTGTTAGTCATTAACTCTCACTGTCCTGTGTTTTATAGCCTATTGATGCAAATAGGCATCTCCAGAGATTAACTCATTTCAGTCTGTGGTTTTGCAGTCACTTTAATCTGGTGGAAGTCTGAACTGCTCTTGACAAGGGTGTTCCTGATTTCTTCTAAGACGGCTTCCTGACCAGATGTTGGACTTCTCCCAGACATTTCAGTTAAAATGTTTCATGCATTTCCAAGAAATAAATTAAAGAAAATTGCTTTGATCTTGCTTAAAATGTTTATAAATGGTACAGTGTTAATTATGAGAATGTGGGTAAGGGACTTAAGTAGGAGAGAGATTTATCTTGAAGCCCAAAATATGCTTTTTCTTGGCATCTTCATAAAAATCCATATGAATTTGACTAAGATACCAAACTCCAGTCAATTCCATTTGAATGTTATCCTGAAAGGCTTTTTAGAAGGTAATATTTTATTACCTGAGGTACTGCAGGACTGATCAGGACTTTCCCTAGAACTCTACTTCCTGGTAGCCCTGGTGAAAGGGACAGAGCAATGGTGAGAAACCCGAGGTACAGAAATGAGACAAGGACAGGTAAGACTGGACAGAACATCTGTCTAGTATCTCAGTGTTTCTGTCACAGGTACTCAGAGGAGGGCTATCTAAGTAAAAATTGTGGATTTTCCTTTATATTAATTTTTAAGCAGTTATTTGTATACAGTGTTCCCAGCAAGTTCAGAGAATTGGACTGAATAATCTCTCAAGACTATCCTAACTTACACATTCCTATGATTCTAAAAACAGTTAGGAAGAAGAAAATGAGCAAAAGAAGGGAAGAAGCAAGGGGAGAGATACTGGAGTACTGAACGGATTGAAGACAAGGAGTAGCTAGAGCCAAGTTGCCATAGTGACCTTAGTGACCTTGGGGAAACAAGCAAACAAAAATGCATCCTGAGAGTTTATGGATGGTGGTTAAATAGGAACAGAGATAATTGAAAGAACTGCAGGAGTTACCTAAAGGCACAGAGAGAAAAATAGACCTCCAGTCAGGGTGTGTTTTTTGCTAGGTGGTAGTGTTGCAGAGAAAGAGTAAATAAAGGCTTACAGATGGAAAGAAGGACCAAAGTAAAAAAAAACACAGAAAGGACCCCAGAAAGATGAGAGAAGAGACAAAGGCCCAACAGTGAATGAGAACAGATGGGGATGTGAGGAGATCAATGGAGAGTTTAGATAAAGTGTCTCGATTATTTTTTTTTTCCTGGAGGAAAAAGACAGTCATAGAACGGAATCACAGAATGGCCTGGGTTGAAAAGGACCTTAAAGATCATCTAGTTTCAACCCCCTTGCTCTGGGCAGGGTTGCCAGCCACTGGAGCAGGCTGCCCAGAGCCACATCCAGCCTGGCCTTGAATGCCTCCAGGGATGGGGCACCCACAACCTCTCTGGTCAACCTAATAGTACAATACATGAAAATAGCACATACATGAAAATTCAGAGTTGACTGTACTGCCAGTGGTATGGTGCAAATCGATCTCATCAGTGGAGTGGAATTCTGGGGTTGAAAAGAAAGAATACCACATGTAGTTGCGTTATTGGCTTGTTGGACCAGCATGCAACCCTAGCCACGGTATGCTGAAAGGGATCAGCTGAGTAGTGGTGAGGATGTTGAGCAAGTTGGAATGCCATGACACAAGAGAGAATTTTTTTTGCATAGATAAGTAGCAGGTTGAAAGATAGGAATTAAATACAATATTACCACAGTGAAGTTAGATGATCAGTTGAGTTCTATAGATGTGCAATATACTTTCTTTTGCAGATTGCTTACAAAAAAAAAGGTGGGAAAGTTTGCAGCTAATACAGAGTTATTCAGGGCAGGAAGGACAAAGATGGTTGAAGACTTGTAGAAGATTTGTAAAAAGCCAAAGGGACTCAACAACAAAATGACAGATGAAATTTGGCGTAGATAATTGCAGTGATGCATAAGAAAAAAACAAATTCTAACTTATTGTATTAAATAATGAACCTTGACTTGACTGTTACAACTAAAGAGAGTAGATTTGGGGATACTGATATATAATTCCATCACCTCAGTGCTTAGTAGCAGTCATACAAGCCAATAGAACATTAGGAATATAGTAGAGAAAAAGAGAACAAAGTTTGTAAAATCATGCCACTATATAAAAACAGAGTTCACCTTCATCTTAAATACCTTACCTTCTGGCCACCTAATCTGAAAAAGAAATAGTAGAAAAGAGGCAAAAGTAGGACAAATATGACGATAGCTTTGAAATAGCTTTCATACAAGGTGTGACTCAGTAAGCCAAAACTGTTCTGTCTAGAAAAGAAAGTAAGGAGGAATATGATGGAGATCTACAGAAAGATGAGTAGAATAAGTGAAAAAGAAAAAACCTTCCATTACAGGTGTAATTAGGCATGTCTACTGAAATGTGGGAATTACCACAGGATTTTGTGGTTCCTAAAAACTTACATGGATTCAGATAGCAGTTGTATTTAATGGATCTTTCTGCCATGAATTGGTCCAAAAATACCTCTTGAGGTTTAAGTAATAGCATCTAGTAGATGCTAGTAGATTTTAGAGTTATGATCCCTACATTTATGCCTTAGCCTGGGTAACAAGGGTTGGCCATTTCTGGAGTAGTAGTAGATTAGACAAACCTCTGACTGTCCGATTTGTATGTAGCATTTATATTTAATGTAGCCAGTAAAAGGTTTTGCATGTATAGTTCAGATTACAGAATGTAGTATAGGCCTTTGCATACTCCTTCAATTACAGTAAATTTCTTTCAGAGTTATTTGAAGTAAAATGCTGTTGATATAGGTTGCATGGAAGCTAATGTATATATCCCCAGACACAAAGACCTCGTGAATTTTAAGTGCAGCTAGCCATGGTCATTTCATTCAGATTAATTTGCTTGTTTTGTTTTAGTGCTAATTTTACTTTAAATGTAGCTTCTTTCTTTCAAATCTGCTTAAGCTATGTCCTTCTGAAAAAAAAAACATGTTCAACAACAATGTTCATGCTGCAAGTTGTCCCTGGTATGCTGCTATTAATTTTATGTTAAGTGGTGGGTTTTAATGTTCTGTAAATCAATTAATTGATGTGCAATGTCTTAATTTGTCAAAATTAACTGTAAGATGCTGAATCAAATGACACTATCAGACTTTTCAATTCTAATTAAATTCTATGTAATGCTCTGAGGCTTGTAAAATATCCTTATTAATTCAAATCTTTTGTCATGTGACAATTTTATTTTTCCTTCCTTTGAGTCACTGCAACAAAATTCTTTTTTTGTAAAACATTGTTTTCAGAATTGGAGAGTGTATCTCTGTTGTTTGCCTCCAAAGGAAATAGAGGTTTAGTATTTTCAGTGTGAAAAGATGCTCTCTGATGTGAAGAACCAAGTATATAACATTATTACAAAGAGAAACTGGAACTTTTTCAAGGAGTGCAGTGTATTCTAATGTATTAAGATACTTGTTGGGTGAAAAGCGTCATTTGTAATATCAGGTATTTCTAAGAAGATGAGTATTTGTGACTCAAACTGCTTTGGTATTAGTTGAAAACCAGCAGAAAAATCACTCTCATAGTATTACTGAGCCAACAACAACAATGGAAAAAGGATCTATCAAGTGCAACGTTTTACTTACCATGTAGTAGTCGTATGCTACCATTTCTTTTTAAATCAGAAAACTACCAGTAAGATAGGACCATACCATATCAAAAGATATAAAAATCCATCAATCTCAATGGCACAGGCTTTACTCCCCTATCCACTGCAGGATTTTCCATACAGAATTGATGTGATCTTCATCTGAAGAGTAGCTTATTTTAACAATCAAACATTTGATCTCGGACCTTGATAGTGTCATTTTTATTGATCTTTGCACAAAACCTAGAAGTAAATTTTGATGATTCAGCCATGAACAATCATGTAGCTAGTGCTGTAGTATCAACTTACAAATGTGAGAACCCTTACAAAGCTATTTACATGTAATGATTACATTCCTGAGGTATAACTTTAACAAGAAATTCAATGGATGGATGACATTGCTTGTCCCTCTTAGTGTTCTGTTTAACTTTCAAGTGTTTTCTTCTTTTGAAAGTTTCTGGGAATTTGTTTTACTATTAATGACTAATTGGTATTTGCTGTTCTGTGGGTTAGATCTCCTTGCTGAAGCAGAATCTGGAGATGCAGCTTTCCCAGTCACAGAGCTCTTTGCAACAGCTACAAGCCCAGTTCAGTCAGGAGCGACAGAGGATGACTCAGGAGATGCAGGAATTAGAAGAAGAGCATCAGCAAAGGCATAAGTCACTTCAGGAGGCCCATATCCTTGCCTTTCAAAATATGGAAGAAACAAAAGAGCAAGAACAAAAGGCATGTTCATATGGGTATTCTCTATTATGTAGATAATGTTATGTACTCAGAGGGAAATAGTAAAGACTAAAAACTAGTCTAGTAAAACTATTTGCACAACTACTGAATTTCCTTTTCAGATGTTGTATCTTATAGTAACATTTTTATCTAGTTAAATCTGATTAAGACATTGAAAGTCATCTCTTATACTAGCATTATTTCACATCTTGCTTTATACTCTAGCAGCACGTTGGTATTTGTGTATATATATGTGCTTATACATACTTACGTATGCAGTCACATATATATATATGTATAGTGTGTGTGTGTGTGTATATATATATATATAAAATCATTACCAACACACATTTCTTAACAGTAGTTTGACATGGTCATCTATACGATTATATTCCAGGTTTGATTTGGAAGAGGTTTCTTTTTTGCATTATATTTACCCAATTTTATGTGTTTTCTGATATCTCCTGTTGATTTACTCCTTTTGTAATGTATTTTAAATTTTCATTGTGTTAAAAATTTGTATAAACTGTTTTGAAACTTGTAAGGTAGTTCTTACATCCAGTATAATGTCATGCCTAAGATACTTTGTTCAAACCCCAGCTAAACCTGCTTTAAAATTGAAGTGTTGACAGGGTGTTGCACTTAAATAGGGTTTGTGTCTTTATGGTTTTGTTTTTTTCAGTTCAGATCTGAGGTGTACCTTTGCAATGAATATACCAGTTGTCCCCACATACTTGGTTCACATCATAGAATGGTCTTGGAGCACTTGTTGCATTCGCTTTGTTCAAAATGAAACAAGATGGTGTACTCCAGGAGCATTATGCTTAATACACGTTAATGGGAAGTAAAAATGGGTGTCACTGGGGAGCAAACACCCCCAAAAGTCTTATGTGTACAGTAGACCCATCTATGGATCTGTTTAGTCTCATTGTTTGCTAATGTAAACATATAAACTTAGTTTAAAAACAAACATAGTTTTTGTTTGTTTGCTTTTTAAGTTTTCTAACTGTGAGCAGAACAGTTGTTTTGATCTCAGGCAATCCTGATAACCAGCAGACCTTGAAAAATTACAGTAGCAGAACAACGTAGTGAGAGAAGAAATTATAAGCAATATCTGTGCATATCTAGAGTATGCCAGTGCCTGATTTTTGTTGTTGTTGGTGGTGGTGTTTTTTTTGCAGCCAGTTGTTTAATATTTTATAATTCCTAGACCACTATAGAATTAATCTTGTCCATTTGTATTTCATAGGAATTAGAAGAACGTTTACAACAAAAGCATTCAGAAGAACTTCAGGCACTCAAAGAAACACACAAACAAGCCATGGAAGGTTTCAAATTGGAGATGGAACAGGAACTTCAGACTCTACGATTTGAGCTGGAGGATGAAGGAAAAGCTATGTTAGGTACATTGTCTTCAAATTTGCAGATGGGTCTAAGAACATTATTTCTGCTCATACAAGTATACACGTGTGTGCGCGCACACACACAAACACACACATATATATGTGTGTATTGTAACACTGTAGTGTATCTGGGTGTCGTTCAATTTTGACCTAATTGTTCCTCTTAAAATCAGGATAAGCTTTTACAGGTAAGTCAAAATTGTTCACTTTCAAAATCATACTCTTAGTTTTTTTGAAAGGAGTAAGCAATGAAATTTCATGATGAATATTTTGGAAATTAACAGAGGATAGAATAGAAGCAGCAGGGTAGTTGCTTAGATTTCTATGTGTATTGATTTTAGGAGTATGAGCCCTAACACTCTGTCTCTATAGGAAAGAAATGTTTGAGTCACTGATACATTGAATTACAAATAAGATTGTATTTTGTACTGCAGGAAGGGTTCAAGCTGTGTTTAAGAAGATGCAATGCTTCAGCCAGTTTAAGGAATATGAAACAACAAATAAGACAAAACATAAGAAAACAGAGCTTGTTCCTTGTTTATTTTCTTAATAATGTAGATGAAATGTCATTTTTTTGTGTTTGAAAAAGGAACCATTTTTTTCACAAGCAAATTATGATCTTTGAACACATAATCTCAATCCAGCATATGCAAGATAGATGCATATAGATAGATGAGATAATGTGATAATTAGAGAAAGGACAGAGATAACATGCTTCTACTCCACAACACTTGAATACTTCATAGTTTTGTGTTTTTTCTGGATCTAAAATTTAAATAATCCCCACACACACACACTTTTTTCTGCTGACAAAAGAGCACAAGTCAGTTTTGGAAGGCAATTGGAATGAGGCAAGCAAGATGTCGTGGTAGACAGACTTCAAGAATTTCACATGTAAAAGAAGGTTTTATGGAGGAAAACAGATGTCTGTGAATGGTAAGGTTTAAAGAATACCGACAGTGGTATAACACAAAATGGTGAGGATTGAGAAAGTCCAGAAAGAAACTTCACAGAAGTAGAAAGGGTGGCCTGATACCTGGCATTGATGTCAAAGACAAGAAGACTGCAGTGCAAGGTAGTAAAGAAGCAGGAAATACAGAAGAGAAGAAAAGGAGGATTTCTGTTGTGGCATTTTGGAAGTCTGGAATGTAGAAATTACAAGGGTAGCATAAAAAAAAAAAAAAAAGTAAAGATAGATTGCATCACTCCAAGCAGGAGATAAGTACACAGAAGGTATTTTCTTTTCAGACAGGAAGGAAAAGTCAAATTTTAGAAACACTGCAGAGAAAAAGCTACAACAAAAAAGACATGCATGTCTTTTTTATTTGTTAACAGCAGCCAAAACCAGTAGATATAAGCCTTAAAACAAATAGTTAAATATATGTAGAAATAATTGTTTTTCTAAGGGCTGTGACATTTCACTGATGTTTTCTGTCTAACCCCTGCTTTCTGTGTCCATGTTATGTGTCAGGAAATTATCACTGGGAATGCAGTGGTTTTTTTTGTGGCTAGGTACGAACATAGCTCCTCTGAGAAAATGAACATCTTATCTCATACATGCACATCTGAATAAAATTTCACTCATGTCAGTGTCTCTGTTCCCAGAACTCTATCTTCTTGTACCACCTGAGCATCTGTTCCACTTCACTTAGCTCAGTCTTTCTACCAGAAAAAAATAAAGGAGACATCCTGTAGTTAGAAGAGCTTCAGCTAGACGTTGCAACTCATCGAAGTTGGACACTTGTCTATTTTTGTTTGCAGTCCCTGGCCCAGTATTTGGAGTGGACTTATACTGTGGTTAGTTTTGACCAGTTAACATCATTTTACTGGCTGGAGAAGATTTCTGAAGAATGTATTTTGGAGATCTCCCACCAAATAGGAATAACTGTTTTGTCTGGATGGTATTTAGTTTCTTCATCAGTATTTCTACCACTTGTAGCCATAGAAGCATAACTTTGTATCCTCTGTCACATTATTACTTGCAGTCTCCTCTCACAGATAAGTCCTTTGTAAATGTAGGTCTGTAGTCACAAAGTGTATAAAGATTTGAAGCCTAATTTAAGTGAAACTGTGAGACACAGAAATCCAGAACTACAGTCCCCAAAAGTATAGTCTCCAAAACACTAAGCTCTCCTCCATCTCTCGAGGGGGGACGGAAAAAAACAAAACAAAACAAAATGTTACAGGTTGATTTGTAAAGTTTAGTTGGTGCCAATGCTGTTCATACATGTATTTGTAGAAGTGCTTTCCATCTGAGCAGAGCTGAGCAGCTCAATGACTGTTACCTGCCCAAGCCTACCTACAAACCAGATTCTCACACTCAAGGGTCTCTGAGATGGCCCTCCACCCCCAGTATTGACAGACAAGCTCCTGTTATAATTTACTTGAATAGGTATTGCTTAGAAAGCACAGAAGCCACAGGCAGTGCTATTCAGGATGATGGTGCTGGTGCCCATCTCTTGTATAACAGATTACTGGGCAGAGCATGCCCTTTCCCAGTTAAAGCAGCACCGGGTGGCTACACACATGGTTTCTGTTCTGTGGAGCTGAAACCAATTTTCAGTGAGTAAATGAAGAGTGATCATTCTGTTAAATTTTTTGGTTCTCCAATTGAGAAGTGGAGCTATTCAATAAACCTAGCAAACCTATTCAATAAACCTGTAAAAAATTAATGCAAAATAATGTGCTTTTTTCACACAATGTGGAATGGACCTGTGGAATTCTATACCAGAGGACATTTTAACATGCTTTCAGAATGAACTGGACAAGTTTGTGGGGAAAAAAATACATTGAGGGCTATTAAAACTAAGACAAACCTTTGATTCGGAAAGATCCCTGAGATTTAAATCGTTGATGACTAGAAATGTATTATCAGGCGGTATCATCACTTGCTTGCCTATGCTCGAGCTTTTCTTTAGGCATCTGCCTTTGTATTCAGGACAAGGTAGACCTTTGGTCTAGGACAGTATGGTGATTGTTATGCTCTGTCTTTCAAAGCTTTTGATATTCTGAGATGCCTAATAGTCACGCTCATGTAGGGATTTAGATGGAGTCTGAATATGCATCCTCCATGTCTGAGAATTGTTGGAATGCTGCTCAACTCAAAATGTTTTTAAAAAATAGCTGACGTATCATAGCAGCAAAATGATAATTTAATAAATAAGGGATTGTATAAATACAGGAATTTTAAAAATATGTGAACTGAATGGGAAAGTTGAGTTGAGGATTATATCAAAATTATGTAAAGTGCAAGTAGAAAGGCAAGTGTTGCAGCTGAAAAACATCATTTCATCCTTGCTTGCAATTGACAGTAAAAGCTTAGCATGCATCTAGCCAAGGATGTCACTTAAGGTAGAGGAAATAATTCTCTTAAAATCTAGAAAAAGCCTAAA
Organism: Cygnus atratus; assembly: GCF_013377495.2. NCBI lineage: Eukaryota > Metazoa > Chordata > Aves > Anseriformes > Anatidae > Cygnus > Cygnus atratus. The sequence continues at coordinate 53,263,578 of NC_066364.1, read as the reverse complement.
TCTCGCTTTTCATCTGGTTTAATCTGTGATGGAGAAAAATGCAAATCACAAAATCTGGTAAACAAGAACACTGAAAATGTAAAAAGAAGTGGAGAGTAATTATGAAGGTATAAGAAAATATACAAGAATCATGAAATATTTGAAAGATATAAATTATTGACAAGGAACATGTAACACGAGAGTAAATGACATCAGGAAAATTTTAATGCAGAAGTAGTAATAATGTGACATGGAATGTCAGTGACAACTAATTAAAATATAAGTGGAGAAAAGTTCTTTCCTCTTAATACTGACAAACTTGTTATCATAATCAGTGATGATATTTGTATTTAATAACTAATTCTCACCCAAAATTGAAAAGATAAGTATTAGAAGAAAAATATAAGTGAAATATAGTCAAAGGACAAATAATCTAATGGGAAAGGTCTTGACTTTGCCTGAACAAATGTAAGGGGAATTCCTGTTCTACAACAGACTTCTTCTAAGGGAAGACACTCCATCTCGTTTTCTTTCCCCTCTGTAAAACTGGAATAAGAATGAATCATCCCCCACCTTCAGTAGTATCAGGAGAGCAAACATAGTTAAGATCATGAGGTGCCCAAGGCACTGTAGTTAGGGCGTTTGTATGAAAATACCAGAAGGAACAGTGGCACGCACAAATAAGAATTCATTATAGATTCCATTTAGAGACTTGTTCTTTAAAATGTTCTCATCAGTTTCCTTTTGCAGAAGCTTCCAACATGTGTATGTATAGATGGTTGAATATGCATATATAAAACCCATTTGCGAAAATGAATGTTTGTTCTGTTACCTATGGCCAAGTGATAGCAAATACTCAAGTATTTGCATTTGGAAAAGTTGATCCCATTTTCAAATCTGGCTATAAATACTTTTACATAATAGGCCATGCTTTTGAAGAAGGGATAGAGAAACCATCATTCTAAGGTATCTTCTAGTAGCTTGTATTTTAATATTGAATAAATCTGAGTCTGTCTAAACCTTTGTGGCTGTAGAGCTCGAATGAGTTCAACCTATTCAACAGAAATTTCATGTGGCTAATATAAGCAGCGTGTGTTAGGTCAGCGACAATACTTGAAGGAGCTGGACTGTTATTGTTAATTCATAGTAAACATTTGCAAAGTAAGCTTTTCTTTTTGTTCACGGTAACTAGCTTCCTTGCGCTCAGAGCTAAATCATCAACATGCAGCAGCAATTGACCAACTAAGGCACAACCATCAACAGGAACTGGTAGCTGCCAAAATGGAGCTTGAAAGAAGCATAGAACTTGGCAGAAGACAGGTAGGAGGCATTGCTGGCAACTTGTTGGAAAATAATCGGTATTTGTTTTCTATTAGCTGGAGGCAATAACTGTTGTGGAAATGTAAGGCGGAATTTACTCTTTGAAAGTCAGCCAGCACCAGCAGGTAATGCATCCCTACCAATTAACCTAAATTTTTTTGCTTAGCTTTTTCTTCCTTCAGCAAACTTCTTTAGATGCTTAGTAAAGGCTGTCATATCAAGGCAGTTTCCTTTTAGAGTTGTGCAGCCATCTTGGAGCACACTTACTTGCCTTGGGGGGAAAGTGCTGATTCCTGCAAAATTCTACTTGTCCTCAGTGGCCAGCAGGACTTGAAAAGAAAAAAAAAAACACTATTTCTCTCCAACACTAAGTGATATGGTGTCAAATTATTGCTTCAAACTTAAAATGTAGCTTAGTATCTTTTATTTTTAGGCGCCAAACTGGAAAAGATAAATTAGCTTCTAAAGAAAGTAGAGAAGACCTAACAACTTCCAAGTTTTTCATATATAAAAACAAAACCTCCAAAGCTAGTATGGACTACAGTTGTTTTCAGCAACCAAGTGATTCATTCACTTATATTTATAATTTTTCACGTTATACAGAATCAGTTTTTCCACTAGTAACTAAAATTTAAAGCTTCATCTCTATTTGAGAGGAAGCCAGGCTCCTGAAAAGAAGAAAACAAAGAAATTTCTTCATTTGCATATAGAATAGGCTTTTCAGGATTCACTTACTAATAGTCCAGTACCAGAGAAGTGGAGTGCTTTTACAAGTAGGTTAATAGAGTAAACATTTAATTGGATATAGCCTTTACAGCATGACATTCAAGGACAAGCCCTTTTTATTTATTTATTTTTTCCCTCCCCTGTTCTTTGTGTCCTTGTGGGTTTGAAAGCATGAGCAATACAGGCAAAAATGTGGTGCGGTCAGCAACAATGAAAGAAAACATGGAGGATTTAATAGGATGTAGTTTCAATGTCCTGTTTAAGCTTAGAAACACCCAAGTAAGATGTAAGAAACCAAGTTAAAATTTAAGAGCATGTGTTTGATCCAACCAAATGCCTTGTACTTTTGACTTCAGCACAATAAGCTGCTAAGTACATACTTCAGTTATACTGAAGGCAAAGCAATCGCTTGATTGGGATGCCTATCACTTTAGAGGATTAGAGATGAACAAGATGCAGAGAAATGAGAATGGGATGATTTTATTTGCTAATTTTTGAAATATTTAAATATGTGGACATAACATTTTTCTTAAATAACTTTTCATAACTTTTTTCTTTTCCATGTTTTTTTCTTATAGGTTTAATATAGGCTTCCTATGGGGAGGAAGAGAGTTATTTTTAAAACTCTGTTTTTAAGGATATACAATAATATTTGTGCATTAGGATATGTTTGTATTTCCTGGGTGCATAAAGGCACAAGACACAATTATGCATAAAACTACTTTGAAATCTTTGCTTTTTTTCTATTTGTGCAAACCGTACGTTTTTAATTATTGTATTAATTATTGTGAAACTGTAAGAAGTGGGATAGATGGAAATGGAAAAGCTTGAAAAAGGTTGATTTTATTCTTTGTAAACTGGTTGTAAACATTATCAAAACCATGGGAATTGGATCCAGATAAGTTTTCCAGATGTTAACTGCATTGGAATTTCTTATGTGAAAAGAATGACTTTTATTGATTTATTGGACACAATGTAAATATTATATAAACTAAACCCACACATTAAGGGCATTTTAAGTGATATTTTGTACTAAGAAATTACAACAAACCAAAACACAACACATGTAAATGCAAACATTTTACATAGATGGGCTCTTCGACATGTATTGTGCTGTGAGATATTTCTGACCCTGGTATTCGTACGTGCATTAGAGAAGAGACTTCTGAATTACAGTGTTTGTGGGCACAGGGCATACATTTTACACTATTTCATCCCATTGTATGGGGTTGTGAGGGGAAAAACAGCTATGATTGTCCTTCAGCTTCCCCGCATTGTATGTTCAAGAGGTAGAAATTCCTAAATTCCCAGTCCCATAGTTCTTTGTAGTATTTGTTGTTGTTGTTGTATGTATGGGCAAAAGGAAAATGTAATGAAATGCACAAACTTTAACAGGCAATGACAATGTTTTAAATTCTCCCACAAATGTTTACTTGTTACATAACTTTGATTTCGTCGTTATTTGTACTTGCACACAAGAAAAAAATCTCTTAAGTTTTAATTGTAATTTGTGTCAGCATTAAAAAAAAAGGAAAGAAAAAAGTCTATTGAATGGAAAATTCTGTTCAGCTGTTGTCTTCTGAAAACAAGTATTGTGCTTTTGAGATACAATTCTAAATAGTTTTTGCTGCTGCTACTTATGTCACAGGAGAAAGAATTTTTATGCCGAATATCAGACCTCCAAGATGAACTGAGACATCGAGACCATCATATAGCTGAACTGGACAAAGAGATTCTTCATCTTCATGACAATATAAGTGCATTGACCAAGGAACTAGAGTTTAAAGGGAAAGAAGTTCTTAGAATACGCAGTGAATCTAACCAACAGATCAGGTATGAATTTTTCCATTCTAACCTCAAACACGTATTGCCTCACGTATTGTTTTACTTAAGATATTTTATCATTTGCAGCTTTTAATTTATCCTTTTAATCAAGTGGCAGTATATACCATTTAGTCTTCTTCATAAAAAGCTGTGCCCATTACTGGTACAGTTAGTGAATATTACCATACAGTTAATCTGCATTTCAGTTACACACTTCGGCATATTTTAATAACAGTCTGCTCAAGTGTGTTTTTTTTTTATTCATTATGCTTGTTTATTAAAAAATAAAAAAGCATTAAAGGAGATGCATTTTCAATGAAATAAGCTAGAAGATTGGAGGACAGTAAGTAGTGGGTTTTGAAGAATAATTCCTTTCTGTGTTGTCATTGTGTAAAAGCTGTTAAAAGCATGGCAGAAATTCATGATGAACAAATCAGTCTGATTTTAGAATAACTCTTTTTTTAACAAAAAATAAATTAAACAGGATGCATGAGCAAGATTTAAGCAAGAAACATGAGAAAGAGCTGGATGTCTTGGCAGCAGATCACATCAGAGAGAAACAAAGCATGCTGGCAGATTTTAATAAGACCCAAGAGCTGCTCAAGGAAATTAATTCAGCTTTACAAGTTTCGTAAGTTTTGTTACATTAAAAAAGTTTGTATGTAGCTGCGTTTGAGTCAACATTAGTTCATTCTGGTGTCCATAAGTCACTGAAGATACTGCAGTGGTGCAAAGGTACAAAAACCTTACTCACATATGAGGCCTATTGGACAACACAATTGTTGTAAGCCTTAGGGGAATTAACCAAGATAATTGTTAGTGATTTGAGACCAAAAATTTTCAAGGAGGAAAGATATTAAATATGTGCTGTTCTTAAAAAAAAATGGGTAAAACATGTTGTTTTTTTCTCAAACATTAACGCATATTTTTGATTATACAAAAGTTTCTCCAGCAAGTTTAAAACTAGTACAGTAAGTACAATATTAGCTATTTAGAAGTGTGATTATACCAAATGAGTGATACAAACAGCTTCAGGTTTGCTAGGAAGCCTAGGAAAATTAGTGTCTGAAATGGATTATACAAGTTTAATAGAATACTTAGGATGCTTCTGAGTCAAAATGTCACCTGGGGTTAGACTACGTCATGGCAGGAGTGGTGTAGTAATATGTTGTCTAGCCAGAGTTTTCTTGGCTTCCACAATCTTCATTCTTTATCCCTGTCTGTGATGTAGCCCATTTGGTCTGTAACCCAATGTTTCTTGCTAACGCTCCATAGGGCATTGAGAGCTTCCTGACACAAAGTGGTCACTGAGGGATTTGTATGTGCAGCACAAGTTGTATGGCAGAGAGAATAACCGGTTCTAAGTATATGGTAGAAAAATTCTCTAAGAAAATAACAACTAATAATGGACAGTAAAACCTAAATGCATCTAATTCTGTCTTAACAATATGAGCACTCAAAAACTGTCGATAATCAAGTATAAAATTCTAGTTCTTACTCCTTCATAATCATACGCATGCACAGTTCTCTGAATATCTGAAAGTAAAATGACAGCTGTGCATAACTATGTATTATACTCTGGGGATCTGTATACAGTAGCTTAACCTACCATAAAATGTATACATGGAAATCAAGCCAGCTGAGCATATTGCTGTTCTGCTGAGTCAAATGCATTTTCTGCAAATAAAAACAGTCATGTTGTTCACATTCGTAATGTTTTATATAAATAGATTACATAATCTCCTCAAGTTATTTACAGGTTGTTTGAAGGCTATAATTCAATATACACTGTTTTTTCAGTTGAAACTCAAAGTCAAAATTACTTGTGGAATTAAGTTTGAGCTGACTGATGCCTTAAATGCATAGTTTTTTTCTTAGGAATATTTTTTTCACCTGAATATGTTCTGAAACTTGGTACGCTGATCTATATGAATGCTGAATATGTGAGACAAATATTTTAGTAGTTTCCTTTAGAACTATGTTTAGCATCATGAACATTATGTCTGTTTTAGAGATATACAGACATTTGAAATTATTGTGTGTCTTCAAAACTTGTTCTTTAAAAAGAAACAAGGAGATTTATGCAGTTACTTGTGCAATTCCCCTCTCAGTTGGCTTATTTCACTTCTCTCCTTTAATGCTTTCCCACTAGGCATTTCAGATTTCTTCCTGTTTCTTTTTTTTCAAGCGTTTATCAATTGTGGCATTTCTTTTTAATTCACATATCCTAATATCCAGGTTTTATTGCTTTTCTTTTGCAGCGTATTCCTTTATTTCAACTCTAATGGTACTAAGTTGGTTTTGCGGAGAGGAATTAGTTACCTGTTAGTCTTCGGTGTTCTTGGATATCTTTGTCCCATTATGTTCCACTTGAACTGAGGAAGATGATGCCAGTATCCAGTATCACAAGCATGCGTCTTTATTCAGAGTAGTCACCTATTAAGAGAAAAATGATATTGTTTGGTTTCTTCACCAAGAAAGTCAATTGCCAGCTTTTAAAATTAACATTACTATTAAATATAATGCAATGTAGTTCTTTTATTATATGTTATAAACAGTCTCAGCTATGTCTGCTGTAGTTCTACTGTCCACTTTTTTTTTTTTTTTTTGGAGTGCGTTGTTTTCAGTCTGGCTTCCAAGAGGCCTTTTTTCAAAGAACTAATACTGCATGTACAAGAGGAATGTTAAGATTTTGGAATTTTGCACAAAATTTCAGTTACTGTAGCAAAGATTTGTTTTTTTTGTTTGTTTGTTTGTCTGTTTATTAACTAGACAAAGCTCAGTGATAATATAGAATTAACTAACTTCAAGGAGAAAAGAAAATGATCTTCTGTTTTTATTCCTTGAAATCTCTTTTATACAAATCAAAGTTTTGACTTTATTCACTCATCATTTAACGCTGGATCAGACTAAAGCGGGTATTTTTTTCTTTCCTATAAAGTTTAGAAGAAATGGAAGAAAAATATAAAAACAGAGAATCAAGACCAGAAGACTTGCAGCTTATCTCAGAACTGAAAGACCTAATTGCAGAGCGGGACCAACTCATAAAGAAATTGATTGTAAGACTGTTTTGCTCTCCTGGTTTAATATCTTGACAGACATAAATGTTAATCTAATATAAAGTGTACAAAATTTGTTAAAGAGCCAATGCTGATAGCATGTATTTGTATTCTTTAATACATTATTCCTGTGGTTCCAGTGTCTCATAATAGTAAAACTAATTAGATGCAAAGAGTGTACAATCAAGCATAATACATTATTACAAAAAATATTGCAGTATGACCTTGATCAGACATATCCTATTTGCAATCTTGGAATAAGAAGTGAGCCATGTAAGCCATATAAGAAATGGTCTCTTCTATGAGCTTTCTAAGAAGGTTTCCAATTTCCTGATGCACGGAGTTTCGCAAACTCACACTTCAGCAGCCTTGCTCAGATTAGTCTGATTAGATCCTAATTCAGAAGCAAGAAGGAATGAGGAAAGTTCAAAGTAACTGGAGATCGGAAGTTAACTATACTGAATCCTTACCAGTGCATAATCCATTGATCTATACTCACTCTCATACAACATATACAACAGAACTGCATAAATAGAAATTATGTAGTAGTTACATATAATAATATACAAAACATGAAATGTAGTTTTTAGAAATATCGGTTTCTTTAAAAAATGTAAGCATAAATTTATTTGAGATCACTTTCTAGGCAGATTTGGCCACTAACTGATTGAGAATGCATAAAAAGAAGTTTCTATTTGTTCTTCTTTTTAGGAAGACAAAAAGTTCTATCAGCTGGAGCTAGTTAACAGGGAGACTAACTACAACAAAGTGTTTAATGCAAGCCCAAATGTTGGTGTTATTAATCCATTGGTGAAGGTATGTTCCATGGGCTTCACTGACTGCTAAAGTGAAAAATAAGAAATCTAAAGTTAGCATGTAGTAAAAAGAAGAAATGTGTGTGTGCGTATGTACATATATCACTATTTTTTTTACTTAGTGACATGTTCAAAACAAGGAACATCATGTTTCCATTTGTCTCTCCTGATTTTTGTGTACGTATTTGTTTCTTATGTACATGTATGTATAACATAAAACACAGTTCCTTCTCACAAAACTCTGAAGTCAAAACAGAAAAGTGACCATACAGAGGACAGGATTGTAGAATATATATAATAGAGAACAGTGACATCCTCAGTCAGCTTTATTTTCAAATGATTTTTCTTGGTTATTATGGAAAATGCGAGGACAAATTTATTTTGCAGATGGTGGTCAGGATGTAAGACCACTAGAAACACAGAGGAAGCGGGGACACTAAATAAAAGGAATAGGGGTAAAAAGAGGAAGAAGAAAAGTATGAGGAGAGCGCGAGTAGAAAGACAGACTAATAATGGAGAATTGGAGTGACAAACTGGGTATAGAGTGTAAGGGCAGTAGGAGATAGAAATCAGCCTCTAACCTTCTTAGTTATTGTTGCATCCTATATAAGCAAAAACACTTCAGTAGCAGCCTTTTCCAATTCTCTCCATCCTGGTGAACAGCAACCAACGGAGGCTACTGAACAAACAGGCATAGTAGCCTTTCTGTCACTTAAAAAGCCAGCAACATTCCTACATGAAGAATAGTCTGCAGTTGGGTACCTTCATTCTGTCTCTTTCCACCACTTTAGCAGTAAGAATGAGTCCTCAGACATTTCCTTCTTCCTTGTAATAATCCGTAGGTTATTTCACCTGCATGGAAAGGGAAGGGATTTTTCCCAGCTGTGAGGTCCGCTTTGGAGATATACAAGTTCACACAGGTGTCAGAGAACAGTTGGAGTCAAAACATCCTTTATGCGTTTCGGAAATGGGTAACAAAAAAATTTTGGTCAAGATTCAGTTTCGTATTGATGCCTTAATTTAAATGTCTGCATACTAGTATCTACATGTGCACTGTGTGTCTTAAATTCCTGTTAGAGTCAAGGGATATCTCATCTTGCAACAGACTTGAGCATGGAGTAGATATCTAGTATAGGGTGAGCAGAATCACTCTCATAAGTTCTCTAGGCTATGCTGTTCACAACCATATCAGTTATGAAGATTATATGTAGACACTCAGATTGACAGAAGTACAGGCAGTAAGGGAAAAAATAAAGATATACCAAATAAAGCAACATAGTTCTTGCACAATTCAGGGTTCTTTGACATTGGAATAATTTTACCTAAGATCCAGTTGTTTGGTTATCAAGTAAGCAGGTTGGGCAGAACGAATAGGATGTCACTGTGTAAAAGAAGGTTTGTCTCTGTCATTTAAGAGATCAGGCTATGTTATTTAGCTAATCTTACGGTTTCACATCAGATCAGAGTATTTCCCACTTCTCCACAAACTCTGCTGTAAATTGTCAACACTCTCCGACATTTTTCAGGAGTCCAGCAGCTCTGGCAAGCTTACTGGCTGTTACCTAACTCTTATGAATGCCTGCATAAAGGAACTTAGCTATCCTGGTGTTCTCTCTGCTAGGCCCAAACTAATTTGAATGCTTTGTCTTTGTGTGAAAGGTTGTTTGAAAATTTTGGAAGTTTGTCTGAACCATTTTGTTTTAAAGATGTGAAATTTAAGCCTTGAGTATATAAGTTTGTGTTTTGTGTGAAGTCTGAATTGTTTGGGAAAAGTACTTCAACATCAGATTTCCATAGAGAAAATTCATATACTTTTACCATATGTTTCTCTCTCTTAAAATCCGTAAGACTTTAAAACAGTCTTGTATTCCAGAACATTTTGATCTCTCGTTTCATGAATTGTGGAACATGTTACTTTATCAAAGCACATGCTGTGTTATTGGAGAATGAATTACAAACAAACTGAAAATTTCATTCTCTTTGAAATAATAAAATGACAGAATTTATGAGTTACTACATGCTTTGCACATTAATACAAAATTACAACCATTGCAGTATTTATTAGAGCTTTTCAAATTTATGCAGTGGATCTGTTTAGCCTTACATTGGTAGATCTGCAGTTTCGTAATATTTTGCATGAATTCCATAGAAACAATACACACAATTCAGTTTCTCCAGATTTGACTGCTTCAGAAGTGTAGAGTTTTATAGAAAATAAGATACGAACTACAGTATTTTCAAAGCATTTATATAGATAAATACACTTTCCAGAAATGAGCCAGTTGTGAAGCGCAGATTTAACTACAGTGTGTTTTATACACGGTTTTAATTACAGTGTATATTACCTTGCAGGTGTGTTCTACGTACATTTGGTTACTTTTACCAACCTATTTTTCCATTCTTGCCTCTTCAGCCTGAGGAAGTAAAGTGTTTGGGATGAATTTAGTTTAATCTTTTACAGCTAGTGGTCTTCCTCTGTGATAATTAAAAATAAAAAAACAAAAATCTAGTATAGCTTTCTGTTCACTATATTATCTTTCAATCTTGGTTTGATAAGCACATGCACCACTGGCCTACAGAGCAGTATTTGCAATTTTCAACTTTGAAGAGGTCAAGTAGTGAAATCGGATAGCAGGGAGCTAAACAGAAGAGTATAAACAAACAAATAGTAAGACTGTCTCCATTTGAACTCTAGGCCACCCATGAATAGAGCAGCTCTTCTGTTGGAAGTTTTTATTATATACTCAATTAATAGATAATTCATGAGAATAAATTAATCTTATTTTTGTAAATAGGGTGGTTTTTTAATAATTTTGTTGTTGACATGGAATATTGAATAGAAGTCAGAAAACACACGTGGCATTCTGTCACAGTTATTTTTGAAGACCTAGAGAACTATTTGAAGCATTTTTCTACATTAAAATATATAAGAGCACAGAGGATAAATACTGATTCCCTTGTATGATATGTTATGGAGAGTAAAACAGTGATATCAAAATAAAGTTCTTCAGTATTTTGTGTCCCCTGAATACTATCAGTAGTATTAATAAAGGAAGAAGGTTCACTTGTGCCATCTGGTGTTTAGAAGTGTTAGCTGTAGTAGCTTTAGCAGCCTGGCTTTTTCTGAGCAAGAAACTGAACTCTCACACAGTATTATTTTCATCTTCGGCAGGATTGCTATAATGCTTACTATAAGGGCATAACTGCATTTAAAGAAATGTAGCTGCTTTTCTAGGTTCCAAGTTTTACTGACCAAAATGTGCCTCAGTAATGGGGTGAAACCTGTTGCAGAGATTTACTTTTTTCATCACTGAAATTTTTCTGTAATTATATTTGACAGTAGAGCTGTTTCACCAATACCAAGAAAAGAATTAAGTAAAGATGAAAGGTTTAACAAAACCTTGGTGGAAAACTTACTTATCTTCAATGTTTTAGGATAGAGCAAAATGTTATACTGGAAGATATTCAAAAATCATGTACTCATTGGCTATTACACTAAGTCTTAATAACTTAATCAACTTGATTAGAAATGTGAGAAATTTGTGGTGATCAGTTCTGGTCAATATATAATTATTATATAATATATTATAATTATATATAATAATAATAATAATATATTATTATATAATATAATATATATATATTATAATATAATATAAAATAATAAAACTACAATTAGAAAAAAAGTCCAGTCTGTCTCAATTGCTCTCCTTCCTATCATGCCCCCTACCCCCAAAAAAATAACGCCACAAAAAAAAAACGCCTAAATTTGCAAATCTCCTCATCTGTCCTGGAGCCTTCCTTACATTTGTTATTTTTAATGCAGCAAAAGAAGAAGAATGATAAATCAACAAACAGGTTTGTGAGTGTCCCCAATCTAAGTGCTCTGGAATCTAGCGGAGTGGGCAATGGACATCCTAACCGCCTGGACCCCATTCCTAACTCACCCATCCACGATATTGAGTTCAACAGCAGCAAACCACTGCCACAGCCAATACCACCCAAAGAGCCCAAGACGTTTTTGAGGTGAGCACTGCCTCACCAATCTTTTTTTCTTTTTCTTTTCTTAACTCAGGAAAATTTTGCTTTTGTATTGAGCCGAATCCCACTTGCTTTACGAACCTTTCAGAGGTACAAGTGCTGTTATGAATTTTCAATTTTTACATAATATTTGTAACCTCTTTATAGTATTCCTTTTTATTGTAGACCTTGTTGAAACATGAAGTATTCTCTCACTTTTTCATAAATCCTGAACTTTGAAAACCTCTCTAGATACCTTAACAGAATTCATGTGCTTCCAATTGTTTACATATATGAACAATTGTTTTAAATGTTTGTGTTATTTGCTGATTGTCATTTAGGAAGTGATACCAGCACAGAATTTCTTTTATTCAGTATTGTGTGATGATGGTTTTATGTAAGAAAACTCTTTTCTGTGCTACATGAATGTTTTGTGTTTCCCCTTTCCCCACCAATATCAAACTGTTTCATAGGCATAATTTTACTACAGAAACAGGAAACGTACACGCTTGGGTGCTTAATGCTGAGCTTCTGGTAGTTAAAATCAGCATTGAAGTCTAAAGTAATTCTCTCATAAATTTATATAGTGAATTATTAACTTAAAAATGGTTTCTTAGAGGTAAATCTTTTTGCTTTATGTGGCTACATATTAAAGGCACTGAAGAAGTGCTGTATGCTGTATTTAATAGGTACTGATCTCTTGCCTCCAAGTTGGCAGCTTAAAGTGATGTACAAGATTACCAGTTCGCACCTGCCTGTTGATGCTTTCTTTTGGTTTAATGTGAAAGGCCACATACCTAGCAATTACTTATTATAAAAGGAAACAAATAATATAATGTAAAATAGATAAGTAAAAACAGTTTATGGCAAGAAAACCATCTTTAAAAAATAAGTAAGTTTACTTTTTCCTGTGCATGTGATGTGCATGACTGCGGTCAGGTATCTATAATATGCATGTGCATGAACTCGTGGACTGTGATGCTGGAGTTTCCACTCCAAAATGTTTTGTGCTTTGTATTATCCAGTAATACAGTATGGATTTTTTTATTACGGATTTTTATTGATAAAGGAACTTAATTGTATAATTAGATCTAAATCAAATTAATTTTTCTCTTGATTATTTAATGAGGATTTTAATGGTTCAAGGGAGAATCAAATCTTGTTTGCAGTGAAGCAATTTTTCCTAGTTTATTATCAAATATTAAATGTGTGCATGAACAACAATGCAAGTGATACTTGTGATCAGTGTAAAGTATTAAAATAGTCTGTATTTTTGTTCAGTTGCCAACCAGTGTCTGTGAGCACATGTCTATGAATATGATGCTTGCATCATATTTCCGAAAATTAACTTTGCCACAGGAAAAGGATGCTAAAAGAGGACCTTGTACAGTCACACTTTTCCAGGAAAACCCTTTTTATTCTTCTGAAAACACACATCTGTTTATGAGATTTTCAATTCCATTTCCCAAAGTATTATTTGCCCACCCTGTAATGTGGCTGCTGAACTGACTTGTCCATGCTGCTGATGCTCTCCAATGGAGTGGATGATCACAGATTCTGTAGGGAGACATTAAATCATATCCAGAGGCACACTGATGAGTAATCCAAGGAAAACCAGGCTATTCTTCACTCTTTATTTTCTGTGTGTTGGTTTTTTTTCCTCGTAACTTTGGTACTCTGTTTAGTTGTGGGTTAATTTTTTTTTTCTTTCTATGAATTTAGCCCTCCTCAGACTGATGCTTCACCAGTGGCTTCACCAGATCCACAACGCCAGGAGTGGTTTGCCCGATACTTCACATTCTGAGAGATGATTTGTTCTTGTGGCACAGCGTGACGTGGACTGTTTATCAGAGCATGACCTTAAGTAAACCCTCATGTGAACAAGCTTTCCTGTAATTTGTCAAACACTGTGAATGAGAAAGTATTTGTCTTTCTGATTTGAAAAAGCACTGTATTTCATGTGATATTTGTTGGAATCACTTGACATGGTACTATATAATGTGTGTAATTATAACTATTATTTTTATTTAAAATGGAAGAACCTTTAAACTTTGTAAGTACAACATAATAAATTTTGGTAGAACAAACATAATGCTTTCCCCCTTTTTCCTATAAATGTTTTCTTTGATTTCAGGTAAGGCTTTCCCCCCTAGAAAATCGCATGGTTGTTACAAATACAATTTAAATTGTAAAAGGAAAAAATATATATATCCCACTCTCTCTCCAATTTGGGCAAGATATGTTTAATCCATCCCAATTCTATTATGTTAGCATTTTAAAAACTGTCCTCTTTCTAAGATTTCAAAGGAAGACTGTGAAGTAAATCAAAAACAGTGTAGCTGCTAGCCTTCAGAGCAGAGTGATTTTGACAAGACCATAAAAAAAAAATAGACACTGTTCATTGGGGCAGGGGTTTGATTTCTTAACTGCTGCCTCTGAGACTTTGCCCTCTAGTTATAATCTAAAACTTTATCACTGAATTTAAGCAGAAACTGTATTCACAGATTATGTATTTATTTTATTAATATTAACAAAGACAAATGCTTGAAACCTTTAGAATACTATGTACTAAGTACCTCTGCATAAATCAAGAATCTACATTTTGAGCATGAAGTCCTGCTTTGGATAAAAATCATGTCTGAAATTAAAAAAAAAAAAACAACTAAAAAAAAACACAACTTTTTCCCAGTTCTACATATTACACATATAGATCTTGAAAAGTTAATTACCTTCAATTGTCTATATTAAAGGGTTTTCTTGTCTTAAACTAATCTATGAACATGTTTTTTCAGCTAGTGAGCATGATTCTCCAATCTACACCTTTATGATGCCAGTGTTGTTCCAGAAATTTGCTGCAGTATATTGAAAAAGCCCGTTGTCTCTTTTGTATTTTTTCATTCAAAGATTACCACAAAGTAATTCGCACTGGTAGTCTCAGGGAGAAAATTGTCTCTTTGTTTTATGAATGTATTTTTAAGCCGAATCTCTTATCTTTTAAAAGCAGGAAAATTTGAGTTGTTTGAATAACATTTTAGTTAGCATATACAAAGGTCTTGAACTTTAATATTCATCTGAAGCCCTAACTACATACTTTTTTTCCTTGTATGCACAAAGGTAAATACCCAGATGAAGATACTTGCTAATTACAATGAGTTTTATATGTAGTATATGTATAAATGAAAAAATTTGTATGTTTTCATATAAACAATATAAAATATTCTAAATGAACATTTTAAAACTTCTTATAATTCTGCTTGAAAACTCCACTGAAAGCTGTATTCTGGTGATGCTGCTGTGGATTAAAGATGCATACAGCAAATTTTCTGTAGCTGGTGGACTCAACTGTAGGTATATGCAACTTTTTAATTTTAGAAGAAAGCCATATTGGGCAAAATGTCAGATTTCTTGGCTCTTACCCGAAATAAAATACACTAGCTCATTTTGTTATAACGTTCTGACGTGAGTGTTGCGTATTTTTTCTTGCATGCTTTGCAAAGTTTATAAGGGGCTCAGCCTTTATCTGCCATCCTCCACTTCATGTGTAAATTTTTATGTATGGAATTAATAGCTGTGAACAATAATTGGATGATAATGTGTGCGTTCACTTTACCTGCTCGTATTTTTAGACTTCAGTAAAGGGTTGGGTATTTTTGCTAGCACAGGGATTTGTCTTTTTACAGGGAGAAGAAAGTTAAGAAGTTACCACATCTGCCAAAGTCAGCAGCTGTTCCACTATCAAATCAGTCTCTTAAAAAACAACCTGAAGAGACTAGGAAAAAAATGAGTTTCTACCAAATGTCAGTGAGAGCACTGTAATATGTATTCCCAAAAAGTTAGTTAACGTCTGGCATTTTGGATTAATACAGGAACTTGCAGTACCACAATACCATTGTTTTCTTGATCTTTGCAGTATCTGGTGCCCAGTTCTGCAGTCTGCAATGTCTCTGCTCACATACACAGTCTCAGCTCTTGGGTGTTTTTTTGCCTAAGCCCTCCTACTTGTTCAACAGACAACTCCAAGGTAAGGAGGTGCAGAATTAATATGAAATTGCATCATGTTATTTAAAATGCCGGAAAAAAACTTTAGGCTCTTAGGAGCTGTCTCTGCATTCTAAGACACAAAATCTGATTAGCAGCACTTAGTATAATTGTTTCCCCTCTGACCCTTTAGAGTTTTATCCAGAAAGAAATTAAAAAAGTCAAAGAGCAAACACAAAAGAATACAGTCGTTTAATCCTTACTGGGCTTTCCTATGGAAGAGGAAAGTAACAAGCTATCCTTGACACTGGGGCAAAATGCAGCAGAATTCTACATTTAATCAGAACACCAACAATCAGCCTTCAGGCAAAGTTTGGCTTTCAGCCTGGATTGCTCAATTTACTTTTGTGATGAGTGAATGCCAGTGAATTTTCCAGGTTAGCAGGAAAATGCTTTGGCTGTCCCATTTTACAGCTCGTAGCACAAGGAAGAATTATGTCACAAGAACTGCATGGCTCTTTTCTGCAGCAGGAATTGTACACAGAAGGTATACTTGAGGAAAAAAATAGTGCTAACATAGACATTGCTTCATCCAGATTGACTCCTTCCTTCCATGTTTTTTCAGTTACTTCAACACGTTTACTATATTTACTTGAGACTTCAAGGAAAATATTACTCTTGTGAGAAGTACTGACAATAAGTTACATGGGTCAATATTACAGATTTTTTTTTAATTAGAATTTTTTTAAAAATTCCTCTTTTTGTGATCTGCTACTTCAAAAGGAAAAACTTGGATTATTTTCAAATTGGCTTGAGTAGCTTTACATTTGATATGTACATGTTTAATAAATTAATAAAATTAAATTTGTAATAATCTTTGATCACTTTAAATAATAAGACTAGGTATTGTAAATCTGGAGAATATATAATATTTAGCCTTTTTATTTTTTAGGATATGCATATCTTATTTTTTCTAAATGTTTTATACAGTGCTGTGAGAATCTCTATTTTCATTCTTAAAACATAATGCCATTTTTTCCACTCTTGATGTAGCTACTCTCTGGAACTACACCTTCCTGCTTTTTGAGACGAGAATACCCTTTCCATAAGGGACCTCCTTTGATGAGTTACACTTCAAAACTGAAAGCAGCAGTCTTTGTGGGAAAAATATTTCTGCTCATGTAAGTGAAGATGGATGGATTCTGAGCTGTAACATATTTTGCAGCACTTGCCCTTCTGGTTTGGCAGCTGAAAAAAATGGCATCTGGCTGTCCTTTCTTTTCACTAAATTGTTAACAAACACAATATTCCAGTAACCATGGCTAGAAAATCCCAATATCAGCTTTTGACTAACGGTCATTCACTTTTTTCCAGTTTTATTCTTGCTCTGAAACTCTGTTAAAAAACTATAGGACACAATTCTTAAAGAATATCAGGATTCCCTTTTAACATTAGAAACCAGACCTGTTCAGTGTGTCAGAGCAACCCCTTATTTTAAGATACATGTGAATGTTGTTACTTGATCTCAGTGCTATTCACAGATAAATTCTAATGATTCTGCATTGAGAAAATGAGACCCCAAGTCTTCCTCCTTTGCTGTAATTTACTTCCCTTAGAATGAAGCTGACTGAGTCACCTAGCTTAAAAAATAGCAATCTTCAACCTCCTCTGCAGTCAACAGGCAGCTTCAGGGGTGAATCAGCCCACTTATCTCTTTTGATTGTACAAAAAGTGTAGAGCAACAACCAATTTATGTGTCTCCAATTTAGGTGTGAGGAACCCTAGCCTTTTTTAATAGTATTTGCAAAAACAACAGCTTTGAAAGACACTAACTTTCCTCTTACAGGAGCCACATTGCCTTTTTTCTGGTATGTCCAATGTAATTCAATACAGAACTGTTACTACTCTTCCTAGGCAAATGACTGATAGCCTGTTTTGTACTACAGTGAAAGGGAATCTCTAATTTCTTGTACTATTGTTTAGCTACCTTCTGGAGTAGGGCACTGTGTCAGTTCTATTTATCTATACATTCCCTGGCAAAATTTCCAGGCATAATTACATAGAGAAATCACCTTGTAGTTCTACAGTTAATTTACGTTAGAGTGTATTTTGGTTGGTCACATAAATAAACATCCATTTTGTAATTGGAAGTACCTGTAGATAGCACTGGGATCAGATAACAAAACCAGGCAGCCAAGCTGAAGCTGGACTTTTCAGCCTGACTACTTAGCTCCATTTCTGCTAACGCTGCAATTTATCTGTCTGCCTTACCATTCACTGGGCTCCGTTACTGCGCTACTGTGTTTATGCTTATCCTTTTCAAGCACATAAACAATTAGCCAACTCAAGCTCTATTGACCGTACAAATTGTACTGTAAGGTCCTAAGTTAATGATAAGTTCACCTGTGAGGTGAACTACTGATCCTTTCTGGAGTCTAACCAAAGCATTTAGAGAGCAACCTAAAGCCTTTAACTACAGCTACAGCCATAGCCCTTCAACTCTAATGACAGGCACAGATCAACAGCTGTGATGGCTGGGCACAAAGAAAAATGCCTGAGCATACTTCAGCCTGTAAATACCACACACAGCAGCAGTGGCACCTGGCAAGTGGAAATGGAAGGCAGAGAGTTCAGCCCAAGTTTTATCCTGCTTAGTCTAAATCATCACCTAGTCCATGGGATCCATGAGCTCCTCTCAGCACCTGTGCAGCCTTGCTTGCAGTGTCCCAATTGCACGTCGGAGCAGGATGTGTACCACTGACCCCTGCGTTAACTGACAGGTCTTGTACTCCTGGGGTATTACCAGATCAAGGGTATGCTCTATATTCTGTAGAACTCAAAAACAGTGGAGTTTTCAATCTTTATTTTATTTGCTTATAAATTTCAGAAGTGACCTGAAAGCAAAAAGCAGTTATATTGGCTTATGTAGAGAGCCATTAAAAGTGGAAAGCAGAGATGAACTAGGAAAGTATTCTGAGCACAGCAAAAGGCAGTTTTTCAGGCCAGTAACTGAGAGCACTATATCCATCCACTTGTTTAAGATAGTTTTTCTTGCCCCATTTTGCACCAAGATTTCTAAAGGGGATACCATGTGGATTTTCAAATGAGCATGACGTAGTTTTTGATGGGATCTTCTCTGTTGAGTAAATATTTCTTTATCACTCAACTAAGTACATAACTGTTACTAGGTATCATTCAATCTGATAAATCTTATCATTCAAGCTGATAAATACAGGGTTTTTCTGTAGGAACCACTACCTAATTGCAACCTTCACACAGCAAGGTCAGTTACTTGCTCTGTAGCTGGAATTAGCTCCTCCAGTTGCTGGCTGCTGCATCCTTTTCCCTCCTGTTGCTCCTCCAACTGCCTAGGGTACAAAATGCCAGGGTTGAGGAAGCACAGGAAAACACCTGCAGGACATCACAAAGATTACAGCTCTGCTGTGCAAGCAACCAGGTAACTGTGCTGAACCAACAAATGTGTACAAATATGTCTCGTCCTTAAAAGGAGCAGCCTGGTTCGGGTACCTGGAAAGACAGCACCACAAACTGAGTAAAGCTGGCACTGGAAGCACACTGTGGAGGCAGGGTCGGCCTGACACTGCACCTAGAATCATTGCCAGAAGTAGTTTTGAATTTTCAGGGAACAATTGACGTATTAGCTGCAGATCTCAGCAGTGCTTTTGCAGCCATGCTAACCAGTTGAATGGATATAAGACCATTTTATAAAGGGCCAAGACTTTTGCCTCTGGAGATAACACCTAAGGGTCAGAAAATTTTGTCTTTATAGGCACCTGCAGCATTCCTAGGCCTTATGCTGTAAACACCCTTTCCTTCAGGTTAGGAAACATCTTAATCCTTAGGATTTAGGCAACATCTACAAATACTTTAAAGTTTGTATTTCCAAACAACACAGGACAGGTAATTGAAGTTCTGTCCACTGAGTTACCAGACACAAGTCTGCGATAGCTTGTGGAGCATCAATTCAGAGAAAGCCACGCAGACAAATTCTGGGCCTGTAATTTACAGCATCTGTGGTCCCACTGAGATGCTTTTGCCCAGGCATTCCAAGACTCTCTCCTTTTCTGCTGAGCAAACTTTCCGCGTATAATCTCATGGATGGTGAGATAGTCAAGAGGGTTAAGAGAGGGAGTAATCACTGTAACTTTCCTATCTACTACAATCACTGTGTTCTTTCAACTGGGAAAACAAAAACAAAACAAAACACAGACATTCAAATTATATTAGTTTAATTAAGGCAGCAATGCACTTATTTTACATATCAAAGCCATATATCATAATTTGAAAATAAAAGATGTCTTTTTGTTTGAAAAGTGTTGAGTTTCCCCATTGCGAATTCTTGTGTTTTAGTATGACAAGTTATTATTACAGAACTATTGGGACATTTCTGATACCTTGGCAATAGCATGCTACACTTTCTAGTTAAGATCTTACACGGGCAGTCATTTCTGCTTTGTTTGTGTATCAGTGACTTACTGTTAATACAAGCCAACAATGGGAGATCCTGAGAATGAGCTCAATAAAGAAGTTTTAACTTGAGACACCTTGAAGGGAGCTGAAAGTTTTTCTCTGTGATAGCACAGACTTGAATGGCTATAGGAAACAAATACAGTGTCACACATACCGGGAAGATAACGTGTAGCAGCTCAGAAGACAGCCTCCTTCCAGGGCAGTCCCTGGGAGCAGGGCTCAGAGGTGCCGTAGCACTGCACGCTCCAGGAGAGCGCGCCCGGGCTGGATGGCGGCGAAAGGGCAGGGAAGCAGGCAGGCTGCTGGGCACGCTGGGGTTCACTGGCACTCCTTACACCTGGAACTCAATTTTAAAACAGAAATAACTTTAAAAGATTAAATATTTCAAAGATAAGAGGCCACTGGGTGTGTGGAAAAAGACCACATTCAGATGCCAAACTCTTCAAAGCAATACACCGTACATTTTGGGCTAAAGCGAAAGTTTCAGAGCCCCCCCCAGCCCCTACTTTCCGGCTGTACTAAAAGCCAAATCCCCAAACCCCCCAGAGCCGCCACGGACGCGCCTTTACGGAGGAGGAGCCGCCTGGTTTGCAGCTGCCTTCAGGGGAGCCGGGCTTGGAGCTGAGGGGACCCGCAGGCGGAGGGAGCAGCACCACAGACAGACATGTCTCACGGACAGACAGGCCTCAGCCGGCGGGTCTGCAGCTCACAGCAGAGCGGCCGATATTGTTCTTTTTTCCCTTTTTTTTTGGCTTGGGGCGGCGTTTCCCCAGCAGCGGGGCAGCCCCGGCGCGGCGCTGAGGCACCGAGGGGACGCCCCCATGGCCCCCGGCCGGGCCCGGGCCTGCGGGGCGGTGCAGGGGGCGGAGACGGCGCCGTTTCCCCTGCCGGGTGAGGGAGCGGCGGCGGGACCCGGCTGGCGGTGTCGGGGCCGGGGCCGTGGCCTCGGTGGCCGTGGTGGCGGTGTTGGGGCGGTCTCGGGCAGCGCCCAGAGCCGCGGCTGCCCGCGGGGCCTGAGGCGGGCTCGGGCCGCGGAGCGGAGCTGGGGCGGCCCCGCCGCCATCTCCCGTCTGGCCGCACGGCGCCGCCGCGTTCAAAACTTGCGCGCGCCTGCCGCCATCTGGGACCGGACGGACCGATTGACAGACAGACAGACCGGACAGACTGACAGACAGACAGACAGACAGGCAGGAGGGCCGCCTGCCTGCCTGGGGTCGTCCCGCCCGGCGGTGCGGAGGTGCCGCTGCCTCTCACCGCCCACCCCCGCAGCCCCTCCGGGCTCCTTCGCAGCTGCCAAGTTTTGCCCCAACGCCTCACTTTTCCCCCTGTTTTTATTTTTTAATTTTTATTTATTTTGACCCCGCGTTCCCGGCCGCAGACCGGGCATGGCGCTGCGGGCGGAGCAGGTGGGCTTCATCGGGCAGGTGTTCGAGTCGTACGTGCTGCAGCACCACCGGGACGAGCTGCTGGGCATCCTGAGGGAGCGGGACGCCGAGGCGCACTACGCCGTCGTCGTCGACGCCTTGACGCTCTTCGAGACCAACATGGAGATCGGGGAGTACTTCAACGCCTTCCCCGCGCAGGTGCTCCCCATCTTCGACAGCGCCTTGCGCCGGGCGGCCGTCACAGCCCTGCAGGCCGCCGAGCCCTCGCCGGAGCTCTGCGTGAAGACCAACCTCCACGCCAGGATTTCGGGTGAGTGCTGCAATGGGGAAGGCAGCCTGGAGCCTTCTCACAGCGCTTCCGACTCTCCTCGTGCTGTGCCAGCGAGCAGGATGTCAAGGGAAGGGCTGGGAGCGTGGCTGGTCATGCTCTTGCAGTGTTGGTGGTGCCTGTTGAACAGGAACCAGCAAAGAAACCCCAAAAGTTGCAGGTACAGGCAGTTCTGTAGGGCAGGCCAGCTGGTGTCCCCAGTGGGGTGCGTGCAGTGGCTGGAGGCTTGTCACAGCGTCTTTCCGTGGGAAAAGTTGCTCCCCAAACCGGCGTTTGGTCTCGGGTTATTTCTCTTGTCAGCCAGAAGGTCTAATAAAAAAAAGTTTTAGAGGAAGATCTGTACTTCCTAGCTTTTCTTGCTGGTTGACTTCCTTAAAGTCTAAATTGGCTCATATTCATTAGCTCCAGCTGCCTCCCAGGGTAGGCAAAGTCTAAATTTTGAGTTGTCTTGTGATAGTTTTATCCGATGTGGTTAAAATCTTTGCTGAACTAGTTGTGATAAAGTTACCTGTTACAAAACTGGAATGGGTTATTGGCAGGAACGGTCATCGATAAAGGCTCTGGTCCTTTTTTCACTACAAGCTGCTACGCTATTACTCCTCACTATTGGGAAGTGTTTAGTGGCGTTGAGGTGTGGTAGGTGTGGATCACAGGTTCTGGGGTTAAAATGCCAGTTGTACAGAACTAGGCTCGGTGGTGGCACGGTCTCGTCTGGTCATTTCTGGTCGTAACCATTTGGAGCTGTCTAGTTTGCAAAGCCAAGAGCTGGCGACCTGTGTTTCCCTCCTTTGCTCCATGTCTGAGTGGCTTATTTATGCTCATTTAGTCTTCTGGCAGCTTGAAGATAGATGAATCACAGTTGTTAAAGCAGACATCTGTTTTGTCCCGGTACATTTCATTAAAATATTGACATTAAAATGGATACGTCAGAAATATAATTACCCCGCTGGCTCTGATAATGCTATTTTGTCTGAGGTTTTAGGGAAAACACCAAACAGCTTGCTACCTGGTTGGATGTTACTGCAGTTGGTAACTGCTGACTTTGTGGCATACGAGGACAGCCTCTGTGTTGTACAGAATTTTGCAACCATGTGCATCTCACTGTGCTGATAAAGTCAGAGCAAATAAAACTTTATTCACAGTGCTCTGCGTTTACATTATTCAGGGCTCCAGCATGAGAGTAGGGTGATTTGTACTCCAAGTGTGATCGTTCTCTAAGCTACCAGGAAGTACCAGAAGGAGCAAAGCAATGGGCAGATGCTTGCTGCATGAGTGGCTGCACCTTTAAGACATTCCTGCTCCTGATATCAGCCTGTTGCTGGAGTCTTCCCACAGCGATGTTTTGTCCGAATATTCCCTAATCAACCTCAGGCAAAATTAGCTAGATTTGATCAAATAATTTAAATACATGATAAAGGTACATCTGACCGATCATTAACGGAAGAAAATAATCAGCAGTCTCACAATGTTCTCCATCACTAAACTGGAGGGAAAAAGAAGAGCAGGGGAGGGTTATCCTCGTGTGGTCCAGCTGGGTCAAAGGAACCACAAAATCTGGTTTATGTTCTGTACCACCAAAAGGCCAGCTCCTGAAGAAACAAAGATAATCAAAACGATATGCAGGCGCTTTTTTTTTTTCTGCCCAAATTTTCCCTTAAGTATACGCTGAGTTCTTGTGTAATGGCACAACCTCTCCTTTTCCTGGAAACCCATTAAAAGACTTTTCCTTGCTGTTAACTGATTCCGTGGTGCTCAGGCTATTGATGGCCAAGCTGCTGCTGGTAGCTCAGTTTTACACATCATTACTAATATAGTAATGTGTGTGCTTACTCAGAGAGGCACGTACTCAAATAAAGTTTGTCAGTCTGACACAGTCAGCGTGCAGGCTCTCTTTTTCCCTGTGCAGGCTCTTGTCTCTTTGATACTCAGGGAGGCGATGATAGCTTGTATCTGCTAACGGTGCTGCAGCTCTCTCTAGTGTGAGATGTGTTGTTTTCTGCAAAGGCTGTTGAGCTGCACGAACACTGGGTTGGGAAAAGATACCAAAACAGTTGGAAATACTGCATTGGTTTTGTTTGTTTGTTTGTTTTTCTCTGCCTAAGCTGAATAAAAATGCAAACCCAGGGGAGAATAAGAATTTTTGACAGGTTTGGTGGAAGATATAGATGGCTTTGTTACAGCCAACCACAAAATTAATTTGTTTCTAGTTCTACAGTAAGTAGTTCGTTTCTTTTCCAGATTACTTCCTTTCTACTTTACTTTTTTTTTACCTTTACTCTTTTAAAATGAGCTTAGTGTTTAATAATATTTTCTTTAAACAGAAGCAAAAAGTCAAACACTTTGCTTAAATGCATCGAAGCAGCATGTTTCAGCATGTCTGAAATGAAAGATTCGATTTTGAAAATACTGAAATAAGTATATGATGCCTTGTCATTTTTTTTACCAGCCAAAGCTACTGAGCAGATCTGAACTAAATGCACAAATAGCCTTGGTCCCCTTAGAAACACCTGACAGATTTATTATTTACATCCCCATTTCCTAGCTCTATTCCGTAACTAAAACTGTAAGAAAGTGTTTTAAGAGAAGGTAACTTCTGTTTAAGTCGATACTTGTTAACTTCTACATTTTCCTCTGAAATAGCTTCCAGAGGGGCAGTATTTTGATGCTGTCCTCAGCTGTGCATTCCGGAGGCCGCTTATTTGTATAAGGACTCTGTAGGGGACTGAGTTAGATTCATCTTCCCAAGGTTTCCAGCAGCTGTGGTGCTGAGCGATGCCCGTACAGGTGAAGGCAGGGGTGGGATCCGCGCAGCACGCACCTGGCTCATGGGGTGGGTGGAGGTGAAGGAGAGCAAGTGCCACAACAGCCTTGTCACTGTTCGTTTGGGCATAGGAGTGATTTTGCTCTTGTGGTGTTCTTCCCTCTTCCATTCCTTTTCTGGCACCTTCCTTGTGCTTGAGGTTTACTGGCACACAACCTGGAATTAAGGTCCAGTGCTCATAGACAATGAATTTAAAATTTGCTGGGACTCGAGAATTCACACAGGGTGAGGAGTTACGCTCGTTTAACCCTGGGAATAACACTGGACCACAATTAAGTAGCATAGCTAAAGTTTTGTAATTCAGACAAACCAGTTGAGAATAAGTGGCATTTCCAGATGATCATTTGAATTAATAAGTAGATCTACGAGCATCGGGATCTTTCTTCATGGATGCAAACTGCTCGTGACTATTCATGACTCTTGGCAAAAATAGGAGAGTAAAATGGCTCAATTTTCTGTTCGTGATCAGCATCTGGTGTTTTTCACTGTCTGAGACCAATGAATTGGATTTATGATGTAACAGATGAATTGGTAAATTACACTTACGAAACATTAATAGCAGCAGCTACTGTTAATAGGTCTGACATTTTTTATAGAATCACAGAATGGTTTGGATTGGGAGGGACCTTAAAGCCCACCCAGTCCCAACCCCCTGCCATGGGCAGGGACACCTCCCACCAGACCAGGTTGCCCAAAGCCCCATCCAGCCTGGCCTTGAACACCTCCAGGGATGGGGCATCCACATTGTCCATCTCTGGGCAACCTGTGCCAGGGCCTCACCACCCTCTGAGTGAAGAATTTCCTCCTAATATCTAATCTAAATCTCCCCTCTTCTAGTTTAAAGCCATAACTCCTTGTCCTGTCTCCACACTCCCTGACAAAGAGTCCCTCCCCAGCTTTCCTGTAGGCACTGTAAGGCCGCTGTAAGGTCTCCCTGGAGCCTTTTCTTCTCCAGGCTGAACAACCCCAACTCCCTCAGCCTTCTTCTAGTCTTGCTGCTGAACTGCACTGTAAGGATATGTTTTATATGCTTGGTCTTATGCTGCACATATTCTCACTTAACAGGTTTGCCCGTTTGCCCAGAGCTGACCCGAGAGCACATTCCTAAAACCAGGGATGTGGGTCACTTCTTGTCTGTTACTGGGACTGTCATACGTACCAGTCTGGTGAAAGTCCTGGAGTTTGAACGGAGTTACATCTGCGATAAGTGCAAGCACGTGTTTGTCGTCAAGGCTGACTTTGAGCAGTACTATGCCTTCTGTCGGCCATCAGCCTGCCTGAATGAAGAAGGCTGCAACTCAACCAAGTTCACTTGCCTCTCTGGAACAACCTCTTCTCCCACCAGCTGCAGAGACTATCAGGAAATCAAAATCCAGGAACAGGTGAAAAAAAAAGATGGAGAAAAGGGGGGAGGGTGTTATGGTGTAGATGTCTAGATGTAAATTGGATCTGCAAATGTCTTCTTCCTTCAGCCAGTCGACAGCTGCATCACCAATTACTGGAGATGTGCTCCTCACAGAATTTGCATTTGCCTCTGAGTGAGGCCTCAAGTCCAGTTAAGGTGGAGGAGGAGTAACAATCGGGCCTCTTCTTACAGTAGCACATAACTGAGACAAAACAAGCAGAAGGCAACTACACTGTATAAAAACTGAGAATAAGTAGGGTATATCGTAGCCAGTGTTTCTATGTTTGTTTATACTTTCGGTGTCTTTGTCATAAATCCTTTTTAAGATCTCCTCAGTTGTTTCAGGGGGTTGATTTTATAAGTTAAGAAGGTAGTGGTGCCAGTCTGTGTGCTACTGTGTATGAAAACTGAAATTTACGAAACAGAAATCATGCACCTCACAGTTCAGAATAGCAAAAAAGTAAGGGAATCAAACTGTTTCTTGGAAATAAACCCTGTGTTGCATGATTATTTCTGACATAGTTTCTGCTACATTCGTTTTACTGTGTGGCACGAAGATCCCTGTGATGGGAAAGGAGCTTGGGCCTATTAAACACTGTAGAGTTAAACCAAAAATGAAGGGAGCTTGGGCTTATTAAACACCGTAGAGTTAAACCAAGAATGAGCTTCACTCGTGTTTCCTACTCAGCACTGCAAGTAACTGTGCGTGTACCACCAGTGCTGACGGTGATGTGAACTGCCCGTGGCCGTTTAGATAATACACAAGGGTGAATTAACCTTCCCAGCCACTAGAGAATGAATAAATCTGGAGTTCTAGTTTGTACGATCCTGTGCTGCATAATGAAAAGGTACTTCTGGTTCTTGCTCTTGTGCAGTGGGTATTTTAACAACTGTTGCAAGCTTTAACTGTAAATGGAAAGATTTCTGGTTGGAAATAGACTGTGACAAGATTGCATAGACTTTGCCCTGGAGAAAAGAAAAAGAATTGCAACAGTCAGCGGCACGTTTATCAATACACATTCACCTGGTTGTGTGCGATTTTAATCCTTGACAATTAAATCTCAATCTGTCAAATTTTGGCTATGTACAAGAAAAATACAGAGAATAACCTTTCAGTATGTAGTTCAATGAAGGGTTATCTAACCCATGGACGTGCTTTATTACCCAAAGTAAACTTTGCTTACTGAAGAAGTGTCTGAAAATAACTCAAATTATAACAACAACAACAAAAAATCATTTCTTTCAAATGACATCTTTGAGTGAGCTTTTCAGCAAGATACTGAAATCACACAGCACCTGCCAGGATTGAGCACCTTCAGCTAATTTAATACCCAGATCTGTTTCCATTAACATCAGCATTAAATTATTAAGCTCTTGACAGCAGTGGCTTGTTTACCGTGTAAGCTCTGTGAGAAAAAGCAAGCAGTGACCTCGCTTCCAGGAAGGGATAACAGGTCCTTAAGCCAGAGCAACAATAAATGGTTTTTGAAAGGTGCTTTCTGAAGTGCTCTTCCTTCCTGTCTCCTAGGTCCAACGACTGTCTGTTGGAAGCATCCCGCGTTGCATGGTGGTTGTTCTGGAAGACGACTTAGTGGACAGTTGCAAGTCTGGTGAGGATACAGCGTATATTACAGTATATTTGTACCATAAACGCTTTTACTCTTCATTTGAGATGAATCTCTGCCGAGTGGTCTGTCAGTGCCGAGGGTCTCTTTAATGAGATATGTTTATCTGCCACGCTGTTTCAGCTCTGAAGTGAGCATGGCAGTCAAAGATCAGTCTAGAAAATGTTGTACATCCACACGTTACATCGTGATTGTTGGACAGATCAGTTTGAGTAAGTAATCTGTTGCGATGTACAGAAAGTGTATGAAGTCTTGGCAGTGTAAGAACAGTCAAGCCTCTGGTGATCTCACACTGCACGTGAGTGTGGTGTCCTTCTGTGGCTCTGAAAGCTGTGTAACCTGACCTCCTGTCTGAGGAGTGCTGCGGATGGAAAGAGCTGCTTGGCTTACTATAGGAAGCTAGCTGGTGGGTGGATGAATAAGAATGGACTAAAAATTCTCAAACAGTTGCATCCCTACAAGAAACTCAATGCTCGTTACTGGTTGCACTGCCTCAGAAGAGCACAGTGGCCAGCATTTTCATGAAGGATACTGGAATTCTTCATAAAGGTTATCAGAAATCAGATAAGCTTTGGCTAAATTTTTGTTTAGTAAACCTAATTGAAAGAAGAGATTTCACAGGTTACCATGAATTTGTCTTTTCTAGAAGAGAAAACATAGATAGGTATAACTAAGAGTTCACCTACCTTAAACAGAGATAGATGGACATAGCAACTTCCTACCACAGCCATAAGCAAGCTAGGTGATGTTTGTTTCAGAC
Organism: Cygnus atratus; assembly: GCF_013377495.2. Taxonomy (NCBI): domain Eukaryota; kingdom Metazoa; phylum Chordata; class Aves; order Anseriformes; family Anatidae; genus Cygnus; species Cygnus atratus. Next base: position 53,235,042 of record NC_066364.1, on the reverse strand, counting down.
TTCAAACTGCAGGAGGATTGTCTTTTGTTGCTGGTTTTTGTTAAAAAAAAAAAAAATCAGTAACTGTAACACAGGATTTAAATTGCACTTTTATCCATCACAGCTGACACATCTGCATGTCTCAGGTCAGAAGTTATTTTACTGATTTTTGTTGTTACCCCCAGGAGATGACATCACAGTGTATGGAGTGGTAATGCAGAGGTGGAAACCTTTCCACGAGGATGCACGCTGTGACTTGGAGCTTGTTCTGAAAGCCAACTATGTTAAAGTAAATAATGAGCAGCTAGCAGGGGTTATAATTGATGAAGAAGTCCGCAAGGAATTTGAAGACTTCTGGGAAAAGCATAGGAACGATCCCTTAGCAGGTTAGTAGTTGACAGCTTTAAAATAAGATACGTGATTGGAAATTGATGAAATCAGGAGTAAACGTACAGTGACTGGACACATACTTACTTGCCCATATATTCCCACTACCAACTCCTCCAAAAATACTTTTTTTTTCCAGTAGAAGAATATAAAATACTTTAATGTAATGAAAAAATAGTATCAAACATCTTGCATTGATTTTCCTTCTTTTGAGAAGTGTTTTCTGGAACATATATTAACAAGAAATGAGAAGTAATATAAAGAAAAAAAAAGTAACATGCTTTATAATCAAGAAAGAAAAAGTATACCCCTTAGAAGAAATAGTGTAGACCAGATATGCCTTTAGCCAACATAGCTGTTGACTCTGGGGCTAAAGATCTGTCTCATTGTCTCTGCATCCCCAGTTAAGCTCTGAATCTTTGCCACAGAGCTCAGTATATACTGCCTTGATTCTAACTCCTAGATGCCTGGCTCTGTGATTTAGGTGTTGCAGAACCTCATATCATATATGGAGAGAGCTTCCCAGTTCACAGGGGCTTCCATCAGCCAGAGTGTTCAGCATGCTTGATCCTAAACTTACCATGGTCTTCAGTCAGCCACCTAACAGTTACCAGGAGATTGTGTCTGAAACTCTGTCCCTCTCCAGAATCAAGTGTCTCCTCCTGAACCACAAGGAATCTCAATGGACTTTTTAGGGTCTGTGTCATTGAACTGTCTCAGAATAGCACTCTGTCTTTTAAAACCCTGGAAAGGTCTTAGTCTTTCCTCTTAAAAGGCAAATGGGAGGAAAAGCAGGTAGCAATGTTGACCATATTAGCTTCAAAATCAGAGAGCTCACATAAGAAATTAGAGATCTTATCAATGACAAAGACTTTTCAGAACTGCATTTCCTGGAAAGCAGCTTAATTGTTAGCCTCCTGCTGTTTGGAAAGAGAACATTTCTTATCACCCTGTTCTGAAAACATTCAGAAAGTAATTCAGGATCCACTTTGAAGGCCCCAATTAATTTTTCATTCTCGGGACAGTTTTCGGAAGCCTGCAGGGAGCAATGTGGTTTTATGCAATGTTACCCATTCAAAATAAATGGACATGAAGTGGCTACAAGCAAATTGGGATGGAAATTAGAAGAACCCTGACCACCCAAGATGTTCCTTCCAGGCTGTTTCTCTGAAGTAGAGTCCTCTCTGGGGAGGGCAGAGATCAAGCCTAACTAATGAGTCTAAGGAATAGGCCATTTCACAACAGGATGTACGTGCACGTTTACTGTTTTTCAAGAGATTATGGTAGTTACTACTGCACTTCTTGTCAGTCAGTTCCTAATTCTGTGTGCTAGGTGTGTCCTGAGAAGGTCTACCATGGCAGGCCTCCAAGAGAACTTAGGTGACCTTACTTTTTCTGGATAGTATCTAGGAGGAAGCAGAAGTGCTGAGCTGCTCAGCGTTGACAAGGCAAACAAATCTAAAGTCAAACAGAGGCAACTGTGGAGTTAAATCTCAAGTTACACTGCGGCTGACCAAAGTTTTGAAATTTTCATTTTTGAACACAGATGTGTTAATTCCCTCAAAAGACCCCCAAAAGAGACACACATGCCCCAACTCATCTGTTATGTGCCTACAGTATTTTGCCAGTACTGTGTACTTCCAGGCAAATTTAAAATATTATGTTAAGAACTCAAAATTGGTTACTTTGTTCTATGCCCTAGCAATGGAAGTAATGTATAGCATTAAGCCTGTGATCCCTGTGCTGTTAGTATCAGGCTTTCAAAGGACAGAATTAATTCTGTTACACACCTTCCAAGCCAACAAAATTATCGTAGCAGACTCTTTTGCTGGAAAGAGACTATGGAAGGGAGGAGGAAAAGGGGGAACACACAGAAGGGTTGAAAGAGAAACAGAGTTAAGACGATGAGGGAAAAAAAGTCCATGGGAAAGCAAGTTTTCCTCTTAGGGCAGTGCTGAGTGCCACTTTTTTGCTCCTGTTCTAGGGAGGAATGAAATTTTGGCTAGCTTATGTCCTCAAGTGTTTGGATTGTACCTGGTGAAGTTGGCTGTAGCCATGGTGCTTGCTGGTGGTGTGCAGAGGATCGATGCTACTGGAACTCGAATCAGAGGTTAGTATTTTTTCTGATAGTATCTGACCCTTGTCTAACAGTTGTTCCCATTCCTGTCTTCACCCCACCCCCCAGAATCAAGCCAGTAAGGCTTCAGAAGCATAATAATCTCATTTTCGTGACTGAAAGTAATTTTTGATTAATGCCGAGTATTCTTCCAGAATCTCAGACAAATTAAGTGGGTGTCTAGGCTTCCTCTTTTTATTTTAGCTTTTCCCAAATAAAATGCGGTAAAAACGTGTGTTCAGGATTCCATTAGGTAGAATATTAACAGCAATTGTTATAGATCAAACATAAACTCACTTTTTATTGTATAAGTGACATTTTAAAATGATTTCTGGTAGAATATTCCCAGCAGTATTTGGCATCAAAGGATGGAATATTAATGTTTCCTTAATAAGGATCACTATAGTACATTGAAAGGAAAATTTAAAGGATTCAATTTACTTCCTAATGCCAGACTTTTCCATCTGTGATTGTCAGCACTTCTCACTTAGATCTGTTACTGTAAGTTATCCCCCTGCTGATTCTCCTTCTGTTGTTATTAGATGGCAAATATGCCATGTGCCAGGTGGTACACAGGTCATAATCTATGTAGGTCATAATAATTCTCAAGTAATACGTGCAGTATGTACAAATACAGGATTTTCTTCATGCTCCAGCAGCTAAATAAGGTTATAGACTTTGTATTTGAATTGGAAGTTGTATTCGTGTTTTCCAAATGACAGTCTCACTGAGTATCCAAATTATTTACCTGTGTTGTTTTGAAATTTCTAAATTGTGTAACTGTTGTCGATATAACAACATCAGTTAAGAAAAACAAACTGATGATTTTATTAGACCATTTTGCAGTAATTTAAGTAACTGAATAGTGGAATCGTAACTGCGCCCTCACATTCAAGAGTGAGCTGAATCTGAGAAATGAGTATTCTCAAATGTAAGAACTCACGTTATGGAAAGTTTTTAAATGTTTTTAATTTAATTCATTATAAATATTTGATTTGGGTGCAGCAATATGACCGTATGCTTTAATAAACAATAATTCATCACACCCAGTAAATAGTGCAGTGTTACATGGAATTACACCTTATGATGTACGTCTAGTGCTAAATGTGAGGCGAAAAATTAAAAGCATTTTTGAATTCAGAGCATGTTGTGTATATCTTTCTCTGTATATGTACCGTGTACTCCTATATCAACGTTTTCCTCCAAGGTGAATCGCATCTTTTGTTGGTTGGAGACCCAGGTACGGGGAAATCTCAGTTTCTCAAGTATGCAGTAAAGATTACACCCCGGTCTGTGCTCACTGCAGGAATTGGATCTACAAGCGCAGGTACGTGCTTCTTTGGTTGGAACTCTTTATGAGGTACTTCAGTGAAAAAAGGGCATAGAAGCCTTTTACGTACATGAACAAGAACTGGATTTCAGGTTGTATGAGCACAGTTTAAGCAAGAACTGATGTGGAGACGTGGAGGCTTGACATGACTGCAGAAGGGCAGTCCTGCCCCTTCTGTATCAGTGGAGCAGCATGATGAGCTTCTAACAGGGAACCTTACAAGCCCCATCCAGAGGTACCTCTCACTGATTTGCTGTCAGAGGATGATCTGGACCTGTATTTTTAGTGTTCTTCCCTGCTATGACAATTATGACATCTTTCCAGAGCTCACACTGTGTGATGGGCTAGAATCGTTTGGTTTCTCCTGAACATACATTCTCCTCTCTTCTGTTCTTTTACGTATTCCGGCTGGGTGCCAGTTTGATTTCTGCTTATTTTCTGGAAGGGCAACCCTGTGTTGAGGAATTAGTTCTGCCGCATAAAGATGGTTTCAGAGAGAAAGCTTCCCTCCCTCCCTGCCCCACCCTCCCCCCCCCCCCCCCGAAAAAAAAAACACAACACAACCAACCAACCAACCAAAAAAAACACTACCACCAAAAAAAAATTTTAAGTATGTCCCAGCTGGTTCTGAACACTGGGTATCTTTACAAACTCTTCTGGGGACAATATGCAAGCTCAGATTACTTCTGCAAATTGCTTCATTTGCGCAAATGACTATGTTGGTAGTACATTCAAAATCGTGAAATAATTAAGGACAAAAACCAAAGGGTCTCAGTTAGCATGTGCAGTGTGGATGCTTCTCAGATATTGCAGCTGTTCATTTTATGTCTGGGAAACAGCATTGTTTATACATGGGAAAAACAGAATAAATCTTTACCAGGTCTACAGCTATGTGTACTGGGTCCTCTGGCTGTGGAAATGCAACAGCTACTTCAGTGGTAGTGGAATGTAACACTGAACGTACACACTCCTGTGTGCGGGGAACTTGCTATGCCTCTGATTTTCCACTCAAACTGTTCACAGATAGATCTGGAGAGAAACCAGAGAGAACGTTTTGGCTCAGCATACCCTTATCCCCACCTTTTGTTGGGTGTTAAGAACTGAGAACAGGCTGGATAATTAAAAATTTGCCAGGGAGCTGGCAGTGACCTGGAGTGAAATTTTGCCATGAGTTTCAATGTGATCTTGCCCGCTTTTATTGGGAATAATCTTGTGTCAGCTGCTATGGGCCTCTAATGTTGCTGTTGCCTTCTTCACCACGTTTCCCACCTCACCTTCATTTTCTCTGTAATCTGGTTTACAACTCCATCATCACAGCTGCATTCAAAGATGTTTCCCTGAAAACCAATATTGCAGGTTACAAACTTACTGTGGTATTTGTGCCATGTAATCAGCTTAATGATGTGTGGAGATTGAGTTTCATCTTGTGAAAGGATCATTTTGGGTCTTTAGATCATCTACATTCCACTTAAATATTCTTTATATTTTAGAATAGCACTCTCCTTCTTTTGCCTTCCTGAAATCTTACAGCAAGTGTACCGAATATCCACCTTGAGATTCTTAAGGACCCTCATCATAAGTGAAACTTGAATCCCTAGCAAGAAATCTTATTAACCCTAGTTTAACTTCAGAGTACCTTTCCACGATTAGAACTGCTGGACTAAAGCATTAATCTCTAGCCCAAGAGTTTGGATGCAGCTTGAATTATTTTCTTTGCCCTCCCTATACAAGGAGCGTCTTATTTGTGAATATGTTTGGAGCTGTACCTAACGCTGAATTTGTCAGCTTGCTGTTCATGCAGAAGCTCCAAGTGATGTGTTTTGAGAACTATGAAATTCTTTTACATCCCATCTGCATGCTTCAGATTACCAATTTATTCTTTCTCCTGAGAGGAAACTCCTAATGGACATTTCTCCTTAAAAGTAAAAAGACTAAATCTGTAAGTTCCAGTTTCAACTAGTTCCTTAGATTACATAAAAAGTAGTCTGGATTGCAGTTTAACTACTTACTCTAGGATTACAGTACCCATATACTAAAAGATGCACCTGTAAATTGGTAATACCTTGGAGAAGTACTAAAAGCTGTCTTATATTTGGGTTTTTCTCTCAGAGAAATTTGTCAATAACTTATCTGCAAACTGTGGTTTGCATCTTTTATATTAACACATCTTATACCCCTTGCCCATCTGGTACTCTTTTAGGACACTAGCAATTTGTCAGCTGTGGATTTGGAATTCTGCTTCCAAAACTGTCTACTCTTTTTCCTCATAGGCATTTAATGGTACCAGGATAGTGTGTTAGATAATTAATGTTGTTCTTGTTTTGCCTAAATTCCTTTTCTTTCCCACCCTGTCTTAGGAATCATCTGCTTTTAGATCCATTATGACATTATGATCCCTTTTTTCTTTAAGTGAACCAGTCAGTATTTGAGGAGCTTCATCTTTTTTACTTCACTGACAGGCTTAGATTGACTGCTTGCTGCAGGTAGCCTTTACAAGGGCCAGGGATCCATTCTGTGTTGTGGGTAAAACCAGAACTTTTCTTCCAGTCTCTAGATAGCATGCTGAGTTTACTTGCTTTATGAGGTTGCCTTTGTTGCTAACACGTAGTAGAGGTTTTCTGTTGAGAGTTCTCTGCATGTTTCTTACTTTTATGAGGAACCAGGCTTCGTTCTTCCTACATCTCTTTTGTTAAAGTTGTCAGCCGCAAGGCGAAACCAAGTTCAGCAACTCAATGGCAAAAATTTCTTTGACCGCAATAGGACTTTCTGATTTCTAAATAAAAGATGGGAACCATCCATCCGGCAGGTTCTGTCTACACAGTGTTCATTTTTTGTAAAGGCCTGGTTCATTCTTCCCACTTCTTATCTGAGAATGACAGGTAGGCATTCGCATACCTTTAATTTTTAGAAATTGATACGTAGTTTTCCAGAAAGAGACTTACTGAAATTTAACAAAATCCCTCTGTGGGTTCCCACTTTACTACTGAGTTCAACCAACTGTCCCTGTAGCAGTAGTGCTGCTTGTGCATATTTGAACGAGATAATCATAATAAGAAAATATTTCCTTTTCCCCTGGAGCTTGAGAAGTGCAGCAATCATTTGAGTGGTGTGTTTGATTCCATAGGGACTGGAACTAACACATGCCTGCTGCTGGTGGGTCTGGAGGCATCCAGGCCAGAGTCATCCTGACACTTTCTGGTGCGTATCTGGCTGTAGAGATTTGTGCAAAGTTTTGTTCAGTGTAGCGTCCCTCTACAGATGGACTGCGTAAAGAATTTTGTGAACTGTGCTCAGAACAGCTTGTCTAAAAATCTGGGAGACTATCAGCTGTTTCTCCTACTCTCCAGTTCTGTACAATATGCCTTCCTGAGCTGTAAGAAATGCAGCCTTCTGGCCTCTCCTCTTACAGCCTCTACAGAGCCCTGAGAGTACTGCGCTTTTGCTGACACTTTGCAAAGTTTAACATTGTCCTTATCGACGCCAACAGCATTTTGCTACTGTATTATTTTTCTCCTCATTGAAAGTAACTAACTCAAGGGTAAACAGCCATTTTTTCTTTTTCCTAGTAAGCCTCTCTCTGCTGCACAGGCTTCAGATGCTAACCATTGTCTCTTTTCTGATCTACTAGAAACCAGTTCTATGTCTAATGTGAGCCCTCCAGTTCTGGTTATGATAGAGTACGTCAGTATCCTGAGATATGCAGGACACTGAAACTAGGGACATTTTTCCCTATTCGTAGATCCCAAAATTGTTTCTGGATATTCCTTAGTAGGTCCAGGTCATTCTTAATCGATACAGATCAAGGCAGCGCTGGGGAACATGCTAAACAACCTAGCACTGTGGGCAACAGCATAGCAGCGCTTGGATCCATACCATGGCCCTGATCAGGTTATTAATTGAGATGCAGCCTTTAGGCTAGTCTTTTCGGATCTTTACTTCTGCCACAGGATTCTTCACTGTCTTTGCGAGTATTCATAATTGTAGATGAACTTGTAGTATTTTCTGTCAGCATTTAACTCAAAAATACTTTCCTGATAGTATGACTGTACTGGCTGTTTCCTAAGCAGTTTGGCTTCAAGTTGAGAAGGCCTTAACTCTCTAAGAAGTCTGCTAAACTTATTGAAGGAATGAATTTTGAAGTTCTGATCAAAGCTCCTTGAGATATGCCACATCTCTAGTAATGTCTCATCTCTTGGAGATCCGTAAATTCCCTTAATTTCTTCTCACTAATGCTGTTCCAAGATGGCCTTGTCCTGAGACTTATCTTGACTACATGCAACAGATTATTTAGCCAAGTAAGTATCTGTCTTCACAAATTTCAGTCGGTTCACACATCTGTATCTGAAGACCTCTGGTTAGGATGGACAGGAAATAATGCAGGAGGGAACATCTTTGTCATGTTGTCTGGAGGCTTCAGTTCTTACACAGTTCTGGCGTAATATATTCAGGCAGGCCTTCCTAAGAATATTTCCTCCTGCTATCAAAATGGCAGGCATTTCATTCAGCTGATTTTTGTTACATGTCTTCAGGATTCCCTTTGCTGTACCACAAAGCACTGAGTTACTGCAGTGTTGGTACACCACACTTTTCTGGAGAGACAGGACAAGCTGGAGGACCCTTCATGTGGAAAGGTAGGCCTCACTATCATCCTGTGGCCCAAGGGGTTTTTGGAGGAAAACCCATGAACTCCTTAAAAGTTCCTGACATTTCAGCCAGTTCTTAAAGTTGCTGTTAACACATAGCTGTTGTATGGCCCTTCTGCAGCACAAAGACCCCCTGCCTCTGATTATGTGCTGGAGGCCAGTCACATCACTTACACCATGGACAACGAGTACCCCACCATGCCTCCACAACAGCATTACCAAAATTTGGAAATGTTGAAGTGTGTCTTCCCTCCACCCCACCTTTGCTTCCTAGGGGCCTTCACGTTCTAGGTTCTAGCTACAGACTTTGGTTTTAACTTGAACATAGCCTCCCTAGTGACTCCAGCTGGCTCCTTTCTCTTACACATTCTTCCTTGCTAAGACTAAAAAATCAAGAAAAACCATCTCCACCTGTTTTCTGCAGCCCACGTCTAACCTCACACATGATGAGACCAGCTCTTAAGAAGCAGAACTTTAACTAGAAACATAAATACAAACGGCAAAGCCTGGCATGAGCAGTCCCCACACACACAGCCTGTCCTTGTAGGTAGTTGCACTAACCTTGTGGGTAGATGTTTTGTCTTCCCTGTTGGCCCTGAGCAGAGCCCTCCAGCTAGCAACAATAATAATGCATCTTCTCCAGACCAAACTTCTGTGGCTCTCAACAAAACAAGAGCATCTGGCCCAGCAAACTTGCAGTCCACTGTATGTGTTATGGTTAAGAGGCAGGGTAGTTAAGCAAGTGAAAGATCTGCAGTTGCCCAGACAGAAATCAAGATGTAGGAACTTTGCTCTTTTTCTGTCTCTTGTAAGTGAGGATTTGACTGGAGTGCGCAAGCATGTATTTTTTTTTCCATCTTTTTTCTTCCCTACCACCAGTTTCAGATGGCAATGAGCAATCTTTGTATAGATGCAACTGGGCTAGCCTCCAGTCAGAGCTGACTTCTGGAAAATCAGCAGTTGAGGCCCTAAAAAGAAAAATACCGGGTTGTGAGATAGGTCTTTTTGACGCGGTGACTTGCATCTCGGGAGCACAAACTGTTTGACTGACTGTAAACTAAGTTACTGTGGTTATTGTAAGCCATGTTCTGAGGTACTGCAGTCCTGAAGATCGGAAAGAAGAGTTGTTTTCAGTGGAGTTCGTAGAGCTCCTGGAGAGGTTACATTTCACCAGTACAATGGAGCTGGAGTCTTTTTGCCCCCTTCAAACTCAGCATGTCATAGCAATTCTGATGTGAGGTGATTCATGAATAAATCACAATGACTGTAAGGTGAGGAGACAAGTTTTTTTTCAAGCTAGACAGAAAAACAACCTCGTTTTTCATCAGTAATGGTGCTTTGTCCGATCCAAGAGGCATGAATAAAGGGCATGAAAAACCCCTGATAAACATTATGGCAGTCTTCTAATAGAATTTAGGTTGGATATTAGGAGAAATTGCTTTACTGAACGGGTTGTGCAGCATTGGAACGGGCTGCCCAGGGAAGTGGTTGAGTCACCGTCCCTGGAGGTCTTCAGGAAACATGTAGATGTAGAACTTAGTAGCATGGTTTAGTGGTGGACTTCAGTACTAGGTTAAAGGTTGGACTAGATGATCTTGGAGGTCTTTTCCAACCTGAATGATTCAGTGATTCTACAACTCTATGAATTGAGTCTACCTATCCATCTGAGGTAAAAACACGGTGAGATGCGTCACTAGTCCTGTTAACAGAATCTGTAGCATTCCCTTGCACCTTGATGGCCTCTGCAAGATGAGGTTTTTTGGAAGGGGAACTTGCCTTTGGCACTGACATTGTACTGCTATGCTGTCAGCACTAGCTGTCTACGTTAGTTATACAGCCCTGCTGCCAGGTCAAAGACAAGTCTTTATAAAGATGTTTTATAGCCACTGTATCTCTTAATACTGCTAACTTTTGTGCTGTGATGTTGCCTGATGATGAAACCTGAAGCCTTTGGAATACTGGAATTTGCTTTCTCAAATTCCTTCTCTCTGAGCTGTGATTTTTGCCAGGAAACAAGATGGTCAGAATACAACTTGTATGGACTTCTAAGATCTGGACAAGTTTGTAGATGACCTGCGACGCATCCAGTCTTTCAAAGAGCATAGAAAGAATTCCTCTCACAAAGATCATGAGGTCCTCTCATAGTGGGTATAGCTGTTCTTTTGCAGTTGTCACCTAGGACAGTATAGTCATTCTCCTTGCAGTAACTGGCGGGTCAGCTATGCACCTAATATGTCTATCAGGTAAGGTGGTGCCGTAGTCTGTTTCAGCATCACGCCATCTGGTCTGGCTGGAAGTTTATTGCACCCCTGAGTTCACCTGTGTAGTTGGCCTTTTCTTCTGCTAAACAGAACAATAAATCTTCTCTTTCTCGTTTCTTGGACTTAGTTGGCTTGCTGGGTGATGTACTTTGGCTGACTGTATTTTGCAGTGGATTCTGCAATGGCAATAATACAGTTTGCTTCCATCACTTTGTAGCACATGCTTCTAAGAAGTGTTTGTGCTACTTGTGGATGGATTCTAGTTATAGCTTGTACTTGATCATGCTTTCATGTGAATCATCAGCAGGTACAAGTATTTGAAATAGTATTACGATAGCTTTAGCTCAAGTCAGACTTCATTAGCTTGCCACCCTTTCAGCAGATGACTAAGTTATTTATATGTTTACATTTAAGAGATAACTTAAGCAGTTTTATAAATAGAACAATAAAGGCGCTTGACAATCTCAAAAAGTAACTGGAGACCTTGTTATGATTTTTTTTTAAAAAAGACCTTTTTGAAATGTTCACATAATTTCACAGAATCTATAATTTCATAGTATCAAGAATATTGCCCAAAGCCCCATCCAGCCTGGCCTTGAACACCTCCAGGGACTGGGGCATCCACAGCTTCTCTGGGCAACCTGTGCCAGTGCCTCACCACCAGTGAAGAATTTCTTCCTAATATCTAATCTAAATCAACCTTCTTTTAGTTTAAAGCCACTACGCCTCGTCCTGCCACCATGCTCCCTGACAAAGAGTCCTTCCCCAGCTTTCCTGTAGGTCCCTCTTTAGGCACTGGAAGGCCACTGTCTCCCTCCTTGGAGCCCTCTCTTCTCCAGGCTGAACAACCCCAGCTTCCTCAGCCTGTCTTTGTAGGAGACATGCTCTGGATCTTTGATCATCTTTGTGGCCCTCTTCTAGACTTGTTCTAATACACCCATGTCCTTCTTGTGCTGGGGGCCCTAGATCTGAATGCAGCACTCCAGGTGGGGGCTCATGAAACCAGAGCAGAGGGGGAGAATCCCTTCCCTTGCTGGCCATGCTACTTTTTGATTTCAACCCTAAAGTTGAAACAACTGCTGGTTTTAGAGACCAGTTTTTTGAGTTAAGTCATACAAATATTGGTGTTAACATTCGGTGATTGTTAAAATGTGTGGTAATGTAATCAAAATATAATTGCTAATCATATTTTTAAACAATTAGAGACTTTCAAGAGCACACTTTAGACTTAAGGTTCCAAAGGCTTTCAGTACAACTTGGTCATTTGGCTACCATATGTTCTGCTGAGTTTCCACATAAGAAAGGAACAGGTGCATGTACATTCATATCAGGTCCTTCCTTTGCAATTTAAAAATATACAATATAAATGAAGACAATTTCACTAATGATTTGGAAAGACAGAAATGCTAACTGCTTGGGACATCTTCATCCCTATTAGGGAATGGTGGAAGTGAAGAGAAAGTATTCTATTTTTATTCAAAGCTATGCAGTCAAGTCATCATGAAACGTACTTTTTTTTTTTTTTTTTTTAAGTTCCTGGAACCTACAAGGGTTCACAGTTTGGGCAGTTACCAGTAACTAGCAGAACAATATTCTTGTAATCTGACATGACAGATTACAATTTTAAATGCATATCTAGTCACAGTAAACATAAGGCTGACAAGGATTGGAAGGAACAACTAAATTGTTAGTGTCATAACAGTGTCTTAAGTTTTTACAATTTACTGCCTCATTCTTGTTATCTTCAAAGATGCCTCAGGTAACAGGGAATATCTCACTACAAGCCCTTCAGGGCAGGCCATGAGTTCTTGAGTATGCACTGCCTGCCACAGCAGAGTTTGAGTCTTCATTTTATACCAGTGCATAGTGTTGCCTTAAAGGGCAGAGAGAAAACTCAAGTGTTTTAAATTCCAGATGTTTCAGAAAACTGAAAGAAAACATCTAAACTCCTTATTAGTTGAAAAGGCTACAAGAATATAGCATACTTGAAAAATCAATGTATGAACCAGCATTGTACATAATATTGCAGAAGTACAGTTCGGAGGTTTACTTACGCTATTCCTTTTGACACTTAAATTTTCTAATAATTGCTTTAATCTTTCCACCCAATTGTGCACAGCTGACTGTGGAAAAAAAAGTTCTTTGCTGAAATACCCACCTAAATCCACATGAAACGCTGTCCTTAACAAACCAGTCTAACTAGCAGCAGGAGATTAAAAAAAGAAAAAAAATCCTAAAATCTGAGATAGCAGATGGTAAATTTCAAACTGCATGCTTTAAGTAACAAGTATGTGCTTTGAAATGAAAAAACCAACTTGCACCTAAAATTATACTGTGCTGTCTGCTTTCACAGAAAGAGGACTTTTTTTAAGAGCACTTTTTTCTTTGCACTTCGTCTAATGACAGCTTTGTTCTTCAGCTGCTATTAAAGGGCACTTTATATTTGGCAATCTGGATATCACAGATGAGGACACTGCATTATTGCTTCATTTTGCCTGAATATTTTAACTTTGTTTTTTAGCTTTCAACAGTGCTAACGAAGTAAAGGGGGAAGGGGGAAGAATACGTATACTTTAATCAGGTTTGGGTTAGACCAAACAGAATACCACATTAGAGGAAAAAAAGCAATTACTTAAAAATAGTTGTATTTATATTCCACAATTTGCTCAAATACTGTTTTTTTTTTTTTTATAAACTTTCTACAGGATGTTTTAAAACAAGTTCTTCACATTGCTCGTCAACTATGTACTTATGGAATTTGAGGGAAATAGTTCTGGTTGTTTTTACAGTTTAACACATGTACAGTACCAAAACGATGGTGGTTAGTCACATGCAGTCCATATGAGATTCTAACATAACATTTAATGAATTTTCTGATGTTGACCACCCCTTTGATGCTGAAGGTAACGCATCTGTAGAAAGCAGGGACTGTAGATTTGGGTTACTGCTCTCTGCATCTTCCAGTTTTTCAGTGTTGTCCTCCCAATTAATGTGGAATCTTGTGACTCGGGGATTTGATGCCAAAATATTCCTTTGAAGCTGGGTGGGGAAAAAAAGGTATGAATTATGTAGTATACATATCAAACTGGACTTCACGTGCATATGGATTTCTTTCCTTTTACTCCTATAGCCGTGTACATCTAAAATAATTTTAAAAAGTAATCCATGTGATTGTGAATCTATAGCTATTACATATGGATCAGAAATATGCTTACAGGAACACACCACTAGTTCATTTACTTTAATATCCTATTCAGCAGAACAAAAACATCCTCTCTAGAAAGCAGTTAACTGTCCTATGCATTCAAGACTATATTAGAACTTTGCAAGTAAAGTGCAAGGGTTTTACCTTAGCCAGCACTTCATAAAACAAATAACTATCCCCAGAGCAATTTTGCAAGCTACAGGAGTTCATAAAATTCTGCATCAATTTTACGGTGCTAGCAACAATTCTACCATTTCCCTCAACTGTCTGTCCTTATGTAAGATTAAAACCTTTCCTTATATTAAATGACTATGCTTTAGGTTCATTTTAGTATCTGAATTTTAATTTGTCTACTTCAAATATCAAAATGAAAACATTACTTCAATTTGGCAGCTGACATGCCTAGACACTAGTCATGTATTTTATTCTTCAGGCTGACCATCATTTTTCTTGAAATGAGTGTTACATCCGCTTATGTGTGTGGCAAAAAAGAAGATGCTCATTTTTTCTGAGGTTGTCACCATTTCAAAATAATGCACAGTTAACTCTGGAGGATGGCAAATTATTGCTACTGGCCACTTGTTATGAAAGTTGAGACTGGTCACAGAAAAGGTCTGCCTCAGTAGAAATGTTGATTTCATTCCCCGAGGAAGTGTGCCCTTATTAAATATTTTCCCACCCCTTATGCAAACTAAAAATCTAACAAGATCATTTTTTTGAGCCTAGTAGGTCTGTTTCCTGTCAATTACAATTAAACATTTAATAACCTCATATTCTGGTTGCACATTCTGCTCCAAAGTCAAATTAAGAACTTCTTGTACAAATACATGATCACTGTTGCTGTTCTTTTTCATAGAAGCAGTTTTTATATAAAAAAAATTATGACAAGTAGTTCTAGGCGCTTCTAAATTCAACTACATAAAGAAAGTTAACATTTTGGCATTCACACCAAAAATAACAAGATATGAGTTCAACAACATAAGAAAAAAAGAAAGGAACAGATTATAATTCTAAGAGTCCTCAAAAATTAACCATAATTTTGAATTTTGAGAACATACTAAGCATCTGACTCCTGAAAATTAAGTTAGGCGTAGTAAAAATTAGCAACTTTAAAAAACAATTTATGTATCAATTCAGTTTAGTTACATTTGAAGATTAGTTTCAGGGACTGTGGGGATCATCTCTGTACTAGTCATTACAGTACAAGCATTATTCCACTCAGTTCTTCATGTATCTAGTTATATAACTCATGCAAACTTGAGAAATAACCAATTTTTACCATCATAAAACTCTGGAAGATGAGCATGTACACATACTTCTCATAAAGAGAAAACCCCAAATCCACAAGACCTTCCATGAAAGCAAACAAGGATGCTGTATGGAAGCTTGTTGGTTTGTCCAGGAGTCTGCCCGCATGCACTGTTTCACAGGATTTTGACTGACTAATTTTTGTTGTTTAATTCATCTTTCTCCTCAGAAAGATTTAGAACCTAATACTTTATTTTGCATCTCCTTTTAGCTCTACACCTGGTTCATTTTTTTTTTATTATTTTATTTATTTTTTTTTTTTTTACCATAAGAGGTGTAGGTTTTTAAACTTTAAATACAAACTTCCTCAATCAAGTTGTCCATTGACTGGATCCAGTCATCTGGCCTGCTCTAACAAGGCTTCCCATCTTCTCTCCTTTCACGGAGAAGTTGTTCTTCACTTTCTGTTTTGCAGGAACTTTCTTAAAAACCCCTTTGTATAAGCATACCTTTGATACATGACTAGAACAGGAGGTGCCTTACCTTAGAAAAGTCTGGCTTTACTGGTGGATTCTCTCTCAGTTCTGTTTCAGTATATTCATTGTTTACATAGTAGCCGACTCTAATAAATTCTTGACCTCGATAAGTGCACGTAATTAGCACAACTGTTACACCTACTGCATCTGCATCTGGAATAAGCCCTGGGTTAGGTGCATCAGCCTAAACATGAAAGGGAAAGACTGATTAAAATAAAATCAATACCACATACCTATCTGGCAGAAGAATCTTAAATAGCTTGTCCTAGCAGCTGTGAGCAGTGACTGTATGCAAGTTTGAAAGGTTAACCAGAAAATATACCTGCTTTAACCAGAAAATATACCTGCTTTAACAAAAACATCACCCCTGAGTTTAGGACACCATCTTCTAAAGGCTGAATTACTTAGAACACAGTAATATTGTGTGCTGACATCTCTCCTGGGCAATCAGGCAGCTTTGATCCCAAACTGCTTTTAAATACATGATTAGCTGAACAAGTGTGCCAACACCTCTCCAGTTCTATGGTGCCGCTGTTCTCCAGCCCCTTGTAGTAATTGAATGAAACTTTTCAACCAAGGAGGTATGAATTGATCTGTATGTTTTTAACAAGACTAAACCTTTAAAAATACAGACTAATTTAGACTTCAGCAAGAAGAGCAGGGACAGGCTACGGTGACATTTGAGCTGTCTAGGAAAGGAATAAACTGCTCTGTCTCTTGTCTGCTGCCATGTGCCTGTATTTCTTAAAATGCATGCAATTAAATGCATCATCACTGAGAGACATTTGACATTTTCAGCCAGTATGTAATCCTAATTAATAGGAAACTCTTACGATCTTCCTTATATCCTTACTTACTGTGGCACTGCAATTATTAATAATCAATAGAATTTGCCTCAAAAAACGTGGCTCACATCAGTCTCTTAAAACATTTTATAACTCAGCGTTTGTTGATGAAACATGCCTCATTCTGCTCTCAAAGTAGAAGCGATCTAAACATAAATGAAACAGCCTCATATTTACAACTTTGCATGAAAAAAACTGAAGCCGATAACAAACACCTTTGATCTGAGCATAAATTAGTATTAGCAATAGAGTGGTTCAGATGTATTGAATCCTTTCTTAGGACAGAGTGCGAATGGGATTAATTCTCGCTGTCCCTCTTATCCCTGTTTTCCTCCAGTATTAATATGCTCTAGCACTATAAAATTCAGGAGCTAGTAGTCATGCATCATTGACTTCTGCTCCTTGCTACTTCAATTCTGAGCCTTCAAACCACTCTAGCTTTTTATAAGAAGCCGTAGGCACTTCGCAGAACAATTAAATGAATCAGACCTCTCAGGTACAAATATACTGGGTGGGGGGGGGGGGGGGGGTGAGGAAGCAACCAGGGAATCAGGTAGAACGCTCCTTCCTCCAGCCCTGAAGGGAAGAGAAAATGACCAAATAGCTTTGCAGCTTGCACAGGGGAATGGAAAATATGGCCAAGGAACTGGAGAAGTATAGAAGCTCCAAGAAAATACAAGAACTGCCAATACATGAAATCACTATTTCAGATCAGCAGTCTTGTTCTAACAGTGCCCAGGGCGATGTGATTACTTAAAATTCCAGTGGGCAGTTAGAGTAATATTTTGCAGAAGGACATCCTTCCATTTAACTCCCTGTGAAACACAGCTCACACCCTAATATGGGATTTTAGCTCTCCCAGGCTTCTTCCACTGTCATTTCATGTCCTGTAATGTGCTATGATACAGCTGTGAAACTGCAGAAATCCTCTGTTCTAATCCTACTTAGCTGTTGAGCAGCAAAGACATTGAACATGGTTTCAAAAAAAAGTTCTCAAATTTTTAACTTCCTGCCTTAGATGTAAAACCTCCTGATTCCCCAGGAAACTGGTGAACATGCACAGGTTAGGGGGGAAGAGAGGACATTGATAGGACCAAGTGATAAGCGAGGAGTTGCAAACATACATTGCAAACATATACCATGGTAGACAAAGAGAGGCAGCAGAATTAACTTCTGCGTAAACACCACCATCTTAGTATGCCAAAATTACTTAAGGAATTTATGAAAGCACTCAATGTATACGTTGTTTGAATTACCTTGCTTTTCTACATAACACACATATACACATAGCTATTACTGCAGAGTAGCTAAATTAGTGTAAGGTCATATCCCCACTCAAAGACAGTGAATTATTTATGTGCCTATGTTCTCAAAACGAAGCTCCTGAGAATTTTTTTTACAAATCCCCAAGAGCACAGAGAAAAAGAATCAGGTTTCATTACTTATATATTGGTATTTAGATCCAAATAGGCCAGGATGTAGGACTTTAATATTGAAATCTTTAAAAACAATAATAAAAAGAAGATTATTGTGCAAGTCTGATAAGCACAATGCTTTTCCATCTTTCTGTACATAAGGCTGACTTCCCAACCTGATGCGCAGCCTTTTTCACAGAGATAGTTGTATCTTCCTCAGAATTTTATCTGTGTGGCACTCCATTTTATTTGCTGTTTCAGCCATTTCCATACAAAGAAAATTCTACAGCATAATACTAACTGAAAGTTTTATACATCTCTACAAGAAGTTCTTCTGCGTGTTCCTTGGTGAACACGGTATCTTTTCTTTCCATTATACACCTCCTGCAGTTCTGCACTTTGCCCCACCCTGGCATTCCCCTGCTAATTCCCCCCACCTGCCAGGCAGTTCCAGTTTGGTGAATAAAGTAACTTTAGCTGTCAGCAAAGGGTTATTACAGCACTTTGGTTTTGGTAGTCTCTTACATACATGTTAGCCAGACCCTACCCTCACTTGAAATCCAGGGCTTTTGAAGTTTAATATACTTAGATAAACAGTACATCCATAAGAAACAACAAGGATAATTTATTATAATGCAGTAAGAGTACTCAATCTAAGCAAAATCTCTACATACCTACTCCTAATTTAGCTGTAATGTCATCTGTAACTATGAAATAATGGATACGAGTCCATCCTGCAGAAACTGCAAGCCTAGTAAATTTCATTTTCAAGGTCTTCCTGTATCACACAACCAAAACATGCCTTTCGAGGCACCTGCCTTCTGCTCCTTCCCATTACTATCAGCAATGAATCTTTGTAACTAGATTGCGAATAGTGCGTCATTTAGAGATGTAAATGCCAGCTGGTATCTCTGGATCTACTGCTACAAGGTAGCCCATTTTAAGGGTAATAGAGGATCACCTAGTTCTCACCAATTAATGCTAGAAGATAAAATTGCTCGATAACGGAAGTACTGTTAATAAATGATGCATTTGTTATATATCTGCTTCATTTTTAGCATGGGAAAAATTAAGCTCAGCTCCAAAAGCAGAGTGAAATATTTCAAACCCGATTTGAACATGTGGTTAATAAACATAACCTCCAGCCTGACCTTATGCCTTTAGCCTGTCCTGTGAGGAAAGAAAGGAAGTTTTATTCAAAAGTTTCAAATGTTTTCTGAACCTTTTAAATACTTGGGACTTACAGTAATAATTAGGATGCCTAACAAACTTTGGTATCATTTTAAAAGAGTTATATTAACTCTGATAAGTAAGAAAATGTATTCATTAGAGTTCTTCTTTTTGAAGAAAATGCTCATACTTCAGTATGTATTTACCATTAATTGAGTGAATTTATAGTGTTTGGGAAAGTAGCAAGGTTATAAACAAAAAGCTGTTCTCATTTTCCGTCTGATTTTTCTGTGGATGGATTTTGCTCTCAGTTTACAAGACAAACACTAGTATTTGATAAACAGAGGAAAAAAGTGAGCTAAATCAGAGATTAAAAACAATTTCCATAAAAATTTAGGCAAGTTTAGTTTTCCCCCTCATTGATCTAACCAGAATAGAATATTAAGCCGTCTTTGTGCTCCTCTTTCCGTTTTCCTTCCCTCAAGTATTCCTTCTTAGTAACTTGTGGCTTTAACAGCAGTGTATTATAGGATTGCCACATGCTCCAGAGTTTGTGGGACAGTCTTTATCTAACCACTCGTGTCCCAAATGTCTGCTATCTACAACTGGAATTCTGTCTTATTTTACAAACTGCCATACTGCGTTGTGACTTAACACGCATAGCCAGACATCGTGGCTGAACATTTATCCTGCCAAACAGAAACGAACTCTTGACTACTCTGGCAGAGGTTCACAATGAATTTGTTGGCCTTCTTCTGTAGATGTTGTCTACATTAACGTAGTGCCCTGATTGTCTCAAACCATCACCGATGGCCATAGAGTTAAGCCTGATGATGCCAGCATAAACCAGGTAACTGACAGTCCCAGTTAGGGAGTGGTCCGGAATAGATTTATAAACTAGACTTGTCAAAGTTATCAGTAGCTACAGGAGCCATGCTTATATCACTCTCTCTAATTATTGATAGCACAAGTGAAAATATTACCATGGAAATACCAGGGGCAAAAAGAAAAAACAGCTAATGAAAAGTAAGGTGTATCATACATGAAGAGCTGACTGAAATTTCTTCTAGCTTAGCATTATTTTTTAAGTGCCTCTTTGTATGATACAGTCATCATTAAACATCAGATTAGCACAGCTCTTTTAGGAACAGTTAACTGAAGCTTACCTGAAATACAAACATGTGTCTGCCCGCAGGAACAGGTCCTACTAAAACAGAGTCTAACACTTGGTCATACTCTTCACTTTCAGCTGAACCCACATAAATTATTTTCCATTCCAAATCTGCAGTAAAACAAAAATAAAAAAAAATGTTGTTCATCATTTCAGTTAAGTATCTTTCACTCTTGACTGTATAGAGTTTTGCTTAACCTAGAATTGCTTCTTTGGCAACTAGCATAAAGGGATAGGGACCAACCTTCACTGGGGAAATTTACTGATGCTTGCCCCACTCCTCATGATCTGGATCATCCCACTGTCTTTCTCTATTCAGTCAATACTGCAGGATTCCCTCTATTTTCATAGCCAGGTTTATTTTCAAATTTCATACAGAGGACAGGGCCATTTACTTGTTGGCAGCTGTGTTCAGAATTTCCTTGGTCTGTCTCCAGAGGCCTATGGGATGGGATGATGCCTATATAGCCCTATTCAGCAGGGCACACCTTGAATATTGACTCAACTCCTCCTCAGAAGTTCCCACCTTCCACATATATACTTCACAGCTGTTACACCAATCACATAAAACAGTTAATTGAATAATGAAATCCACTGAGTAAGCACCAGCCACACTAACTTTGTGCCTCCATTCCTTCACATGTGTGTCAGTTGTAACCTGAGAAGCATATAAAATCATAATAGCATGATTAGATTGAATTCTCATTGATGATATTGGCATTTGAATTTTATCCTGGAATAGGATCACAGGGGGGGAAAGCAAACAACCACAAACCCACACACAAAATGTAGGATTTTGCTTCTTAAAATGATGCACCAAAATCAAATTTCTTACAACTGATATGTATTTTTTCTAACACACCCTTGCCACCACAGGCGTTTGAAAGATGAAGCTGCAAATTAGCATTCATTAGTTCTTCCTGGGCCAGCTTTTCACTTTAACTTTTTGATTTAAAAACACATGCATAACCACACCCATATAAAACTAACCTTACAATAGAGATTATTGTTTTTAAAAAAGAGGAAAAGAAAAGAAGGTCACCATTGTGGAATACTGTAACTAAAGTTACTGTTTGTTTGGGTAATGAAACTGTTGCTTAAAACAGTGCCTTAAAATTGATATATTTCATTTTTTTTTTCCTTACGAGCAATGCCCTGATTGTGTATGCAAAAGCACTACCCTGCAGACTATTACATTTATGTTTTTTAGTATTCTCTGCAAAATTTGAAGGACTACTTTAGGGTTTCTTGATGCAGGGCAGGAACTTAAGCAAAGGAAGAACTAGCACGTTACCAAAACTTGGCTGCTTTAGGATTGCAGTTGTTTTTCCTCATTAATGAAATCTTATCGTGTTCAACACGAATGCAGGTTTCGGGGTTCTAAGTAGCATAAATTAACAGGGCCCAGGAAGTGGTTTTATTCCTTGTACAGCACAGCACAATTGGCCAGGTACTGTGTCAGAGGTCTTACCTTGTAAGCACCTAGTGCTAGCTCCTGCAGGTACTGCAGGCTGCCTGTCCAGGTCAATTAATGACCGCTTTTGTCCTATCTGTCCAAGGCGCCACGTACAAGAACTGAGGACTTTTAGGCTAGATGACTTAAGATTATCACACCATCACATGCTATTGTTCCAGGAGAACAACATGAAACTCATTCTAAACCAGCAGTACTTAGTACTGAAAAAGACTTTAGAATATACACTTAATAGGTTGTTCTGATGCTGTTTAAGGAATTCTGATGCAGAATGATAACTTTAAAGGAGTAGGGGGGGGCTAAACTAGGGAAATTCAAGACCAGTGGTACGCAGGACTGGCTGAAAACAGAACAGACTATCAGCATGCAAAGGCTAAGGGAATGGTAGCAATTTTTTCATCTAGCAAGGCCATTTAATCTTATTTTTAAATGTGAAGGATAGCCTCGTGCCAGGCCCTGCTAAGGGCACTGTGTGGCACAGGAGGGGTCTGATGGTGTAGCTTAAACAAGCCCAGGCTGGCAGGAGGGAGGCAGGCACAGCCAGCAGCCTCCCGATGGGCGCAGCAGCCCGAACACAGCTCGGGCCGGCAGGCCGGTCGCTTTTACCCCAGGCGGTGCAGCAAGCTCCCGGCAGAGGCCCGGAGGAAGCCCCAGACGCCGGCCGGGATTTGCTCCAAGCTCCCGCCAGCCCCACACGGCGGCGGCCCCGCCGCCCCCTTCCCCCCTCAGGCAGCCGGGGCCGGGCCTCGCCCCGCGCCCGCCGCCGTTCGAAACTCCCGCCCGGGGGGCGACGCGCGGCCTCTCGGGGCGGCTGGGCCCGGCCTGCCGCCGGGCGGCGCTGCGGAGCCCCGCCGAGCCCAGCCGAGGGCGGTTCGCGGCCCGCCCGGCGGAGGGAAGGCGGGAGCCCGGTGCCGGTGGCGGCGCGGAGCGCACGCCCGGGGGCTGCCCCCCCGGAGCCGGGCCGGGCCCCCCGCGGGGCGCTGGGCAGGAGGGCGCCGCCGGGGCCGCCACCCCCCTCCGGCGGCGGCCGGTAACTTTGGAGCGACTTCCAAAAATAGGGGTGCCGCCGACCCCCCCCCAGCGCCCCCCCCCGCACCCCCGAGCCCCGGGGCGCCCCGCGGCCAGCCCGCCCTGCCTCCCCGCCGCTCATCCCATTTTTTTTTTTATCGAACTATCAAAATTGAGCGTGAGGCCACCCGCCGCCCGCTCCCCAGCGCTCTCGGCGCCTCGGGTGACGCCCGGGCGGCGCGGGGCCGGCCCGGCAGCGGCTCGGACCCCCGAGGGGGCTCGGGGGGTGCGGGGCCGCCCAGCCCCGCCGCCCCCCCGGCGCCCGCCGCCCGCCCCGCGCCGCCCCCCCGCTCCCCGCACAGGCACACAAAGCTGGCAACATGGCTACCTCCACTCAAACAAGTTCCTCGCAACTTGCAGCCGGCCTCGGCGGCCTCGGGCGGCCCCGGCGCGGCGGCCAGCGGCGGGCTGAGCCCGCAACTTTGCCCGCTGGGCTCGGCCGCGGCGGCTGGAGGGGGCCCGGCCGCCGGGGAGCGCATCCCCCGGGCCGGGCTCGGCGCTGCGGCTCGGCAGGAGCCGTGCGGCTGGGGACGCAGGGCCTGGGCGAAGTTGAAGCCTGGGAAGCCCCGCAGCTGCCGGCCCGGGGGCACGAAACCCGCGTCGGGGAGAGAGCTACTCACCTTCCGACAGGTCCTCTATGCACTCAAATGTGATTTCGAATTGGAAAGGGTTGTAGAAAGGAGAAGGGTTGTCCAACACCACTACATTGTTCACCTGAACCTTTGCCATATTTTGAAAAAAAGAACACACAAACAATAGGCAGAGCGTGTCAGCGCCGCGCCACAAAGTCCAGCGTGTCGGGGCTCCGCCGCGCACCGAGCCCGGCGCCCCCGTCCGCGCGAGGCTGCAGAGCCGCGACTTGAGGAAACTTTTTCTTCCCCCCCCCGCTTTTATTTACACCGGGAGCACTCCACACTGTTCGCAGCTTTCCTATTTCACTAAACTACAGCCCATTCTGCCCTGCTCGCCGCCAGCGCCCGCCCCGATTGGCCGCACGCTGGGCTAGGGCCCTCCTCCCCGCGCCCGGCCGCCGAGCGGCACCAAGATGGGCTCCGCCGCTCCCGACCGGCCCCGCGCCGCTCCCCGCGGCGCCCCCGTCCGGCCAGCGGCCGCAACCGCCCGCTGCCGGCCTGCCAACCGCCCAGCCGGGCGGGGCCGGGCCGGGCAGAGCCGTGCCGGGCGGAGCCGAGCCGTGCCGGGCGGAGCCGAGCCGCGCCGAGCCGCGCCGAGCCCCGCCGGCCCCCCGCGGGCGGCTGCCGCCCGCCTCGCTCATGGGCATCCGCCATGTGCTGCGGGCTTGGGTCGTGCGCGTGTGGTTTTGTACTCTTCAAGGGTTTAGTCTGTTTGATGGGTTTCAGTTGTGATCCCCAAGGTTTTCAGGCGTTGGGTCCCGGGGGCTCCACAGTGGGGTTCACCCACAAGCAGCTGACCCCGCTGCATCACGGTGCCGAGGCATCAGTGTCGCTTCAGTTTTGGATTCATTTCGGGTGCCCCCTGGGCTAAGGGGGGTGCCAGGCTGCCATCCTGCTGCGAGCCCCGCTGGCTGCTGGCCAGGCGCAGGCCTCCGAGCGAGGCTTCCAGGCAGCGGTGCTGCCAAGAAGCCACCCCGTGCCCACGCTTGCGAGGAAGGCCTCTGGTAGAAGGGCGAAGCAGGAAGCGATGCACGTCCCCGAGCAGCGGGAGGCCTGTGGAGGAGGCCATCTTGTGGCTGCGTGCCCAGGGGATGGGAGAAGCGACATGTCACCGCTTCAAGTGCCTCCTGCCTCTGTGGGGCCGGGAGAGCAGGCAGTGCCCCAAGCTGGGGGGTGGGGGGGGGCTAGGTGTTTTTCCTCAGCCCGAGAGGAGATTCTGTGTGGAAATAAAAATATCAGACTCTGTGAATGTCTGCAGGGAGCCTTTGAGTGTGGTGGAATACGTGCAGCAGGAGGGTCTGAAGGAGACATCTGCTTGCCTGCCTGGAAAAGCTGAGCCTCACAGGCAAGGAGCAGAGCGCTGCCATGGCTGCGGTGGGCGAGAACAGCGCTGAGACACAGAGGCCCTTGGCCTTCAGCAACTCTCCAAGCCAAGGTTTGGAAAGGAGCTGACACTGTTGGGTTTACAAACATGTATTTGCAGAGAAATGTCATCATACTTGCCTGGTCTGTTGCTCGCTATGCATTTTTACAACATTCTCTATACATCTTAACACAAGGCTACACTGGACAGTGGAAGAGATCCCTCACACCAAGCTAAAATACATGTTATCAGGAAACACATTTCCAGTAACTTTTGGCTGACCGTTTGGGAACAAACAGCGGCTGTGGTGATCTGCACGGAGATGAGGAAGCAGCAGCGCTCACCCCTGGGCTGCCTGGGCCAGGGGAGGTTTTGGGTGGTGGGATCCTTCCTTGGGCAAGTTTTGCTGTAGCATTGCGGGAAATTTTAGGCTGGTCGCAGCTTGTCAACTGCTAGGATATTTTGAGCTGAGCATTGTGGAGTGAAAAAGGAGGGCTAAAGATAGAGAAAAGGCTGGGGAAGAGGGAAGAGAAAGATTGAAAAGAGCTGCACGTACTTGATAAAAAGTGGCCGTTCTCACAGTTGTGAGATGTTCCTGACCTGCTGTGCTCCCGTTGTTGAGTCACATGTAGATTTGCTAATGCCCGCTGGGAACTTTTTTTTTTTTAATTTCATCTTTGAATTTTCATTTTAGCGTAGTGTGAAATCTCAAAAAGAAATTAATTGCCTTAAAGTGAGAATCTGTCTCATATTCCTGGGGAGTTAAAAGATATTTTGAAATATTTTTTTTTCACAAGTTTTGTTTTGCGGCTCCAGAATATTTGTTTATTTTGACAGTTGATGGGGAAGGACGGTCTATTCCGTAATTTAGCAGTCTCCGCATTTGCCCAGTTTTCAGTTTGATTTAGCAGATTTGGTTTTCATCCCCTAATCACTTTTGTTCATTTATCAATGCCCTAAAATAAGTAATTACTAAATCTGGAAGGCTTAACAGAATCTGCTCCACAGATCCAGGCTAGCTTGCTTAACACTAGTGGGATTTTTTACCAGTAGGTGTGAAGCGAGATGCATGGTAGAGGTATGTGGTGGAGCTAACCTGCTGTTTTGCCTTCTGCCTGTGGCACAAGCCAGTGTGCCGAGTCCCATTCTTTCACTCAAGCGCACTCCTGCAGTTTAAGGAAAAGACTGACCGGAGCAATTGATTCTTCAGGTTTGACAGTGACTGCTGTGAAGGACTTTGGGGAGTGGAACTTGGAAGCTGGTGCGCTGGTGCTTGCAGATGGCGGCCTTTGTTGTATTGATGAGTTCAACAGTATCAAAGAACATGATAGAACCAGTATCCATGAAGCAATGGAGCAACAAACCATCAGTGTAGCAAAGGCAGGGTAAGTGGCATGTTAAGGTGTGTGGCAACATAACATGTTTCTCTTGCACTTACAAGTTGGTGGGAGGCTTGTCATGCTGACTAAATACAGCCGTTTTCTTTGTTGTACTGCATAGTTTTGTCCTCAACGGTATTTGTAAACTAGGTGAGCCAGCGTTTCAAAGGACAGTGCAATGGTCCTGAGGTTGCAAGCAACCAGAATGAAGACATCATAGAAACATTAAGGTTAGAAAAGACCTCCAAGATCATCTGGTCCAACCATCCCCCTACCACCAATGTCACCCACTAAACCATGTCCCTAAGCACCACGTCCAACCTTTCCTTGAACACCCATAGGGACGGTGACTCCACCACGTCCCTGGGCAACCTGTTCCAATGCCTGACTGCTCTTTCCAAAAAAAGTCTCCTAATTTCCAACCTGAACCTCCTCTTTGTGTTCTTTTTCTTGTCACTTGGTGGTAGCCACCATACTAATTGTATGTGAAATGAGGAATTTCACAAGGAACTCAGAAAGCAGGACTTCATTTCTCCAAATTCCAGTAATACTGGATGGTAACAAAATAAGACTAAATGAATTCTAGGCTGCTCAATCTTATATGTTGGGCATGGCATGACCATAAATTCCTGCTTACTTTCACGTCCTTACTTTCTTTCTATACTAGACTGTATTCAAATCTCTCATTTTTTTACCCCTGCCAGTTTGATCTCTGAGCTCTAACGTCACTCTCTCAGTCACATGCAGCTCTTGTCCAGGCCCAAATCATACCCTGGCTGGTATTACTGAAGTCTCTGCTACCCAAAAGGCATCATCCTTTCCACATTCCTCCTTGTCGCCTTCAACTCTGCTCTTGCTCCCATCACATCTTCTTCCTCTCAGTTACAGAACAACTTTGGACGGGAGGCAGCAGTTACTCTGGAGCTGACTAGAAATAGCTTAGTGACAAACCAAAGTTAGAATACGGCTGCTGCCTTAACTGAAGCAATTGCGTTTGGACTACTAGAATAAAAATAATCTCCCCACATCTAAAAACACACACCGGGATAGCATAATTAAGAGGGAAAAATATCAATTTCCCTGAGAAGCAGATGATATGGCTGCCATCATTGGATGGTTGGGCTAATATCTGCAAGATGACTCTACACAGGAGTAAAACATACCCGTATGTTACATTTTATTTCACTTTCTGAAAATGTGAATTAAGCTAAAATGTTACTTTTCATCGTGAAAAAAATCTATTTATACTGTATGAATCAGCAAAGTAACATTTGTTTCTGAAAAGCTAGATTAGTTTTAATCAGCTAAGGATTTACCTGTATATAGAGATTACTTGTGGGAATATTACCTAGCTACTTTTGGTGTCCTGAGTACTGTCTTTCTGTCTAGTTGCTATTCTCTGACTGAGAAATGCTCGATATATAATATTTATTAATAAGATAAATATGTGTATAGTTTAGCTCATATGCTCTTTAAATGTAAGATGTGCTCTTTGTAACATAAAAACATGATAATTGTTGTTAACACTTTGGAAGCATTTCCTCTATCCAGCTTAATTCAGCTGTAATGTTCATCATATTTTTCTCTAGGTTGGTATGCAAGCTTAATACAAGGACAACTATACTGGCAGCTACAAACCCAAAAGGTCATTATGACCCTAACGAGTCTGTCTCCGTCAACATAGCTCTTGGCAGTCCCCTGCTGAGCAGATTTGACCTGGTCTTAGTATTGTTAGATACAAAGAATGAGGAGTGGGACCGTATCATTTCATCTTTCATCTTGCAAAATAAAGGTAAGAGTATTCTTTTTTTATTATTATTTTTAATTTCCCTGCCTTTCCGTTTAGCTTGTTATTTTTCAGCCTTTCACATTAATCAGTGTTTGCATGTTTACTGTGATAGTTGCCTGTAGTATAGTTGCCTTTCTAGCAGGAATAAGATAGAGATCATTGATTAATTAATAGGGGTGAGCTGTGACCACCATACCTTTACCTTTACTCTATGATCATTTGCAAGAGATTTCAGCCCAGACTGCTTAGGCTTCCATGTCATGCCTTTGCATTACTTGATGCTCAGATCCTGCACACGATACCATTACATGCTGTTAATGAGAAACTTAATTCAGACAGAACAAATTTGAGCTGTGTATGCTGCAGGGCCTGAAGAGCGCATATTAGCGTTCCGTATGTGGAGCTGTGTGCTCTGGAATTAGGGAAGGCAGAGTGATTTGATTTTAACCTGCTTTAGGAACACGACTTTGATCCCCATTAGAGAAGTGGTTAGAGGAGACTCCTTCAGCTAACTTCCTTAGTTTTCTTCCCTTCCCAAAATGTTTCCCTGTAAAAAAATGTTCAGAATATGGCAGGTAGCCTTTGGCTTCTGCAGAGTAGATAAAGATAGCCAGAGGAAGTACATATGTTCGAGTGGCATTTTATACTTCATGCAATATCAGAGCACTCAGTAATGGCTGTACCATCTGGTGGGCAGCGAGTCTGACAGCACTTCTGTTCAAACTACTGGAGGCTTTGCTGTGGATTTTGCTAGGGGAGGGATTGGATGTCCTGTAACATTCCACACTGGAATTTGACCAAGTCCCTGAGGACTAATGTACAGACACTCCAGTACGCCCCAGAAATACGGTAGGAGGTATTTTACATTCACCCATCTATTTAACAGGAATTCTTTGGAAAAAGCTTGATGTCTGTTGTTATAAAATTACTGACTAGGCAGTTGTTACGCAGGTTGCCCTAGCAAGTCAGAAAAGCTCTGGAGCATGGAAAAGATGAAAACCTACTTCTGCCTTATAAAAAGTATACAGCCAAAACTGTCTGATGAGAGCAACCTGATCCTCGTACGCTATTATCAAATGCAGCGTCAGAGTGACTGCCGAAATGCTGCCCGAACTACCATTCGCTTATTGGAGAGTTTGATACGCCTTGCAGAAGGTAAGGCGGGGACAACTTTATTTTTAGGCTAACAATTAACCTTTATGAAATGAATAGATCAGGAGTATAATTATAACCAGTAAGCAGAGTATAGCGGTTTTCTCCATAGAGGTATGGATAGATGAACCTTGCATTGTTTATCTTTATAATCTAAAAAGACTTGGGGTTGGAGATTTGAATGTGGGAAAGGGTTTTATGTTTAGATGATCAAAAACAGTTTTAATTTTGCCATTCTCACATTCATAATAAAAACTAAAGCCACTGGAAGAGATTACATTTGAGGAAAAAATCTCGGAAGTTACATGCCTTTATGAAAAGCAAATCTCAGGATTCGTTTTACTTTATTTGAGTCCTGGGTTGCCATTCTACTCAGCCTGAGGAAAGGTGTCAAGTATTTTGTTCTATCCTAAAATTAATATAACATCAAATACAACACATTTTTGTTCAAGTCTCTGTCTTACAATAGGTACTGCAACATTTCCAACTCTAAATTCAAATCATATTTTACTTAAAAGAACAAAATCAAAGGAATTAGTAGGTCTCTCTCTTAAAATGATTTTGTTTTCTACAATGGCATATCAAGTATTTTCGGGATGAATTTAAAATAAAATCTTTTTTTTTTTTTCTTTTTTTCCCCCCTTTTTTATGCCAATCAGTAAGATAGTGCTTTTTGCATCAGATGTTTATATTTTGGTCTCCATTTGGGGGTGAAAATTATTTAAGTGAAAGACATTATCAGCCTTTAGGGATTCACATATTATTTATATGTTCAAGGTTTCTTCCATTCTTGTGTGTCACATGGTTGGGACTTTCAGAAGCACTTTATTCTTTCAAACTATTACATAGATGGTATTAATTGAAGCGCCTTTCTCTTGCTGAGTAAGAACTGTGTTTGCACAGCCAGTTAGAATGGCTTCATGCAGTAAATTATTTGCATTACATCCGTTTCGTCTTAAGAAATGGAAGCAAGAAAAAACAAACTATTGTAGAGGAAAATATGTTTTAGACCACATAGAAGAAATCAAATCTTTTCTGACCTAGGATGAAAGCTATGCTTAATTTTTTACTTTTGATGATGACATCTACCTATTTAGATAGGGATGTTTTACATCACACTCTCTGTGATACCCAGCACTTTACATTTTTTAACTCTAGCATTTTGCATATCTTTATTCAAACTGTCACAGTAACTGTAATCCAGAAGTCACATTCTTTACTAGTAAAAGTGAGCCTTCCAATTCCTCTTGAAATTGACACGAAAATCAAAAGGATTATATTAACGTTTAAGTTAGACCCATATACAAGCTTTTGACGAGCTAAAGAAATTTGAAGAAATATCATCTCCCTTGTAGTAAAAACAAAACCAAACGAAACAAAACAAACTAACCTTTTTGACCTTATTTGTACTTACACTTACTTTCAATGCCCATCTGTTTTTTCTAGCTCATGCCCGGTTGATGTTTAGGGATACTGTGACTTTGGAAGATGCTGTAACTGTGGTATCAGTGATGGAATCTTCTATGCAGGTACAGTTTCTTGCAGACATTGCTGTAATAAGGGATTTATCATGTTGGTGTGCTGCCAACTCCCTTCATCTCTTTGGGGAAGATTTCATGCGATCATGGAACGTAGGTAATCAGAGACTTCAACAAGTAATTTTTAGTCCATCTTGATAATTAAAATACTTAAAAACGGGTTATAATGAAAAGTCTAGATTGATCGTAAAGGAATAGCACTTTTTTTTAATAGACTTTGCAGTCTAAGTGGAGTTTTGGTATACTATTCGCTCTTAATAATCTACATTTTAAAGACCTCTTGAGCCAGAAACTGTGTTTATATCACTGTGTTTAATAACTTCTGACAATTTTTTCTTTTATGATGTTACCTTTTCACCCATTAACTAGGTATGAGAGAACCAAACAATTTTTATTTTTTCTGAGAAAGTTTCAAGTAGTTGCCAAGAGCTATACTTTATTTTGCCATTAGTTGATTTTAAAACATGCTCTTGGTGATCCTGAAACTCACAGAACTTTTAGGAGACTAATTTTACTCTGGAAGCCTTAAAAACTTGGTTGCTGTATGCTGAAAATTGTGTATACCAGTTATCACACAGATTTGTGTAGTGTTTCCATGTAAAAAAGGCATTGAAAAAAGGCTGAAGTCTAGGTTTTTGTTTACTGTAGCGCCATTAGGATACTGAATATAAGGAAAAGCAGCACATTTATAACAAGAAAAGGAATATGAATCTGGTACAGGCTTTTTTAAATGGAAATGTGGAAAATAATGTAGATGACTATTACTTCAGATGCAATATTTTTAAGAGAAATAAATCTTAATGCTTTGAAATAGAAAATAAAAATTACCATAAGCAGATTATCCAAAGTTTTCCATGTTGAGGTTCTTAGCGCTTCTGAATTACTTGGTTTTGGTTCTGTCAGAGACAGTGTACTCTACTGCACAGATGACTGGTCTGATCCAGACTGTCATATCCTATGTTTCTGTATGGTTTGATATGAATATATTCAGGTTAAAGCAATTTTATGCAGTACCCACTAGCTCAAAGTATGTTAAAGACTTTTGCAGGAGTATGCTCATTTTTCTCAGATAAAGAGCGTCAGGATAGACGTACAAAGTCACACATGGCAGGTAGGCACTTGTGATCTACCTTTTACTTTCAGTGGAAGTTGAGAGACTGATTGCAGTCAGTGCCACAAATAATCTGCTGCACAGTGTTGCACATGGAATTTGTCTCAAAAATACTACAGGGTCTGACCTTATTAAGTAGCAGAAGATTATTTCGCTGTCTGCTGCAATTCATTTTGCACTGTTTTGAAGAGCTCAGCTTTTCAGTGAGAGCACTGCATCTAAGTTAAAGTAAGAAGCTCTAACTCTATATCCCGTTGAAACAGCAGAAGATATTACATAAGAGTTCATTAACTGTAATTAAAACTGTAATTACCTAGACTGGAATTTGATGGGACATCATTTTCAAAGCAGTATGAATTTGGGACATAAGAAACCCAAAATACTGAGATATTTTTTTCATAACAGGTCAAAAAGTGGAGACTAATGAAAGTATATTGTCATCTGTATATTGCTACGTCATCAGCAATAATAAATGTAAAAGAATTGTTTTAACTGTGGATCATATTCTCCTATTTATTCAGCCCTCAAGGGCAGCAGTTTGCATAACAAGCATCTGTCTAATCAGTGTCAGTGAGAACTTTGCCTGAATTATGACTGTAGAAGACTAGCTGGGAGCAGTTGATATGTTCATCATATTTGCTCCATTCTTCACTTTTTATGAGGGAATAGGTAAATGTCTTATTTTTTTCTAAGAACCTGCAAACTTGAGATCTGCTATTTAAGGCCAAATTTCACTTTCAACCTGGAAAGTATAAAAGAATCGCTGAAATTCTTTTTGAAGGCAGTAACTTATTTGTTTAAAAAAGAAAAAAAAAAGGAGCAGCATGCAAAAGTTTATTTTCAGAAAGTGTTTCCTTCTCTAGAAGAAAATTGTTTTTATCTATAGATTACATCCTGTGTTTCCTGCCTAATTGTAGAATGAGGTTGGAAATGAGGGAGAACCAGTGTTATTCTTGAAGGACTGGCTGCTACCTTTCAGCTTAGCAAACACTGTCTTAAATGCTGTCTTTCCAAACTAGCTTCGACCAAAAAAATCGTATTCTTGCCAGTGTAAAATCAAAGCTCACAGTTCTCAGGCCAGTATCAGATACTTTATGTGAGCCTTCTTGGGAAGGAAGACTACCCATTTTTATCACTGACCTCGTTCATTGTTTTTTTGTTTGTTTGTTTGTTTTGTACTCCAATTCACCCTTATTTTTCTCAGGGAGAAAAAGGTCAGGGAGGGCAGGACATAATTGTATCCCGTGAGCATATGCCTTGAGATACATGTTCCTTTTTTTTTTTTTCCATTGGATTCGTATATCAAAAGTTGACGGTACTCAAGCCAAAAGCAGCTACCCCTTGTCAATGTTTGCATCAGTGTTTTATTATTTACTGTTCAAGTGCTGTTCTAAATACAGAATTCTCAATTTCTTCATGTACTTTTCTGTGGAATTCATTTCCAATCTATTTTAGTATTTCAGAAATAGTAATTTATTTATCTTCACGCAGTCATTGTGAAGTGACAGGCTGGTACTACTCCTGTTCTATGATCTGGAGCTGGCGTATGCAAGATCCTGAAGACATTATCCATTGGAGCACGTCCCATGAGAAATGGTTAGGGCCTTGGTTTCAGAGCAGGAGAACTTTGAGTGTTTGAGCACATTCCCTGTTGATAGCAGTTTCCTTCTGTGAACACACTGCATCAGGCTCCCAGTTATGAGTTTATTGCCTTTCAAAACCTTTGCTTAACTGGCTCTGTCAAAATCACAAGAACTGGAACTTTGCATAGAGATAGAATCCAGTTTTCCACGGCAGCTTTTAGCTGTCCTAACCAAGAGACCAGGCTTTCCTTTCTACAGTCCCTGCCTCATTAACTATGCACTTCCCAGTGGTTGAAACAAATAAAGCAAAAATCACAATAAAAAATAAGTAAATCTTGAAACAAATAAGGGTCCTACAAGAACCTTCTCCATTACTACCGATCAGTGCTTCTATGTGGAACAGATTTGTCAGGTTTCTGAGTCATCAGTGAAAAATAAAACAAGTGATAACTTAAATGGGATGTGTTAGTGGTTGCACAGCCAGCCGTTGTTATAGCACTATGTGGTTTTAGAGGGCTTGAATTAGCCACCTGAATGATGTTCTTTCAATTTGATTATTTTTTTAATGTGAACTTTTAAAATTACAAAATGGAAAAAACAGAAAAATGCCAACATACGGCATCACATGGGCAGCATGTTTTTGACAGGAACAGCCTCTAGACTCAAGAGTCTCTATGTGTCTATATAAGAGTCTCTAAAGATAGAGTCTCTAGGCAATTTCTGGTTTTAGAGGCTGTCAACTTTTGCTATTGCTCTCATGGTGCTTGATAAGCATATCGTTTGTTAGTTGTATTGAACTTTATAGATTAGATAGGAGTTGTAAATGATAGCTAATCTGTGGCAAAATAGAGGGTTGTTATGTTTTGGTTTGGTTTTAAAGAGTTGTAATGGAATATTTGGTGTGGAACAAGTCAGTTCGTGCAGATATTCTGTTCCAAATAAACACTACTTCATTTCTTACAAAGCACAGCTCAATTGTTCCAGATTAAAAACACTTGTTTTCTGGAATTACTCCTGAATAGTCAGTTACCCGTAAAGATCTATTCGGAAATATTTTTGCCGTTTGATTTCTGCCATGTTGACCAGCCTTAATACCCAGATCTTTCCTTTTAAATAAGTAGGAAAAGCTAATTAAAAAAAAAAAAGTCAAAATATCTTCTATTATAATAGAATGGGTAATATCATGGGTAGAATTTTTACAAGGCTTTTGGAAGACTACTTTTTATTCCTAATGTCCATTTTTAATAATGATGTTCTCAGGCCTTAGATGGACTTTCTATTTTTGTATAAATCGAATAAAATCAACACCCAGTAAGAGTAAATGGCAGGGTTGATGGTAAAATAGCTTTACGTGTGTAAGCAACCTTGCCTGTGTGAGCAGACCTAACAGGATTACTTGTGTGAATAGAGTTACTCAGTAAATATTTGCTACCTTAAGCTTTAAAATATCTGAGGGAGAACTTTGTATTAAATGGTCTCTGCTGCTTAAATCTGATGCTGAATAAAAAAGATTACTTCCTTTTTTTTTTTTTTAATCTCTTCTGGTGATATAGGGGGGTGCACTTCTTGGAGCCATCAATGCCTTGCACACCTCCTTCCCCGAGAATCCGATGGCGCAGTACCGAATGCAGTGTGAACTCATACTGGAGCGACTGGAGCTGCAAGATCTTCTGCACAAGGAGCTGCAAAGACTTGACAGGTTAGAATATGCAGAGTAACAAAACAATCCAATAGAGAAAAATAATTGTTTGACAATAATATCTGGAGGGTGTCTAAAAATAGAATCTGACATTGGGAAAGGACTTGTTTTTTAGAGTACATGAATAAGCAAGGAGATTGGTTTAAAGTAATACGCAGAGATCATCACAAGATCATTTCTCTGGGTTATGGAATGTACAAAGAGTTTAACAGTTTAATCAGATCCCAACATATATCTCAAATTTATACTCAGGTATATTTCAGCTGAACTTACTGGGGTGAAAATGAAAGATTTTGTAGCTGAGCAAATAATTTTATATAACTTTGTGTTACTTGCTTGGTAAAATACAGCAGGTTTGCTTCATAATTTTAAGCCTTCCTTTGTGTTGGGCTTGTCACGATTCTTGCCTTTCTTTTAATGGAAAATACAATCCTGAATCAGAGTTCTGTTCTTCTGGGTGATTTTTTTTTTTACACACCGGAATTGTCACTATCTTTTCTCTAGTTTTCAGCTCACTACAATAATATGTGGAAAGTCTATTTGCTGTTATTAATAGAAAACTTATAACTTCCTGCGGCTGAGAGAACACTAGGATTGGCATGAAATGAAATACAAACAAACAAACAAACAAAACACCACATTTGTTTCCTGAAATGAGATTAGGCTTTAAAGAAACTTGTACTGCCCTATTGTTAAAGGAAGATAAAAGATTAATGTTATTGAAGATAAAGGAGTAAGAACAGCTGGGAAAATATGCTTTTTCCTTCAAGCATTTTTCAGACTTTGTTTTGCAATTTATAGTAAGGACATCTTAAATAAGCACTAAGGCAATAAAAGCAGATGAAAGTGGGCTATCTCCAACAGGCAGACAAAGACTACCTTTAGAAAACAGAAGTGTTCATAAAGGATTATAGAAATATAGTGTGGGGTGGGAGATCAAATACAAAAACGGGATCAGGTCTGTCTGACCTTCCTGGCAGGGGCTTGTGTTATCTGCTCCTAAGGCCCCCTAATGAAAGGGGTTTCCCATTGCCATTGGGTAGCCTGTTCCATTATTGCTCCATCCTAGCACTCATGAAGGTTTCCGCCACATCCCACTGAATCCCCTGTGCTGCAAATTGAGCTGATTTCTTCTTCTCCCCTCATAACCAGCTGAGAGAATACTTAATGAATGTCCTCTTTAAATACTAAATGAATGTCCTCTTCTGTATTAGGAGATTTGTCTCATGCATTCCCCTTAGACTGCATTTTGATAAAACAAGCATTCATCTTTCAGCCCATCTTGATGAATCAGATCATTTCTGTTACTTTCCATGAAAATTTTAAGTGTGTTCTATCAGAATAAGATTATTAGTAAATAATGATAAAGAAGGCTTTAAAAGGTATGTGTCAACATAGTGTGCTCTCTCATATAGTAGAGGAGCTGTTCATAATACATAGGAATCATTGCACCTACACTGATGCAGTTACTCATGGTTACAGTCACTATTTAGCAAACACAGAAGCGTGCGGTCTCCCTTGGAGATTATATGGTTAGGTATAATAGAATATCAGCTATACTGGGATTGGAGGGAACCCTCGTTCTAGTACCTCTGTTGTTTTGGAGAACCCTGAGAATACAGCTGCAGACAGTGATAATTCAGTTTTGTAGGTGACCTGAGATGCTTTCAGTCTATCCCAGAGTTTTTGACATGTTGGCTCCAGAAAGCCACGAGCAACCACTGTGCGAAGTAACACCTGGGTTTTCCACTCTGGTAACTCATTTGAGGCATTGCCTTTCTCAGGGTAAAATCCGGTTGAGGTTCTTCTTCTAGAAGATGTGCTTACAGAATTTGTAATCCTTAAGGGACTCTAGCAACGGCAATTTGTTGTGCAAACCTGTTTTGGTTTAGTGAGATTTCCCAAGGAAATGAAGTTTATGTGGTTGCTTTCTCTGTCCATCTGCTTATCATCTGTTGGGGACACTAAACTCTGTCACTTAATGTAGAAGTTGCTGAGAGATCAAAATGTCAGACTGCAACACCAGCTTCTGAAGCTATATATAGAACTTAATAATTCAGTTACTTAACCCAAATCCTTTGTAGTTTTTCATCATTCGTACATACTAAGCAGCACTAAGGCAAATAAATAAATAAATAAATAAATAAAAATAACTGACTCCTTCTTAATCTTTTTCATTCCATAGATTACAAAAAGAAAATTCTTGCCAGCTACAACCTGAAGAACTAAGTTTTGGTACTCCTACAGGATGCTTGGACAAGGATACATTTGAGTCAAAGCAAACGTCTCAGTCAGAGCCTTCAAATCAACAAAGGAATAGCCCCAAGGCACAGCCCTCTTTACCCAAAGGCAATGGTGACGGGGAAATACATCTAGAACCCTTAGGCAACCCAGCACCTGATAATAACAAAGGTACAAACCACTTGATTAAACACAGTAAGAGAGCTGATGGCAGCCTGGCATGGTTTGACAGCCTGGAAGACAGCAACACTGATGCTGAAGAAACTTTTCAGAAAAAGTCTCCACTGCCCAAGATAATCCCAGATAAGTTGGTTTCAAAAGCCTCGTGCAATACCTCCTGTTCAGAAGGAGGAAGTTCTTCAATCGTAAGGAAGGGAAATGGAGCGAGAGAATCACAAACAACTGTGAATCTACATGCTCCTTTGGAACAGGACAAGGCTTCCAAGATAAGCAGGAAAAGGACTGAAGAACATGGATGTTTTTCTTCAGAAGCAAATACTCGAGACCCAGCATCACCAAGTGCTGATGTGCAGGATTCAGTTGTTACACAACGGGTTTCTAAAAGGTGGCAGAGACTGCACACAGAGAGATCACATGGATTCTTTACCAGCACACAGGACCCTGAGGCAAAGGCCCTTCCCCCAGCATTACCTGCATCTGGCCTGCTAGATCTTTCAAGTGATACAGACTCTGTGTTAGGGGAGGAAAAAAGCAGTGTAGCTGCAGCAGCCAAAAATGCAACAATTTCCATAAGGAAACGAAGTAAAGGTCAAGTAGAGAAGGAAGCAAAGGCAGTAAGTTCCCATGAGCCAGAAATCATTGACAGTGAAAGTCCTCCAGCAGCTAAACTAGTTAAATTTTCTTTCAGACCGAGGACAAAACTTGATCATTCTTCCGAGAAGAAAAATGCAGAATTTTCTCTTTTTCAGAGTGAAAATATTACTAAGCCTGGAGAGCAGCAGCCAGAAGAGTGCTGCCCCCCTGAGAAACGCAAGATGACATTGACCCGCTTAGGAAGAAAGAGTATGGAAAAGCGACCAGTCGATAATAAAGGGAATGAAGAGCAGCAGAGTCAGGCCTTAGAGAAAGAGATCAGACGAAATGCAGCGGTACGTTCTGATGTCAGCTTTAGTGCTGTGTCATCTCCACCCACTGAAAAGGGAAGGGAGGGAGAGGAAAAGCTTGGTGGCCCAAGCACAGAGAGGGTGTGCTCAGGCACATTAGAAAAACTGTCCAGGTTCTGCTTTGCATCACGTCCTGACTCAAAATCAGAAACTCCACCTACCGTTAAGAATGACACTAGCAACAAGGCAAGTCACAGCCCGTTGCTGCAGGTGCACGTGAGCAATCCGAGCAAAAGGAAGAGTTTTGCACTGGGAAATGCTAGTAAAGCACGTGTGGTCACCCAGAAATCCCTCTTCTCGATAGCAGAGCTAGATGATGCTGCATTAGATTTTGATTGGGATGAAGAGGTTAGGAAAAATCCAAGCTTGTAACATGTATATCCTCCACATTTCTTAAGATATGGCTGTTCTGACTCTCCATCCTTCTATCAATTGTATCAACAGTATCTGTAGTTTACAAAGCATTTAAAAATAATCATTCTGGACCTCTGTGGATGCCAACGAACATACTTCCTTTAAGGGCTGCATACTTCACATCAGCTAAAGGCTGCATATACTGCAGGCCTGCTGTGACTTTCGGTTTTTCTAAACTTCCCAAGACTGCTTATATCAGCTGATTCTTCTGATTAACCTGAAGACTCACACAGTTATGTTCATGTATACAGAGTACAGCAACACTTGCAGAAGAGCAGGTTTAATTGACTGTTGTCCTTTATTTTGTGTAACAATTGGAACTATATATGTGACTCAGATTGTCCTTGTAAATGACCATGCCACTTTAGAAAAATTACGATGCTAAAGCTATGCTATTATGTTTTGTTTATCTGTATATAAGGTTTGTTTTCAGTGTAGGTAGCAATGCTGTAATTTCTCATCATGTTCTGGTGAGTATTCCTATATTATCAGTATCATGACAATTTTGCTACGTCTGGTTACTGCGCTCCTTGTCACACTGCTGACGTTGAAGACGTATCTAGGGCTTTTTGTTTCTCTTTTTTTTTTTCCTTTTTAATTTCAGTTTTAAATACACTGGTTGAGGTATCTGTGTCTGTATTCTGGGTCATTTTATCAAAACCCATCTTTGTAATAAACATACAGAAGGTATTTCAGGTGACTGGGAATCCTCAGTAACCAGGGTAACTTCAAGGCAGGCCTTAAGCCCTGGCATCTAAGCTACACTGTAAACGTAACTGCACAGTGAACAGCTACCCTAATGTGGCTTTATTCTACCTCAGATAATGTTTAGTTGACTATTTTAATTATCATTAGTGTTTTACTACATCTGATACGCATTTCATTGTCGGCATGCTGTGTCCTATGCCATTCATTCGTCTAATGGGAAATTAATCTCCTAATGCATTACATGCTTACAGAGAAAGGTAAGAGTTAAATTTCCTTCAGCAACTTGCCTGGTATGATTCTTTTGTGCTTGAATTCTCCACAGAATATTCTTGTTATTACCTGCAAGGTAAACAGAGAGTGGAATGGTTGCTTATGGCACAGTAAATCCTTAGAGAGGCTTGCTAGCACAAAGAAGGTCTCGTTCCCTCTTGATTTGTTTAAAATTAGAAGTAGCTCCCTGAAACCAGGTGAGTTAAAATACTGTAAAGTTTCTGGAAAGGAGGGAGTGATAAGGCCCAAGGTACTTCAGTGTGGTACAGGGAAGTCATGAGAACGGGAATTGTAGCAGTTGGCTTTCTGTTAAGAGTTCAGGAAAAGGGCAGAGGCAATATTGCCCAGGGTGGTTGCGTAGTAAGTAGCTCCTCCGACACAAACGCAACATCAATCAAAAGAAGTGGACTTTACCCACCTCTCTCCCAGAGCACAGAGCCCCCCAGTCCTGTTGCTTTTCACAGAGACCTACACCTCCAGGGTGAGGGTGGCCTGCACTCAAGATCCTTCTGCCATTGAAAACCAAATGCTTCCTACAGGATGCTGTGTCTACACTGCAGCTTGATCAGGAATCCAGGGTCAAGAATCCCGGAGCTGTTAACGTTAATGATGGTCTTCTTACTTTTCAGAGGCCAGCTAAAGGTGCAGTTTTTCATCACCACTGCAGATGCATCAGGCCTTTGCATGGTGGTCTCATTTACATGTGGTGGACATTAACAGCTGGACAGTGCAAAGCCAGAACATAGCTACTGGATCACAATAGTGAAGCACCACAAGTTTTATTTTTCAGTCATGCAAGATGATAAAAAAAAATAAAAATCAATCCATTCATGCAGGTTTTACTCATCACTTTCCTAAAAATCAGTAGCTAGGACCTCATCTAGTGTACGTTGCTATGTAAAATTAGATGACCAGCTGCTCTCAAGAACTGCAAGATCTTTTCTTAAACATACTTCTGTGGGAGGCTGGTTGACTTTTCTTCTCTCTGTCCAGTGGAAATTAGAACTCTGTTGAAAAAAAGTAGAGTCACAGTGGCACAAAACGGAGCTAAAAGTCAAGCTTAAAATTTTCTTCTTATTCTCTATGCTTACGTTGTGTTTGAGAATGTTCTGTTCTTTATTTTCTTCTTGTCTCAAAGTTGTTGCACTGTAAGGTCTGCCTGAGGGCCAGGGAAACTCCACAGTGCATGAGAGCAGCTGTGTTTCAGGGATGCTGAAATGCCTTGTACTGCAGGCAGATACCTTCCTTAGTAGTGAAATGCAGTCCCGTGAAGCCAGGGAACGCTCAGTTAGCAACAGCCGTGAGAACTGGGCATCCAGATTTCCTTGGTATCCGCAGATCTCTGCACAGATCATTGCGATTGATTAAACAGAAGATAAACCAAGTTTATTTTTCACAGATGCCAAATGTTTCCTCTAATTCAGTGGGACTCAGCCTGGAATACTGAGGTGCCGTATATCAGTTTTTCCAGTCACTAATCACACTTGTGATCCAGTTCAGCAGTCTGGCTGATAAAATACTGCTAAATCCTTTTTTTCATTAATCTTTTTTGAACTGAAAACTGCAGATTATGTCTTTTAAAGCACAACGAGCAGAGCCACGAACAGCTGGCAGCCTGTTGGCTAGATCCCTTCGGATAGTGTGGCAGATGTGCCCGGTGCCTGATGGGCTCAGCCTGCTCAGCACACTGCCAGGCTTTGGGAAACACCTTAGAGCAGTCCAGCCAAGCAAGGTGTGTGCATTGAGGTATTTGATTTTGGAGGAGGCCAAATGGCTGAGCTCTTCAGAAGGCTTGCTGAAATTCCCTGCCAACAAAAGATAGTGTGGCTAGAAAGGGCCTCTGATACTTATTAGAGAACAAAACCAAGAAGGATAAAGAAATTCCTTGGCATCTCAGCTCCTGCTTAATGTGGGCAAATTAGCCCACTTAAGTCAAGGTTTTCACTAGTGGGTGCAATCTCTGTACGTTCATTCTTTTATGGTGCCGTTTGTAAGGCCTGATTTGCAGATGTCCTGAGTACTCGCAGCTGAAGCTTAAATCAAGGAGATGTGGGAGGTGGAATGTAATTGTAATTCTGCTCCTCTGTCTTCAGCTCTCTCGTGTTCTTAGCTGTGAGATGGTCCCTTCAAGAAGTGGCAGTGAATGCTGTCACTTAAGATACTCTGTGTCAATGAGAAAAAGCCAATGGCTGGGTTGCTGTCTACAAGTTTTATGAATCTAAATCCAAAGACACACTGCAGTATTGAGGCAAACTGAATCATATCATTCTTTGTAG
Source organism: Cygnus atratus (assembly GCF_013377495.2). Taxonomy (NCBI): domain Eukaryota; kingdom Metazoa; phylum Chordata; class Aves; order Anseriformes; family Anatidae; genus Cygnus; species Cygnus atratus. Next base: position 53,192,915 of record NC_066364.1, on the reverse strand, counting down.
TACATTAATGGTTAATCATTTCTGAGGGATAATACTTTAAAGAGTAAATCAGTAAAAAGATAGTTGTCTCTTCAGGTTCCCCTCATTAGAAGTAGTCAGTGTATTACTTTATGAAATGGAACTATGCTTCTTTCTTGAGCAGAGTGTTTTGAAGTCTGAGGGATCTGCTTCTCCCTCAGTATGATGTGAGAAACTGGGAAAGCAAGCCAAAATGAATTAAGAAAGGATAGTACAAACACCAGTCGCTCTGAGGTCACCCTGGAACACCACTTTGGCAGCTCTGTTTACCAGTTTGAAGCAAGGAGGAGGCACAGGGACGTTCCAGTCGGCTTGGAGAAAAGGCCACCTTTTCTATCTTAGCAGGAAAAAAAACAACAACTGTTGCCCATTCAAACTCTGTCTGCAAAGAGGTCACGCAAGTGTTGGGTAAGTAACCAATGAATAAATTTGGAAGAGCAGGTACTGCTGAGATCTTTCTCTACCAGGCCGGTTGAAATACTACTGTTGCTTCTGAAATACTAGTACTGCTTCTGACTCATAGCGTGAACTCTGAGCATTGAAGGTAAATGAGAAACACGTAGTAAGAAGAAAATGATACCTGCTGTGGATTTACGCTCTCCCTCACTGTTGCCATTGCTACAGAACATATTTATCGTTGCCTTGGCAGGGCACATTGCTAACTCCTTTCCCTCTTTAAACCAAATTCCCCCACAAACAATCATGTGTTTTAATGTTTTTGAGCTACGATAGGCCTGTGATGGGAGGATTTAATCCATTACAGCAGTGACAGTCTGCTGGGCTAAACGAAAGATGAATTTCCTCTGAGCATGTTGTGCAGTCAATGGGCAGATGAGTCACATCTCGTCACCTGCCTTCCTGGAGAGGCACAGAGCCCTTATCTCCTTCACGTTTTAACACTTGCCTCTCTTGGTATGTGATGCAAGCCTTTAAAAACACATCCAGTATGTCTTCTCAGAGTGACTGATACATATTAAACCAATTATTAGTGTTGAATACACTGGTATTTTATTAAATTGGGTTTTATCTTTGTGAGTCTGATGCATTAAATGTGAATAGATGTTGCTGTCTTAAAACCCAGCTGAACAAAGCCTTACAAGTCACGGATTCTAGCAGCATGTTGATCAGGTCCTTGTTTGTGATCAGCATAAAGTGCTGGTGGTAGATATTCAGTGGCCAGACTCCATTGCCTCAGCTGAAACCAGATTACATCACGTTAGCACGGGGCAGGATTGAGTTTTTACTGGCAGCTGTCCCATAAATAGGGTTCTCCTGCGTGGCCCACGCAGACATGCTGGCGAGTCAACGGGAGGAAGAAAATGACAAGCTCAGCAATTTAATTGTATTTTTATATTATTTAATTCTACTTTTGTGATGGAAAAAAAAATCGCTTCACCATAGTTCTCTTAATCCTCCTGCATGGCACTGTTGCTGGGAAAGGCACTTTGTTACCTACACATGGGAACTCAGTGCCAGATGAGACAGGTGAGGGTGTACAAGATGTCAGCACAGCCTTGACTAATATAAAACAGGACTTAAGTGGGACCCACGACCCTCTGGAGCTGGAGCCGAGACAGGATGTTCTGGACTGCCATCAGGTGGCTCTGCTTGGTGCCTGAATCACCCTGTTTGTCAATACTTGGGAAGGAGAGCCGTGAGTAATTACGTTCTGTTCTTACAAACATCGCTGGTCGTGTTACGATCTCTCTGACGGTCTGTCTCCTGCATGAGGAGGCAGTATGAGAGAAAGCAATTGTTTTTCAATCCGATTTCCTTATAATGATTTTGCCTTCTATATCTTAAACAGTTACGCTATTAAATTGCATTTAATAGTCAGTTCCAATCCTTCAGGGTTACCTGGAATTCTTCCTACAGACAGCAGGATACGTGGGCATTCGTAACCGTTCAGGATCTTACAGCACTTAGAAGCACCAAGCTGTGGTTCGTGACCTTCTCGTAGTCTGGTGTTGCTGGAGGTGGTTGGCGATGCTCTAGCAGGTACGGCCTGTGGTTGCTGCCACTGGGTCCTCACCCTCGCCTTGATTACTTGCCACTGATGTAGCCTCCTCCTCGCCTCATCCCCATCCTTTCAGGTCCTTGTTGCCTACTGTCTCTGCAGCTCAGGACTGTCACTGCCTGGTCCTGCAGTGCCAGCGGGGTCCTCCTTAATACTCCCCTGGGAGTGTTACCCACGTTATTTAGAGCACTTCTGGGGCTGATACTCAGTTCCTAAGCTTGTAAAACAACCTGTAATATAATAAGAATCACTTGACGCATAAACATCTTACAAAACCAGCCTTGAGTTCCTTCCCAGCATTATGAAAACATCAGACATGACACAAAAAATGTGGCAGGAGACAAACTGAAAAAGATAACATGTGCCGTGTGTATCAACTACTCTGCTAACACATTCTTGTGCTGCCAGCTAGTCTTATTCCAGTTTATGTGCTGTTTTTAGTTTTAAATAACTAGTAAGCAGAAAAAAAAACACAACGCTGTATGGCTGAGTTTGCTTGTTGCTCATGTTGTTCTCAGGACAGTTGTCTGAACGTCACGATTCTTGTAAAATATGTACATTAATGTGTTAAATATCATAATTAGACGTGTACCACTATTATAAAACTAAGTGAACTAAAGCCCAAAGGCAAAGCAAAGTCAGTATAAGCAGAACTGAAACTTCTAATTAATGGATTCAATGTGAACAGATCTCCCAAGTGAAGACATATAACATCACGTTCTAGAGGGAATGTATTTATTGATGGGGAGATGAGGTAAACAGAGTATTAAGTGCTCAGTATTTCATGTGAATGAGGCAATAGCTTCATTAATAATGAATGCTAATTATGTCATCTCCCGTAGGTATCTGATATTCCCTGGCTTATCAATACTTTCCTTCCTGTTAGGCAGAAGAATGTTAATAGTTCCAAGGGATAACATTGTCCTTTACTGAGTAAAGAGCACAGCCATTTTAGAAAAGACAATCAAAATATGTCTATCAAATATGATTCTTCTGAACAAATATGCGGTATTACAATTGCTCACGATAATTTGTGCAATATAGACCATATGCCTATTGCACAATATTGTAAATATCGTTGTACGAATAAAATATATTCCCGCAATGCAATTTAGGAAGAGATAACCTTTGGAGCAATGACATTTCAATCAGTAACATTTCCTAATTTGAACTCAGTAGTCATGAGGCAGTTACAATAGGATTATGTGAAAAGGCAAGCGAAGCGTAAGAAGTCCCCAGCAGAGAAGCTCATACAAGCAAAATCTACATGACTGCAGTTGCTCACAGTGTTTGGCACATTCTGACTAGCATGTACCAGGTCCCAAATCACCCCGTTGGCACTGTCAACAACATAATTCCGTACTTATTGGCAATTGGAAGGGGTCAAGAGCAGTGGAAGCTGCAAATTCCCAGATAGAGTTACCTTCCATGTTCAGTGGCATCCTTATGTTGCTCGTCTTCACTGCCAGATACCAGGTGAGCACACCACCTATTTCCAGAAGTGTCACTGGCCCTTGTCCTGAAGTGTTCTCCATCTCCATTCAGTGTCCTTTATTTGCAAGGCACCTACTTCCATTGTTCATCCATCTAAGCAAAATGCCACACAGAAGAGTAACAACACCTTCGTGCCCTCAGCATGAGAGCGATGAGTCAGCTGCTCACACAGCTGCATCTGCTGCTCTGCTTCCAGCCCGGCTTGGTGGTCTGGAGGCAAGGATCAAGGTCAAGGAAGCTTCACTCCCACTGTGTACTACTGAAGGCCAGCAGCTTTCCTCCATTCCTCCCCTCCATGGACATGTGGAGGCGTAAGAGTGCCTGTCTTTGCGTGTGAAGGTGTAAGTGGTGTCCGCACACCAGAGCTGTGTTTTTTGAAGAGGTTCTTGCAGGTCACGGACTGACCTCAGAAGGCCAGCTGCTAGGAGAGACAGCCACCCACTAACAGCTCCGAAATCCTACAGGGTGAGCGCCCTGCAGTGGAGAGGAACCCAGAGCAACGTGAGATGCCGGTTGACACAGCCCCTCGCACATCAGTGTCAGCATTAAGTGATGTGCTTCAGCACAGCCCGTGGAGCTGGACCAACATTGTCCTGCCAAGAAAGCCGACGTGCGCAGAGCCTCTGCTCTGAGGATCATGGCAGTACAGCCTCGCTGCAGCTGGTGCTCTTCTCTCAAAGTCATATATACTGGATTTACACAAGCAGGCTCAGCTTTCAGTCTTAGCAACACCTAGAGATAATTATGCCGATGGGAAAACTCAAAAATATTAAACATGAAGGCTAAAAACTAGAAGGTAAATAAAAAGTTAAATAAATTCTTGCACCAGAGGAAATGCTGAGAGTCACCTAGTCTATGTTTGTAGCCAGAGGTAGGATAAGCTACCCCTAAACTTTGGCAAGTTAACATATTTTTTTTGGTAAAAAATATTTTGTATAGTATTTGGCTTACAATTTCTGAATACTTATGACTGACAGCTCTGCTCTACTATATAGCTAGTGATCAGCAACATCACTGAAAAGTCTTTTCCTTCTTTAAATAAATAGCAAAGATCCAAGCCAAAATTTTAAATATACCATAAAATCTTAGGAAGATTGAAAACTTTAAAATCACTGCTGGGTCATTCCAATTCCTGTAAGAATTGTAAGGAGTGTTTCCAATGACTTTAGCAGGATCATTTTCTAATGCCTTTCACTGGATTCAGCTCAGCAGCATATAGTTATGAGTCCATTATCCAGTTACCAACATTCAGAACTAAGTAGCCTTCTAGTCTTTGGCAGTAAACCTTTTATTCCGGCAAACTGGAATTAAAACACAACATTCTCTCAGTGAACATAGAGAAAATATAAGGGATTTTTTTTTTACTACTTTAGTGATTTAAAAATGTAAGTAAGTTAAATTTCTCACAAGTTTAAAAGTTCCATCTCTAATTACCTCTAAGAGGTGTCACTGAAAAGATGATATAATCTTCTGTATTTGTATCTGAAATGATGTTGTTTCGTTAAGTGCTATATTGATTTAATCAGCCGTTCCTGTAATTATATTGTGGTTCTCCCATTAGTATTTTTCCAGTCTCATTGAGGGGTGTACACCTCCACTATTTGCATTTTTATAGGCTTAAGTTTGACGGGCAAACTTCAGGTTGGTTGGATTTTTTTATTTTTATTTTTTTTAGCTTAACTTGAAAATAGCGTGTTAGCCACAAGAAAAGAGGTAGAAAAGTTCCAGCATCTATTTTCAGACACTTTTAATCCGTTCTGAAGATCCTTGAGCAACATGAAATTTTACATTTTAAAGCTAAAGCTTTAAATTTTTTTTATATTAATTCTAAAACACTTGAAGTAGAAAACTATAATTTTTGCAGGGGAGATTGTTGCATGCAGAACAAATGCATATCCCAGAAATGCTTTAGTCTCAGATTTGTTGCCATGGCCTTTGGAGGCTATTTTGTAAGACCCCTGTAATAGCGTACCTGCTGCAAGCCACAAGCCTGTCAAAATGGAGAGGTTTGCTTTATTCTCAGATAATTTGGATTAACAGCCCCAATCTTACAGGCAAAGTGAGCCAATGTATACAACCCTCTCCCCCTCAAGTTCTCTTTGAAGATCATGAGGATAATGAAACTTGAACAACACCTTGGATGTACACTGTTCCTTATGTCTGACTGTATTCTCTCTCATCTGTTTGGTTGGATTTTAGCACACACATTGCTAAATTGTGTTGTGTGGCACCTTGAGCCTGGCTACAGCTTCGAAGGGCAGGCTTGGAGCTCTGTGGTGCCGTTTACATGCAGAACAATAAGAAACTACTCTGAGTAAAAATGAGGGAGGTTCTAGGTCACATAACACTTAAATAGGGTATATAAAGGAAAAGTGTAAAAAGTCATACTTAATTTCTTGGTATTGTGTGCGTGTGATTTTGCACAGTATTTTCACAGTGTCTTCTTCACATTTACGTTGTTTATACTTGGTGAGGCAGCCTAATGCATATCAGAGTAGGCACAGAACATGAATGCACATATATTAGCAATTCATGGAAGAATGGGGTGACAGGGGCACGTTTCTAGTAAATATTTGTCTGCACACACTACGCATTTGCAAGTCCAGTAAACTAGACTTAGAAGAAGCCTTTCCTCTCCTTTTTAGAGGAATGGCATCAAACATCACAGACATGCTCTGATAAGCAATGTATTCACTTTTCCCTTTTTCCACACAGCACATGAAATAAATTACGTGATAACCAGCAGCTGGGGAGAAGGGTGAGCAAGCCCTTTGGAGTGAAAGTCGATACTGAACCAGCAGAGGGAGCTCCACAATTCGAATTCTTTCTTTTTGCAGAGGACAAGAGCCTTGGGAGATGGATGTTGTGAGAAATCCTCGCTGGCCACTGAACGCCCTGGCCGCCTGTGCTGCTTCTTCCCAGGTCCCAGGAATCACAACAGCAACATGAGATCACGTTTCTTTGGGTAGGAGTGCTCTTCTGACATGCCTATCGTGTAATTTAAAAGGTCTCCCTAGTCCGACTGTTTGCTGAAGAACTAATCCTGGTATAACTGTAAGATCTTCTACATATAAAATGATGCGCTAAGCTTTTTTTAATATACCGTGTAGCTGCACTGTTGCCCTTGTTACCTGAATCCCTTGCTCTTAACAAAGACGCCACAATGAAGAGCCAGACTGCGGCATTAAATGGTCTCTTCCAAGCTAAGACGTATGATATCTCAACAAAGTGCCCGGCTTGGGTCACAACATGTTCTATTATTTTTAGAATTAGTTCCAATGCGATGGGTGCCAGGACACTGAAGGGACATGGAACTTAGGGTCAGCTACGGAGCGCTTTCTTCATGAGCAGGCCAGCTTTGAACAATGTGCCTCCACAGTCCTCCCTGGCAGGGACTCGCAGACTTGGACCCTTTGGGCGTTTCACTTTCCTCAGCTCAGGGGTCCTGAAAACCAGCACGGTTGCGGAATGAGCTGCTCAGTCTCTCTGGATCACTTTGCTAAAAGTAGTCATGGACTGATTCTGCCTCTAATTCCTTCTCTCTACACAAGGAGCTAGAAAGAAATTAAATACCCTCTTAGCGCAATGTATTACCAGGGAGAGCCGCACAACTGCAAGTTTCTTGTCATTAGTGTTGAATGCAGGGATGGCTTCAGTATCTCTCGTCCTTTCCTCAATAACACACTTATGCATTAGCATAAGTATTAAGCTGATTAGCATTGGCTTAATTGGTAGCAAACCAGGTTTGAGCTGAATGCGCTTGAAAACTCTTGCTTCTTGAGTACTGTTGTGAGAGGCTCTCTCTGTGAAACAGGGAAAAGTGTTTTATTCTCATTCTCTTTTACTGTAGCAATGCCCGAATCTTTCTGAATTATAAACAAGCAAACAGCTTTGATCAATACTATAACACCAGCGATTACCATTATCTGCTAAGGAGACCTTTTGGAGATTGTGGTCTCTTCAGTTTCCCTGCTCTTTAGAGTGACTTTGCCAACTTCCCTGCATCACATGCATTTACTAACTCCCTTTTTCTGAAGTAAGACAATAGTAACATGCTTTCCAGAACTGGCCACGTTTGCATTTCTTTACTCCTGGTTTATGATGAAGTGTCTCCAATTCCCCAGCTTTCTCCAGTGGCCCATGAATGTTTTGGCTAAGGAGACTGTTACTTAAACCTAGTGCTTCTCTGCCTTTTAAACACTTGTTTGGTGGGTGATTAAAACTCCCCAGAATGCAGCCACTTTGCTCCTGCCCTCACCCATCCAACTCACCTGGTGCTGATGACAGCCAGCTTGTCAGTAACACCGGCTCGCACCTCTGGGATTTGGGGATAGAATTATCGAGGCTTTTATCATGCACTGATGTTAGGCTTAAATTGAAACTCCCGCATCTATCTGTGAGTCCTTGTCTGCTTTTCACAAAAGTCTGCAGTTTCTTAACCAGTAGGCTTTCACAGCCTTGGCTGTGAATTAAACAAACATTAGCCTGCCTTGGGGCAGAACAGTGATCACTCTTGTGATTCCCTTCTTCTGGTACTGTGATATGTACAGAAAGCATACATTTCACAGAGCTGTATAAATACAGAGCTAAGCCAGCGCAGATATAACCACAAGCCTCTCTCATTGTGCTGCGCATTTGCCAGCAATGTGCCTCACATAAAGTAAAGACGTGGACGTTGTGAGAATCCAGTTGCAGATTTTAAATGGTTCATTGATCATACACTGAAAAAAACCACTCTAAGTCAAGGTATTCTGCTTCTGTTCACTGTTTGGGACTCAAGATAGCATGGTTACTTTTGAGGATGTTAATAAAATAAAGTCCTTTAAAATTATGTTTCCAAAAGGCTTAGTTATTAGAAGAAGCTAACATTGATAAATGATAGATTTGTTCACTCAAGACTCTAATTTTAAAAGATGAATTCTAGAGAACACCTTATGTGATTTGTTAAGAAACTTCAGGGCTTTAATTGAGACATAATACAGCTGCTTTTAAAAAAATAATCCAGATACAATAGCTATTCTTACTCCTAATATGCTCAACTTGTATCAGTTAACCTTAAATTAAGTAAAAACATTTGCTTCATGACCCCAGGATTCCTAAACTTATATTGCTGGCAGACTCTTTGTCCATTTTCATTCTACCTCTTCATCCAAACTATCACTGTCGGAGCCTCTTAACTGTTGTATTTGAGATGTCTAAAGTAGGCAAACAATATAAGAACTATCTGGTTCCTATTACTGTCACAGAACAGCCACCCTCCCTAGGCTGGGAAGTGTTTGTGATGCCAAAAAGCTAATTAGGTCAGTGTGTCAGTTTAAATTGTGCAGGAGATGAACATTAAATGTTTACTAAATTTAGCTTTCTGTTTCTGGATCTGGAACGTCTGTTTTCCAGGATGGAGCAGGAGCAGAGATGCAGGGCTTTAAATTAATCAAAACCGGTATAGTTACATGCATATAGAAAATGAAGTGGCAGTCAGACTTACAGTAATTATTGCATTATCTAAATTATTAGACCGAGCCAAAGCTGAAAAAAGAGAGGGCTTTCAGAAAGTACATCCTGCAAGCCCTGAGATGACTTGTTCTGGCTGCAGTTTGGTGCAACTGCCTAGATAAATCATCAAAAAGGTGATGGGCAGGAACATTTTTGAAAAGCATGCAACACAAAGTTGCAGATGTGAATTAGGTACCTACAGCTGTGTTTAAATTTTGGGACATGGGAGCACTGTCTGGGTCCTGGGTCTAGACGCATGCCCCAAAGGCATCTCATCTTTGTTCTGATTAGACTTCAACATGCACCGCCCTCTCCTGAGGCCAAATGCTTACTGCTGTGGAAGAAATCTGGGTGCACACCCCAGAAGGCAGCACTGCAAGATCCTGGCAGGAAGTCAGCGGTGAAATCAGGACAGCAGGATATGCTGGAGAGCGTACCAGCCCAGAGCCTAGATACATCCTCTTTGCCATAGGGATTTTTAGGTTTTTAGGTTATTGGTATGAGCACAGGGCACCAGCTCACCTTTCTGCCAAAAGGCGGACAGAAGAGTTATGTGCTGTTTTTGCAACATAGGGATTAAAGCGCTCCCTCATAACGTGAGATTTTGGTTAATGATATTCATCCTTAAGATGGTTCTTATTCTTATACAATCACTGACAAATCCACCATAATTTACTGCTTTTGGGAGAGGGAGGTTTGACACTTAACAGTGACATGCTTTTCCTCCTTGGTCTTTCTGGTTCATGAAATTGTAAGGGGAGGCCATAGGCACCCTGTTTCCTTCACTGCAACCCTTAATATCATGGGATGCGAAAAGTTCATGCCTTCACTTTTGGGTCAGGTTGCAGAACATTCTGGTGACAAAGCTGGTGATTTGAGACAATTCCTGGGAGAAGAGAGGAGAACTTGTGATAAATGGACTAACAAGGAAAAGTACCTCAAAACCAGCTAAGTTTAGTTTTAAAGCTTGACAGAATGATTAAGAAGACCAGTTGATACACTTTTCCTGCACTAAATGAATAGATTTATTTTCTGGTACTAAAAATTGTATATGTGCTTATTTTTAGATGGCATTGTGTAGCTTATGCTCACTCAAACAATAAGCACTGGGGAGTTGATGTAAAAATACGGCTGGAGTAAAAATAGATGTTTGCTCTATATTCTTTCAGCTTCTTGGACTGGATGTTTCTTAAAGTATCTGTGTGAAAACAAACACTGTCAAAATGAAGAGGGCAAGTATTGTCTCTGTTCCATGTAACCTAATAACCTGCCCAAGACAAACTCTGTTTTATGTTCTTCCAAAACATATTCCAGACTGTGTAGTCACTCGAGACTTGTAATCAAACAGAAGCTGCTGAACTATCAGCAGCCAAAGTCTACTAACTAAAAGAGCTGTTGTCATATACATTGTCACAGTCGTTCTGTATAATCCTTATTTCTGTTAGTCAATAGCTAGTGTGCAAGTAGGCACCCTTTTCCTCCAAGTGTCTATAAAGCAGAAAGGGAACTCAGTAATGGTAAGAAGAAAATCAACTTTAATTGTTTTTATCTAATATGACTACTAAGAACGTACCTCTGAGGCATGGTAACCATAATATCTACCATTGAACTGTGCAATCTCCATTTGCCTCGATTTATCTGTTATGAATTTGCACAGATAACAGCATCAGCAGAACTTGAAAATGAGGCATCCTTCCTGTGTCATGGCAGCTCTGATGAGATAGTAGCTGTTAAGAATCTCCCTCCACCTCCAACTTTTTTTTTTTTTTTTTAAAAAGTGCCAAAAGCAAAGGAGAATAATATATACCCACGAACTAGCTATGGGATAGGTTTAAAGGCTGGGCCGGGCCGTATCAATTTCCTGTACTATCCCACCCACAGGCTTGATTGAACAGGGCAAAGTAAGCACCAAAGCCAGATGCAATGTGAATGGTTACGCAACAAATGAAGAGGCAGCAACAGCAAAAAAAACGTAGTTTCCAAGCAAATCTCTCTGAACCAAGTTTGTATGTTGGAAATTAAACTAGGAGATCAGAAAAAAACTCTTTGAGAACAGTGGTCCTCTGTTCCTCAGGGGGTGCTCCTGGCTGTAGAGCAGTGCTCAAGCTGCCCAGGCAGCTGCTGACAACTGCAGCCACCAGCTGAATCCAAGAGGCTCCCTAGCATGGACCCAGCTCAGCAGCCATGAAAATAATACCCTAAAGACATGAAGCAATTGTTGGTCAGTAAGCCATCAAACTCCAGGCAGAATAGGTACCGAATAAAGAGAAGTAATCTCTTCTCCTTTGGCCCCGTCCATCCATCCTGTTCTCCCTATTAGATCTCTCACTTCTCCTGTACCATGGTATTTTTAATAGTTATGTATCTCATTTGCATTTTATACTTAAAATAAAGAGGGAGGAAGGATGAGAGGATAAAATTCTTAGAATTAATGGCTGTTGACCCCTAACCTTAAACAGTGATGTTACCCTTCTGCAAGTTCCTCCTCTGTCAAGTAACTGTACCCAGGAAATGAATATTAGTTTCTTAACAGCTGTCCTGGAAACTACATCCCTATTACTACTCTTTTTGAACACAGTAAACTAAATAAAGTTAAATGAAGTTATCAGACATGATCTCATATTGAAAGAACTGATGTCACTAAAATAACATTCTAAATTCAACAGCCTAATGTGATTATTAAAGAGGAATGTGGTCTGTTTAGTACTGTACTGATCTAAGCAAGTCTCTTTATTTGCAGCAATGGTACTCCTGCTGGCATCGGGTTAGCCCTGCTGATATCATTGCATCTTGGACAATATTTACAATATAGCAGTGGATAATTGTAATGGCCAGGGTTTATCATATAGAGCTTAAGATTTTCGGTAAAGTATTTAAACCTAACAAAAGGAGAGCTTGCACTTACGGGATTGAAAGATGAAAAGTAACAAGAAGCCGGAAAGATCAGACAGGCATCTTTTGCCTTTCTAGGAAAAAGATAAAAAGTGACTTCTAATGTTCCTTTCTGTGTAGGTTGATGCTGGGGGTGAGGGGAAGTTCTCAGAAAAGAAAATGTCAGACATGGTTGTACTCTTCCTTTGTCCCTAGTACAGTGACCTTCTTCTCCCCAGCCTGTGATGTTGAGCCATCATGCCTCCTTTGCTCTTCTACCACTTATTCCTTCTCAGTGGCCCCATTCCTTCTCATTTTTCACTTTCTTCAGTGCTGACCTCACAACCTCAATCTCTTATTTTTATATAGCTCTTTTCACTGGCATATCTGTCTCCTGAAAGCACCCACACACCCACCCACACACAGATCCCAAAGAACGCACTTCCACTTGTGTTTTCTACCATGAGTTTATAGCCAACATGTATGAACACAACGCATACAAATATATGTATATAAATGGCCCTATATGCAACTTGTGAATGCTGGGCATGGAACTAGGAACACATCTTTTTTTTTTTTTTTTAAATATCTCTGTGAAGGCGTGTGTATCCAGGCTTGCCAATAAGGTGTGCCAAGTATGCTCCACGTAGGCAGTCACTGAACTAAATGATGGTACTATGAGCAGGAGAGCTGATACACTGGAGTAGCTGAAGCCAGCAGCCTTGCCTGTTTGAAGGTGAAAAGCTTGAAGAATAAAGGAGCAGAGGTGATAAAAACTGACAAAAGACTTGCTTGAGGAAGTTATTTTATGGTTGTTGGAGAAAGAAATTTCCTTCTAAAGCATGCTTCATCCCATCCTCAGGTGGCTGTTTAGAGCAGCACCCTGCATGAGCTGACACTCTTCTGGTGTGCCCCAAGCTCTCTTCACAAAGTGTCAGTCGTGCAGGGCACCAAGAACTAAACTAGGCATTTGGGGCAGTGCCCAATTACACTTACAGATACATTATAGGTGCAAATTTATCATAACTGAGTCGGCTCTGCTGCATGTGTCATGAGTAATACGGTATTTGGCACTACTCTTAAGGCCTGTTCCTGCAGCAGCATTGCTGAGAATGCCCTCTTTTATTTTTTAAACAGTAATTTATTAACAGATGATTTGGTAAGGAAAAAAAAAACAGAGAAGGGAGAAAAATAAAAAAGCCTTATCCATGTAGATATGGATTTTCATGCTTGAAAAAGAGAGGAAAAATAGCAAAAGAAATCCCATTGGTAGTACAGGCAATCTTTGAACCCCAATGGTGATTTTTCTAGAGTTGTAGAGCCAGGGGTACTGCCTTACATTCATTTGTTCTTCATTTGTAGGGTAAAAAAGTATCTTCCTTGCTGTAACGTGTGCGTGTGAAATATGCAGCTAATTACTAAAAAAGGCTGTGTGTTTTTTAAAGTTTCCTTTAAGTAACTTTGTAACACTTTGTAAATGAGTGTACAGAAAGCAAAACTAAAAGTAAATGCATCCAGCAGAGGGAGCTCCAAAATCTGTTGGTTTTTTTTGTGTGTGTGGGGGGGGGTGACAGATGGCTCTTTGCTTTGAAACAGATGATCTCTGGTAGAATACTGGTTGCTAACATATAAATCCTTTGATGATTTTCATCCCCTTCTGTTAGGAATTCCCATCTTTCATTGCTCACAATCCTCAACACTAAAGTCATACCAGAATTTTTTCTGTGCATGGGAGTATTTTTAAGGCTTTCCTCACATTCTAAAACAATTTTTATACATTTAAATTAATTTCAACTTAAATTTTAAGGCAGCATATAGCATTTTTTTTCAGAGCATTTATTTAAAATACTTCTGTTCATCTTTATTAGAAAAAAAAAAAAACCATAACATAGGAATTAGTGAAAACTATCTTCACTCAGCAAATGAGCAAAGATATTTCCATTATATGAAATCTATATATGTGAATGTCAATATGCTTTATCTCGTGGTCAAATCAGCCAGTCTGAGATGAGGCAGATAGATGGCAACTGATATGAGTTTTAAGCTCTCACCTTTCTCTACCATCAACACCTCTCTTCCCTAATTTTTCAGATTCATCAAAGAATGGTTGCAGATCCTGAGACCACTTTGTTGCCTCAGATAATATGTTAATTAGTTATCTAATAGATATTCATCTGATTTGAAGTATGAATGGTAATCATCTCGATATGCCCTTAATTAATATGACATCTAGTCAAATAAGCATGATATAAACATAGACAAATAAATGACTTACAGTAAGTATGCTTTATTTTAGTTAACTTGAAAAAAAAAAAGTCTGTCTCTTGTTCAGAGTACTTAAACTTTTTTCTCTATAGAGAAGCAGATCCTAACCTTCACAGGCCCAGTGGCAGAAATGTAGAGCAAGTGAAGTATGTAAAGAAATACCATGCTAGCTCTCCCTTTTGGCCTCTTTTCAATTTTTAAAAATTTCATAAGGTTCTTGAGCCTCAGTAACTTGTAACAAACTATGTCTGCTGCCCTTGACTTTTATTCTTACAATGAAGACAGAAAACATATGGCATTTAGCTCCTGGTCATGTCATGCCACTAAAATTTCCTGTCTGTTGAGGCTTTTTATCTTTCTCTGGCTTAGAGGAGGAAGAGACATGATGGGTGCAAGCTGAAGAGGAATAACTGTACAGTTCTTTAGCAGCTGCTGTGTGTACACGAGGCATCCATAGGGTTGTGTGTGGGATGAAGGTCCATCTGAAACACTGTGTAGCATTGCCCTTGATGCAGCTCCTTGTTCTGCCAAAGAATTAATGTCATGATGTACTCCTTCTCATCTCAGCAGCCCCCAGATGCAGAAGAGAGCGTTGTTCATTTTGCAGACAAGAAAGTGGTAAATGTTTGCTTGCTGCTGGCTGCTTGACTTGTGTACTCTGCTCTATGGATAAAAGAGAGCTGGAAGCCATTTGTGCAGTTCAGAGCTTCCTGTAACCAACTTCTGGGTATGTTGTGGCTGTGTTGGGCTCAAATAATCAGAAATCAGAATCTGGCTCCACAATCTGTTTTCTTCCTCTCTTCCCTCCTCTTTTTGATCTGCTTCCAAGACCTTCCTGTGGAGTCAGCGATGATGGCTGGGCATTCTGGATGTCTGAAAAGCCAGTGACTAATTTAGGTGCAAAAATAGTGCTTGAAGCTTATTTTTGGAGAAGTTTACTGATGTCTGATATAGTTTACTGTATACAAATATTGAAACACTATTTGTCATACTGCAAAGAATAGTTACTAAACAGGTTCATATTTATTTGTGCATTTTGAATGCGCTGAAGTTTTGTCACAAGCTATTGCTTATAAATACAGTGCTTTCCCAAGTCAGCCAACCTCACAGAGGTTGGAGAAGAAAAACTTCCATTTGATACCATCAGCCCAAAGGCTCCTCTCTTTCTGACTTGGTGCCAAGCAGAGCTGGGAGATCAAATTAATTCCTGGAAGTCCTCATGCTCTCAAACCACAGCTGAATTTACTCTTCAAGTACTTTTATAGAAGGCTAATTTCAGGGATCCTGAGGAATATTCTCTTTCTTAAGAATTAACGTGTTTTTAAAATACGTTTTTCTGTAATATTTACCTCTCTCCTGCTTCCACCATGCACAGTATAGCGTCAGTCAAAGATCAGTGCTCTTTTCCAGCAGCTCAGAGCTTTGCACCTGATGCCCTCTCTTCCTTGATTTGTAGATGTGTAACAACCAGTGTTGTTACTTTCCAGCACACTGTCTGAAATACATACTTTATTCAAGCTATATCCAACAAGCTTGCCCTCTGAGCATGAAATCTGAGAGAGAAACAAACAGAAGAAATCCAGCTTTTGATCTGGCTTCTCATCTTTTACGCTCCCACGGCCTGACCTCAGCGTGTGACAGATGCGGTGTAACGTGCAGCCTGTGCTTGTGCACGCAGCATGGAGCCCTCTGTCTCCAACAGCCACCGCGCTGCCGAGCGCAGCCCCGGCCTGCTCTCCACCTCGAGCACCTTGTCCTTGCTGGGTCCCGACGGCTGCTGCTGCCCTGGACGAGGTGCCGCCATTGCCCCCACCTCAGCCTTATCTGAGTAAGAGGAGCAGTTGGCAGGTGCTATGGAAATGCTGGGAGGACTTGACTCATTTTCCTGCACAAAGGAGAATGCCTCAATCATTTTAACCAAATCACTTTGCTTATCTATCTCCAGCATCCTTTCCCAATACAGAAGATCCTCTGTGTGTTTTGACCCCTGAGGATGATGGAAGGCTGTGCAGCCCCCTTGCCTATTGCCCATCAGCCAAGATGGCCACCATGTCATGCCAGCACCCATCTGGCCCACACAAAATGGCCGCCCCACGGTGCCGCAGTGCCCAGCAGTGAGCCTCCTCCCCACAAAGGTGGCTGCCGTCTCCCTGCAGAGCAGCCAAACGGCATGTGTGAGGCTATGGGCTGTCAGCTGGAGGAGGGCTGGCAGGGATGTGGGGTGTGAGGAACAGAGGAAACCTCGTGCGCGGTGGGGAGGAGGAGGAGGAAGAGAAGGAGGCCAAGTGCCGAGAGGATGTCAGGGATGGCCTAAGCAGGTGTGGAGGTGAGTGCTGGGTCACACTAGCGAACAGAGATCCCTGTGTCAGGAATTGGTATCTGTAGGTTATCAGGGCTACAGGAAATTTAATTCCAATTGATGTTGGTGCTCTATGTGCATGAGAAGGATTCTTTTCTGATTTTTTTTTTAACTCCTCCTCACATGCAGACCCTTTTACTCTGGATCTGTGTGACTCAAAAGCTTTCAGCAATCCACAAACCATTGTGCTAATGTGCATCAGATCTCTCAATGGAGGAGTGGTTGCACTTCCTGAGGGAATACAGGTTATGCCTGTGGCCTTGGTACTGCTATTGTCAAATCCTAATTGAATTGTACATCTCTTTCCAACAGAAATCAAAAAGTAGATTTAAAACTGAGCTGCTCCTTAATAAATGCAATCTGACAAATAGTTTTTCTATTCTTGTTCTCTATCTTTTTAAGCATTAAGTCAAAGAAGCTCAAAGCTTCACACATGAGGTTTTCAAAGTGTGCATGTCAATAGTTTGGCCTCTGAGGCCATTTTCTTTGTATTGAAGCTCTTTTTAACTCAGTGAGTTTTGGATCCAGTCTGAAATACATATGTTAGCAATAAAACCAGGGGAATAAGAAAAGTGTGTTTTATACATACTTATTTCTGGTCTGGAGAAGCACAGAAAGCTGAAAATTAAGAAATATTTCATGTGTTGTTCTATTGCTTGTTTTGGTTTGTGTATATCTTTTTATGCATTATAGGACTCTGCTGTCACAGCTGGTAATAAAAAAACACATGCACAACAACTTCAGAGCATTTGTCCTCAAGATTACAAGCAGCATTACCTAATATTGTGGAGAGAGAATCTGTCCCATGTTAAACAAAATGTTATTGGCACTTTTTTTTCCATCAAAAATCCAAAACACGACAGCATATGAGCCTCTACAAAGACAATTAACTCTCCCAGCCAGGGACATAAGCTTCTATGGAACTCTTAAGTTCCTTGGTAGTGCTGTATTTATGTTCAGTCAGGCTGGTAAAGAAAGGTATTCTCCAGGTAGAAATAGCAAGTCTGCAGACAACAATGCAGACGTCATGGTTTGCTCTTGTTGCTTGCCGCAGCTTTACCAAAAATCAGGCTAGTCTGTTAAATAGTTTATACTAGTACAACACCATTCTCTACTCGCTTGTCTTTCCCAACTGATATTCCTGCTTTGTGAATTCTGGCTTCCCTAGAGCTATGCTAATAGGATAGCTTCACTCTCCTTTCAGGGCCTTATAGGGCATGAATATCTGAGATGCTGTCGACTGGCGGTTTACTTTTTAGGAGAGAGATGTCCAACAGGTACTGTTTGGCAGAGAAGTGTTTCCTTCTCTGTTCTGGACTCCACATCCTGTCACATGGTTATGGCCCTTGCTGGAGGCCTCAGCAGTGATAAAAGAAGTTTAAGACAGGGTTTTTCAGCCTTGCCCAGCCATGCTTCTTGGCACACATCCCTGCTTCCTGGGGGAGAGCAGCCAGCTGGATGCTCCACAAAAGCACCACTTCCAGCGAGGGTTATAGGAGCATCAAAGAGAAGGATAGCTGTTAATGGAAGAGTGATGAAAAAAAGACCCAACTTCCTGTACACTTTTCATTTTTTAACTCCTTGCAGTTATACAGATTCTGGGGAGAATGAAGGGACATGGAATGACCAGGACAAATATGCCTAAAAATATCATGATATATGATCTGACAGAAGGCCTACCCAGCCCAGGTTTTGAATATCACTGAGCTGAACAAGGCTATTACAACATGAGTAGATGCTGCAGGAAACAAGCAAAAAAAAGGAGGAGGGGAAAATGTGTCAGCACATCAAGGCCAAGGAAATCTGTGAGGCAGCAGTGAGAGGTCTTAGTGCAAGTGCTTGTTCTGGCATAGAGAGACAGAGGCTAAGGTGATGTGAGAGGAGCGGAAAAGGGCAGGACCCCACAATGGATGCTACTTAGTCCAGGAGAGAGACCTGCTATGGCAGGGAGTGAATAAACTGGGGGTATTTCTCAGGAGAGAAGCAGATGAGATGTTCATGAGTTCTCAAACCATGGACAGGACCAAGTGTGAATGCTGCAGCAAAGGCTCCCACAGATGCTGAGTATGCCAAAGAGCCATGAGGAAATGCAGGAGAAGGTCAGAAAGGATGCGCCGAGCAACCCTGACATGGTGGCAGCCAGCTCCAAGGAGCTCCAGGGCACACCTGGAGCTGAAGTCTGCTGGTGGCAGAGATTTGTGTGGTGGAGTCCATGTCATGTGTAAGTTCCTGCTAATTGTGTAATTATTTATTTAGTAAAGATAGGTAGCTTGGTAAAAAGGGAAGAAATAGCTGCTGAGGGAAGGGCATGGCAACAGGTGTGACAGTTCTTGCTAATGCTCCCCCAGACTCCTTGTATACTTGATAACTTGTTGATTTTCTGCCCATTAACTTGTTCTTGAGCATGTGTAGATGCAAAAAGAGGGAAGGGCACACAACTGTAATGTGGAACTGGTGGTAGGAAGAGTTAGGGTTGACTCCAGGAGCAGGATGTGAAGGTGATTAACGTGATGAGATATGAGTAGCTGGGAGCCCTTGTCACCAGCAGCAACACCCAAAGCGCACCATGTGCTGGCTGAGGAGGTCTTCCAGGGAGAGCCCTTGTGAAAGATGCGTGGACATTAAAAAGGAGATGCTCTAATTGTCTTGCACTCATGAGCAGCTGTGATGTGTGGGTGGAGAAGTTCTAACACTAGACGGTACACCAAACACATCAACTTGCTCCGGTTTAAATGCCATCATTTGGTGCTTACCTCAGTGTTTCGGAGGCGTGGGCTGACTCAAATTGACAATAATCGCCTGAAAAGTCAGACTACAGTAGAAACGAAACAGCAGTTGGCCGCTTTTCATTTCTTTGCCTAAGCAGAGTGATTTATTTATTTATTTATTCATTTATTTTGGAGGGAGGGATTCAGAATTTCTAGCCCCCTACACTTGTAATGTTGGTGGGAATGAATAATTAGATAATTAGATAATACTCATTTTAAAACCGTAGACGTGCTTTTGGCAATGATATGTTTAGAAAGCATTTTTTAATTTGAACTCAGTGTTGGCCTTGTTAATCACTGCCTTTTAGAAATCCCTTGCATTTGGAATCTCTGCAAGAAATATAATTGCTCTGGTGATTAAATGAAGCCTTGGAGCACGGATAAAAAAACATGATGTGTGGAAAAAAATTCTACCTAACATCTTTTGGCATTTATTTGTAGTGGCATAATGACCATCTGCTTCCCAGAACCTGGACAAAAAAAAAAAAAAAAGAAAAAAGATTTCTGTGCACCTGTTTTTATTGCAATGAATGTCAATGCGTTGTCTTTCCTGTTATCACAGCACTGGGCTCTATTATCTCTTACTAATGCAAAACAGTTTATTCCTAATAGCAGAAAATGGGTCATAAATGAGTGTCCTAGTTTTCTGCTGAATTGGGGCCCAAAAAAGTGGAGCAAATTTAAAGAGGTTTATATACTGTAGGGAAAGATGGTGATTATTATTTTTCAGACCAAAGCCTTCTTAATTTGCCTGTGAGTGTGAGATGGTTTCAGTGCTACTAATAAATGGGTAATCCCCCCACCCCCTTCCATTTAATGTAAAGAAATGAAGTGAAAAGTAGTTCAATTTCCGCATTGCTTGTATGGCTGTACTCGCCGGGCTGTCAGCAAAGTTTAAGTTATTTCACAGACTTCGGGACGTAATTGTCATACAGCAAAGCAGCAGCTTCTGAAGCCCAGTCGAGTTCAATTTTTGTACACGAAGAAGCACTGAATTGTTCAAGACTTTGCTGTCCCTCACTACTGACTCTGGATTGATGACAAATAGTAGACCACTGCTCATCAAGGGATTTGTTCAACATTATCATTATTTTTTTTTACAGTGTGGAAATCTGCTCTTCACAAAACCAGTAACGGGCATTCTCAGTGCTTCAGGCTCGCCTTCCCTTGGAAAGTAACAGAGAATGTGCAAAGGCAAAGAGGAAGCAACGTAACAACAGCTGAAGCCCAGTCAAAGTATTTGTAAGTGAACTACCAGTCTTCAGTAAATTGAGAGTCTGTTTCTAACTCCATTTAAAATCACAGTGCAGAGACAACGTTTCTGTTCCTGTCAGAGCCCACAGCCACAGAGTATGGTGGAGATGCCCATGGAGAGCCAGGAGGCTGCTGGAGTACAGTTTGTGTTGAAGTTCAGCACGAGGGCCTTGCTGGTTTGGTACGTCCACTTCGAAACGTGATCCGGGATGAATGGTGTCTTTTTCACAAGACCCTTTCCCTGCCCGTATTTCACAGGCAGGCTTTTCAAGCTGTTTGCATTACTCTGAAGCTGCTTTCTTGCTTCTTGGTGACCTTCCAGCTATAATTCTGTCGAAGCTCTTCACTAGCTTGCATTTGCAGGCTGTGAAAAGCATGGTAGGTAGCAAGGAAAACAGGAAGTTTCAATGCAGTTCCCAGAGGTTATGTGCAGGATTGAAACCAAAAACTATCTTATGTTTGTTTTGGCCCACGTAGCTGGAACCTAGCGCTGTGTAGTTATTAATGCTCAGCAAAACATTCCAGTGGGTACGTACCCACGAACCTGCTGACTTCTTGTTGCTGTATTTAAAGAGATGCTGTAGAAAATAAAACCTAGCTTATCCAGTGAACTTTAACAGCAGTGCATCTGTTCAGATGACGTGGTTTCTAAGAATATGTTTTTTTTAGAGCACCCGTTACTTTTCTGATCATTCCTTGGGCCAGGGCAGCAGAACTGTTCACGCAAATAATGCCTGTCTCCTACATGCCCTGCGACTTGTTTATCTGGGAGGAGGAAAAGGAAGAGAAACAACTCCTACACCACGAGAGCACGCTGAAGGTTTTCCTCCGTGGAGTCCTTCACGGTGTTACCTCCTGCAGTGCAGCACAGACTGCTCGCTAGCACAGGTGGAATTTTTTGCATGTCCTCCATCCATTTTCCTCCTCTTTTCGTAAATACTTACGGTTGTTTCACCTTCCCTTGACCTAAACACTAATGTCTGGTTTTGGTTAGAGTATAATTCTAAACCGGGAAATAGGAGTCAGTATCTCACGTCTGATCAGTCATCAACTCTGGCCAGTACAAGAAAAAGACTTAAACAAATTTTACAATAACCAAAACCAAAGCAAAACTCATGCTGATCTATAAAGAAATCATCTCTGGGAGTTTCCTCTGTCCCCAGAATGTAGAGGTTGGACTGTTTTTAAAAGAATGAGAAGACCAAGATTTTATCTTAAAATTGTTATCATGTTTGGTGATTTAGGGTCCACCTGGAATTGCACAGTGCATTTCAAACAGTTTACTCCCCTGGGAGAATGACAATGATTTTCGCATGTAAAGAGGAACTTCTGGTACTAAAGCCTCCTACCAGATTTAATTAACACTCTCACTGGCCTGCATTAACTTCTCAGAAAGTGCTTCTCATCTGGGTCTTGTGATGGTATCTCAGGGTATCCGTAAACACTGCGTGCTGTGGAATGCTGCTGTCGCATGGCTGTTTGCCCTGCTCACTCCAATACATCTTGCTCTCATAACACAAGGCAAGTGTAATGATAACATTAAAAACAAGATTGTTGAAACGAGATACCAGGTCATGCTTTTGGCTACTGAATTGGAAACAACCAGTTACAAGCAAAACAGATCTAAAAACAATCACTATCTACTTAGCATCTAAATACTCTTTAGCTGCCTGACCTCCCTATTTATTTTATCACTTTTAAAGGCATTTGTTTCTGTTTCACATGCCGACCACTTTCTCTTGTACAATGCGACAGGAGAAACAGCAACACTTCAGTGCCTTTTGTGATGGCTCTAATCATCGCCTGTAATAATTCTTTTAGCCGTGATCACATGGAACTGCATCCATTGTGGATACAGTCACTTGCACTGATTTTTCTCCCCCTGGTGCATTTAGGGCTGGGAGATCACACTAGAACTTACGAACCCAGTTGGGGATGACACCAGCGCATTTTGCAAGGATGCATTTCCATGTTCGTTTTTTTTCCTACTAATACCCGTGGAAGGTGTAGGAGATTGTTTTTGTTGGGGGGGAAGCTAGAAGTTTTGGTGGCGTGTGTGGGGTCATCTCCTCTGTGCACTGAACAGATACAGCTAGTCATTTGTATAAGTAGTTAAAACTAAAAAAAGATATGCCCTGCCACAGTTTAAATCAAGGTTTTTACCTACTAATTGGAATTTATCATCCACTTAACTGGCTTTCAAAGTCATTAGCATTGTTCAGCTGGGGAGATAGCTAAATTGTAACTGAGGCTGGTGGGCATAAGAGGCAAACAAAAGAAGCAATCAAGCTCTTTTTAGTAACTGAATACCCTAGGCACAAAGCAAAGTTTAAATAAGTGCTGGGCTATGTCGTCCAATGCTGGCTGATGAGGATGTCTAATATTACTCTGATACCTGCTCTGTAAAGGGCAACAGGACTTGTTATGTTCTGAGTAAATGAGCGGTATACTGTCTAAAGGTAAATAACCAGAACTATGATAAAATATGTTGTTATTACAATTAATGTAGACATACCAAAGAGATGTTAAAGCTAACTGCTTGACAACCTACTGAGTGTCTCAGGTAGACGTTGCAACACACTGATTTCTTCACTTCCACAGCTGTCCTCCTAACTGCATGCAAGTACCTAATTTAAAACCAGCTCTGGTGCAGCCATGCAACTCAGTCTTGGCGTACAAACACAGTGCTAGCTTCCCCAGATAACATTAAACCTTCAAAACTGGCTCACAGGTTGGGACGGAAAGGTGCTACTGTCCATGTGCACAATGAATGCGGGCTCTCTTCCTGCTCCCACCGAAAGTGGGAGCTCCATACCAAATGAACTAAGTGTTTCCTTCTAGCATTACTAGGTATTTTTAAGAAGGAAGTCCACCCTGAAGCTTGCCAAAGTCCCAGAATGTCATAGCCACTAGACACGCTGGACACAGTGCTGATATGGCACCTCTTTATCCCCATCTCAGGCCTGGGCCCAGCTAAGACAGCTCATCCTGTCTTAGTCTTCTGTGATAGTGTGACCCAACTTCCTCACGTGGATCTTCAGGGAATCCAGTCCAGAGGTGGGCCCACTCTACAGCATTCCTCAGTGTCTCCAGTTCCACTCTCTGCTCTTCTAGTTTGAGTCCAACCTCGGAGCGCCCTTCATTTCTAAAAGTCATAAAATACTTGTTCATGGACGTGCAAGTATCACTTGGCTTGTCACAAGGAGACCTACTTTCTTCCTACCAGATAATCTCTTCCCTTTCTTAAACTCCTGCCAGGGCTGTAGCCTGAGGGCCTTAGTTTCCTTACAAAGTGACAAGAGTGGAGGCTGGTTGTGTGGAAGTTCCTATTTTCACTCCAGGACAGGAAACCAAGCTTTTCTCTGTAGTCTGCTTCCATTCAGTTGGCCTTGCTGCTGTCCTCATCTTATTGCAGGCTCATCTAAAACAATAAAACTCTTTCCTGTGTCAGGTATTTCCTCATGGTTACTGCCACCTGTCACATCTTGGGGTGTAGCCACAGTGGAAGCCTCAGCAGAGACAGAATGCAGACCCTGGAGACATTTTAAATCCACGCTCATCGCACTACGCACCGAGACAATTAGCCAGTGCTTTCACCACTGCCCCCACCAATGGGTCTGAACAACAGTGCTATGTTGCATCACTGACATATAGTCCTGCTTGTGGCTTGTTTCCCCTTCTCTCCTTTCCTTCGCTTTTGTTCATATTCTCCTTCCTTTTGTTCATACTTTTGTACTTGCCTCAAGCATGCCAGCATAGTAACAATCTACACGGAGGAATTTTCACGCTGTGAACTCACTAAATATGACAGATATTAACAGTGATAAGTCATCTGAAAACTCCCTTTTTAAATCTGTATGCCCTAAGAAATCCACAACAAATGCTGGAAAGTTTTGCTGCAACATGCATGCTTCAGTGAGACCCGTCTGGGAGTTCTCTGTTAAAAATATATAGGTTATTAAAACACTTAACCGCTCCAGCACTTATAAAAATATGTTTAGGATGATAGCTGATAATGGTCTTTGCTTGGCCGATGAATTGGAGGATCAAGTGAAAGAGCAGAAAGTGAGTAATTTGTGAGGGTTCAGATTACTTACAGCAGTTCCCTTGAATAATCCAGGCTCATGGATGCTTCCATAGTAACACTTTGTGCTCCGTCCCACTGAACTGAACAGAAGAAAAAGTGCAATTCTGAAATATAATTACCAATAATGGATTGAGAGCAGCCCTGAGGAGAAGGACCTGGGGGTGTTGGTTGATGAGAGACTTGACATGAGTCGGCAATGAACACCAGCAGCCCAGAAAGCCAAC
Source organism: Cygnus atratus (assembly GCF_013377495.2). Classification (NCBI taxonomy): domain Eukaryota; kingdom Metazoa; phylum Chordata; class Aves; order Anseriformes; family Anatidae; genus Cygnus; species Cygnus atratus. The sequence goes on along the minus strand of NC_066364.1, from coordinate 53,168,065 downwards.
TGTATCCTGGCTGCATCAACAGAAGCGTGGCCAGCAGGCCGAGGGATGGGATTCTCCCCCTCTGCTGTGCTCACGTGAGCCCCCACCTGGAGCACTGTGTTCAGCTCTGGGGCCCCCAGCACAAGAAGGACATGGACGTAGTAGAATGAGTCCAGAGGAGAGCCACAAAGATGATCAAGGGACTGGAGCACCTCTCCTATAAGGACAGGCTGAGGGAGTTGGGGTTGTTCAGCCTGGAGAAGAGAAGGCTCCGGGGAGACCTTACAGCGGCCTTCCAGTGCCTAAAGGGGGCCTGCAGGAAAGCTGGGGAGGGACTCTTTGTCAGGGAGTGTGGAGACAGGACAAGGAGTTATGGCTTTAAACTAGAAGAGGGGAGATTTAGATTAGATATTAGGAGGAAATTCTTCACTCAGAGGGTGGTGAGGCCCTGGCACAGGTTGCCCAGAGAAGCTGTGGATGCTCCATCCCTGGACGTGTTCAAGGCCAGGCTGGATGGGGCTTTGGGCAACCTGGTCTGGTGGGAGGTGTCCCTGCCCATGGCAGGGGGTTGGAACTGGATGAGCTTTAAGGTCCCTTCCAACCCAAACCATTCTGTGATTCTATGAATATGTGGTTGAGTCATAAAGAATTAAAGTTGCCATAAAGTTGACATCACTTGTATCTTTTTATCTGAGGAACAGAGTCTATTTATACAGCCTGATTGGCAAAACCTGCTCATCCTTATGTAGAAAAAAAAAAGGAAAACAAACCACTTTTAGTTTCTGTAGATTGCATACATAGTGCTCATAGAGGAACTTTTAAAGTGTGCACCACATTCAGCTCCTATGTAAATACTCATGACTCCTTCCAAAGTACCAGGAGTGGATTTACCTGCTGGTAAACCCTGTCCCTATAGGACTAAATTTGGCCTGAGATTTCTGTATCTGTCATCTTATTAGTCCTGGGCGCGCAGAGCCTTTTGGAGATCGCTCCAGTGAGGTGTGAGCAGCAGCATCCGATTCCATGCTCCAGTTTTACACAAACATACAAGGCAGCAGGGAAAGCAAAGATGACAGGTCACACTTCCCGTCACTGCAGTGAAAAGATGAGTATTAATGGCTTAGAAATCAAATTAGCCGTTCCTCCTCTTCTAGTAAAAGCTGGTGTGTCAAAGGTTGCAGTCTCTCAGGAGAATAGCGGGGCACAGATGGCTGAAAATCTTGTTATACTTTGATGCAGAATAAAATTTTGGCCCCATTTTCTTTCAGATCCTGGAACTCCTGTGGAAGCCACCCTGTCGCTGGCTGGCTGGGCTCCCTCCCATCCAACCACTTCCATCTGTAGCCATCTTTCCGCTCTAATTGAACAGATTTCCTACCCAGACTGGTAGCTGTTTGCCAGACAGTGTTACGTGGCTGTCAACAAATGGGCTGCAAATCACTTTTATGTTTGTTTAAATGAAGTTTCTTCCCTTGTCTTTCATTTGTCTTCAGTGAAGCTCAAGGTCAGCAGTTAGAACCTTTTTGAAATGAAAAAAGATACTGTTTCTTTTCCAGTTAATGTCTGTTTGTAGGAATTTATTGCTTTTTATCAAACGTGTTTTAGTGCTGGATTTATTTCAATATTAGATCCTTCACATAGCAGTGTTACCTGTTCATCTTTTCTGAGAATCCACTTGCACCCTTCAGTGAGGCATTCAGAAGCCTTTGCATTTTAAAAGCCGTTAGATAAATTGTTAAATTCCTACTTGTTAGACCAATAACGACCAGAAAATCTGTGGAATTCCAAGATATTAATCCAGCCTCTGCTTGACTTTGCAGCAGTTGCAGACAGGTTTGTCAAAGTAGGTTAGTGCTTTAGTCCATCTTACATTATGCCCTTGGCATTATGGTAGTCCAGAGGAGGATGGTCATTTCTTGTGTGTTGGGGGTCACGTCCTGTTCCACAAAACGCCCAGTCTATTGTAGGCTTTTCTTCAGGGATTAAGGGTGCCCAGCAATTCGAGTGGTGGTGGGAGAGAGGAGGCTTGCTTCCTCCTTCCCACACACTGCTTGTCTTCCCCCTCGTACACACACTGGCTGCACACTACAGAACTCTGCAGGGTATTCACCCAGATTTGCTGGCAGTTGCCAAACCACTTTGAATTGCGGTTTTTGTGACATTTCTGATATATTGGGGAATAAAAAGTAATCTAGAGAAATCGAGATGACTCCTTTTTATCCCCTCTAGTCCTCTACAATGAAGGAAACTCATGGAGGCACTGTCCAGGAGTCCAAGAGGGAACTGCAGGCATATCACACTAGCACTTCGTTGGAAAAAAGCATCCCAAACTTGCCATGGAAGACCACCAAGTATTTACTGTTACTTTAACCTGAGATTCAGGTGTGGAATAAAGTCTGTAGCACTGCCCTTCCCGATGACTGCCAGCTGATACACGGCTCACCAAGGTGATCAGCTTTCAGATTCTCTGAGTGATCTTTTTTAGCTGCAGCTTTTTGCTTCCTGAAGAATTTAGGTCGGTGTATAATTCAGTCCTTATTTCAGAGCAAAGATGATTAAGTTGTGCAGACTGAATGGAGAGGGATAGATATAACCTTTTTTTAAAAAAAAGTCTGTGAGGTGGCAATTTGGTTTAATTCACAAAAGATATTGCTTTTCTGAAGAGTATAGAAGAGTCTCATCATTTCCCCTGGCTCTTCGTGTAGCTTGCTGCAAATGGTTGCTCCTTGAAAGCATGTTTTTGCCAGTTATAGGGATGGTTTATTTTGCGAGGTATTTTCAGGAGCAGGCAAGCTAGGTTTGAAATATTAAATTGAAATTAACAAATGCTCCCAGCTCCGTCATTATCAGTTTTTTCTGGTACTCCCCTGTCCATGGCATCCTGCCAGTCAAGCTGCAGGAGCCTGAAGTACCCTCCAGACAGCCTCTTCTGTCCCATCTTCATCCCTGCTCTTCCTCCCTGTAGCCCAGGGCCACCTTGCTCATATCAGCGAGCAGACCACCAGACTCCAGCTCCCCCATGTTAGGCCGTCGCCATCTTCTTCTGCAGTAACGCTCGTCTCACTCTTAAAGCTTCCCATCCTGCAGCACTTGCCCACATGTCCCCATGCCCCTTGCCTCCTCCCGTCCCCACCTGATGGACCGGCCCCTCAGCTCACAGAGGGCTCTGGGGCAGCTGTAGGGCAGCCAAGGCCTGGCCAGTCAGTGGGCAGGGCCACAGGCTGCCTCTTCCCCAGACCCAGCAGCCGAGCTGTTCCTGCCCTGCCTTCTGCCATCTTTCTCTGTGTTCAGCTCCCTTACCCTAGGGTGTAAGAAGGACGCCCCCAGGGGTCTTGCGTGTGCACTTTGGCTGGACTCTTTTCTCCTCTTCACCAGAAGACGGAACGAGAGAGTTTCTAGGCTTTCAGGCTTGCATAAACAATGGGAACAGCAGTTACGTGCCTCACAGCAGAACTTTAAAGGGAGAATCCATTATTTTTAACACAGAATGACTCAAATTATTTCAGTTTAAATAGAAACCATCACTATAAAAATAAGAAGTAAAGCAACTGACAGAGAAATGCCAAGCTCCCAATTGAAAGGATCACTCATTTCAACACCTCAGCTGGCCTTAGCAGTGTGAATAAAGCTCTAGTCAACATCCATAATTTATCAGAATACCTTCCTAAGCTTTGGAGGTTTAACACCTTAGTAGAGAGCTGATTTTTTTATTGTAACTCAAATTACGGAAGGACAAGGGAACTTCAAGAAAAGCGTGTGGTACAGAATGTTTGTGTGGGGTAGGACAGAATAGGATCGAATTCTTGTTTAGCCTGGATGGAAAGCCATGTCAGAGGGCACTGTTCTTGGGAGCAGTCACATTCTGCTCCTTTATTCTCTTTCCATTTTCTCAGTCTCTGAGGACGAACATTTAACACTGAAAACTGAATCTTCTGAATGTGTCCTTTGTTTGATGATACTGTGATGAAAGGTTTAGGAAATACTCAGGTCTGACCAGTCCTCCTCCTCGACCTAATATAGATACTAACATTGACTTCTGTGGAAGCAGGTCCACGATGCTGTTGGGCTCCCTCAAAATGCAATAAATGTAATGCCATTAAAAGGAAAGCTATTATGTTAATCGAAAAGGGATCAATTTCCTAAATACTAGGTATCCATATATTCCAGAAAGATCTTTAACTGTGATGGAAATGCTACAGAGCAGAACAGAATACCTGCAAGTTGTGCTGCTTGGAGCTTCCTAGGCCCTGCTCATCAGCACCTGGATGTCTAAGGATGGCTCTTTCCCAATGGTCATGACCAAGGACAGTCCATCATATTGTAAAACTGGCAGGAAAATAAATTATTGCAACACCTGGAAACATTTAAGCAGCCCCTCCGAGGTATTTAAAAATGAAAAGCAATAAACAAAGTGAGTTAGGATGAAGGATAATATTTTACACCATTTTTTCCTTTCCTGTTTCAATTAAATAAACCGTGCTGTAAATTCGAGAAATTCTACGTTCATCAGCCAGCATATCCTTCTTATAGTCTCTAATAAGGATGTAATTACATATTCTTGTAATTATAATTTGATATACACCATCTTTGTACAACGCAGACAAGAAATAAATAATGTATATTTCAAGCCTAATTTAATTTTCAGTGATTAAAAAGTAATTAACAGCAGTTCGGGCAATCTGCACGGTCAGATTCCTTGCCATCACTTTAATTTTCTTGGAGCTGAAAAAACTAACAGCTTTTAAAATAAAACAAAACAAATGTTGTTTCAGCCTTTCCAGGCTGTTCACAGCAAATCCTGCTACCCTCATGCCTGTAAGGAGTTGCAATAATTTCAGTGAAATCCCTCGCTCAATATTTAAGTGGAAATGAAGCTCAGCCCTTGGTTTCCGAACTGCTGCTGGGTCTGGCGCAGCTTGGTGCTGCTGCCACCTGCTCTGCCCTGGGCCGGCAGCAGCAAGGCCTCCCCCCACAAACTCTAAATATTTATCTATGTATCTATCTCATTGTTAATATGTCTATATTACAATATATGTTATTAGTGGGTTCTGGCAGTTCTTTAAAACTTAAGTTGCCACTTGTTCTGTGGAGTTTTAAAAGGGAGTAGGGAGTATACTAATATAAAAAGATCGTTAAAGAGGGAGTTGTAAATATTCATTCACCAATTCATGAAGTGATATCAATTGCTCTACAAGCAAATATCTTTGGTAATAAGTCTTTCTGTTCATGTGCTCTAGGAAACAGACAAGGAAAGGAACTGGTGGAATTGATTGCTGTCACAGTCGTTTTAATCACTGCCATGCTAAATCATCTGTGGTAAGTTATTTTAGAGATCTTTCATGACCAATTTTTTGTTAGTGTAGAACAAGAGATCTCAAATGCCACTGTTTTGCTTGTTATACTGCTAGAACATTTCTTTTTTTTACAGAGAAGGTCCTCAAGCCTGTCCAATTTGTTAAGCAGTAAGTATGGCTTTTACAGCTAATAGGAATGGGCTTTTTATCCTCTGGCTATTAACCCTGATGATAAACGTAAAAAGAATTTAGCAATGTGTCTGTCTTTAGGAGTTGCATTTTGGTTTGGTGCTCTTCCTTGGCCTAATACATATCACATAAATGGGCCTGTTTGGAAATGCCAAAAGTGGATATATTGTAGCAAAATGACTACCAAAACCAAGAGCAAAAGCCCATTTAGTAGTATCAGATATGCAGAAGGCAGTTAATTTTCCTGTCTTTCTTTATATCTGTAATTAGGCTTTGAGGGCTTTTTTGTCCAATTTTGGGCAAAGTATCTGGTCTCAAGCAGTTGCACACACACATTTCTTACTGTTTTCATATCCTACACTTTCCATTTTATTTTCATTGCCATTTGCTTAGGAATTGATTTTACTTCCCACAGAGAATTCTCCATAAATAAAAATGTGGGAATAACATTTTAACTTATACAGTCAATTTTTGTATTTCTCAGTTTATTGGCTTAATCAATAGCTTACAGATAGTAAAAAAAAATACATTGGCTCTGACATGGTGCGAAATTTATGCACTTCCAACCTGAGTCCTTTCATACCAGTTGCATAAAGAGCCTACAGCAAAGTTACTAATAGGAGTTCTTGGCGGATGTCACAGCATCCTGTTTCTAAATGAATAATTTCTACCTAGGAATATCAACTGAAAGGCCCAGAGTGAGTTTGCCTGGATAGGTGTTTCTGTATTCATGTATATTTATACCAGGGAAATAATTATTTCAAAAGTCAGTCTCCTGTTTTTGCAAAAGTAACATAGTAAGCAATACTGGCATAGCACAGACACAGAGGTGTTGGCAAGGAGAAGCTGCCCCAGTCTGCAGCAAGATTGCTTTTAAAGTTAATTGCTTCATCTTTGTCATTGCAGGATCATGCACATGCATAGCAATCTATACAGTCACTTTGTGTTGGTTATTTTTAATAAAACCTTTTGTCTTTTTAATTAATAGCTTTCACTGCTTTGAAAGCAAATGTTAATGAGTCTGAAATGCAAAGTGTACCTTTAAAAATCAGAAATTACTGTCACTGATTGCTAGTGGATGGGGGAGGCAGGCTATTAATGCCAACATTCCAGCAAGCTGTGCTTTAAATACATGGTGTGATCACTTGTTAGTGTTCAAAATACCCTACCCAGTTCTGAAGTATTGTCCAATGCTAGGCGGACTGTCAGGAACCACTGATTAAAAGATTGTGACTGAGAAGCTGGGACTAAAGATAAAAAGATGTCTTTATAAGAGGTATCTTTGTAAGTGTATCATTTAGGTGAGCTAATTTTATCTGATGCTGTTAACTTGCAAACAGGTTGTCCTTGAACAAGTCAGAATGGGAATTTGGGGATGATTCATATACCCTAAGAACAGAATCATTTTCTAAGAAAGCCTCTTTAAAGTTCATGAGTGAACAGTTCATGAATAAACAGTTTCTGAATGTAGAAGTCATTTTCCTGAAGGACTAAATTCTTGTCCCATTAAGAGAACATTATTAGCAACTTCTGTGGAAGAAGGCTTGGCCTGTCAATATGAATTAATTAAAGGGAAGTCTCAGTGATTGATACTGGTATCTGAAGCCCTCATACCCCAAAGGCCATGTAATCTTGAAATAGAAAAGAGATATACAGAATATGCTTGTATTTAGAAAAATGAATTGCATTTTTTAAAGTTTGACATAAGGCTTGGTGTTTAGGTTCTGTACAGCTGTAAATGTTCTTGGTATGTCTCTTTAGTGACCTGAATTCTGATAAAAAGAGGTGGACTGAGAGATGATTTAACAAGAGGCTAAGCTTTTCACATTAAATTCACATTTCACATTGCATTCTACTTTCCACAGAAATATTTATATATATATATGATAATAGACTCTATGTCTATATTTTCATGGGGTGTCCTGCACTGTAAGGGAGTTCCAGCACCTAGATACGTGTTACGGCTAACATTTTGTCATTAACTGAAGTGGGTATGTATGCATGATGAAAGAAATTTGATGTCAATGCATGATGTTATTTTTACTATATCAATGCAATACCATTTAAAAAGTCTTTAAAGAGACCCATCTTTAAAAAAATCACTTATACAAATAAAAGAACACTGCTCAAAATGAATTCCTGCTCAGAATTATTTCTTTAAACGTTTAGGTTCTACATTTGCATCCCACTAAAACAGAGTTCCTTCTAGTCAATCAGATACTCTATGTTTACATACAATAAGAAAAATGAGGTTGGGCAGCCAAACTTGTAAAATCAATTTGTTACCTGAATTTTAACTGAGTTTTTACAAATTGCCTATAACCAACAACAAATGTCTTTCAAATGAAATTACACTCAAAAGAAATATGTGGAATGCCATGGCCTGTACTGGTTTCTATAAATTGGAAGTAAATAAGGCCGAATTAAAGATTTTTTCATCGTAAACAATGTACAGTAGGATTGAGAGTTCCTTCTGTATAGAGTGTCATCTCTACAGGTCTCAAGAATTAACAGAAACAAAGAAACTTGCATTGTCAGTGAAAACAGTGAACTTAACAGAAAGTCTGCAAAAAGCAAACCACAGAAGTGTAAGGTTTCGTGTTCACTTTCTGAGCAAAGGCACACTTTAAATTAATGGATTTTGAACTTGTACATAGGTCAATGGATACGGAGATGGCAAAGTAAAATAAAAGAAATGTATTCTACCTGTAGTCTACAGGTAAGTAATTGCTCTGAGTGCTAATGGGAATTCCGGCCATGTGGGACCACAGCTGGAAGTGCTGGAAATGCAGCAGTTTGACAGGGATTCCACTTTTTGTGCGCTTGCTGAGGTAAATGAAAGAAATGAAATTGATTATGCTTGTATTGTATACATTTTTGCAGTATGAAGTTGGTATTACCACACGTCTAAAACTTGCCTAAGACTGCTGACCTTTCCTTTACAATGGTGTGAAACAATCCAGTGGGTCAGAAAGATTCTTTCTTTGTTTCATGTTTTCTTTAAGACGCACTGTGGGGATTCCTGCAATGAGTGATTATTTCCAGCTGTGTTAATAAATTTTCTGAAAAGATGATGAGGAATTATTTGGATATTGTCTTTTAACTGGCTAAAATCAATCACCATTTTGAATTTGAAAAGGAAGTGTCCAGTATTGATTTCAGATTTATTGTTTGCAAAGAACTAGTAAATATACTATGGGGAACAAATCTTTACAAGGAGTAGAGGAGAAGCATCCCTGAAACATTTCACTGATTCAGATATTTTTTAGAGGTTCTTCCTTAAAAAGGGAGCTTTGAAATGAAAATGCTTCCCTTTTTAAAAACGAGGATTTGATGTCATGCTTGGTTTTAATCTTATGCTTGTCTATTCCCACACCATGAAGCCACATAATTTGAACTGAAGAAGCAATTTGAGAAAGAATAACCGTTTTTTATAAATGTTACTCAATAATGTGTCCATTAATGAGAATAGATAAAGTGAAGAAAGCTTTGCATAACAAAGACCGAATTCCCAGATAGCTCCTTATTAATTGAAAAAACTTGCATAAACATCTATTTACTATAGATGGTATTATCACCACAATTTTAACAATTTTAATAGTTACTGTGGCTTCTTTTTCCATGCAGTCTATATCAAAACAGGGATCAGTTGTTTAGCCCACAGATATTTGTCTCTCAGCCCAGCAAACCTCTACAGTCTTCATTTTCAGGCCTAAATTACAGACCTAAATGACAGGCCTGAATACTGTTAGAATTTGTGGCAAAGAGGAAATGGCTGTATGTGCAGTTACCTTTGTTTGGGTGAGGACAGGAAGGTGTGTCACCAAGCTAAAATAGTTAGATAAATGCGATGGAGGGATTTGGCCATTGGCAGATAATGGCATAACATTATCCAAACAGTCAGTGGTAGCAAGAATCTGCCTCACCATTATTTATTTGAACATTTGCCTTGATCCCAAGAGAAAATAAAATGGCTGTAGGTAAACTCCATTAATCCCATGAGGAAAATTATCTCTTATCAAGCAAAAATGTTTCAGAGTTTCATTTAGCCTCAAGAGTATTACAGCAGAAAAAGCAAAGACTTGGGCAGCCGAGTTAAAAATTCATATCCTCAGAAGCCCGCAGTACTTCTGCTCAACCCAAATGGGAGTTTCTGTTTGCCAAGTTTCCAGCACTGAAGTTCCCTCAGGAGTTAAATGCGTGTTTTGTGTATAGTTTGTTGCTAACTTGTACGTAGCTAAGCTACACTGAGATCTTTATTTAAGCAAATATCTACTGAGCTCATTGGTAAGATTAGGTCCATTTGGTATTCACTTAATCTGGTTTATTATGCAAGAAAATCTTCTCCGTTAAAGAGAACTTCAAGCACTTGTCTATGTTCAAGTTCATCTTCTGTTTGCAAATTTTTGAACTCACCTCTCATAGAGATGTTTAAATTAGGTATAGGATGTTATGGGATGAGACAGTTTTAATCTTTTCTATTGCCAAATGGAACAGCTTTACAAAACAGAGAAAGATAATTAATAACTTCATGACTAGACCACTTGTGTAGATTGGGGAAGGGAAAGAAGACTTCTTTCCTCTCTTGTGAATACTTAGCATTAAATATCCTACCAATAAATGGGTTTCCTCAAACCTAGGTGAATGCTTAAACTTCAAGGCCATGGAGAAACTCAGTGAATCTGTAAATATTCAATGCAAAGAGCAACACTTTCAACTGGAGGAATCAAGAGAACCCCATCCCATCAGATGTTAAAAAAGTAGCCAGTTTGTGAATCCTAAGCCATAGGAAGCTCATTAAGTACAAACAGAGCCCCCAGGTCACTTAACATAGCTGTGATATGTGTCTGCAGAAGTGCAATGACATTGGGAACGCTGCGTAATATGCTGCTGGACAAAGGGAAGAGTCAGTTGAGGCTGAGGCCAAACCTGATAGCTCTTTCAGGGCTATGCTGGCATCTCTTCCCTGTGAACTGCTTCCAGGGAAGTTCTTGATATACGACTTGTGGCTCTCATTCAAATGAAAATGTTAATGCACATTTAAAGTCAGCAATGTTGACCACTTCTCTCCCAGAATCTGAACATAATAGTGTCTAGATAGGAAGACATGGGTTTGCAGTGTTTTGTAAGGAGGTAAGAATTGAATTGGACCTTCCATATACTGCTCCAAGGAGTGGATTATTAAGAGTCAGAGATCTGCTGGAGGTAGCAACTGTGATGATGCTTGTGAATAGGGACTGGCACAGGTGCCTAGGCTCAGGACAGAGTTCATATCTGTGAGTACAGAGAAGATGGAAGTGCTTGCTTAGGGTGAACAGTTAGGTGCATGAGACCCAGCTCCTCAAATGGACCTTGCAGGTAATCAACCAAATGACCATCAAAACTTGCATTTAACACCCAGCAGAGCTCAGGCTGGAAATGTTTCCTGCTAGTTCAGGTGCCTCTCTTCTTTACCTGTTGTGGGTTCCATGCAAGGATTAGGGCTCTGGAGTCAGATTTAAAGCCAGTCACTTAAAAGACAGGTATTGCAGCACACACACTCTTTGGTGAAGCTGGTCACCAGCATGTAGCAGCTGGGCCCTCTTCTCCCCCTCATCCTGCTGTTCAGCTACAGCTGTGCGGTACGGCTGTAAATACTGGGTGCTTCTTGGGCAGAGTGATGGGCTAAGAGAGAGATGACAGTAAGGCTGGATGAAGTTCAGCAAAGGATTTAGCAATATTCAGCTGAGGAAACAGAAATGGTGGTTATACCTGAAAAAGTAGTGAGGGGAAGAAACAAAGGTAGAGAGAGCGACCCCAAAGGGTTGCATAAAATAGTCTGCCTTGAAGGGAAGAAGAGGGAGAGAAAAGGAAGCAGTTATGACACAAAAAGGCCTTTGATTTTGTTTTCGTTTATATCACTACTTACTAGCTACCATCCTAGTAAGAGGAGTAGGAGAGAAGTTAGGAAGCAAGAAAGTGAAGAGCCAGCTGAAAAGGAAATAGTGAAAGGGTTAAGGCAATGAGAGGACCCCAGAGAGGAAATAAAAGATGAAACTCAAGGGCAAAAGGGCCTTTTGCTCTGGATCAATTGCAGAAGGATTTCTGGTGTGCCAGGGGACAGCCTTTTTACTTCACACAGACCGATCTTGTCAGATCTCCTGTTGCAGTTGTAACCCCCTCCTCCCTCTTACGGTCATGCATCCACATCCACACATCCACTCACACAACCATCAAGGACATCTGCATTCATCATCCTTCCCTCCCCTGAGAAAGCAGTGTCTGAATCTCATATATCTGCTGATAGGATGATAGCAGGGAACGGGGGGCTGGAGATGCCGCTGTGTCTGCATTCACAGGTACCTCAGAAAGTGGCAGAGTTACATATGGTATCAATGAACCTGCATGGCAGGTGCATTTCCTGGAGCCCAGTATTCTACAGAAGTTCAAATTATGTTTTTCCAGACACTCAGTGCTGCTCAGACTATCTGCAAATGCAATGAGGAAGCACTGGGTATGTTTAACGGGGGAAAATGTAAGGAAACCAGATGTAGTTTCACTGAAGCTAGGTAAAACTTTTCCTTCAGGGAGTCTCTGCATCCTTTTACTTGTGTTATGCAACAGAGCATTGCTAACTTGCTTGAGCTGCTGGAACAGATGTTTCCTTTTACATGTGCATCTCCAATGATTTTTCAGTCTGATATGTAGCTGCATAAGCAGGACCTCCTGCAGTCTATGTCATGGAGCTGACTCAGATTGCAAACAAATACTTTTCCGTCATCGCTAACCCTGCAAAGTCAGGCTGCAATCCTAGGGGTGTTCTGTGAGTTACTTGAGTCATGCCCAGAAACACAGATTCTGCAGGCTAGATCTGCCCGTCAGCAATCATGAACAACTGCTCTTTTCTGTAATTCTGCTGTCTTTTACAACCTCACCGTCCCTGCAAGACTGTTCAGGTGTCACAGCAGTCAGAATTTGGTTTTACAGCTATGAGGTTGTTAGCAGCATTTCATCCACTTGCGTTACTGTTTCATTGCTCTGCGACTAGCCTCTACCTTATCTAATCATCCGATGGGATTACTAACTGACTTTGACAAAAATGCAGATTTGGAAGTATAAACCTTGGTGAGGCAATCCAGTCAGAAAAGACGTGCCAAACCGCCTGCAGTATCAGATGCTATCAGAGCTTTTCCATGGGTTCACAGCCTTACATGCATATTTCTGTAAGCTGGATATTAATGGCAGCCTTCTGCATCTGTCAGATGCTAATTCGGAAACAAAAAAGAGATTGTAGTTCCTGCCTTGAAGGCTGTGGAAGCTGGCAGGGTTTCAGCTAGCAGTCTCCCTGCCACAAAACTTTGTTGCAAGAAGGTAGGAGCCGGGTCGTGGTTCACTGCGGGCAGCCTTCTGCCTCAGCCTGCTTCTCTGAATCTGTTCACCTTCATCCCTGTATGACCATGAGGCAGTAAAGGGTCGATATTGCCTTTAATAAAGACAAGGAACACGTCTCCAGATAAAATCAATAATAAATGATAAGGCATCCAGGATGCTTTTCATCTGTGGGTCTCAGAGCATTATCACTGTTCCGAGCATGGAGTAATAAAGCCTTTCGCAGACATATTTCACGTGGATCTTTGTTAAAGCAACTTCTCTCCACATGGTGTCTGTTTAAGATGTACAAGTGAAGTGCGAGAAGAAGGGGAGGCGGCTGTCAGCTGTAGCTCACCAATCCAGCGCTGGCTGCCTTTGCACTTTGCAGCCGGTGGTTTGAGCTGCAGACGCGTTGCTTACCCGTAATTACCACAATTTCCTGCTGCACTCATTTGAAAAGACAGGGTTCCTGAGGAAGTTATGAAGACGGCAAGTAAGTTGCTGCCTTAATTTCTGTGCGTATGATGAAGAGTGCTGTCCTATTTATGCCGGTTGCAGCTTGCTTACAGTGCTTCTCAGAGCGTGGTATCTGTTGGAGGGATGAGAAGGTTCATGATTCTGTATAACGTGGGTAAATTTGGGGAGTCAGCAGTCCTATCAGCGTGTTGTTCAGAGACAGCTGCACAAGGTTCAAGGCAACTCTTGAACTTACTGGTGCTGAAGCTGTGAGGAAGGTGGCTTAGATGTTCACTTGCAAGATGCTGCTGCAGGTGGGATGGTGGATAAGAAAACGTAGCCATTAGTTACTCTAGTGTGTGATTGTAAATGTTCCTTAAAGGCAGAAACTGGAAAAACAATTCCACGTGCTCAAAGCAGCATGTTTTTTTTAAATTACTGAATTATTTATGCCTTCAGACAGACTCTCCCAACTGTTGTGGAGTGTAAGCTACGGACCTCTCTTACTGCTCAGAGAAAGGGCTTTCAATAGGAAGGATATCTGTACCTTTTTGCTAACAGTCATGGCTTCCTGCCTTTGTTTGGGGAAATATGGTGGAGGGAAGCAGCAAGTTTGCTGTCTGTCTGATACACAGATAACCTGTTCAGGCGCAGAGTTACTGCACAGCTTGCAGCACAGACAGGGCTTGGTTTGACTCTGCCTGCAACGCCTGTCACAACAGCAATTGCCCCGTTACTTAGACCTCAAATGCGTACAGAGAACTAAACATAGCTCTCAAATAAGGGGATTATCCGGAGAGAATATTAGGTGCTATATTTTCTTCTGGGCTTACAGTGTGTGTGAGGAAATGTTGTGGGAAATTCTGGGTTGCTAGGCAGTTGTTTTGCTGGGAATACGGGAACTTCGCCAAAGCAGAGCAAGTCATAAAGGCTGTTCTTTTCAGGCCACAGAACAGCAGAGAGCCACAGTAGCTTCTTTGCCCCCAGTTTTCCTCAGTGTCTGAATATTTAGGAATCCATTGATGCTGCATATCACTGCTCCTTGGAGCTGATGAAATGCCTGCTGCATGTTTCCCTCCACTCACCCCAAAAGTTTTCATTGTTTAACACATTTCTGATCTTTAGTTTTTAAATTCCAGTTTACTCAAGCAAACTTCCATTATCACCTCTTGGAAGAGTGAGGTTTAAGAAATGAAGGAAAGCTGCTAACTTGAAAAGTAGAAAATGAAAAAAAAAGCCAAAATTTTTACAGTTTAGTGTGTGAAATGAGTAATAGAGAGATTAATGTATTTTGCTGTATGCTGATCAGTGACACTTTAGGTTTCTTTGTCTGCATCTTCACTTTAAAGATTCATTCTGCCTAAAGTTAAGCAAACCAGAATACAATACTCCCCTATACAGGGAGTACTGTATAGTACACTATACTTAGTATATATTTGCACTAACTTAAAACATCATTAACTGGATGTGAAGTGGCATGTGAAGGCCCAAAAAGACTCCTGTACTTTATATGAAGAACTGCAAGATGACGGCAGCCTCAGTGACAGGGACTAATTTCCATTTCTGAGTTAGAGAGAAAAGTATAGCCCGTGGGCATTACTCTGCATTTCAGTGAACTGTGCAATGCAATCTTAGGTACTTCAGTTACAGGATTAGAAATTCAACTCCAGACAGTGGGAAGCCAGAGAACTGCTCTCCAGGAGAGTCACTGATACTGTACCAACACTCTGACTCTGATTTAAAGAAGAGAAAGGGTATTTTTCAGCCCCGTTATTCAGTGTGTCCCTGTTGCCTGCCATGAGTCTGCAAAAGGTTTGGTGTCAGAGAAACTACTGCTAGAGCTGGCGCTAATGGACATCACCACAGGCACTGCCAACAGGGCCTGAAGACCAGACAAGTGTGGAGAACAGGATCTTGCTTTCTGAGTCGCCTTCCTGGTGTCTGGGACAAATCTTGATTTAAAGGGTTATTGTAGCTTAGCGTCGGCGGTGCCAACCCCTATCTCTGTCAGTGCCCAGCTTGGTGGTGGTGTGAATGGTTGCCCATGAGTGCTCAGGAGGAGGAGGAGTCTCTTGCAAGGCGGAGCTCTCACTGCTGCTGCCTACAGTGCGCAAGCTCTCCGGTTGCTTGAGAGACCAGAAGCTGGCTGGGTGTCATCTTTCGCAGTCAGTATATGCACCTTCCTCCATTTGTTTTGACGTATTTACGGTAATATTTCCCAAGGTGTGGATAGAACATGATGGCATCTTTTCGGCTCGTATTTGTTGGTTTCAATATTAGCCTGAATATTAGCTGAATACAGAGTCTTATTTTGTTCATACGCTAACTCGCTGCCTTTCTTACTGCGCTTCATAAATAAGTCAATGTACAGAATTGTATTACAGAAGCTCTGCTAAATAATAAATTATGCATTTAGTTAGCCATATGATTCTGTACTTGTCTGTCTGCCCAGTTCTCATCTAATTCACAAAATGTTTTTTTAATGATAGGGTATGTAAGTTAAGATTAGATTTTTTGTTGTACCTTTCATGAAACCCATGCCTCTTCTGAAATAAATGCTTCTGCAAAGTATTTATACAAAGTAATATTATACAGAGCAAAAATCTTTAGTTCTTTATTGTATAATGTCTCCCTGTGAAGTTTAGTTTTGCTTTTATATTATTCATTTTTTTTTGCTATGAGCTAGTGAAGTTTGGAGTTGATAAGCGGTGTTCCCCTACATCCAGGTGACTCTGTCACATACAGATTCTCTTTTTAAAGATCTTCAGAAGGCATTAGGGGAGCTCAGGGACTAGCTGTTCTGTGTCTATCATGTACTTCACATGCATGAAATCCTCTCATGTTGTCTACATGCTTCCGGAAATCAAATGGTTGTGTTATGAGGGCAGGAAATCTGTGTGCCTGTGTATTGACTGGTGGCTGTCATAGCCAGACTGCTGGTAGCTTGCAGGAGAGTTTGTCAGGAGTAAGTAGAAATGCAGAGCTAGAAACTAAGTAGTGTGTGATTGTAGCTCTTCACAAGCTTCTACTACAAAACCTATATGTGCATTACAATGTTCCAGTTAAGCAGAAAATCGTACTAAGATATTCCACCTAGAATCGACACTATCAAGATTGATTCTTCCCTGAAAAGTCACTTACTGTTTGTTTCAGTGATGGTTTTCAGCAAATCTTCTGTTGCTTCATAGTTGCATGAGCACTGAAGGCAAATGAAAATCATAGGATCATAGAATATCCCGAGTTGGAAGGGACCCGTAACTCCTGGCACCGCACAGGTCCACCCAAAAGTTTAGACCATGTGACTAAGTGCACAGTCCAGTCTCTTCTTAAATTCAGACAGGCTTGGTGCAGTGACTACTTCACTGGGGAGCCTGTTCCAGTGCGCGACCACCCTCTTGGTGAAGAACCTCTTCCTGATGTCTAGCCTAAACCTCCCCTGCGATATTAATTAAATATAAAATATTAATTAATATTAATTAATATTAAAATATTAACAGAAGATGACAGAAAGTCATCTGATAAAACTGAACTGTGGAAAGATGGTGAGCCACAAGTTTTTGGGACCAGCCTAGGGCAAAGTGCTGAGGAACATCTGCAGGCAATTAAATCAGTCCTGAAAAATTCTGCCTTGGATAGGCTAGGAAGGTACTTAAGATACCCTTGATAGTAGAAGATATCCTGGCCAGTGAAAAGGCAGAGACAGTAGGGCACTGTGAGTGGGGAAACCATCAAAAACATTGCAGAAAACTCAACAGGGAAAATGGAAATAAACCAGTCTGTTGGGAACTTTGAAATCGCACAGTTATCTTCAGATATTCAAGCTGAGAGAGATATTCAAATTAATAAGAACCAAGAAAGAAGTACTACCAGGCAGGCTTGAGATCACAGGTCTCAAGTCTTTGATGGTCTCAGGAAAATATTCAAAATCTTAAAAATTCATCCAATATTCAAAACATAGGCCTTTATATGCTGGATGATGATGAGGATAGTATCTTACTAGAGGAAGTTAGGAGTACAGGCCAGAAGTCTCAGGAAAACAAGGCCTATAGCGTAGATGGCTCTGATCAAGATGACCCAGAGGAGGAGGAGCTGGTCTGCTCAGGAAGTCACACATGCTATATAATACATGGAAATTGAATAAATAAATAAAGATTCTTAAATAAAGAAGGAGGAAAGTCAATTCTGCAGGTAGTGCCTAAGAAAGGTGAGCTGCTTAGCTGCACAAGTCACCGTAAAATGGCTGCTCAGTGAAATTAAATCCTTCTCAAAAGATTCACAATACAGAGAAATGTATCTGAGGAGCAGGTTGCTGCTCAGGACTTGGAAGCTGAGAGCTGTTTGGTCTGCATTAGTAAAGCTCTTCCTTCAGGGGCTCACAGAGCACTGTTCTGGAACCCCTGGAGGCAGGCAGGCTTGGCTCCTAAAAACATCTCGGGCGTGATGAGATCAGTGGTCTTGGTAGCAGGACGGGCTAGGCAACCGGTACGAGGTAAAACTGTCACTAGATATCTGTTATCTCCCAGCACTTTCCTAGCCTTCCTGGAGAAACTCATAAACGGAGTTACAGTGTCAGAAAGGGTCACTTGTGCAAAAACAGAGAGCGTAGGTTTGAACAGAGAATGTAACCTAGTGCATTACTTGAACTGCTTGTCTGGGTGTACAAGGCATGGCAAAAACAGTGGCCTTCTGCAAAGGGGAGGAAGAGAATTACGTGGATATTAACAAGGCAATGGCAGGGCTGATGGGCATCAACTTCTGTGTTAACGGAGCTTCATCACATACGATAGCAACTGTTTAAGGAAACCACGATGAATTGTGAAGCAGAGGAGGTCTTGTCTCAGGCAAGTTCTCTACAGAGCGAGGTGTTATTAATTTTCAGCCTGTGGTCTACAAGTCCCTGGGAATATATGGACCACGTAGTCCATGAAGGACCATGTAGAACAGCAAGTTTTGCTGTCAGTGGACTACTGAACATTTGTGAACAGGGCTGAGAGGGCAGAGGAGAGGATTAAAGAAAGGACAGAAAACATGTCATATGTTGCAATTTAGGCCCACCTTTGATAGGTGATAAATGACAGGACCATGCCTGTTAAATCTTTCAGTTCTCCACGGCTCTGTAAATAAAGTTGCTATACTAAAACAGACCTGTCATTTAGCTTGAATCTAAAATGTTGCTATTAAAGCTTTTAAAGAGAAGATATTTTCCAATGTGCATCACCAGTACCTAAATTGAGGCCGGACTACGCAGTGCCTTCATCATCCTCTCAGTTACCTCAGGCAGTGGTCATGCAGGAGGCAGAGGAATTTATCTGAAGATCATTACATATACTACTGCTGACTCTGATGGAAATATGATAGCATTATTTTTAAAGTATTTCTGGGCTGTGTGGCAGGAAGGCATTTGTTAAAAGATTCCTCTGCATTGTTTCATTAATTTGTATTGCTTAGAGTCTCCACCGTTTAATTTTTCCGAATGTTCTCTTTAGATTTATGGGCAACAGAGTGATGTCACCCCACAAGTACTCCTTGGAAGAGTTTATGCAGTGATGTCTTGTGAGGAAGAGGGATGCAGGGTGCTGTAGTCTTAGTAGACCTCACATAAGCCGAAGTCTTTTCTGAGAGGTTCTTAAAAGCGTGTCAATACAGCGTCCATAAAGGATATTGATAGGAGGAGGGTATACTGAAACAAAATGCACCGGGGACAAAAGTTTGTAAGGCAAAGATGCCGGTAGAAGCTGTAGGTAATAAGTAGGCATAACTACCTTCCTTTTAGGCTCTTCTCTTTTTTAAAGCTCTCTGCTAGCATAGGTTGACTTTTGCCCACTTTGTCCATTACCACATACGTTCTGAGCTGCTTCCTGGTTAGGAGCCCAGAACCATACTTTTCAAATGCTGATTACACATTTCTGCTCTCATTTCCTCCTCTGCACATGTCTGCATCACACAAATACCATAAAGTTGTATTCCGGTGAGTCCTCTGAGATAAAAGTAATAGGACTTACCCAAGGGAAGGGATGAAGTAGATGGCTCAGAGGACCGGAGTCTAAAGTTTTAAACAAGAAGAATTAAGAAACTGATGCTACAGGGAAGTGAAAACATTTTAGAAAATGAAAAACTGAACCTTGTTTCTCACTGCAGCTTTCAAAGAAATAATCATTTCCTTCCCCCCGTCCTCCCAGCACATACGCACATCTTTCCCTCAAAATAGAAAATTGCGATGACTACAGTACAAAGAGGGAGCCAAAGGATTTGCTAATATATATTCTACACATACCAGTGGTATCTATGTCATACAGAAAAAATGCATGGGATTTTTTTTTTCTTTTCTGTTTTTAATAGCAATAACCAACAGAGGTCAAGGCATTTCCTAAGGATTTATTGACTGTTTCGAGTTAATATCCTTCACCTTACTTACGGACCAGTATTTACTCCCATCCAGCCATTAATCTGCAGGAAACACCCTGCACTCTAGACACCATTTCCTACATAACAGCAAAGCAAATCAGTAGAAACGGTGTTTGAAGAGTGGGTAGAAGCACTGCACTCCACATAAAATGCATGTCGTGTACAAGAATAAGAACTTGGATCAAAACCCTCCTGTGCACAGGACCAGACTGATTCATGTGGGATGCAATGCTATTCTTCCTTGGACGTTCAGGGAAAAAGGTTTAGCTGTTCTGCCCCTCTTCTACACGCTAGCCTCATTGCCCACAACCAAGCTCGAGCAGGTAACATTACCTAATACAGCAGTACCTCACGGCGTTATAGCATAAGCATGGGGTCTTTTGTGTCACTGTTGACTTCTTCTGCATTTTTTCCCCTTTCTGATATCCGGTGTTACAGTGTGTTAGCGAAATGTGTCATCTTGGATGAGTGACATTTCTTCTTATTTGCCCTCTGCTCAGCCTGTGAATGAAGTTATACTTCCTTAATCTCCGAAAAATTACAGGCAGAGCCTAAGTGCAGCGTAAGAAGGATTGTCTCGGGGAGAGCACAGATGGAGTCTGACAGAACAGAACCATGGAAACTACATAAATAAAAGCAGAATTGTTTATAAATGTTTTCCTTTTTTGGGTGTGGGTGTGAGCAATTGCATTATTTGAATGCACTTTTCTCTCACGACATGTTTTTATCCTCGGCGCTGCAGTAGGTTTCTAGGGGAATAGGCAGCAGTAAGTAGGATCACCAGGTGCAGACCAGGAGGGGAGTGCAGCGCTGCTGGGGCGCCCGCAAACCCCTCGGGTAAACCTGCAGTGGGAACCAGGCCATGGGCAGAGCTCTGCCTCGCTGGGTACGCTCTCGGACAGCCCCTCTGCTAACGTAACTTGCACCCAGCGACCGAAATAGTCCTCTCACTGCTGCCAGCTCACTTTGTAGTCAGCCCATCCTGTCGCTCAAGTGGTTGCAATTGGAGCTTTCAGCACATAATTCAAAGCTTGTGTGATGCGGAGGGTGTTACAGTTTCACATAATAGATTTTTTTTAACTTGAATTTACAAAACAAAGCATTACAAGCAGTTAGGCACAATAAACTCTCTTAAAAGAGCTTTGTTCACAGTCTGAGAAGTGGCTTTATTCCTGCGGTGGCTTAAACGCTTTACAAGCACATCTTTGGATTTTATATGAACTGCCTTGCACCTTTCAAAATTACGCATGTTCAGTAATTCAGCTTCCCAAAGCTGAGACCTGGAGAGGGCAGGAGGCAAGCTGGGTGCCTGGGGCTGAGCGGGGCATGCAGGGCCAGGCAGCACAGCATGGCAGGGCGCAGCACAGCACGGCACAGCACGGCATGGCACAGCACGGCAGAGCAGAGCACCAGCACGGAGGTCACATAGCAACAGGAAGCTTCAGCAAAGGGAGTTCTCCTCAGAGCAACCACCAGCACAAGACCGGCGGCGAGAAGGTGAGCCAGAAGGAGAAGGAATGACCCTGAAGAGGATGTAAAAGTAGGAGGAGGAGGAAGGTGAGAGGTGACTGCGATTATCTGGAGAAGGAGATGATGTGGGGAAACAACAGTGAGGTTCATGAGAGAAGGTGAGCAGAAAAACTGTGAGCAAAGGGTTAGTCTACAGAAAACATAAGATATGTGCCTAGTGACAGGACCGCTGGTATGTGTGTGAATATTTCTAGCGGTTATTTCTGACAGTTTTTAATAGATATTTCTAAAGGCATAGTAGTATGATTGTACTATATTACATTAGAAGGCTTTTCTTCATCTGTACAGTGTTAAAATAAGAATAGCAGTCTGTGTTTGGATAATTTGTTTTGGAAATCTGTTTTACACATGTGAAAGAAACACTTCTCTGATGAGTGTTATTGCTAGAGAAAAGGATGGGTAATACTATATTGGTATCCTGCAACTGTGATGCGGAGAGCCCCAGCCAAGAGGTTTTACAGGCACAGAGTAGCAGAAGGGTTCTGCTTTGAAAAACATGCAGGGCAAATAAACGTGGCACAGTCTGGGAGACAACTGTAGTGCTTACCACTGTCCTTTTGCTTTTTTTTCCTCCTCCTATTCTCTGCTTTTAAATTTGGGAAGCGGCACTGATGTCTTGAGGGCCACACATACCACGTTGGGCCCTGTGGGCTCGGGCTCGCAGTGGTGTGGGCAGGGAACACCTTGCCTGGAGGCCAGGCAATGCAGAACGGTGCGGTGCGTGGAGGAGTGGAGGAGCTCTGTCTCTTGGCCCGGGGCACCCGTCTCATCCTCCTTCCACAGAGCCAGGAACTGCTGAGACGCCATGTTTCGGAGAGGCAGGAAAACTGCATATCCTGAACTAAAATCTGGGAAAAAATAGTGTTCTGAAAACTTGGAGCAACATCCTTGCAGTGTTTTCCAGGACTGTCTTGCAATATCTGTGTCTCCAGCCAGAGCAAACGGCCGCTCGGACTTTCCTCAGTTTTAACAGATGATTTCCTGGAATTTTCCATTAGATACGTCAGGAGGAAGAAGCATTTGACAAGACTTACCTCAGAGATAATTAATTTTTCTAAACTGGAAATTCCTTTATTTGTCTAATTGCAGTGATCATGGGGCAATTCTGGGGGAAATCAGGAAGCAGGCAGAAAATGGGCTGCTGTGCTGGGGCTGGGGCCAGGGCCAGGGCAGTCACTGGGCTGCAGTAGGCTCGGATGAAGCAGGAAATTGTGTGACCAAACCGGGGAGCAGGGCTTGACACCAGAACCACGGGGCAGGAGACGCAGTCTTTGTGCAGAGGGGAGTGGGGTGGAGAGTCCAAGCCTTAGTTTCTAACATAAATAAGTAACTGAAATGGAGTAAATTAGTCCTGTCATTGTAAGCATGCTGTCAGTTGAGGTAAAGAATTCCCTAATTTGTGAGTTGTTAAATGGAAGTGTTCAAAGTCCTAGTTCTTTATATCTCAACTCATCTGTGGGAGAATGGTTGCATTTCTTTTATTTCAAACCTGTCACATAGGAGGTACAGTTCTTCCATGGTGTTCAGGGCATATTTTCTGTTTTGCCATTTATGCTTCCTAAGCCCTGCTTGCTTATTGTATGTCAGGGAGCTTTTGGCTCACACCACTGGGAGCTGAGGAAGTAAATGGGAAGCCAAATGATGAGATGAGAGGCATCTTTCTTCAGTCTATTCTTTGTTCAACCCAAACTCTTGTGTTTGCAGGACTTGGAGGGCTGTTTGCAAATCCAGGCAATGAGAAGTCAGGAATGCTGCTGTGAAGGCAGCCAGTCCCTTTCCCCAAGCTATGAGAGGCAAAGCTTGGAGGCATTGTTCAGATGGAGAAGTTTTAATGGAATAAACAAAGCAGTGCCCAAAACACAGTTCCTGGTGTTGGCAATGGAAGAGACATAAAGGTCAACTTGTTGTCATTAGTCAAGGCTATAAAGGCAAAGATAATGAATTCTATGTTTAATTAGGAAATAATATGTTTGAAAAGGGGTGTTCTATGGGTTAATAGTTTCGTGGGGTGTACAAAGGCCAAAAACCAAATTAGGTAGTTGGTAAGAGTGAATGCAGAGGTGAAGGGGTAAAAACACACGTGACGTGCACAGCCTTGTAGTAGCACGATTTTAATTTGTCATAGAAAAAACTAAAAGGGTCTGAATATTATTATCAGAGCCTGTTAAGTGTCACTTGGCCACCCTATCATTAATCAAACACCACATTTTGACTTCTTTATAAACAGGCTATTTATTTCTCTATAGCCTAACAATCAGAAAAGTCTCCTTTTTTATTCAAGAGTCAGCTTGTCTTAAAAGAACATTGCTTGCAAATAATGCTAGCTCTCTAGCAGCCAGCCAGCCAGGAAAACATTCTGGTTGGTATCATACAAGGCATCATTTGCAAGCTCATGTCAGAGAAATGGGCCTTTTCACAGGGTAATGGTCCTGCTGATGCATAAATACTCCGAAATTTAAGGAAAAATATACATCAGGACAAAGGAAGCATGTTCATGTTTTCAGCAAATAACCAAATAGTTTCTACGGTAATGTATAATTGATTGCTTTTGGGGGAAGTTCTCATTTATACTGTCTCCTTCCTTCTGAATGACCTCATTGCAAATGAAGGTGAGGCCTTCTACATAGTAGCTGCTGGTGAAGCTGTGAGGGGATTGCTTTCTGTGCCAGTACAAACCATCTGCCTTCTGAATGATGCTCTGGCTAAAAAAAACCATCAAGTTATCTAGAGAAATAAAGATGCTGTAGTACTCAGGGGATGTTACCTCACCTAATCTATAGCTGTCCTTATCACACTCCTTATCTGTAGTTGGAACAACTGGAGAGAAAAGGCTTCCTGCTACCGCTGTCCCTAACAGGGTATCTGCCACCGTGTCTCCCCCTGATGTGTATGTTGGTGTATCTGCCCTGTTGGCTTCCCATCCTACTTTATATCAGTGTTGGAAATGCATGTGTGTTTGACCTAGTCCTTTTCAACAGCCTGCTCAGCTTGCCGTGGGCTTTATCATTTAACTTCACAGAAGGGACTGAGATGTGGTTTATACGGTTTTCAAATAAAAAGCATTTATAGCTACTATTTTTAGTTCTCTGTAGTTCCTTTCTTTTATTTGCCTATAATTTTACATATGATATGTGGTAATGCAGTGCATCCCAACTGCATTTTTATTCCAGTTGGTAATATGAAATACATTGCACAGAAGCAGTTTTGACGAGCTGTAGGTTAAGAGGAGGCCTAAACTTCGCAAGATAAGGTTTACAAGGTGGCTTGTTCTTCACCTGCAGGACTGCTAGTCACAGCTCTTCAGGGTGAAAATAAGAATACTGAGGGTGGGTGGGATGTCTGGGGAAGGGCCTCAGTTGCTCTGCATGGAAGAGGCATGCTGAGGCGGTATCTAAGCAGCGGGACCCAAGGTGAGGTTAAATCTGGGCACCTTTCCTGCTGTATGCCCCATGCACCTTTGGTTCTCACGACAGCAGACGTGAGGGTGTTCAGGCCATATTCCTTACGGGGGAAATGTGAGTGAAACATGCATTACAGAGTCTGCCGGCCCACTGCCAGATGAGAAATGGATGTATTCCTACCCGCTCATTCCCTTCCTCAATCCAAAGCTGCATGACAGCTCGCTGAAAGCAGACTCAGCCTTAGCAGAAGTGGAAGAAGAAAATACTTAGACATGACCTTTTAAAGTCTGTTCTTATCTTCTTATGAACTGATCTTGAACTTCACAGGGCTTTTTTGGAGGATGAATCTTGGCATTCTCTCAAATGTGTGTCAGCCTCACTGTTGTGGTGAGGACATGGATTCTTGTTCCGTGACTCTGTAAACACAGTACAGGAAATGGCAAGGTTTTATTACAATCCTACAAAGTCCTGCAAAATTTTATGGGCGTGAAACCAGAGTAGCACTGTATTAGAAAGGAGTGGTTTTGTAGGTGCTACAGTAAACAGGGCCATCCTGCTCTATTCTTACTTATATCCGGACAAAGTGCGTGCGAAACATGAATATGAAAATATGAATGCAAATATGTGAAATTCACATTTTCAAATTTTAAATTTGAAATATAAAGATTTGAAAATAAATTCAAAAATAAAGATTAAATCAGGAAACAATGGTGTAGGTACAGCAAATTGTGAATGAGTGCCATAAAACATAATTGGGTTATATTTTTTTTAAGATAGAAAGGTACATCTGTCTTGCAAAAATGTCTGGGTTCTTACACTTATTAAATACAACTAATGCTCTTCTATTTGTTTTTTCGAGGAACTACCTTTTAATGGAAGACGTCTTGTTAGTGTTACTCTAGTAGAATAATAAATAGACTAATGGAAACTTAACAAAGGCAGTAATTCCTTTTCCATGCAGACAGAGGGATTTAATAAGTTTAAAACATGTTCCATGTAGATTAGAAAATTGCAACCGATAAGTGACCCGAAAGAGAGCAGAAAATCAGAATTTACAGTACGTTTTTACGTGCATGAATCCATGGTCTTTTTTGTCTCCACTCGGTATACCCTTGTTACAAATCCTGTATGTGTTATGGTTCTCATCTTTTTGAGTGCAGAATGCCAGTTCAATTATGCTGATATCGCAACCCCTAACATCACAAGTGCTCCCAGTTGTGAATGATTTGTAGCATCAAAAATAAGCCATCAGGTTTCAGGAGCCATCTTTTGTGTTAGGAATGTTGTGCTGGGTGCTAACATCACCGAGTGAAGCTGTGAGAGGGATATATTTTCCCAGACAGAGACTACAGAGAGTGCTTTCCAGAGAGATAACGTTCGGGGTAGTGCAAAGCGATAAGATTTCTGAGATGTTTGGTTGCATTGTCTCTGGTACATGTCTAGGGCGTGGTCTAGGTTTAGATATTTTTGTTTTATTTCCATTCCTACTGTTTTTCTAAGCACATCAGATACTGCTCTGGACTAAGCTGTTATTTGACAGTCCCAAGGACAGCATACTTTTTTTGCCTGAGATCGTGGCAAGAATGTAGAATGGTTTCCTGAGAAGTGGTAGAGGCTGTATTCTTTGGGACATTTGGCAGGATTCTGGTGAAAATAGTGTTAAATAAAGAAAAAATCTGGTATTTTGCAGGGAGATGAACCATGACGTACAATAAGTTTCTTCTAGATGTACCTTTTATGATTCTTCGAGATAGAGAATGGGATCAGTAAACAAAATAATATCGTGTAGCTTATAAAAAAGAAAATCTGCCTTTTGGTCCCAGCAATATTAAAGAAGATTGAAGAAGAAAAAACTGTAGTTGTGGCCATCCTGGGTTTTTAACTGGAGCCATATAATATAGCTAGCAACATACTTATGTAACACTGTCTGAAATGCCTTTGTACTCAGAAAAGGTCATAAGTAAATGACTTTGAAGCTTAATCAGGGGAAGTACAGGACAATTTCTGTATTTCATTATAAATCCAGTTTAAACCCACTGAGGTCAGCAGAGTTACTTGGGATTTACAGTAAGCTAAGTGTGTGCAGAACGTGGCTCAATGATTTTAATTGTTCTCCACTTCCAGTATGCAGATATTGTATGTTTGTCTGCAATTTGCACTAAATAAATAAATAAATAAATAAAGAGAAGACTTGGTATGCAAAAACATAAAATAGTAGCTATAGGACAAAAAATGAAAAATCTAACATTGCTTAATATACAAGATGTTTTTTAATGTTTCCTTTCTTAAAACAGTCTTTACAAGTAGTGAATTCTTTATGTAGGGATTACAGTGACTGCTTTTTTTATGTAGGACATTTTAGAATAGGATTTACGAGGATTTACAATCTTGCTGTCTTTTGTGGTATTTATCTTCTTGATCTGTTGTATCTTCTTGTGATCTGTTGGCAAGGCCTCTGGAGAATCAGGATTTCTACAGAGAAGTCTAATTTGTTAAGTTTCTATTGGACTAGTTTAGATCCCAGAGTTTGTTGGGTCTTTCTTTTGTCACTTAGATAACGGAGAGCAATTTCACAATCCCATGTCACACAGAGGAACTGGTAGGGCCCTTTGCTTCAGAATGAAAATGTGCCTTCATGATGCTGAGGAAGCAACGGCAGCAGGAGGAAGAGATATTCAGCACGGGTGGTCCCATCTTCTGAAGCAGTTGAAAGTGGTCAAGTGAAATATTTGAACCTATAAAGCAAATCCTGCATTGCTGCATTATTGTTTAGAGGAGTTATGGGAAAGGTGAGATACTTCATCTGAGAAGAAAAATTTTAAAAAAATGAAGTAATAGAAATCACATTTGGATTTGCAAGGCTCATATGCAGGTCTGGTTCAAAACTTTCCAGAAGTGCCTGGATTTTGAACCTCGAGCCTTAAGTCAATTCACTACTAAGAAGAATGATGTAAAATGAAGAGGGAGAAGAAAAACAGAAAGCTACCGATGGAAGGTAGACATAGCCCAGCTAAACCAATGCATCTCTCCTGAGATTCCTGTATGGCTTTTTCTAGACAGAACTTAGAGAGACTTACTGGTACTGAGTAGACTGCAGACATCGTCTGCTGCTGGAGCCAGTGCACATTCTGCAGCTGGGACTCGTCTCATTGATTTGTGCACCAAAAGTGCTCTGAACCTGGCCCCGCAAGGAAAAGGTAAAATGACAGGAAGGCTTTGTTCCGCGCTCTTGTTTTGGGGAATGCACTAATCAGTGCAAAATTAAAAGGGGTGGGTTTTCCTGTTTCTGTTGTAGTGATCATTTTTACAGTGTGCAAATATGGGAGGTGCATACACCTCTGGTCATTTTTCCTGTAGAAGCACCATGGAATAAGGAAAATGATACAGCTAATTTACTTAGGAGTGTTATTTAAAGGTAAAGAGTTGAACAACACAAGTGACTGTTAAATTCATTGCCAAACACAACAGCTTTTATGGGTGCTCTAGAAAAATAATTGTAAACATGTTTGTACCACATCTCTTTTCTTAGTATGTTTTACTATCTTGCTACAGAGAAAAGATTTACTTCTATTTCCCATTTGTTCTCTAAGCTTGACGTAAGTCAATGCACAGATCAATGTTTCTGCATTTTCTTCCCAGTGCTTAAAGCAACCAACAATAAAAAATGCCCTTCATCCTGGGAAAATTTACTGTGATAATCAATTTTTGGGCCAGACTGTGTCTGGTTTGGAGGACAACGTGCAGCTGCATTTTCTCAGGAGGAAAGGACACTGTGCCTGGGCACTTCCTGGCCCCTGGGGGCTGTATCTCCCTTCAGAAAGCCTGCTGCTTTCTCCGAGGGTAAATCTTGTGCCTCTTTTGGCTAGACACCTTACTCCTTCAGAGCGGCCCTCTGCCAGTTGGCAGGATCAGTGCTTGCATGTTTTCTGGCAGGACTTTCAGGCAGAAAACTGCTCGATGCACCGGAATCGAGGCCTACCGCAGCAATACGTCCGTTTTGCTCAGAGTTTGGCAGAGCAGCAGGCAGAGAGGCAGCCTGGCTCAGAGGTGACTTCAGACACAGCCTGGCTTACCGCCCGCTGCCTGGGGTGCTGCCAGCCCGCCCCAGCTCCTTGGGGTCCGTGGGGGCCTGGGGGAGGCCTCGGGGCCAGGGACTTTGCCAGGAAAGGCCCTGGGGAACCAGGCTTCCTGGGACACAAGGTGCAAGTTAGTTGTTTGGAGACCCAGGTAGCTGCCTATCTCAGCCAAGAACTAGCCCACATCTAAGCTGTGCTTGATTTATTCCTCCCATGAAAAAAAGTCATTGTTTTCCCACTGACTCTGGGCACTAATAACTCCAGTCTAAGAATGGGAGTGTGATATTCATACCTCTCTTCTCTAAATTTAGTCTAGTCCTGTGCATGCAATGCTTTCTATCAGGTGCTTGATAACCAGTCATGAATTACCCAGTGGTTTGTTGATTTGGGGTGTATGATCCCTCTGGTAAAGCAAGCCAAAACAATTTGTTTTACAAGTTTTTGAACAGCTGGAGGTGGAGTGTCATTAGAGATGTATTCAGCATTGTGAAATCTGTATTCAAACTGAAATGGGCAGATAAATTTTTAAAAATCATTTCATTTTCCTAGGCTTAACACTGTTCTGGCAATGCTGTTTGTGGAAATCAGTTAACATTTCATGTCAATGCCTGAAAGAAAGAGATTTGTTGATTTCGGTTCTTTGCTTAATTGCAAGAATGTCAGTCTAAATAGTACATTAATTTTACTGAAACCAAAAATCATAAAACCATCAGACACTTGGGTCCTGTCTGCATGTTCTGGTGGCATGGTTGGGTATAGTGTGAAGCAAATGAACTGGCCAGCTGGTTTACATCAAATGGCTTCATGATTCCATACAGGATTGTAAACTGGGCCTAACTGGCTCTATTGCTTATGCTTGGTAGATCACTTGGTGTAATTTTCTCTGATGGATCTCTGCCCTCACTGTAGTGTCCTGGAGCGCTGCACTGCAGATGCCTATTCATGCTGCACTTGATGGAGAGCTAAGTGAATAGGGGCACACTACCCAAAAAAGCAATTTCTAATGGCTTTGCGTTAATATTCCTTTCTGTCCTTTTGGAGAGTTCTAGGGGTAAAAATATCATTTAGTCTGGAATCTGTTACCTATTAAGTAGTTGTTACCTTACAGGCACGTCAGTGTTGATGTAAGGTACTGTGATGCAATGCATTTTGCAAAATAATGTCATCTCGCTACTGGAAATCGGACTAAGATAATATACATCACCCTTTGTAGACCAGTGGCTATGTGTCAATGGCAACATCTTTTGTTCAGTGACCTGGAACCTGATTTGTAAATGCATTTGTCTGGTTTTATGTTCGTGTGCATCCTTTGTGTTTTTAGTATACTAGTGCTCATGCGAACATATTTCATGAAGCAAGCACCTTGATTAGATTTGGGCTTCTTTAAATATTTCGCTTTATCTATCCTAAGTTGCTTCTTCCAGATAACTTCATTTTATTGCTTGTCCAGTATAAAAAACTTGCCAAGTGCCTCACACTCCAGTGCTGTGACACCAAATTACTACAGCTTAACTCTCCCACAGAAACATTTGTGTGCAGTTGTATTTTTATGCACGTTTTAAAATTTGATTGTGTTCTAAATACACTGTTGAGTGACAACTAGAATTGATTTAGTAAAGATGTAATGGAAAAATACAGGTGCTGGAAGTAACATTTATAATGGCTGGTACTGCAAAAAGAGCAAAACTCAGAGTGCCACCTTAGCTGACTGGTTGCATTCTCCATTTTTCAATATATAAACATGAAGAAAATAAGGAAATGCAGGGCATAAATGCCTGACAGATCTTCTAGGCAGCAGCTTTCAATTTGATTTCATGAAGAGTGATATGCAAATGATCATTACACAATGATTTTCAGTGAGAAGAGTGTCACCCTCATTGCACAGTGAAGGCTACAAAGATTACAACAACCACCTTGTGCCTTGGCCAATTTCTCTCTTCTTTTGGCTTGAAAGAGGTACAAGTTCTAGATTAGAAATCTAATTCATTACATGATTTTGTGAGTTTTCTGTGATTTGTGTTCTATGGCTCATTCATGTTCTGTGTATCACCACAAGATTATCAATAGAGCCATTTCAAGAAAAAGAGCTGTAGACCCCTACGCACTTGTCAGATGGTGATGGAGCCTGTGGCAGGCAGAGATAGGAGTTGGCTCCAGTCCCCCCGCAGTGCCAGGCTGCAAGCACAGGGGCTGGGCACACACACAGCATTTTGGATGTGAAGTGGTCTGTGAATTACATTCAAAATGGTTGTTGTATGGTGCTTCAGCTGCGAAAGGGTTCTCTGTCTCTAGAGAGGGCACTGATAAAGAGAGAGCTTTTTTTTTTTTTTCCTGGTGAGGTCTGTAAGTGATATAAATACTGGTAAAATAATAAGTGATTCAAGGAATATATTAACTGCTCAGTCTAATAAGAATTACTTGGTGATTTGGTCACAATAAATACCATTCATTTTATTCCAGTGGTGTACAATTTAACATAACTGGAAAAAATATCCTGGTTAGACCTATAGGTTGGGATACTACATCTTAAAAAATTAAGACTAAGACTCTAAGAAAGATTATGAAGTCTTTGTAGTACAGAGAATACTTTCAGTGTATGTTTCCAGCTCAGTTTTCAATCAGTAAAAGAGGCTAACACAAGTTTTAGTTGCACAGAAGGGGCAGTTCTCATGGCATCGGATACACTGGGTGCACTGACAGTGTCTGGGCAACAAGAAACGTGTGAGTACAGGAGGCAGGTTAAAGAAGGGCCAAAGATATGTCCAAGAGCTGGAAATCAGGCCTTGCAATGTTCAGCTTCAGGTATTCAATGCTATTGGTTAACAGTGGTTGAATGGATTTGGCTCTCTACTGTGTACAAATGCATCCATAGCAGAAATATACCTGACAAGAGGAGTCATTTCACGTGGTCCATTGCCTGGAAGCTGTTGTTAAACAAATCCAACATTGAAATAAGAGGCATTTCCTAGCAAAGAGGGTAATTAAACACCAGAACAACTTATTAAGAAGGGTGGTAAATGCACAATTACTTAGATTTGTCAAGACAAGGCTAGACCTCTGTTAAGAACAGAAACAATGATTCAGTTTGAGCCTTTTTAGTTTCCTATACCTATAATCATCTTTTCTGGCCTTGAAATCTTTGAATCTAAATTTCCTTGTCCAGCCCTTTCTGTAACAGGCCATGAGGAAAGCAGGGCTGCTTGCACCTTAGCCACTTAGTACAACGTATACAGTTTGGAATAAAATCTTAGTTAACTGATAATTAACTGATCATATCTTGGGCTTTGGCCAGCCATATGCTAGTGTCAGGAAGGATTTATTTTCTCCACCCACGCACAGGCGATTGGTTATACCCCTGATGGATTCTTCTTCA
Organism: Cygnus atratus; assembly: GCF_013377495.2. Lineage (NCBI taxonomy): Eukaryota > Metazoa > Chordata > Aves > Anseriformes > Anatidae > Cygnus > Cygnus atratus. The sequence continues at coordinate 53,136,012 of NC_066364.1, read as the reverse complement.
TCTTCCAGTCTTGAGCCGCAGACACGATCCTAGACAGAGAGGGCTGCTGCTCCGGGCTGGCTCTGGGATGTGCCTTCCTCAGGCGCTTGCTTGTGGGTCTTGCTGACACTCCCCAAATCAAATCCATATGCAACAGTTTGAGAACTTGGGTAGGAATTATTTCTGAGGCCAGATTAAGAGGGATCATGGGGTTTTTCAGCCTCTTATGTAGCATAAGGCATGCCTGGGATATCTTACAGCACTTGAGATCACCCCTGTGCCTAACCAATTCAGTGCCTTTGACTCAGTTGTTACTGGTGTCAGGGTTTCTCCTGCTCAGTTTGTAGGGTGCACAACTCAGTCTTTTGAGGACTGAGAAATTTGAGTGTAAGAGAAACCCAGAAACTATCTGGATGCAATTTTATGTCCTGCAGAATGGAAGAACTGAAACTAGAGAAATGGATAATGATTCTTGCATTTAACCTTCACAAAAAACATTGTTATTGATCAACTAGTGTAATGATGACCATCCCGTAATACCTTAGTTACTTAACCGAGTTCTTATATGGACAAAATGATAAAAGCAGAAACAAAACCAATGTATCCTTTTTTCTAAAGCTTTTTTCCGTGGTCTGAGCCAAGAGGTAAGTCTCGCTGATGAATGTAAACACGTTAGAGCTGCGCCTGCGCAAAGAGCCTGTGTTGACTCCTTGGGATCCAATCAGACATAAAACCCGGACACTACTCTCAAGTGAGGTTACAAAAAGTTGGGGAAGCTCTGGTCTGGTTGATGCTCTGCTTTCTAGATTGTAGACTCTGCCTTCCTTCCTTCTGCAGACTACAAATCTTCATCTCCACACAAATCCCTCAGAGCTGTTAGATTTTTCCTTACAACCTGAAAACAAGCATCCAACTTGCTCTCCTGTATGGAAAATTGTGTGTTTCCCAAATCAATCCCAGCTGGCTTGCTGGGACTTCCTTTGCTGTCAGGAAGTTTTTAATTGGCATGCACTGAAAATCTGGGGCCTGTCACACTCAGTGCCCATACTCAGTTTTAGCCCCTTTTTTTGTTGTTGTTTTCAGCAAGAGCTGAGAACACTGACATTCACCCAGCGTGTTTCCTCTGTACTGAATTCCTCTACGTTGAATGACTAACAAGAGACCAAGGAACACTGTGAAGATATCTTTTCATTGCTTGTGCTCAGCTTTTCCATTCATTGCCAAGACCCAGCATCCATTTCCAGCAGTAAATGTCATGCACACAATAGCTCTGCTGTCGGTGTGAAAACCTAGCTTAACTGGAAGAGGAGGCATAAAAGATCAGATCACATCCTCTGTGTGCAAAACTGTACGATCCAGAACAAGTCTCATACAGGCAGTTCAAAATAGATTAATTAGACAGCGTTGTATCCTAAGGCTTCATTGTCTGCCCCCATCAAATGTATTTTTTTTATTTGAACTGTCTTAACATGTCTAGGCACTAAAAGTGATTATGGTCCTTACTTGACCAAAAGAAGGCAGCATTTGAAAGAAGATTTCCAGACTAGAGACTTGACTACATGTAAGTCTTCACGTGAGTGAACCGTGGTTGGGCGAACACAAGGACATAGTGGGGCTGCTCGTCCTTACCCGTCTTGGAGCAGACAATATTCCAGATGCCACGTTTAAGCAAGGTGGCTGTGGCTTTATCTCACCATTTGCATGCGAGGGGCTGCAAATGAAGATCGTACAGGACAACAGAAAGTAGAGCCAGCCAAGTCCCAGTGCAAGGCAGTGTTGAAAAGCAAACACTAGAGAAAGTGTTTGAGGTCAGTCACTGAACCAGGAGTGGGACGCAGAGCAAAGTCTGAATCTTCTGCCTTGTAGTTTGACCTTCACTGCATAGTACGCAAACTGGCTTAAAAACTCTGTAAATGCCTTAGTGCAGAAGTGAATCATGCATGAGAATATTTCTCCAGCTTTATATAGTCTGATTTGAAAAATAATATAGCATGTAATGAATAAATGATATGCCCTGGCATTTGGTGGTGTTTGTGAGATATAAGTCTATTTCTAGTGCAGTGTAGGCTTAAATAGCCGAGTGGTGTTTATAGGAGATAGGCTGCTGCATTCCTTTACAGTTTGCTAATATGCACTAGTCTACTGAACTGAGCCAGCCCTGCACTGGATAAACACATGGGACTCTGTTCATCTATAGGATGATGTGAATAAACCATTGTGCCTTCACGGGAGATCTGTGCATGCATCATGTCTTAAACTGTGAAAAAAAGAAAACAGAATTTAACCTAATTGACTGTGTTCATTGGATACAGTCCCAGGCTCTGTATATGCCTTAGTTTACCAGCTTGTAGCTTGGAATAAAAATAATCTATAGCTGGAAGATCTTTGTGATGGACACTAAAATTCCATCAAGATGGTTGTGAAGTTTACTTTAGTCTTGTAAAACTCTTCAGGATCTTTGTTTTAAATGTGCTTAAACCAGAAATGCTATCTACTATGAGTTTATTTTGCTGCTGTTCAATGCTTTCAATGTTGCATCATCACATTAAGAGATACATAAACGAAGCCATGACATTTTGACTGGATTATTGTAGAAGACGTTGTTCTGTACAGTTCTTCAGCTGGAGAACAGAAGCATCGGTTCTCTTTGTATTGGCAAGTATATTAGAGAGATAGAGATACATAGCTGTGTAGTGCCACCACAAAGTAGAATAGGAAAGGAAAAAATCATTTTTTATGGCTGGATTGACATTCAGTCAGTGGAAAAAAAATAAAGCTAAGACAATAGGGCAAATGTTCATGATTGTTCCTCTTCAAGATAATTTTGACTTGTTACGAAGTGACTCTAAATCCAAATTTACAGTGGTTGTCTTTCTCTGCAGTCACCTGAAAACAATGTCTGAACTTCTCTAGATGCAGCATTAGAAGTATCAGACTTTATTCAGAATCCTGCCTTCGGTCTCCAAAAAGTCAAATCCCATCCAGCTTAGAAAGGTGCTGAGCCAAAGTCCCTGATCCTTTCTTGGATCTTGCTTGGGTAGCAGCTAAGTGAAAAGCTTCATCCAGTTCTGCTCATGCAGCTCCCTCTTATCTCGTTCCCACTCTTTTACTGAGAACCATTTTAGCTGAGATTATGGCTGTGATCAGTTAATTAAGCCAATGTGGAACAGTTTAGACAGAAGCATGCAGAGAGCCAAGGCATGATTTTCACTTGTAGAATCTAGATCTTTAGAAGGAAAACATAAACATGCGGAACTATCTAGCCACTTGGAAATAAATAGTATATATGGTGCTTGAATGCTGTTTAACTCCAGAGGGGGTCTCTGTGACTGGAACTGCAAAGCTCTGGAAGTGGCTTCCTAATGGGAACAAGGACAGGTCACGAACGAGGTAACTAAAGTAGCTGCTTGAATGGTTATATTAATGCCCAGAAGGAAATGTCCATTACTTTTTTTTTTTTCCGGGGCTTTCTATTGTATCTTTCTCATTTAACAACAATCCCTGTATACAAGGAAGGGCATTTTGGGGGAGGGAAATAATTCTTTCAGCAACGTCCTTTTGCTTTCAGACTAGCTGAGATTGTTTTCGTCTTTCTTAGAAACCCTGATGAGCCAGTGAGCAGCGTCGGCTGCTTGGTTGGAATTTCTCTTTGTGTGTTTACTGTGACCAAAAAGGTCTCAGCTCGTAAGCAAACTGCAAAGCATTGAGCAAGGATGCGTTTTGAAAGACAAGAACAGCTGAGCGTTTCTGGAGGCTGTGCAGTTTGCTGATTATTGTGGTCTCCAGGCTGATTTTGCTTACAGTTACATGTGTGGGATTTGTCTGCATATCCAGTGTTATAAATTATTCCAAACAGGAATCAGTATAATGCTGCTCCACAAACTACCCTTTCTCTCTATCCAAAATAAAAGAATTTTTCTCCAAATCTGCATGTTGTCAGAGATGTCTATTCATGCTTTCTCCTTTCCTTCCTTTCTCTTCCTTCCCTCCTTGCTCTTTTTTCTTTTTCCTTTTCCTTTTCCTTTTCCTTTTCCTTTTCCTTTTCCTTTTCCTTTTCCTTTTCCTTTCCCTTTCCCTTTCCCTTTCCCTTTCCCTTTCCCTTTCCCTTTCCCTTTCCCTTTCCCTTTCCCTTTTTCTCTTTCTTTTCCTTTCCTTTTTCTCTTTCTCTTTCTTTTTCTTTCTTTTTTTTCTTTTTCTTTTTCTTTTTCTTTTTCTTTTTCTTTTTCTTTTTCTTTTTCTTTTTCTTTTTCTTTTTCTTTTTCTTTTTCTTTTTCTTTTTCTTTTTCTTTCTTTTTCTTTTTCTTTTTTCTTTCTTTTTCTTTCTTTTTCTTTTTCTTTTCCTTTTCCTTTTCCTTTTCCTTTTCTTTTTCCTTTTTTTCTCCTCTTCCTCTTCCTCTCTTTTTTTTTCTTTCTTTTTCTTGTTCTACTTCTTTCTTTCTGTCTTTCACTTCCATTTTCTGTTTCTTTCTGTTTCTTTCTGAAGTGACGACATTCTTTTGGAGGGAACAAATAACCTTTATGCTTTGTTTATTGCTTTCTGAAACATTTTGTATGAAGAGAGCTCATGATGCGTATCTTGGAGGTGGTCCCTCTGACCCCCGTGAGCCTAGCAGTTTTCCTGGTTTTGGAACAGGATTGGGCCCCTCACATGGATTTCAGTACTGACTGCCCAGACTGCCTGAAAGCAAGCAAGAAGAGAAAGACTGATCAATCTACTTGTTTATTTGCCTAAAGCTTTTACCTCAGAAAAGCTTGCTCAGTTTCTGAACTGTTGACTTCATGAAGAGACCACGAAAACTCAAGAAACTGATGCTAACAATCGTCTAAAAAGGCATTACTTGATAGTACTCGTATATGTTTCTTTGTAGCATCCAGAAAATTATATTTGACTGTTGCTATTTGGTAAGAACCAGCAGTGCACGTCCTGCTGTTTGAGAGGCAAATGAAAATTCAGGGCCTCCTACCAGGAGCCTGTTTCTTATTTCTGAAAAGCTAACTATGCTTTAATTGTGGTTTAGAAGTTAATGTTATTTCAGAATTGTCTTCTTAATTCCCATAACTCCTATTCTGCAGATGTGGAAAATCACCCTCTTTGCTATCTTGCCCGTGCCTCTCTTTGTTACAATCTGCTAAGGGTCCAAAATCTCTTATGAACTGACTACGAATTTCAACTTGCTTTTCTTTTTCTGGGGAATAGGGTAGGGGGAACCAAAGCAGAAAACAACCCATCTGTACTGCTACTGAACAACTTACCCTGCTGTAATAAAGAACTCCTTTCAGCATTATCAGCCAGGACTTCTGTTTAGGTCAGCCAAGAGGAATTGTAATTTCTTGGGTACATCTTCTACCCTTCTCTTCTTCCCAAGGGAAAACATAGTGTTCGTGAGGGAAGTTGATACTCTGCCGGGCAAGAAAAACACGTGGCATTTGAAAAATTAAAGCTGTCCTAGCCTCTTTTCTAATGTAACCGTTCTTTCTCTATTAGCCAACTGTGTATACCTAGCATGAAAGTGTTCAGAACATAGTATTTAAAAGTGTTATGAAAACAGTCATTTTCTAAAAAGTGCTTTTGTTGTAAATTTTACCCATTCTTCACTACTTTTTCTGACAGCTATGCACAGCATAGTTAGTAATTGGATTGGTTTTGTGCTCCCTGTAAATATTTAAAAGTGTTTAGTTTAAATGATAGACTTGAAACCGGTCAGTAATAACGGCATCACTGTTAGAACACAGTACATTTTTAACAAAAACTCAGCTTACTAAACCATGAATAAACAATTCTACAGGTCATAAGTACCTTTAGCAAAGCCCACAGGCAGGACTTATAACTGAAGGGCCCTGAGCTCTCTCCCCAGCTCCATGTGGGCTGTTGTGTGCCCGGCCTTTATGGTCTTTGAAATGGATGCAGCTGTACTCATTCAGCTCATTTGGAAATGGTGTCTGAAAGCGCAGGACAGAATGAAAGAGCATGAAGGCCTGGACAGATGAATATTTTTTACCTGCTCTGTGAAATCCTCAGCACACACATGTACACACACGCACGTGTACACACACAAACACACTTCTTATCACAAACATCTCTTATGAAGCATTAGCTGGTTTCTTCGCAGGTACTAGTAACCCACTAAATGAGTTGGCTTTTTATTTGCTGTAGCTGAAAAGGACTGAAGCGATTGGCAGTGCCTGCATCGAAGACAAAATATGACAAAAGGATTCGTGCTGTGCTTAAAGATCTGGAGCAGACCTGCATCACACTCATTTCCCACCCAAAAGTGCTACTGTCCGACACTGTGACTTGTTTATAGGGACAGTTCTCTCTTTTCTGTGCTGAGACCTAAGCTGAATCAAGTCTGCCACTCTTCTGTTAAAACTAATAGTGTGACTGACTGTCAAATAACAGGAAATTATATGGAGCGAGTTTTGTACTTAAAAATAGAAACGACGAGGGAGGGGGAAGAGCACATTCAGAAATCTGGCTTTTTATTCTTTGCCAAACAGTCCCGCTCTCAGGCAGATTTTGCAAAAAGCTCACACCATATGGGAAGATGAGAGCTTGGGAAAACCTGACCCTGAGTTCCTTCGAAAATGTCGTCTTTCTGGGATGGTACACAGTCTGATTAAACTGCAGAACTAATTGGATAATTTATTCTGTGGTCTAACGTGTTTATTCTTCCTTGCACATAATCAGTTGTGTTGGTACTGAGGTCCATTCAAGCAACAGGTTACTTTTCAAGTTTTTTCAAGTGAGCCGGAGACCCTGCAGATGCATCAGGCAGAGCTTCCCTGCAGACCAGAGCCACGGGGACTCCAGGCTTTTGTCTTCTTCTGCACCGAACTGGTAACTCTTGTCTCTGCCCTTTTTTTGGTAAATCAGGCCACAGTACTTCATGGAGCTTGTGAGTCCATATTGTGCTGCTCCATATGGACTTACCATCATGCAGGGAGGACCCTGTACTGTGGCTGGGGGAATGTTTGCAGTCGCTGAGGTTCAGGGCAGTGAAAACCTGTATGGCAATCACTACTTGGAATGGGCAAAAGGATTTCTGTAGCTAGCTGTAGGTAAGGTTGATTGGGACTCTTTGCAGTACCATGCAGGAGAGTCCAGTTCAGTGACTGCTCACTGGTATTTTAAACGAATGAGTTTTTAGCAAACTAATCTCTAACCGTACGGTCCAGTTTGAGTCCCTGTATATAGTTCATGTAAAAATATACTTAAAAGTAATACAAAAGATTATGCTAAAAAAAAAACAGGGAAAGTTAGGGACTTTACTAGATGAGGAAACAGTTCACAGCCTCTCAAACAACACGGTTGGACCTGCTTGATTCAACTTGGCTTACAAATTGACTTGCTAGCCCAGTGCAGCTACTGTATTTAATAACTCCTGTATTTTTTTCCAAGAAGAAACTAAACTGTGAACATTTTCTTCCCATCTGTGTTCATCCAGCCACACTTGAATTTGCAGTAGATCATGTTTTGTTTGTCAGGGTGAGCTTCTAGAGGATTAGCCGGGAGGAACAAAATGTTGGTCATTTGAATTCTGGAACTTCTTGGTGCTTCAGAACTGATCTGGAAATCTTGCAAGGGAAAGCCTTCTTCTGAACATTTAATGTGCCTCATGATGAAAAAACACAATCTTTGGTAGTGATAATTTAATGCTTCTGTAGAGGCAGTTTCAGAAATTAAAGCACAATGCAGCAAATGCTGAATATAGACCTAAGTAAAATGGTTGGTAGTTTTTCTTACTCTGTGCAAGTGACTTTATGTTGAAATATATAAGCTCAAGGATAAATAACACATAGTATCACAGGAAATGTTATTGTTTGATTAAGTTCTGCTTTTAGAGTTTGCCACAGACTTCTAGGGTTTTAGATCTTTGCGATTATTTTAGAGGTCTGTTATATTCAACTTTCAGAGGTGATACATTATCTTCAAACATAGAAATGAAAGACAAGTAATATTTGTATGTCTTTAAAGATACTTTATTACAATTGTCTGTTTCCTTTTCATTTCTTTCTCATTTTTCTACTCTATTTTTTAACTGTAGTGGCTGTGCTAAGTTAAGTTCCCGTCACGGTGACCACTGTGGGTGCATTCCAGCAGGGCCATGGTCATGAAAGTCTCATGTAATGAAAGCTCAGTAAGAACTAAACAATAAAGTATAGAGCATATTTTACAGTAATGTCCTGTATTAACCAACAAATTGGAATTATGATTATACAATTTATTTTTAACAGATGTAACCACGTAACCTTATTGAGACACTAGAACGGCAAATGGGTGCATTACCTGGTGCAATTCATAAACCACAGGATTCCTAAAGTAGTGGGACAGTCCAGGAAATTTAAGCAGCAACACTAATGCTTTTATGCTTCTTTTAAAGCTTATGTACTTTAAAGCAACATGTTCATTTACAAGCTCAATTTCTTGTTGTTTTCTCCGTGACCAAAGATCAAGCTGCATGTTTACTACGTTGCTTCCAATATCAATTTTGTCACTCGAGCAATGCGTTGTAAGTAGGATACTAGAGAAAGTGCTTGCAGCCAAGTCTGAGTCTCAAAGTTACTTTTAATAAACATTCTCGTCTGTGTTAATTTTAAATCAAAAGCAAAACAGTCTAAGGGTACTGCTGTGGAATCGCAGTATATCATACACTAACCTTGAGGTTCTGTGGAGAAAGTCTGATGGGCATCGTGGCCAGTGCAAATTAGCACAGTCCACTTTTGTGCATTTCAGTAATTTTCTACTTGTTTTGGTGACCTGGATTTGTCTAAAGAAGTGTATACTAATGTATAAATTTATCAGTTTAATGTCAGAATGCTATTAAAATAATGATGGATATGTGCACTGCTCAAGGAGTGGGCTGCTGCTGGGACATCTGCAAGTGGTGTGCTGTGTGGGCTTACTAATGTCTTTTTAGACTGAATTTTCATTATAGTAAATAGTACCAAATTATGGTAGAATCAGGGGCGGTGATCATTGCAGAATCAAAGACAACTTACAAAAAAAAATGAGGTGGAGGGGAGCTTCACGAAGTTATCATATTTATAGTTAAAGCATGAAATAAATTTTTCCATCTGACTATTACATATGGGCATCTGACAGCACTGAGCTGACTAAACTGAGCAGTGGCATGGTGCTTTCTTTCACTTTACTGAAATTTCATCCCTTTGCAGTAATACTGGGTTGGCTCAAACACAAGCGAGCAGATTTTTTTTGACTGGTCATGTTTGTAGGTTATATTTCTGACTCGGAGTAAACAAATCCTGTGTTTCGGGCTATAAGCAGACAGTGATGGGCATTTGGAAGAACTTTCCATTTGCAAGTACTGATATAATGTTGCACTGCTGGCTGGTTGTGCTCTAGGATGTTTGGCCTTCTGTTACAGCATCACCTGTAGTTTTTTAAGCTCTGTATTTCTCAAAAGTTAGAGAATTCAGTGGGGGTGTTTGTTGCAAAAGGAAAGCGGGATTTATTCCTTCTGCACAGAGGTCGGGATGGGGCAGATAAACTCACTGCATGCTCTGATCCTTTCTTTGTTTCAGTGACTGAATACAAAGGGCATGTTTTCTGATTAACCTTTAAAGTAGGTAGGTTTTAAACAGATCAAGCTAAATGCTGTTTTCTGCTTCTGATATGGCAGTTATTTCACTTTTGTGGTGGAGGTTAATCTGCATAAAGCAGCTTAAAAAATCTGCAAGTCATTGAATAGCAATATCGTCCATTGCTTTATCCGCCTGCACTCATTTATCTATGCATAACATCAAGTCAAGCAAGACTGCCTTGAAGTAAAATGTCAACTGCAAAAGCTCAAACATTGCCAGTGGCAGTCGGGTTGAAAACCTGGCCTGCAGCACTGCTGAAGCTTCTTAGGCTCTAGCATAAGCTAAAGCACAGAAAAATAAACACAAAAAAGTTTAGCATTTTGATCATTCTGAATTGGAAGGGTTTGGTATAGCCATTTTGAAACTGTATCATGCCTGCCTAATCCGATGACTGGTAGTGCAGTTATCTCATGGCTACATTTTCTTCATTTTCCTGGCCTTGCTCTCTGAAGAACACTAAAGAAATACCAAAGAATACCAAATCATTTTTTGATTAACTGTTATCAGAGAAGTCTCTTGACTACAACAGGTCTCAAATATGACCTTCATTGGTTGCTCCAGCATCAGAACAGATGCAGAATATCACCAAGAGATCTCATTCCTCCCTCTAAAGTGGCTTTACAGCCTGTTATTTCTTTTTATCTTGGACCTACTGGAAAAAAAAAAAGGATGGGTGCTCCTAAAATCAGGCAGTCTGTTCTGAGAAGAGAAGGTGACTAGGGTGGGTTCAAGAAAAAGAGAACTGTAGAAACTGTAAAAAAGTCATGCAACAGGAGTAGGAGAAACATTTTTATTTATTTATTTATTTATTGAAATATACTTTGTCTAAATGCTATGTCCTGAAGTTGGGTAAGTTAGTGAGTCCCACCAGGACGAGGGGAAGAGGCTGGCTGCTCCGGCACAGGCAGTCTGCTCTTGAACGTGTTAGGAGCCAACCCTGGATGCTGCCAGGAAGCTGCTGAGGCCTGTAGGTTTTTAAATATTCTCTCCATCCCCTCCTAAGTTCCTTATATTTCCCTTTCTTGCCCAATGCCTTTTGGAGAGGAGGCGATGGAGGTGAGGAATAACAGAACTAAAAACTTTCCCCGTGAGAAGAACACATCTGGGAAATTCCTGGTTGTTTTTACAAGTTACTGGTTAAATGCCACTGGATTCCACACCTGAGATGTGTTCTTCCTGTGGTATCAGAGTTAATGACTGTGGGATTATTGTTTTAAATCTCTTAGATTTATTTTTAAATCATATGAGCAAAAAAAAAAAGTGTTTGTCCTGCCCACCAGTAATGAATCATGTAAAATCCCCGAGTCCCAAGGGTTTTCTAGCAATGATGTAAACTAAAACGTTTTCAGGCTGAGATTCTCAGGTGAAAATCTGGTTCTGAAATGTTAAGAAGAATCTGAAATTTCAGGAGGCTTGTAATAAACCATAGCTATGGTAACATTAAGCTTCTTGGTTTTATTCTGTCTCGTGGTTTAAGCTGTTACTGAAAGTGCAGGGCTAAGCAGATTCAAAGCCGTATCAGTTTGTGTTCCTTTGCGGAAGACATGCTTTCGAATTTGCTCAAAGGAAAAGGCAAAAAGAAAAGCGTCGCATACACCATGTTATTTCATGATGCCTGCTTTGCAGATATCAGCTGACACAGTTTATTGTTACTGCTATACAGTGCATGCAATGTACTTTTAGTGGAACATTTCAGTCTTTTATAGACCAACCTGCTCCTACCAGCAGGGTGCAATTTGTCAGGTAAGCTAAGCTGTTGTTAGCTACAGTCCCACCCCATGCAGTTTCACATCTTGCTTTGTAACATACGTAGCTGCTTTTTGGCAAAGCAAGGCTTCTTGCCTTCTAAGGCTTCTTAAAGGTTGCTTGGACTTTGCCAGGACACAGTGTTCAATCGAAAAAGTAGTGGGCGGAGGAAAATGGTTTCTGTACTTAGTGAAATAACTCAATAGCTGAAAACCTGTGATTTTAATTTCCAAGTCATTTACGAGGTGTGTTTGCAGGAATGCTGCTGTTGATTTTTGATAGAATGCATACATCTTTGATGTCTTAATTAGTGGAAATAGTCTGCATCTTCTTGGAACAACGTTTAGCTATTTAGTATAAGGGTTTTCTTAAAATAATCTTTTAATTCTCTTTTAATTCTATTAAATGTGAAAGCAAGTGTGTAGTTTAAATATTGAACACATTTCTGCCTTTAATCAAAGAAAAAGGCTGCTTTCAGAGGTTACGTTTCAGCTTAATTCCATTTAGAGCATTATGTTTTTATTCAGGGAAGGGAAAAAAAAGAAGATACGTGATTACTGAACTGAGAGATAGATCACAAATCCTTGGGTAAGATGGGCTGTAATTGACATTAATGGGACAGCATCTGCTTAGTACCAATACTTAAGCTATTACTTTCCATTGTTGTTTTCCTTTGTTGACCCTGCCAAGAGGGTGGAGTCTGTGTCATGAGGAAAGAGGTGGGGAAAAGGCCTTTCAGACAATAGGGACTTGAGTCCATTCATTGTCTGGAGCACCACGTTTCACAATAATTATGCTGGGGTGCAGGCTGTTTCCACTTACTGCTGATTTACGTGCAAGGTTACGAGGTCTCCCTGGCACCACGCTGCCACTTTCTATGAGTATCCTCAACTTTATACCCCCGTGGAGGGGGGCAGTGTTGGAACACAGATTTCCATGCTCCTAATTCTTACCAACCCGCGAGATTTAAAAGGTGATAAACTAGCCTGAGTGGTCTTAGTGTAAGCAGGCACCGCTAGGTGCCAAGGCACAAATGCAGGCACAGGGGACCAGAGCCAGCAGTACCCATCCGCTCTGCTCAGCTGGGCCACGTAGATGGAAGAACATGGACTTGTTACAAAGGGGGGCCTGGGATGTCCTCAGGGCCCCCTGCATTTCCAAGCTGAGATCCGTGTAAAGGAACTGCTTGCTTCAGCAACAATAAATAGCACAAACTCATCTTTGCTGGAGGTCCAATCCAGCTAACACAGTGTTTGTTTGTTTGTTTGTTTTTTAATAGGTTTTTGAGAATCTGAAACAGATTCTGCTCCCTATCTAGAACTGTGTGCTCAGGCAGACTGCAGATGTAAAATGTATCTGGACAGTGAATACAGCATTAGCAAGCTAAGTTTATTCATAGAGTGAAGCTACTGCCTTCAGTTTGGCCCAGTTTCCAGGCAGATACACTGAGGCTATTTGCTTTACTACGTCCATTCAGTTGCTATAAAAATAACTTAAAATCCAATCAAAACAATGGCCGTGTCTGAGGTTCGGCTATCTGACTGCTTAGATTAAAGTACTTTTTTTTTTTTTTGGTCTGAGCAGTAACACTAAAAGCCCAGAAGGACCAGCTCAGACACCCTGGAAGACACGAAGCTGCTGAGTCAACGTCCCCCTGCAAGCAGTGTGACGGAAATGATTCAGCCCAAACAACTGCTGGTGCTCTGCCACGCCGATCCCCTCCTTTTTCCCTGCTTTTTTTCCTCTGCAGCATTGTTCATGAGCAGACGAGAGACATATGAAACTGTAAAGCCTCCACGAAGGGCAGTGCTGAGACACATAACAGCACTGCAGTGACGTGTAGTAGGAGACGAAAGAACCATTACCACATGGTTTGTGGGCATGCAGCTTTCTGGTGTCATGATATGCCATGGGATTCTCGCAGCTGCGCTATAGGGCAGCATTACAGACGCCACAGTTCTGCACTGATGGGGGAAGTTTTTTACTCACTAGACGTTAGAAGCCTTCCCCTTCTTGATACTCAGCTTCCTCACAGATCACTGTGCGCCCTTCTGAATATGCTAGCTACACAACACTCACCCAAAGTTTAGCAAACTCAACAGAACAGCATGAAAGAAATGTTATACGCAGGCAGGCTCTTTAAGGAGGTCTTGGACTAAGCTGTTTACTCGTTTCTTGGTGCTGGGGGCATTGCAGGATAGACCAGCTTTTATTCCCCCTTCTTACATTCATGTTTACCTGCCGTGTTCTCGCTAACATTCTTCAGTATCGAAGCTGCCTTCTGGGCTGGCAGGCTGCACGTTTTCACTGGGATGTTTTCAGCGGCAACTTAGTCTCTCCCATTGCTATATGCGGTGTCTTGAAAGTGCACCCAACCTTCTGGCACTCGGAGGACCTCTAGAAACATTCTGATGGTCCTGACGGGATCTTCTGGAGCAGACAAGCATCACTTCTAGTACATGTGGTTTTTTTATTCAGTATTTACTAACTTTTTGAAGCCTGTTTCTACAGCTTTACCTAGAAGTGTGATAGTTTTGCTCCCTAGGTACAATGAGCTGGTGAGGAGTGCACGCCATGTCAGGTCTTCACTGAGAACATAAGGACTTTTTGTGGATAAGAAAGGAGACAAAACAATATGCAAGCATTCCTACCTGCTCATTCCTGTGTTTCTGAGGCCTCTTTTTTACTGAGTACATTCTGAATACCTAGCTAGGCATAAATAAAATATGACTTGTGCTGAAATCTAACCTATAATTTCCCAAAGAGATAAAAGCTATTCCGTGATAATCAGCTACTATTAAAAATGCATTTGGTCAGCAGGAAGTATTTGAACACAGATTTTATTTATTGATTGCATGCGTTCCCACATGAAGTGCTCCTGTTTCACCTCACCTCTCTATGCCTATGTCCATTGTACTTTGCAATAAAAACTAAAGCCTTGTTTTCCTATCTTGGTAGTGGTGGGTTCTGTGATTTTGGGATGGTTACACTAAAGTTAGAAGCCATCTCGAGTATTTTCTCCTTCACTTTATGATGTGATGGGCAATGTGGATTGCTGGTAGGTTCAGAAGGTAGCTTCCAACGGGGACCGCTGGGCTCCAGTTGCAAACCAACAACAGTAACACGAACGCTGCTACTGCAGAATCCTCTCTCCAAGTATTTGGAGCGGGCTCAAAGCAGCTTGGGTTGGAAGCCTCTTACTGGTTTTGAATTATTGCTGACAGGAGTATTTTGTTTCCAGTCCTGTGGCTTAAACTTGATCGTGACACTTAAGAGTCCTGTGGTGGAATTGATCACTGAAGTGAAAGCTGCGCTCCTTCTTTCCTTTCACTTCTTAGGCAGACAAGAAAGCACCGGAGAATTGTGAATCCCCTCTGACCCCCAGCGAGTCCGCTTGAAGCGCAGTCACTCCGGAGCGGGGCATTTCGGGGGTGGTCTCGGCCCCAGACCCCCTTGGGCACAGCAGGGGGAGGCCTGGCGGAGCGCCGGCCCCCTCCGGGCCTGCCTCGGCGGGGCAGTTCCCAAACGGCGGCAGCCGGCAGCGGGCACCGCCGAGCTCCCCACCCGCCTGCGCGGGGCCTCAGCGGGGCCGGCCCGGGCGAGGCGAGGCGAGGCCCGTCCCCCGCAGCCCCCTCCCCGCGGCCGGCTCCCCCCGAGCCGCAGCCGCAGCCGCAGCCGCGGGGCTCCCGCCCCCGTCCCCGCCCCGCTCGCAGCTCCGGAGGGCCGGGAGGCGGCGGCGGGGCGGCAGCGCGGCTCGTGGCGGCGGCGGGGGGCGGCCAGCTCCCGCCGCCAGCAGCCCGGCACCATGGCTGCGGCGCCCCCGCGGCGGCGAGACCCCCGCTAACACCCCCCCGGCTCCGGCTCCGTCCCCGTCCCCGTCCCCGCTCGGCGGCCGGCAGCATGTGGGGCGGGCTGCACCCCCAGCTCGGCGGCAGCCTGCGAGGCTACAGGGCCGGTAAGCGGCGGTGGGGGCTCGGCGGGACCCCCCGGGACCCCTGGGGAAGGGACGGGACGGGACGTGGCGGCGGGGGCATCCCGCCGGGCTCCGCGCTAACGCCGCCGGGCTGCGGCTGCCTTCAGGGCCGCCCGGCGTGCTTCGGGGGGGGGGGGCGGGGGGCGAAGCTTTTATATTTTTAAAATTTTTATTTGTTTTAATTTTTAAATCTGTGGCTAAACCTCATGGTGGGGCCGGGGGCCTGCCCGGGGCCGTGCACCGCCGGGACTCGAGGCGCGGGGTAAAGCTGGCTTCGCCGACCTAATCCGCTTCCGTGGGCTTGGCTTTTTTTTTTTTTTTTGGCTTGTTATGTTAGTATACCCTTGGGCGGCGGATCTAAGCAGGCTTGCTTCCCTTCTTCTCTTTTTTTTTTTTTGTTTTTTGTTTTGTTTTGTGTGACTTAGACCGCGAGCAATCCCCTCGACACCCGGGATTTGTTGAGCCCTGTTTTTTTCTGCATCGCTTTTCTGTCCGTGTCCGGACTAAGGAGAGTCTGGTTCCAGCAGTCTGGCAGGGGGGAGCTTAAATTCGGTGTCTGGTTTAAATTCTGTTTAAATTCGGAATTAGGGAAGCCAGGCGGTCACCTCCAGCCGGGGGCCTCTCGGCCGGCGGGGCTGGCAGGGCTGGCATCTCCTCGGCAGCGAGAGGGCAAGCGACTGCAGTGACACGGCCATCGCTTCTGCATAGGCGAGACGATGAGCAAAGTTTTTCTGGATGCCTTTTTTTCAGGATTTGGGAGTATTACGGACTCGTTTCACCTAGCAGAGTTCCTGAGAATATTTTGTGATTTTTAACTCCTTGAAGTAATAGATCACGGTGAAGGTCTGTGGCTTGGCTGCACGGTTACAAGTGCAAAGTAGCGCTATTGGATTTGTATTTTTCCCTTCAGAATTTCATGTTTTAATTCTGGAATTGCAAAATATGACTGCATAATGCACACACGGTAGGTTGACGTATTTAAATGGAAGGATTGTTTTGGTTTCAGTTGACAGGGTTTTTCTTGCAAATACAAGAGCTGCTAAGACATTCTCAGCAGCTGCCTGAATCTCTGCAAATAGTCTAATGTTCGTTCCCTGTGATGTGAAAGAAGGCATTGTTCCTTTTTTCTTCACTACTATTATTAATTTCTATGTATAACACATTTGCCCTGCTGAAGTGTGGATTTTTTTAATGCTTCCTGTAAAAGAATGAAGTTACATTATCTTTGTGTTGCAGCTTGCAGAGGCACTGGGTATTCTGAACTAGGTGCACAGATTTCAGTTACTTTGATAGAAACTGCAGGAATTCGGTGTTTCAGTTCTTGATTATTTGTGTTCAGGGCAGGAACACTGGAAGGCTCTCCCACATGTGCGCGCTGGTTGTTCCATTCGCTGGCTTCAGACTGTTACAGAGGTTGTCTGTGTTCATTTTTACATTTGCTTCAGAAAACTCTGGATTGGGCCATTCATTAGTTTGTCCTCCCTTGGTTTGTTTGGGGTCAAATGACGTGTTCTAGTACGGCAGTTCTGATCAGTAAGGAACTGGATGAATGTTTTCCTCCTGCTTGCTTGTCAGAATTTATTTCTCAGAAGTGGCTGTGAGATTTGAGAACGCATCGTGCTTGTTTTTCTTTACTCCCCATCCCTCCATTCCTTCAATACCCAGAGTTAATGTGAAGTTCAAAATATATGTTTATACATGAGTTTGGTAAAAGAAACAAGGTAGCAAAACTGTTGTAGATAAACCTCTAGTTTGAGATAAGAGAGGCTAACAGAAGGTAGTGGTTCATTAGAAAGCAAGTGCGTAAAGATGAAGTTTAACCTTGAAATACAATGTCTGCAGTGGAGTTTCCAACACAGTAGTTCCTTCCTTCATCAGTCTTGCGTTGAAATAATTGACAAGCTGTTTTGTGAGGTTCTCTAACTCCTCTAAAGAAGTGGAAGTTACTTAGCTCCATGCACGTATTGTAACGAAGGGGTAATGGCTGCTGAGATCCTGTGCTATTATATTATTGACAGGTTAGGTTTATTTATTTATTCATATTTGGAGAGAAGCTATCTGTGGGAGAAGTATATTGGCGACAGAACAGTAGTGTCCTACTAGGACGCAGGAGTTTAAGCATTTATTTTGAAAATGGAGGAATATTTCTTCTGACAGAACACGTTTAATTCTTTAACAGCAACTCTTTAATAGGGATTCTGATCATATTGTCTGTTAAATATTGGTGCGGAAGCATAACAGCTAAGGACTATGTTTCCTTGTTAAACTGTGTTTATTACTGAAAAGCATTATATTTTGCTAGCTGTATGTTAGTCATCCATGGATATGGGTGTTTAGAAGTTCTGTTTTTGTTGAAAGTCTTACAATTCGCTTAAAAAGCTAGGTGTAGGTGCCCACTGAAGAACTCTGTAACTGTTTATATAGGGCAATTATCAAATTTTCAGTAATAGATGCAAATTCATTCTGATTTTTCTTAAGATGTAGCAGGCAAGGTCACTTCTTGGACTATTTCGGTTTTGGCTTTCATTTTTATTCCCTCTTGTCATTCCCAGATTTTTCTTGCTTTTCAGTTTAATAGGAGCACACTCTCTGAAAAGATGTGCTGTCTTGTTCGCGCATCTCCGAGATTTTTTTTAGGTGCTTGTTGTTTAAACAGTGGGTTTAACAACAAATTCTGCTGCCTATGCAAAATAAATTCGCTCTTAACACTTTCAGTACCTGTCCTGAAAAATGAAATTTCTATTTTTGGAACGTATATGATTGACTCTAGTTTTCCAGTCTTCTTGTAAACGTTTAATTGTTCATGAAAACCCTGCAGCATAGCTTATCCCTCCATAAAGGCAACAGCTACCCGCTGTGCTGCAGGAGTTTGAATAACTGTGGTGAAGGACACGCAGGGCTTCAAGCCCTCTGCTTACTCATCGACACCGTCCTTTGAAGTGTGCAGTTGGTTCCGAAGTTGTTTAAGACTGTGAAAGTGTTCATCTGGACGCGGCGTTTCTCTGGGGGCGGCAGCCGGTCAGTCAGGCTGCGCGTGTTCAACAGATGCCAGTGGAAAGCGGAATCCGTCCACTTTCGAAGAAAAAAAACAAATGCTCACTGCTTTGATTAAACTGTACTGCCTCCACTCAGACTTCCTTCTGCCGACCGGTACTGCCAGCAGCTGACCACCAAAATTTGGTGGTAAGTGCTGGTTAGGTGACAGAAGTGAGGGGCGGCCAAGTGCGTGAAGCAAGGCCCTCCAAAGGACGCGACTGGCACCATAAAAGAAGCCACGTGGTGCCCTCTGCTCCTCGGGCCCTGGCCACAGGGCTTGTCCCTATGGCAATCCCAGAGGTCTGCCTCAGTGGGCTTGGCACAGGCGAGCCTGACCCCCCGTGTGACACGCTGCTTAATGATGTCACAACCAAAATGAAGGTCTCGGCACATTGTGAGGCCACGGGGCGCTGCCTCCTGGGCACCATGGGGTTCACAGGCAGCTTCGCAACAGAGCAGTGGGGAGGGGGGGGCTCCTCTAACTTGGGCTGGGGAAGGGGGGCAGAAATCCCATGGTTTCCTTTCTGTAAAGGGTTTCACTGGTATGTTGGAAACCTGTGGCTGAAGAAGTGGCAGTGCTTGGGACGTCCGAGAAGGCAGGCTTATCTTGGCAGGCTGGGCACGGCGGTAAATGGTGAGTTAGCATCACCAGGGCAGGCTTGGGGTTGTTTACCAGTTACAAATGTACGCGTAGACATAAGTATATAGTGTGTTGTAAAATTGATTTCCTGAGCTTAGAAGTCTAGTGCTAATCTACTGCTAAGAATCTACGAGATCTAGTGTTAAAAATCTACAAGCCTGGCTGGTAGAACGGCCTTTGCTATCTTGCATGGGCCGTGTGGATGTGAAATGACATCCTGCGTTCGAGTGGTGGGGGTGAACAAACAGGCGTTAGTTACATCCCTTCAGAACAATGCATTTTGTCCCTCCCTCCAGGCAATTCGCTTTTATGGACCTAGCATCAGCTCTTTTAACGTATACAAAACACATATGTCTCAACTGCCCAGCTGCAAAGACAGCAACAGATTTTCAAACTGTAAAGATGTAAGAACGTATTATATGCTAGTTCTTAGGGGTTAGCAAGACTTCTAATCTCTCGTCTGTTAAACGTTTACTGAAAAATCAGCTTGTGGTTTCACACCACAAAAGGACAATTTTGTCCTTTTAAAACTTTCTTTTAAAGGAAGTAGTAATTCGTCTAATGATTTTGAGAAGAATGCATTAATTTTAAACAGTTGTGCGGAATAAGCACCTAGTAAAAGGCAGCCAGAGCCATCATGTCTGTCCTGGGGCTGGAGATGAAGGAAGTGCTAGCTGGATAAGAGCACCTGCAGTTTCTCCACTGAACACCCAGGATTTATGTCTGCCTAATTAATATTACTTGTTACAGTTACGTGCTAAGACTTTAGCAGCTGGCATTTAAGGACAGTTAAAAGACCCATGCCTTTCAAAGTATGGACAAGTTGCCAAATGCAGTAATGATATGCAGTGGTAAGAAGAGTTGAAAGCCTCCTGTGACTTGAGGTTGTATCCGGAGATGATCATCTGCCCTTGCTGGAAGCAAACAAAGCCTGCTTGCTGTAGACGGGTTAGTTAAGGGAAGGAGCACATCTACAGCGCTACCCCCAATACCAACTGCTCTGCCTTGCGTATTCTTGGGGTGCTTGTTTTTATCGTATGACTTGCCCGAGGCTCAATAGTAAGAGAGTTCAAGTAATCCAACTCCTGCGCTAGTTGCTTTTTGGCTGAGAAAGTGCTGACATGGTTGTAGTTGTCAGTTGTTTGTCAGATGCCCAAATGTGTCCTGAAACTGTACACCGACAATAAAACAGTCTCATTGTGGCCGTAATTAGCTTTAAGACATGTTCAGTGCATTTGCTACGTGGTTCAAAAAGCGTCCTCCTAATTGACTTTGGGGGGGGGGGTTGGCCTTGTCTGGCCGCCAGGCTCCCACCCGGCCGCCCCCCACTGACAGGGCCGGGGCGCAAACATGGACCAGCTCGCGGGCCTAGGTGGGGACGAGGGGATCTCTCTCCACCAGCCCGGGCAAAACAGGCTGTGTGCGGGCAGGTGGATTTAATTTACTGACAATTAAAGTACACTTCTGTAGTGAGAAACAAAGACAAAAAAAGCACACACAAAGAAGAACACCGTGACAGAAACCACTCTCCTCCCCCACCCGCTTTCTCCCAGGCTCGGTTTCGCTCCAGACACCCCCTGTCTACCCCAGTCAGCACAGGGGGATCTGGGCACAGGGGCTTGTGATCAGTCCATTCCAGTTGGTATCTGCTGCTCCTTCCTCCTCTCACTCCTCCCCTGTTCTAGTGTGGGTTCCCCCCACGGGCTGCAGTCCTTCAGGAGAGCCTGCTCCAGCACCGTCCTCCCTGTCAGCTGCTGTGCGGGTTTCTGCTCTGGTGCAGTGACACCTCGGTGGCTGTGGGGCTGTTTCTCGCTCGTCGCTCCAGGGCAGTGCTTTTAGGCCTTTCCTTGCATGTCCTTCCAGAGGTGCCACCAGCTGTCTGGCATGGGACAGCCGCTGGCCTCTCCTCAGGCCCCCGCTGCCAGGACCTTGACACCCACACCTTGTACAGCTTGGGGAGAGGAGAGCCCTCCTGAGTCCCTTTTGGTACACCCAGAATAATGCTGTATGCAGCCCTGAAGTTTGTTCCTGCCGGCGCTAAGGGAGGGTGTTGGAAGGGATGCTGCAGTCTGCGAAAATTTTGGGTTCTGTCCTAGCCTCCCACGTGGGAGTTTCTTGCTGCGTGGGGGAAGCCGAGGAGATGCACAGTGCATGGAAGCCTGCAGACCAGCTGCAGAGGCCCGGGGGTGGATGGCTAGAGAAGACGTAATAGGGAATAATTTGTGTAAGTATATTCACAAGTACGCCTAGGCTTGTATTAGTCCTGACTTTTCCCTCGTTCCCCCTGAAACTGCTGACTCCGGTGGAATTACTGCCGTTCTCTCGGGCAGCGTGCTCCACGACATCTGGCGCTGGTGCCCGGCTCGAGCGTCCCATTGCCTGCCCAGCTGTGCACAGTGACCTATTTCTGCACGGCCGGCCTTGCTGTGAGTGGCACTGCCTCCTTCTGTTCCCATTCCCCGGTGACCTTTGCTGTTTCTTGAGAATCCGACGGCCACTGTGAAAGGAGGCGGTAACTCAAATAAAAGGGGAAGGGCAAGTGCCGAGAAAGTCTTTTTGTTTAGTTTCAAGGTATAATAGTTTCTGAAATTTGGAAGATGTGGCAGAGAGACACCTTCTTTGCCTGAGGTGGTGTACATGAGTGAATTGCAGGGCGTGATTTCATTTTACAGCTAAAATGATCTGCTGGGTAGCTGTTCCTACCCTTCTCGAGCGGCCAGCCCTGGCACGCATTCAACCTTATGGCAAGCTCATCTGAGGAACTGGACCAAGGATACTAATGGTAAATAAACGATAAAGGAGGGATTTACAGTTGCCTGACCCCAAGGTGAGCCACTGCAGCAGAAGCCATCTGTGCTGGTGTCAGGCGCGTGCAGAATACCTGGTGTCAAATGGGCTGGCTCTTAAGTCAGCTAACAGATAGTGGAAAAATCTCCCAGCGCAGTCTTGCTTGGCCACTGCAGTACTGCTGCTGACATCAGGAAGTATATACTTAATCCTCAGACTTACTGTGAAGGCCAAGGAAGATTAAGGGAGAGGATCAGGCAAAAGTGACGTTGATTATACTGGACATTGTAGCTTCAGCCCTTTAGTGGAGTTGCATTCAGGTTGAAGCTGGCCCAGGGTAGTGGGTGATGACTGACGAGGTGGTAGGAGACCGTCTGTCTTGCTGAGGAAGCACAGTGCAAGTAGTGTCAAGGAAAACTCATGCTGCCTCTTTATGGACTAAAATACCTGAAATGGACTTTCAGCAAATGATGCTTTTCAGACTTTCAACTTCGTAATATGTTAAGAGACTCATGGTGTAGTATTCAGGCAGGAAACATTCTTGAATCGTCCTGGAGTCAGATCTGAGATTCCTTATAAGGTATCCGTATGTTTTTAATGTCTGCTTTATTCCTTTTGTAGCATAGTTTCCAGATGGTGTGGAAAGCTGCAACTTTTTCAAGGTTTCAGAATATATAAGACTTTTTTTATTTTAAGTCTGTATTTCTTTAAAAGATGGTATCTTCTCTCCTGAGTGCCCACTCTACAGCAAAACTATTTGTATTTGTTCATAATTTTGAACATTTTGAGACAATCTTATATTTACGAATTAATGCATGTGAAAATGCTTTGTAGAAAAGCTCGGTAACTTGTATTGATCAAAGGCTGGAAGTGGGGGTACAGTGACCTAACTAGAAACGCTAAAATGCACCGACAATACCATTACTTAAAACTTTATCGATTCTGCTAAAGACCGTGGAAAACACAGCAAACAGTTGCAATTTTAATATCTTCCTGTTCACTTAATCATACTAAATGCCACATTGATTGAGCAGGGGCTCATGTGTGGTCAGTAGAATTATTGTAATGAATGGTTTTACATCAAAAGTGATCGTAGCTGTGAAGATGAAAACGTAAATTACTGGTTTTGGCTGGAAATACCGTAATAAGTACTGCTAAGTCATATAGACTATGATAATTATTTTTTTTAAACTACTGTATTTTCTTTTTAAATTCCAGATTCTCTCTTCTTGCTTATATATTGAATAGGCATGAGTGGAAGGAAGAATTTTTAACAGGGAAACTGGATGTTGTACCTTGTGACCGAAGCACTGAAAGCGACTACAGTCAATCTCCTAATGACTTGCATGAAGTCAGAATTTCACTCTTCTAACACAGATGTAGGAACTCCCTTACATGTTGTGCATGCTTCTGTAAGTGTGTACTGAAAACGTAGCCTGAAGGCTCTGTCTGTCTCTGGTGCATCCATATGAAAGTGGATTCTACTGTGTGTACAATGCACATTAGACCTCTTTGAAGAAGGATGGGAAAATGCTATCATTGTTATGATTTAGCAAACTGGTTCGGTGAAATGGTTTTATTTTTGGTCTCTGTCTTTACCAGTTATTTTAGTGTCGTGGATATCTTTAGATCTGATTTCAAGGAGAAGAGAGAAATTACACTTCTTTCTGAAAAAAAAAGAAACTGTTAGACTCTTTTATTTGATCCATTTTGCTAAGTGTGGGAACTGCATAAAATCATTTAAGTTTTTTTTTGACTTGTTGTAGCAGCTGTGATTACTTCACTTTTCCCCATGCATAGAGGAGGTGGAATTAGCTCTTTAAACAGAGTGAGGACAAAGGTAATTCTGGAAGAAAAATGTTGGAACGGCAAAGAACTCAGAGAAAAACATAACGATTATGGTTTTGAATTCCCATATAGCTAAACTCCAAGAGAGGCTTAAACACAGATGATAATTTGCGATCATTGGCTGCTTTATTTTATTTTTTTTTATAGAAAGAAGATTTAGCTGCTCACCTGCAGCGCACACAGCCTTTTAACAGACTCCAGGAACTGACTGCATGTCCTGAGGTTTAGCTGTTTGTATTAACTTTAAGCATAACAAATGTGTTTACTTTGCTAGACATTCCCCTCTTCGTATTGTGACAAACTTAGCAGATATAAAAGGTAGGCTAGCAATTACCACATGGAAGTGAATGGAGGCTAAGAACATCATTTCGTGTTTCTGTGGGGTGAATAGTGCATTGAGTCCAAAGACAAAGAGGCAAGCCAGCATAGCAGGCATGAGGTAATATATGTCGTCTGTGTGCCAAGCTCGAAATAAGAAACATCTGCAGTTTGTATTTTGAAGTCCTGTTTTATGCAAATGAGCTCTATCTGGAAGAGGAGAACTCGCAGGGGTGCTATCAACAGTTGGGCTGAATTCCTGGTCTTGCCCCTGTCAGTGATGAAATGGAAGCAAACCCTTTGCTCTCCTGACAACGGTAGGAATTTCGTTGGGTTGATATTAAATAAATGCAGCTAAATGCTGTCTGTATAAAAGTTACAAAGTGTTACGAATTGAGTCCTTGTTCTACATACTTCCTAGACTAGAAATCGGAGAGGCTGAGTCTGTTATTACACCCTGTCAGTGCAAGGATTTTGCTACCTTTTTAGCTAGCGAAGTGCTGCGTTGAGCACAGCTTTCTGCTCGCTGAACGGATTTTGCCCTGCATAGTGAAGCCTGCAGAAATTTATGCCAGTCTTGCTCCAGTTTAGAGTCTGCCTTAATGTGCGATTTGGCAGTAGGGTTATTTGGCCAGGCGGTTTGGCCTGGTGGTGAGCTAGTTGCTGTTGGGCATCCCAGTGTTCCTCTACATCCCCACTCCCTGCTTGGCACTGCTGTTAGTAAGACCTTGCTTTCTGTTCGCTCCTCTGGGGGGGTTCGGTGACGAGTGAGGTAGCTGGTTGTGTCTGTCTTTAGCTACCATGGCAAGGTTCTGAATTTATTCTTCTTAGTTCCCATTCTTCCTTCTAGATTGAGTGCTTCCCTGCGTGAGAGACCTTGGCATGGGTTGGCCTAGTATTGTACAGTGTCATGCACATTTATAAAGTCATAAATATTTGTAGCTTGCGAAAGTTCACAGAGATACTGTTTTGCATAGAAGTCAGTTCTCATAGCTGTAATTATCTATGAAGAGAGATCGTACATTTAGTTATTTCTATTTAAAAAAAGATTTAACCTTTTATCAAGGAAGTCCTGAGGCATAAAAAAACAGAGGTTTGGTGTCACTATCTACTTAAAATGTGGATCTCTTAGGAAATTACAGTTTGAGTATGCACTCCTTAAAATATGACTAGGCAAATTCTGGTACCGCCAATCAAGTGTATGCTCACTTTGAGGACTGTACTTTGAGGATTTGCACCTTTGGGTTCCTCTCCTCTCATTTTTCTTCTCTATTTTGTGATGTTTTTATCTCTCCCCAGTGAGTTCTTTTGTGGATGATGAGTGCAGAGCACAGCTATCAGCCTTTGTGTACTGCGTTGTGTGTTATCAGGCTGTACAAGGAAAAATACAAGTAAAAAGGCCTCTCTTTCAATATCCTTTTGCTTAAACTCACGCATTTTGTTCCCACTCTGTACATTTTTATCTTTCTTCATGTCTATGATTGTTCTATTCAATTTCCAACTGAAAAACCAGGAGAACTCAGTTAAATAGTTTGCAAGCTCTGTCAAGAAAGCCCACTAATAAAGGATGCGAGTCCTCAGGATGAATCATATTTCAGCTAGCTGACACTGTAAAGTGGTTTCAAGCACTGAAATGTACAGATTCGGTAGTTAAGGCTGTCACTTCATCCCACCTCACTCCGCTCACTCGTGCACTGAGATGAAGCTGTGTCATCCACCTACTCACAGCTGCCTTTGGGAGGGAGGAGGGACTGGGACCTGCTGGCACCTCAGTTCACAGCTAGTGGGGCTGTGAGCTTCCACCACCTCCAGAGCGTTGGGAGAAGGGTCCTGACGCTGTCGTCTGGCCACCTTCCCTGAAAACATCAGAAACCCTCTCTTTCCAGACCACTGCTCATCTTAAGCGTAGGATTTTAGAAGAGAGGAGGTTGTGTTGTAGACCTGGAACTTGTTCGAGGTATTTGTATTAATAAAAGTTGCAGTTCATTTTACAGAAGGATCATAGGGATGAGGTGCGTGCCAGGTTTTTTATTACTGTTTTAAAGAGTATTTATTTGTTCGTGTAAATTTCTTTTGGCCTTTATCTGGAAGGAGCACTTACATATGTGGCTCTTTGTACTGTGTCAGGATGTCAGATTGAATGAATCCAGTTTATCTCTTGCCTCATCTTTGATCGAAGGAGGCTGCTGTTAAATCATTATCAGACTATCAAGTTTCTTTTCAGACTATATAAATGAGTTAAAGTACAACATCTGCTCTTCTGTCTACTTATTGGATAGGGTTTTCTTGTATTTTAAGTTCTGCTGCCCCCTTTTCCTTTTCGTGCTGTGTGTCAACTGTCCAGCATTGGATAAAAACAGAATATTTATTGGCAAAGAATTGTCATGCACAAAACACGCACTGAAGTGAGGTTTTCTTTACTTTTTCAACAACGGTGATTTTGCAGTTATGATGAGGAAAACACAAACATTTCCCAACTGAAGTTAATTTTTTTTGTTTGAAACTTCTGTCTGCACCTTTTATTCCTACAAGGCAGTAAACAGCTCACTGGGAGTCCCTTTGCGGTGGTGATTGTACACGCTTGCTTTTGGGAAGATGCGTGGCTACTTGTCGCTGCGGGACAAGGAGACACACAAAAGAGGGACTCTGAAACCTGGAGGGATTCCCTGAGAGAGTCTGAAGGGAAAACTGCAGGGGAAAGCTGGCATGGAGGGGGTGACTTCTTTCAAAATACCAGTGTCAGCTTCTTCCAGCATAAGTAGTGGGGTGGTGGTGTTCTCCCACCCCGTCAGTTCCATGGTAGAGGTGTGTCGTAGTCAGGTGCAGAACGTGACCGCAGCATAACGGGAGTCACATCCTTGTTTCTGTTCTTTTTTTTAACAACTTTCTGTTTGGTAGCAGGCTGTTATTTAAAATACATATGTATTTATTTATTTGGAAGATCATCCTTTTTGGTTGAAAACTCCTTAGATTGGAGAGGGAGGCGGAAGGGAGATGTCTGTGAGCATTCTTGGTGACAGTGCATCGGTGTCGCCTTGTTGTCACCAGATGTCACAGCCTTTTTGCTGTGTTTGGATGATCTCTGGATTATTTTGTATAAAAAACCACCCAAGCTTGTAAGATGGTGCATGAAGAATGATGTGGCATCTCATCTTGGAGGTGGGCTGTGCATTGGTTAGCGTATTACGGGACTGTTCTGGTGTCCATAGCTGTTCACATGGCTTGCTAAAATTTTCATTTACTTGAAAGTAAAGCTGTTGATGGTGAGGGTGAACTCCTTGACTTTGGCTGATTGGTCTGAAATGCTGACTCTGTCCTTGAGAGAGGTTCAGGCAGGCTCTAATGTCATCCTGGTGTGAAATATTGTTGTACTAGAGTGAGCTTTGCAGAGCTGTCAGCTTTTGATAGCACTGTAGTAAAATCTCCCCGTCAGGATCCTTTGGTTGTGTAAACTTACGCTGGCTGTCACTGATGATTCACTTCTGGTCACAATCCATGTCAAAGTCATGGCGTGGAATAGAAAAATGGGCATGCTTTGGTAAGGATGCATCTGCTGTGAAACCCGGTTAAGTCTGGTGCCGTTGCTTTTGTGTTCTGCATCTAGGTAGAGTAGCAGTGTCATAGCTGTCACTTAAATAAGCCTTTGTACATTCAGGCAAGTTAGAGGTATTTTAGGAACCAAATATAAAGATGGTGGTGCTGTTACTTTGTATGTGTATGTCATATGGGATCTGTGCATGCCACGGAAATTAGGGGTGGTAATGATCCAGATTTAACTAGCTGCCTTCCTGCCAGCAGTAGCTGACAGCAGTCTGTAATACACAGAAAAAGATGGATGTTTTTGTGGAGTGAAATTTCAACAACTGCTGTCCTTTAATAAATAGGCTACTTCCTGCACTTCATATACTTTGTTGTTAGCTGATCTGCTTGTAATGCCTTGGCTGGAGGCACAGCACCATGGCAGTGTATTCAAGTGGCCAAATTCAAGGACGCAGTCTACTGCTCGTATGAACAAGGCTCTTTTTCAGATTTGTTTGGGATCTTGGATGTAGTTTATTTGTCACATTGCTTGAACTTATGGCCAGGTAGGGTGCCCCTTTTTACTTTTCTTTCTCTTCTGTTAAATTCTGCGGAAGGTAGATTTTTTCCTGATGTAATAAGCAGTGCTCGTAGTCAAACGATGATATACAGTCAAGCAGCACAGGTATCTACAAGAAACTTGGGCTTGCTCCTTTTGTCCCACTCTGTATTTTGGGCAGATGGGCCCTGGCTGGTGATGGGCCCTGGCTGGTGATGGGCAGGTCTGAGACTACAGCAGCAGGGTAAAGCAGGTGTGCTAGCTGAGCAGCGAGGGCAGCCTTGGGTTTCTTTTTCTCCTCTTAGGCTTGGTTTGTTCAGTGTAGGCTGTCTGCTGCATGAGAGGTCACGTATTTAGAGAGCTGTTCAAAAGGAGATAGGGAGCGTGAAATGGGGAGCATAGCGATGGGTGGTTCTTCAGGACTTGGCTCTGAAAGCCTGTTTCAAATAGTGAAACTAGTAGATTTATTTTTTAAATAATGACTTGGGCTAATGGGACCTATAAAGTTTCATAATTACCTTCCCTCAGTGATGGGTGGGTTAATCTGCTCTCTGGGACTTTGATGCAGGTACCCTTAACTTACTGTTGGGACTTCTTAATGAGCGTATTTCTGCTATCTTGCTGCTTTTTTTTTTTTTTTTTTTTTTTCCTTTTAAGGGACTGGGTTCAATTAGCTTTGAAAAGCTCTTTTTCATATAAACAGTTTATTTTCATAATAGTTGTGTGTTGTGGAGAATCACCATTAGGTCAGCAAGGTGAAAAGATACAGATGCACCAGGAAAAGTAAAAAGTTTAGACTCCTGGAATATGGGGTTAGTTATCTTTTTTAAAGGATGCAACAGGTTTAATGTCAGGACATCCGTGTTGGGCAAAGAGCAGGTGTTCCTTGAAGTGTCCAAGCACAAGCATGATCTCTTGGCACGTCTAAAATAGGGAAACGGTATGTGTTTTTCAGTCTGTTCCAGTTTTAAGACTATTCTCTTGCTTGGGACATACTAAACAGAGATCTCCTAAAGAGAGATAGCATGCAGCTCTTCAGGACTGCCAGCTCGAGGGTCAGGCTCTGTGAGTTAACTTGGAAATGCTCTATGGCCCCCAGGTGCAGAGGGAGGGGTGTGCTCCTTCCCCGCTGTGCTGGCTGGTCCTGCTGGACCGTGCTTCAGCACCACGCCTGGGGCTCGGTGTGTCCAGAACCCCCACAAGATTACAATAGGGTGTTTTGGGATGCTTTTCTATTTCCTCTACTTACAATAACTAAAGAGATCCCAGCGGGGATGACTGCCTACCCCACAGTATGTTTGCACTCTTTGTAGGGTCCAGCTGCGGTGTACTGTTCCGTCTTTTGGGATGTGTTGCATCGCATGCTCATGAGGTGTTAGGGGAACCTTCTTTGCGGTGAAGGTGGTTAAATGCTGGAACAGGTTGTCCAGAGAGATCGTGGCATCTGTCCCCAGAGGTGTTCAAGACTCAGCTGGACGTGTCCCTGAGCAGTCCGATCCAATTAGCCGTGCTTTGAGCAGGGGGCTTGACTAGATGACCTCTGAACGTCCTTTTCTACCTACATTATTCTGTCCTTCTGTGCTGTTTTAAGCTTTTATTACTCAAAGGAATAACTTTATTACCCGACCCCTTTTGAGGGGCTGTGTTTGGATGATCATAGGTCAAAATACTGTGCATCCCTGTGACCGAGAGGTCGGAAGAGTTTGACACTTAGTGCTGTGTTGATTTAATGTGCAGGGGTGGTAGCGTTATTTGCTGCATTTCATTTGATGCTTGTTTAATGCCATAAAAGCTGGAATTACACCGCAGAGGTGTACTGTGGAGAAGAACGTAAAAGGGTAAATGAAACTAAAGTTCCTCTTCGATAAATGTATTTTACATGTCTCCTAAATCAGAACTGCCTCAGGCTTAATTAGCTCGGGCTCCCACAAGTCACCTCAACTCTTGCTGGAATAGCTAGCTGCGGCTTCAGAGTGCGACATGCAACTGCTGCCGAGAGCAGAGCTATTCAGGGAGAGGCAGAGAACGACCGACTACTGCTCCCAAAGCAGCCAGAGTGTTTAGTGAAAGATGTGCCGGGTGGCAGGCGGGGAAGAAGCGTCCCAGTTTCCCACTAGCCCTGTGTGAGCTACCACACTGCAGTACGGTCGGTGGTGAGGCAGAGGTGGCGCCGGTGGTGGCTCTGTGAGGGGATCGCGGCTGGGCCTCTTCACAGGCTGCTGTCGGTGGCTCACCAGCCCTCGTGCCCGGTGCCTCTGGTTTTAGGTTCAGCCACCCGATCCTGGGGCTTTTGAAAGCTACTCTGTGGAATAGCTATGAGCTAAGAGGCTTTTAGGAGGAGAGGCAAAAAGTTTGAGGAAGAGAAGAAAATACATTGCACGAGGCATGGGTACAACAGAACGAAGGGGAAGGAGAACTGAGTGAGATACTGAAGCCGGGGAGAAAAGAGAGAAAAATGTGTCAAAGGAAAGAAGAGGCAATAACCTCAATAGGGAGTGAAATTGAGAAAAACGAGAGGTAGACAGCCAAATCTAAAAGCTCTGAGAACCTACTTACGTGAAGGCGACTTAGATGTCATGTTATGGTTACGTGCAGTATACAGTAAGGACGTGTACTGTATTCCTCCGTTTCCAGGTGGCTTGCTGAGCAGCTGTTGCTGCTCTGGCTAGTAGGTTTAGTGGTTTGGCTGCTAAATGGAGACTATGCACATGCTTACATTTGTATTGATAAATGTGTGGGGGGTGCTTAATATATATATATATTCATTTTTACATCCTTTTCTAAACTACTTCCTTGTCGGTCCCTTCCAACTTGGGATACTCTACGATTCTGTGTAATTTTCTGTGAAACAAGTACAGCTGGAGCTAGGAATGAGCTGCAGATGTCATTGCAGAGGTAAATTGCTCTCACAACTTTGGATGGACGCTGTTGAAAATATTTTAATGACCTAAAAATATCCACATGTAGCCTGAGAGACGTTATATGTGAACTGATGCTTCTTCATGAGTCACTTCCTGCTGCAAGCGTTATGCAAAGCTTGCTGCTGGAGGGGGTGGACTTGTGTGATTATATATAAAGCCAGGCGCGGGCTGTGCTTGTCTCCAGGGTTGTCTTTGTGCCTGTGCTGATTTGGAGCCCAAGTACAGCAATCGGTGTTCTGCCTGTAAACGACGCTCAGGTTTAGATGCTGGTTGTTGGAAGCTGTGATGGTCCTCTTGGGTGGTACTCTGTCGTGTATTTTCACTCGAGTCTGACTATAAAATAGGCACATATTGAGAAAAAGCCCTTGAACAGAGGACTTACTTGCTGCTCTGAATTGTGCTTAAACCTTTTAACCATTATTAAAAAGAAAACAAGCAAAATGAAACTAACCCTAGATGGATAGGTGTCTCACAAAGCCAGCTTGTGTGCAGCCACTATGTCCCTGCTTGAGGAGGTAGTCCCTCTTGTGATAACTGGCAGCTTTTGACAACACTGAAACAGAAGGAAGGACTCTAGACACCAGTGTTAACCACTTCATTGCTGGTTTTTATCACCTCTGTCATGTGGGTTTTGTACAGTTGGAATGACTATTTCAGCAGCAAAATCTTCAGCTGGTTTCTGTTGCTGGAACACCTTCATTTCTCTGCTTGTAGTTAAGTGCTTGCAATGCAAAATCCTGCCGTGAGCTGAGAATCAGTTCTAGGACAGAAAATACGTGATATGAATCTTGGTAAGGTTAGTTCAAGAACAGCTGGAGGGCCTTGTTTTTAAATAGTAAAAGTGTATTTACTTGAATTTCTTGGGAAGATTCCACCTAGCAAAAGGACCTTAATTTAAAAAAACAAACACACATTGGCAGAGAACCTGTTTCAGACCTGAACTATGAAACACAGGGCTCGCTTTTCACTATGACCAGTATTTTGTTGTTGATTTCTGTACTGTATCTGTATTGACAGACTTCTGGCTTCCTTCTTTGTAGGCTCAGATTATTCCTCAGTGGGATGGTTACCTGGTACTGAATCCCTGTGGCAGTCTGCAGCCATTGCGTCAAGCAGTCAAAACAATCCTGTCAGAAGACACAGTATAGCTTCCGACAGCGGGGACACTGGGATTGGTACCTCCTGTTCTGATAGTGTGGAAGGTGAGTTGACACTGTTAAATTTTGGATGTTTCTGAGAGAGAAACGATCCAAAACGTTTTAAAGGTATGTTTTCTAAAATAATGGTGCTTTTCCAAAGCTGAGAGCATGCAGTTCTGCATTTTGCTGACGGTACCAAGTCATTATTTTGGTGAGGTTTAACTAATTTACTTCTGCATGAGTTGTGTGCATTCACTTACATTTCTGCCACAGCACCTGTACTTGTGTTCCATCTTTTGAGAATTGCAGTTACAAGTGCCAGATTTAAACAGAGAAATAATACCTCATACAACAGCACTTGGTAAACAACTGGTAAAAACAGAAAAAAAGGCAGTTGCTGAAAGGGCAGTGCTTTCTGGTATTTATTGTGTGCTTCAGCAGCAAAAGCTTACTCATTGGACTGGGAGGAAAATGGGGTTGTTGTCCTCTCCTGTTGGGAAATACGTTTATGTTTTATTGCATGGCTTTTTACACATCACCGAAGACCTCTGAGGCGTATCAATGGCATGTAAAGGTTGTCAAAACTCAATTTGGACTAAATCGTCATTACTCAAAGTTGCTCTTGTCAGAGAGGGGTTCAGCCTTTAAGTTAGCAGCATCTCCATAATAATGCTACCCTCTCCACGGGCATGTGGGAGTAGGAAATAAGGCTGAATGAGAAGGAAACGAGGCAGTAATAAGGCTTGAGGTTGCCTTCTTGGAGACTTACATTCCAGTAAGATTTTCAAGAGTAAGCTAAATCAAAATGGGGCTGTAGCATACTTCTCTCCTGTGCATTTCTATGTCAGGGAGTTGGCAGCTGAAATGAGGAAGAACGGGGAGAATTAGTAGAAGTGAATTAAGGGATGCTGTACATTGTAAGAGGCAGAAGTCTCTACAGAAGGGCTGAGCAAACACTGAAGGGAGGTCCAAATGATGCCGAGTTAAGTCTGTTAGTCTTTGTAGATCAGGATCCTTTCCCCCTTCCTGTTGTTATCTGTCAGTTGAAAAGGCTCTCTGTAGGAAACTCCTTACATCTTTCTTTACACATACTTTTATTTTTAATCCATTATTGGGTTTGGTAAAACGAAATTTTACTCAAATACTCAAGTTCTTTGATGTAAAATTCAAATATTCAATGGTTATTAATGAAGAAGTCTTACTGCTTTTTTACTTTTTTTGGGGGGTTGTAATGTAAGGGGAATGAAGCTCTCTCATATACGCTATATGTGTACAAGCTCACTCACCCAAGTGTTGCAGAATAGCATTTTAAGATGCAGTATTTGAGTTAAAACCATGCTTTTTTTTTTTTTTTTTCTTCCTTCTTCTTTTCTCTTGAGGGCTTGCTTCCCCATTTGAGGGGTGGGAGGAAGGAGAGGAAATGAAACAGCACCTTTTCATCAGATGTTCTCCTGGCTGAAGAGAACAGCACAACTTCTTGGGAGTGGGTGGGAAGAGGGATGACACACTGATGCAATCACAAGTTTGATAGTCATTTGTTACCATTTAACTAATAGCTCTGTCCATTTGCATGCTCTCAGCAGAGCGGTGTTACAATCTGCGTTTGGAGTTTCTCAACAGAAGGAGGGAAAAGATTTGCAACAGCAACTAGTTCATGATGTTTGTGCATCTGGCAATACTTCAACAATGGTCTATTTTTCTGTATCTTTAATATTATCAGTTTCCTGCCACCTTCTTTGAGAAGCTTCAAGTAGCAGAAAAGAAAATTTTAAAGGAGAAAAGAGGGAAACGTAAAGTGAAAGTTAATGGAAGGAGTGTATGCCAGGTTTGGATATTGAATGTATGTACATTTCTAGTGGAAAGTGCTGTTGCCTAAGATACCTAGCTGTCTGCATCTCAAGCTGCTCCCTCCCTGCTTCCACAAAAAGAAAAGAATATTGTTGCGATCTGTGGGACTGCCAGGCCAGTAATTGCAGGCTTGATGCTGGCCATCTGCTCTCAATGTGGGGCTTGGGAAGACGCCCTTGGGGATTTTGCAGAGGGAATTTTTTTCACAAGTCAGCAGATCATTACAATTTGTAACAATGCTCAGAGAATGAAATGTAGCCTTGCTATTTCCTTTCTACTATGCCTACTAAAAATCGAAAGCTTAATTTCAGAATTAACGCTAATATCTTTAATTATGGAAATTGCAGGTGAATTAATTTGTGCAGACACGTGGTTACTTGTAAATATACTGGTGCAGGGAATGGAGCTCCAATGCATTTAAAATCAGTTTTTACTGTGTTTCCTTGGATCTTAAATATCCCTTCAAATTAATCTATTTAGTCATGCTTTATCTGAGGAGCATTCACTCTTTTTGAAAGTGCAGGGTTTAAAAAATAATGCAAAGTGGCTCTCGTGTTCTGCTCGCACCTATATGGTTTGGGGGAGAGATGGGTTTTGACAAAGGCAAGATAAAATTTATTCCACTGGTTGTTTTTATGTTATGTTGTGCAAAGGTAGAAAAACTAGGAAATTAAATGACTAATTGAGTTTCACTATTGAAGTCGAGCAATGTTCATGTGGGCTGGAGGAAGCTGAAGAAAAAATTTAGAAACTATAAACGCAGGGATGTTAGTTTGGGTAGAACTGTCCTAAATTTCTAATTCAATGTGTTCTTAATTTAAGGATTAATGTAAAAAGGTGTTTTATCTTTGTGTCAATGACAGCGTGGTGTTCAGTGTTGTTTCCTGTCAGTAAGTGATTCTGGATTCGGATCAGCTTTTGAGTGAGGAGGAAGAAACACACAAACAAAAAACATATTGTGTGGAGCAGGAGGAAAAGATTTTGATACTATCTTTTCCAGACCCTTTCCTTTTTCAACTTTTCTCTACTTGTAAGCATAGTGTTATTGCTATTTTCATCTTGTCCTGTGAGTAGTTTGCTCTTGGACATTGAATGCAGCGAGTCTTCAGAAAAATGTCATATTCTTTGGATGTTGGAAGTGAAATATAGAGCACTATGAAACCGGTGTTTCATGTTGAAAAACTCCTTTATTTCTGGTGGAGTAGGAGGTTTTGTTCAGGAAGACGTGTGGAAGAAAACGTTTTAATTGGTGGCTAATAGTTGATCAACTACCAGTGAAGCTTATCTGAACCGTCTTACTCTGCTTTTTGTTCTCACTACCAACTCTGAAATCAGCAAGATACCACCCAACATCAAACATCTAGCAGCTATGCTATCTGAAGACCTACAAATATAGGTTGTCTCTTAAACTTCAGACTGAAAAAGTTGTCATTAATGTTTTCTCTCTTAGCTTGAGTTCTGAAATAAGGTTGGGGGAGGTGGGTGGCTGGAAAAAGCGCCTCTTGTAGTGAAAAACTGCAGGTATAAAGTTCTGAAAACATCCCATTACAGGATGTTGTGCCTTATCTTTGTGCAACTCAGAAGTCTTCCAAATGGAAGCGGATTTCAGAGAGTTATAAAACAAATATTTAGAAGCCTTTTGATGTAGGAAATGTGGTGGTAAACTCGACAGTTAGAAATCCTTTACTCTTCTGTTTACTTAAAATGCACGTTCTAGATTAAAGTGCTTCTTTGCAATTCTCAATATCCATTAGGAAATAGATGTGGGATACTACATGGAAATGTGCCATGCATTCATGAAACACAGCTTCCTATTCTCCATCAGCAGTAATAGCATTCATACAGTGTTTAATAACCGTTGCGACACCTATGCAAGTCATCCTGCAGTCGCTGAATTCGATACCGTTCTTTCAGTACCATGCACACAGGAAATGTGAAGTCTACATTTTAAGTGTTTTTGAGACTGTTTTTATTTGGTTTACTTAACTGGAGAATCAAGGCCTTATCAGAAATGAAATGGAGTGTAAACCTCAGCAGAGCTCTTCCTTCTGTGTATTTCGAGTTTTGCTTTTCGGATAGGAGGGATAAGAACTAGATACTGAAGTGGCAAGATACAGGGAACACTGCTCTTGCAGGCCAAAGCATTTGCCTGTGGAAACATCCTTATAAAGCAGATCCCTTTCTCTCTCTCTTTATTAAATTGCAACCACAAATGACAGGTCAAGGTTCCTAGTTAATAAGCATAAAATTCATAACACGGTGCTTTCCTGAAAGAGAGAGAGAATACAGAAGATCAGAGCTACAGCTATTTCACTGGGGAGTTGATGTTCTGCTAGTTAAACTGGTTTTTAATAAATCCTGGTAGAAATGCTGATATAAGATGGGTGGGTAACAGTGTTTCTTTTCATATCTAAAGCTGAATAAGCTTTATTTTTGAATAAGCTTTATTTAAATTGTTCACAATTTGAAACATTATTCTGTAGTTATAAAGAGAGGTTGCCTTTGGGAGAG
Source organism: Cygnus atratus (assembly GCF_013377495.2). NCBI lineage: Eukaryota > Metazoa > Chordata > Aves > Anseriformes > Anatidae > Cygnus > Cygnus atratus. The sequence goes on along the minus strand of NC_066364.1, from coordinate 53,099,585 downwards.
AAGTTTCACAGGTGGTGATTTGGGGAGTGTTATGGATTAGATGCAACGTGCTGGATATATTATCAGTGCATTTCGGATAGGCAGGGCTTTGCTGGGATACTTGAATGATAGAATAGGAACTTGTTTTAATATCATGAGGCTCAGAGGAGCTTCTCGTTTGTCATTTTTACTGAGTATGTTACCTTGCTAGCATAACTCAAAAATATCTAATTAGTTCAATTTAATTGTAGTGTTCTTTATACACCAGGGAACATAGTGCAGCCAGCTCTGAAGTTATTTAATTTTGCTATTTCAAGCCACCTTCTTCCAGCAGGTATTGTATTGCAATGCTCTTTCTTTTTACGGAGAGGAAAAATGAAAAGCTAATAAATATAGCTACTGAATATAACTTAGTGAAAGGCAGAATTGAATTTCAGGAGGCAAAATCTACTTACGAGTAACTTGGAGGCGTTCTTGTTTGTTTAGTTCAGCATGCTGCTAAAGATAATGGGATTGAGAACGCATACATCAAATATTAGTTTGCACTATCTGTGCTGATGTTGGCCAGGAAGGTGCGGTAGCAGAAGGATCCCTTGAGAGCTGGCAAGTATACTCCGTGTTCATTGTCTACTGTGCTCAGTGGTTTTGGAAGATGATCATTTAAAGGGAGTTCTCTGAAAATCTGAGTATTGATCAGTCTTTAAGCATTTGGATCCTGACAAGTTGTGGTGTAAGTATGGTGAAGTTGCTTGATTATTTGGAGGGAAGAAAATAATTAAGTTGGAGCTGTTATTCCTCTGTTTCCTTCCTCTGTACTTGCCAAGTCACACGTTCTGCAATGCTGTCCTGCTCTCTGTGAGTCAGCCTTGTTGTGTTACTTGGATATTATCTGTCCTGACGATCAGAAATGTGCACTTTGCTTAAGCCTGTATTAAACTCTGTTCCTTGTAGGAGAGGTACTGTCATTCCTTGCTACAAGTAAAATGTCTGTATTTCTGAGGGGAATATAAATATTTAATGCTCAGAGGTTGGCTGTTTATTTTCTGAGTTTTTTGGTAGGATTTGAACAAAATTTAAACCTGCTTTATCTCAGAAGTCTAGTAACATATTTCTAGGAGTTGATGGAAAAAATTATGCCATTAACTTTCCACTAAAGTCATGGGGAAATTGCCTGTAGTGTACTACGTTTGTGGATCTGTGTACTCTGAATTTAAAATTGGCTCGAAGGCACTCGCTAGTTCCACATGTGAATGTGTTCTGCAGAGATAAATACATGCTGCTTTAACTTTATACTTTGCCTTCTTTTGTGGTAGTTAGTCCATATAAACAAACTCCAGGGATGGGCATGCTCAGTTTACCTCATGTAAAAATTATTGGCAGGGTTTTTCTCCAACTAGTGGGAGTGTTTCTGCCCATTCCGCTTGGTGAATTTTGCCTTCGGCTCACATCAGTACGTGATCCTCAGGAAGACCACTTGTTTGTTCTCGTCAGAAATAACTCGGTGAAAATAAATAGTGCTTACTTAGGATTTGGCAGCATTCACTTTGATACTGTGCAAAAAGTTATTTCTGTCATATATAACTTGGAAGTTTATGTTCCTTCCTGAGTTGTGTCAGAATGAGCATGGGTAAGATGGTGTGCTGGGGTGACCTGGGCAGGCAGGTGAGATCCCACGCAGTCTCTTGCTCACTCCCCGCCACTGTGGGATGGGGGAGAGGATCAGAAGGGCAAAAGCAAAGAGAAGAAAAAAAAAAAAAGTGGTTCAAGATAAAGGTAGTTTAACAAGTGAAGAAAAAAAAGAAATCCACAAAAATCTCAAATGATGCAAAAGCACCACCAGCAGAGCCCTGAGCAACGGCTACTTTGGAAAAAAGTACCTCCAGTTTTATGGCAGAGCATGACATTAAATGTTACAGAATACCTTACCGGTCACCCGCGTAAAACACAGCACTGTAGGGATGGCTATGAAGAAAATTTAACTCAATCCCAGGCACACCCAGTACAATCTCCACCCTTTATTCCATACAGTTTTCAAGATGCTCAGGCCCTACAATAGTCAGCGTATTTTCATCAACCAGCACCACCCCCTTTCCTGTCCTTTGGCATACGCACAGATACTATTCCAGTAGCCCATGGGCCATTCCCATTTAAATACCCATTCAGTTCAGCTATTCAGTTCTATTTGAATAAACGGACAGAAATACTCTTTTTGAAAAATTGAGGGTGGTAAAGCCCAGGAGCAGGTTTCCCAGAGAGGTTGTGGAGAGCCTCCATCATTGAAGGTGCTTGAAACCTGCCTGGGCATGGTCCTGGGCAACCTGCTGTAGGTGATCCTGCATGAGCAGGGGCATTGGGCTGGATGATCTCCAGAGGTGCCTTCCTGCCTCAGCTGTTCTGTGAAATTATGTGGGATTTTTCCTCTTAAGAAGGAAAAAAAGATCTTCTTTTCTCCATTTCTTGCCTCCTATTGCCTTCCCCTGAGGTATTTTTTATTTGTCTTTTGAGAAAATAAGTCAGTTAGTGTATAGTCATATCTTCATATTTACAGTGCAGCTTCTGCTACCAAAAGGTGGGTCTCAAAAGCTAAATCTTTGTAAGCATTACAAAGAACAGAACTTCTAAGTAGGTGGTCATATGAAACTCCAATTTATACAGTCATTTATAGAATAATACCAGGCAAGGTATAATCTAGGGGAGTTTTTTAATAAGTGCTGTAATCTGTATTTTTAGAGTGTGGTGGATATCTGGCATCCTGATAGGAAAACAAGGAGAATCATACAATGATCTTGTCTATGTTTAGGTTAGTATCATGGGACCTGGGCATGCCAAGCTTTATACGTTTTGAGAGGTTTCATGGAGGACTTTGCACTTTTCCTTGCTACTGTTAGGCTAAAGAAAGCAAAGCTCTTGGGTCTGCATTCATCAGCTCTGTAACTCGAGGTCTCAGGATGCAAACAGGAGTCAGATTAGAGACTGGCTTCAGAGAACAGCAAAAGAGAGGAACATTTTGAGCCATAAACTACCATTGCATGTACACTGGAAGCATATTTAGTTACTATTCAATATTTAATGTACATATTCAAGCAGCATTTGTAGCCTTACCTGGAAAAAAAAATCACGTGAGTCCTCTTTAAGCATTTCCACTATAGACAAAGTAGTGTCCTTAGTGGGTAGCCTGTAGTCATTTGGATGTAGGCAGTGAGTTGCTTCTAGCCTCCTGCTGAGCATGAGAAGATCTGTTGATGCTGCCAGGAGTTCTAGTTTGGGACTAGGCAGAGAAGACTGACACTTATCCCCCGTAGAAAGGTTTGTAAATCCTTTTTTATCAGTTTTATACTACTGCCTGGTTCTAGAGGGCTTTTTCTTTGCTTTTAGTCTTTATTCAACAGACCTGTTTCATGCAAGCATTGATAACACCTTTTTTCCCTTTTTTTAACGTAAAGTCTAGTTAGTGTGTTCGACATCACCCTTTATATTAGCCATGATTTCAGTACTGATGATAAAGAATTTTTGTAAAAAGCTTTGAAGTAGAATGTGAAAGCTCCCTTAAAGAGAACCTTCAAGGCCTCACTTGTGTTTCTGTGTGCTTCTGTGGTGAGATGGATTCCTGACAGCAATTCTGGCACTATAACGACAGCAGCAACAAAGAACAGTGTGCAGAGACCACGCTGGGATGAAGTGTATTTACCCCCTTCGTCTCACTTCCTTCTTCACTGACTTCCTTCAGGTTAAGGGAAGTGAGAGAGCGTGAGTGTGTGGAACCATGACCATTTTGTTTTTAAAGTTGTTTTTTTTTCTTTTCACTGTTTTAAATACTTCTTACCCAATCATATTTAGAAGGAAAACCAGTGGTCCCCTGCCCCCCAATGGAAATGTGATAAAAAATCTTTTTTTTCCCCCTCTCCTTTCCCTTTAAAGTGCTGAGAGAGAAGATTTTGTTGTAATAATGATCACACTTGTCAGCTGCAGCCATGGGAATCTGCACCCTAGAAGTATAGTCAGCTACATGGGGTCATGTCCTTACCACTGAAAGGGAACAACCCTTCGTTCCAGAGACTTTCTTTTAGATGTGCCCCTGGATAATTTGAATTTATGAAAACTACAAATTGAGATGATGATGGAGATAATCCGTATTTCTTCACATTATATAGAGCTATCAATGGCTATCAGCTGTCTTTCAGTTAATTGCATTAGAAAGTTATACACATGTATTTCTCCTGTTTATTCAGACTGAAGAGATCACTAGAACATGTAATTTGATGTGAACAGAGGTTGCAGCAAACCTGGGAAAACAAGGGCTAAGTAGCTTAAAAGGATTTGTTAATCTAAAGGATTAAACTTGGTTTATTTTTTGTTAGGAGTCATTTCACTTTTAGATAGTATTGTAGTAATGAGAAGTTCTCCTAAATATTTTTTATTTAAATGTAGGTGTTCATTTCAGTGATTACTGTAGTCCTCAGAAAATGAAATCTCATCTTCAGCTGTGTTGAAGTTGCAGATGAGACCTCCAGCACTCGCGTGCTGTGGTAAATAATTTCTCTGCTGTGCAGTTTTGTTGTCCCTAGACATTTTTAAAGCTCCGGGAACTGATGTTGATATTCTCAAGCTATCACATTGTGGTCTTGTGGTGCTCATAAAGGTTGCTTCTGCTGTGTCCTTGAGTGGTGACCTGTGGTGCTCCTGTGTAGTTTTACTGAAGTTTTGGAGACCTTGAGGATTTGTGTCTTGCTTTAGGTATGCTTACTTACCTGTAATCGCTGGTTTACCCAAGTTTAAAGAATTTTAATATTTTCAGCTAGAAATGCAAACATAAAAGTAGCATGTCATTAATTCATTGCAAATAGAAGTGTTTGAAGAAAACTGAGCAATAACCAGGTGCTAAAAATGAATTGGTCGTTAATGGGTTGTAATGGGAGAGAACAGGCTTTTTATTGGTACTGTTGCAAAAGTGCGTGAGTGAATTTAATTCCTTTTTCTGATAGCTCATAGTTTTGCTGTTCTTTGTTTTCACTAGTAGTGAGGTTTTAGGGGTGAAGTGTAAGAGGCAGGTTCTTATTTCAAAATCTACTTGTGTTTAAGAGGAATCTGAATGAAATACATCAGGAGAATGGAGGTGAGAACATCTCCAAAGTAGCTGTTGCTATATCTGAAACTTGGCTTTATAGCTGTATACAGAATATAATATTGTAGATGCTATTTTAAAATAATCTGTAAGAAGTCAGTATGTAGTCAGAAGAATAGTCTTTATTATACAAAATGCAGAGACGAGACATTCTTGTCCAGTTTTTGCTACTAACTACATTCGTTAAGATGTGCCAGGTAGCACAAGTGACCTGTTCTGAGGATCAGCAGTTTTTAGCCAAGTTCAGAGCTGTGCTGAATTCAGTACCGGGCTGAAATGAACTTGTTGCCAAAGCTTTTTTCTTTTTTCTTTTTGTGTGGCTCTGTTATTAAGAACTAGACAGTATCGGTAGTGTTGGTATTGCCAGGAATAAAGAAAGAAACAGCAAAAGATCTTGGAGGCCGTGCGTTTCCTCCTGGCTGCAGAATGGTCCTTGAGGTAGAGAAATAAATAGCCTTTTGATTTTGGGGTGAGGTGTGGGACCCTTGTCCGTTTCTTCCTGTTCCAGTGGGTTACTTGCTCTGTAACTTCACAGTAAAAGAGTGAAAGGATGTTGCTTACAGATAGGACATCTGAATATGTCCGAATTTAAGCCAGTTGCTAAGAAAACCATAAGTTATGTCCCAATTCAGAAGGTACCATTTTTGCTCTGTCTTGATGACTTGGCAGTGCTACTGAAGAAAGAATGTTCAACGTCAAGAATGGATTTTAAAGGCATATATATATATATTTGTTAAGTGAGTCGTATGTGCTGCTCCTCAAAACTCCTGCTGTGATGCTCTTTTGTTTTACTTAAAATATGGCTTAAAGTTACATCTCTTCTGAATCTTTCCTGAAGGAAATTGCCTTAGAAAGTAGAAACTGAGTCTCATCCTGTGGATGGCAGAATATTGGCCCTGGTGAGAGGAAACTTTTCTCTTGGTTTGGCTTAGTTTCATTTTTATTGTTAGTTGGTTTTCTTTTTTGGAACAACCCCTAAGCAAAAAACACAACTTTGCTTTCCTGTGAAATCCTCAAATAAGCTCCCCCTACTGATAGCAAGTCCTCTCACAAAGGGACCACAAGGACGCTTTGTGAACGTGTGCTGCTTCATTTTAGGACCCTCTATGGGTAATAAATATCCTAATATTTATTAACCTGCCTTTGGACTATTTTTTGAGATTGTTGGAGGGGGAAGGAACTCCATTAAAGATGATTTATTCCTTTGCAATTTTATTTTCCTTTATAGTAGCTTTCCTGAGAAATTTCTTGAAACGTTTGTGCTTCATTCTGCTTATGGAAAGAAATACAACTTCAGTAATGAATAGCTTTTCAGTGAACATGCAAGCTTTTTCTACAGAGAAACACTTTAAGGCAACCTCAGACAGAAATACTAGTTGTGTAGATCTGAAGAACATCTTCTGCATGTGTGTATTGTTTCTGTTTCTGATCTTGTTAGTTATTTTATAAACAAAACAAGGCAATTCGGATGTATAGGTTAGAATAAAATTATGCCTATACTTGGGGAAGGATGATTGGTAAGAGAACAAATGTTTTATTATTTCTAATGCAAAAACATGCTCCCAGCTGAGAGTGCAGCTCTGTGCAGCTTTTTCCATGTTTCTTCTAATACTGTAGTGCAGAATGAAGCTTTTCAGAGATGGTATATTAGTTCTTGGTTTAATAAAGAAGATTGTTTTTGTTGGTGGTGGTGTGTTTTTTTTTTTAATTTCATGCAGAATAGATGTATTGTACTTTTAAAGGGAAATGAGTTTGGTTTTGTAAACTGGATAACACATTATGGTGGTGGTAGGGGAGGATCAGACAAAAGACCATACTAGTTGTCTGTTTCTGTTGGATTAATAGGAACCGTAATGTTCTTGTAAAAGATGCAGGAGTAAATTTTTAACTTTTAGATCAATTTCTTCCTGCTTACTGTATGTCTAGTATCACGGTGAGGTTCAGGATTTGCAGCCTCTTCTGTGCACTCCCTGCTGCTGTTCCTTCAGACACTCAACCCTTGGAACAGAAAAAACAGTAAAACTGAACTATATTTGACATGTGTTAATAACTTTTTGTATTTATGGATTATATATTAAAAAGAAATGTATTTCCCTCCTCGTTATCCTTACATGACAATATTTTTCCTCAAGATGATGGGATGGATTTCTATTATATTTCTTTTCTTATTTTTTACTCTTGTGGCATTGACCAGAAAGTTTGTAAGGACGTTAGTAACAGATCTGAGGGAATGCAGAAGACCTTTTTCTTTCCCGATTAACTTACTGTTCTGGAAGAAATCACTTTCTGATTCTGAGATCATAACATCCTTCTTGAGAGGATGGCTCTGGAAAGGAGATGTAAGTGGAAGATGTTCTGCTTGCATGATGCCCACCAGATAAGGTAGCTGTGACGTGGCCATCACCTCTTAAATGTATGTCACACCTGCCACTGAATGCCTGTGACAGATCTGACCTGAACCCTGCTTTGTGTCTGTCCTGTGACCTGGGGCAGACATGAAGTTTTTGGCTGCTGGCCCTTATTTTGTCTGCTACAACCTCAGGAAGCGTAGCCAATAAATTTAAGTATCCGCCATTCACGTACATGTTTTTGATTATTTTTTTGCCAAAACTGTGTATTGTGTTTTTAGCAAGCCTAGGTGTTACAAATCAGAGTTTAAGAATAAATAATAATATATATGTATACACAAAAACGGATTTTTTTATTATATATAAAATAATATATATAATATTGCTATATGATTACACAATATTTTATATATATGTGTGTTTATGTATGTAAATGGATCTTGCTTTGAAGAACAAAGCATGCCTCCCTGTGTTTGGGCTGCTACTCTTAAGTGTACAGGGTGATTTTATTCTAGATGTGGGTCTGTGAATCAGAAGACGGAACATCCTGTGCATGTTTCTGAAGTTGTATGAGCTATGATAAACTCTTAGTGGCACATCCTTTTCCATCAGAGTTTAGCCTATCACCGTCAAAGGCTAAAAATACCTTGTATTTTCAAAAATAGAACAGTCTTTCTAGGCTAATTTAAACAATGACTTTTTTTGTATGAAGCTACAGGAGGTTTTCAGTTTTCCCACTTAACAAGTTTTACTGCAGGAGCACCTAGAGATTCTGTGTGGAATTATAGTTACTGTTCTAGCTTATACATAAGTGCTGCCAAGGAGCCATGTAAATTTTAGCTGGATGAGAGATGCTTTTGGAATAAGGTTTTCCTTCGAGAAGCGGTATGGTTAGAAGTATTCCCTTCTTTCTCACTGTGTTAGCTATCCCTTTGCAGTCATTCTTCGCTGCTGACGATGACTGCAGGATTCTAATTAGCTGAACTCAGAAAGTGAATTAAAAATATGTTCAGAGTGCCTGGAAGAGAAGGGATTCACTGGGGCCCGTAATCATTAGCTGCTGTTATCCTGGAGTGATAGGTAAATCTTAATGGCTAAAGAAGTCTAGTTGAAATGTTTTTAGAGAATATTAAAAATTGAAATGAGACGGGATGTATTTTTGTTTTAATTCAGGCAGTAATAAACTAAGGTCTGGCAAATCCATGGTGCAGGTATTTAGTAAAAGGAGCATGCAGATAAGATTGACTAACATGGCATAATGATCTTGAGATTTAACATTTGTTTTCTAGCAGGCTGCTTCAAAGCAAGAATCTTAAACATCAGCTTTTATTACTGCACCAAATGTGTGCTTGTAATGCACACTAGTGGTTTGTGTAGGCCTTCTAAGTTTCCTTATGTAAAAGTAACTGGAGTAGATAATACTCTGAGTTAGGATGTTTAAACTCTATATAACTTTCTGTATTTATGTGCAGGAAAGCCCTGTTGGCATACAGCGTGACCATGCTCCATCTGGGGGGAGAGCTGCAAAAACAAGTAACATTACTAAATTCAGGGTAAAAAGATCAGCTCCAAAAACGTGGTTATTGTCATGCATATGTGAGTCTGATGTCAGGTCTAAGAAGGGTCGTTCTGCATCGGAACTGAAGAGAAGGCTGGTTTTTATTCTTGTTTTTCATCGAATGTTAGAAATCATGGCCTTTCTGTAAGCTTGCAAGTTACACTAGGAATTTTCTTCTGCTGGGTGGTACTGCTTGGGCAAGAACTCTTTTGCCCTATGTAGAGGAGGAGAAAAAATACTTGGGAATAAATATTCATTGTGAATAAAACAATACCAGTTCTTGTGGAGGTTGCTTCTGTTGTTTATGTTGTACCTGCTCTCTAATATAGCCTCCTGAAAATCCTTAGTGAAGTGATTCGTGGCTTCTGTAGGACTGGAAATGTGCTGTCCCTTTGGCATATGGTCCAGCCATTATCTTATGTTACTTTTTCTCTCCTTTCAACTCTCATCAGTGTCACCAGCGTCAGCACTCCTGTTAGTGCTTCTCATGACTGCCCCATCTATTCTTTCCCGATGGTGTTGAGGGAGAAGAGGGAGAAAACCAGTCTGACTTGAAGGAGCCTGCAAGATAGATGTGCTTTCCACAACCTTTCAGACAGGTTCAGACCTTTCCACAAAACCTGTCTAATCTTCACCAGATATTCAAATTACCTTACTCCCTGATGCTGAGGGGACTATGGTAAAGGACTTCTATACAGGATGCTCAGCTTTACGTTGAGTCCACACTTAGCACAACTGCTCCAGTTTGTTGCTTTGCCAATCCTTCACTAGCTATTTGTTAAAGAAAAGACATGAAAGGTTAGTTCCAGCCAGACTTCCTGGTTTATCGTCTTCGCCATAACTTCTCACGTTAGTTATGGCTCATTTCACCATGTCAAAGTTTGGTCTGTACTGTTGCCTTAAAAAGAGTCATATGTGATACAAAGAAGAGAAGCAACAGACCTTGATTTATACTTGAGGGATTTCTGCTTTTAGAATGTCTTCACGAGATGGTGCTGGAACACTTTGCTTCTTTTTGTGCTGATTTTTCTTTTTTTTCCCGTGTAAAATGAGGTCCGGGAGAATTGCATTGTTTTTCTACACATTAAGACTAATATCAGTAAGTGATATAATCAAACTCTTGCAGGATGGGAATAGGCAACATATATGTAGATGCAAGGAATTAAGAGAAAAAACTTGCAGATTTTATGTGTACCCATGACATGGGTACCATGAAACATGTACCATGCTTCAGAACAGTTTTTCATTGAAAATTGGGAGGGAATATTTTGGAAAGAGTTGAGGAATGTGAAAAATGCAGAAGCTCTTAAATACATATTTCTAATGTTTTGAATCACAGAATGGTTTGGGTTGGAAGGGACCTGAAAGCCCATCCAGTTCCAACCCCCTGCCATGGGCAGGGACGCCTCCCACTAGACCAGGTTGCTCAAAGCCCCATCCAGCCTGGCCATAAAAACCTTTCCTAACCTTTTAAACCTTTCCTGGATGGAAATGGGAATTCAGAGTAGGTAGAAATATTAGGAATATATACGAATATTTAGTTAGTTCTGGCAGGTCGAGTTGTCTGGCAGAATTAATAAACGTGACTTACTGCCAAGAGTTCTTGTTTACAGGAATCCTCTGGGAGCTGTATACTTCCATGAGAGTAGTATACCCTTGATTTACTGTAAAAGTTGAAAAACATTAATTAGACTTGCTTAAATGAGTGGCTGTTATTCCTGCTGCTGGGGTGTGGGTGTGGAGACTTGATGGAGAGTGTGGCAAATGCTGTGGCGTTCTGTGTTTCAGAGGTCTCATAAGAGGACTTAGGTTTTCTTTTTTTTCTTCTTTTTTTTTCCCTCTGAAAACTTGTGAATTTCAGGTTGGTTGTCACATCATTTCTCTTTTGTATGGGCTTGTGTATTTACCATCATAAATATGCATGAGGAGAGCTTGTATGCATGCGTGTATATAACTTGTTTTTTCACGGGATCACTAACATCGCTAATCTTTTTGGCCTACAATAATTAAGAATATCAATCAAAGTTTAAAAACAACGTGCAGTACAGAAACAAGGATAATTACTTTCTGCTTTTTGTTAACAATCTGTTCTTGCATTCAGTATTTACAGCTGTTACCAATACAGTTCTGCTGTTTCCACTGCTCCGTCATTTCAATATTGTAATCGCGCCTGTCTGCCTACAAACACTAGCCCGATGTGAAAGGGAATTGAGCCATGGTTAATTTTTACAAGTATTTTATGGAATGGGAAGCATGCTAGTTCTGATTTCTCAAAAATCATTTGTGTCAACCTCTCTTCTAAAGCTGAAGAGCATTAATAGCCTTCTACCACTTGAGTGATGATGGGAAGATCTGTACGTAGCTTCTAAAATTGCTACCCTTTGCAGAGTTTCAAATTTCATCCTGGTAGCTTGGATGTGGGATGAATGCCATTACAATTTGCTATGTTAGGGATTTGCTGGTACTATTAGGTAACACTAGAAAACACGCTAGATACTGCATTGTGCAAAATGGCTCACTTGTGTTTCTCTGGGGTGAAAGAAGACTTTAATTATTAACATCATTAGACAAAAATTATATATAATTTTTGAAATACTTGTCGTCAGTAGACAATTTAGAATCTGTGAGCTTAGTGGTTGTGGAGCTGGTTCTATTTCAGAGTCAGAGGGCAGGTCCCAGTAAGCCATTTTCTCCCAAGCCTGCTTTAATGATGTACTTTGTTCCCTGCTTGTTTTCATCAAAAAGCAAAATCTGAAATTGAGTCTAGCTTTTTAAGAGTTCTGTTTTTAATTTTTATAACGTGCTGTGCTAGTAATACCAAAACGGAGGTGTTTCCTAATAGATTGGAGAGCAGAGAAGCAGCAGCCTTTTATTGTTTTGCAAGGGTCAAAGCACTGCTAATGTGCTTGGATACCATAGTGACGAGTACTATAAATACCCAAATACGTGAGCCAGCAACTGGAAATAAATTTATAAACACTAAATTCTTTCCATTATCAAAGGCAGCAATTGAAACATTCTCCGCTCTCCCACCTCTGTCTCTGCACTCACAACTGTGCACATTGAAAAACAAACCCGACATACAAGCCCCTCCTAATAATTTTCGTGGCCTACCGAGAGAAGTGATCAGCAAACTTTTAAAAGAAAAGTTTAATTCTGATTGTTCTTGTTCAAGGTTGTTGGTTGTTTGTAGGCAGTGTACCCCTCTTACATTTTAATACTGCATTTCATAGGCATTAGCGCTCAGAAGACTGTGAGCAGTATAGGTAGCAGCGCTTGGAACAACTTTGCAATTCTCCTGTCATATGATACTCTTGTGTAAACGTGAAAGCTGTCCTCGGTAATGCTGGAGATGCAGTGGGTACGTGGGGAGGAGTGCAGGCATTGAACCAGCATCCCATTCAGGTGCTGGGTAATCCATCCTGGCAGGACTTGCAATGACAAACTGATTTCTGGGATTTGATCACCATCACTCCAAAACTTTTCTGAGGAAGGAGAAGTTTGTGTCTGTGTGTTGTCTTCTCTTTGTTTTGAATGCTTTAGCATTTTCTCATCTTGAATGACTATAGAAACGTCTCAAATATACAAGCTGGAGTTTGGTTACAGTTCTGTTCTCTGCAGGGGACCAGGTCTTTTAATGTGAGACTGTTCATGGCATGTGGAGTGAGTGTTGTGTTTCATACCAGGGAAGATGGATTTGGTGGACCAAATGGTGCCTGACATGTATACAAGTTGGCAAAAGAACTTCTGATCTTTCAGGATGAGATACGTTATTTTAAAACTCTTACCATATTTAATGATGTACGCTTTCTTGCCCTTGTGGTTTAGCTGGATTTGTCGCTTTCATTTAATTAGCGTGCTTATGCGTTATCTTTTCTAAAACGTGTCAGGGCAGTCAACTCCGTCCTCTCATTGGTATAGGCAGTGGGGAAAAGAAAGCAATTTAAAAGCGACATTGTTTTTGTTTTATAAGGAATTGCCAGTGAAAGAATGGGGAAGTAATAAATTGCTGTTAATTTTTCTTTATTTTTTACTTTATTTATTTATTTACTTATTTTAGAAATGATTGCGAAACTAAGTATTTTCTTTAGGAAAAGCCAGGATAAAAGACTGTACTGGGCATTACGCAGTTCTCTCCTAATTTGGTATCTGTTTATAGTTAAAAGCAGATCTTTCAGCTGGTCTTTTTCCTTTCAAAGAACACAAATGGCTCTCAGTTTCCAGAATATTTCTGAAAAAGAGGCTTACAGGTCCAGATGGATCGTAGGTAACCACTGTTACATAACTATCATTGCTTTGCAGACAGGCTGCTGCTAGCAGGTGAAGAAAAGCTGCTAAGCATGAAGTTACGCATATATATTCTCATATCCAGGAAAATTTCAGAGTGCCAGTATTCAGATGGCAACGTTTACGAGGTTGGTTTTTTTTCCTCTTGTCTCTAAAATTGTATTTTGTGACTTCTTTGATGGTGGACGTAAAAAAGGAAGTATAGTCTCTCTCTGGAGAGGAGGCTTCTCTTCTACAGTGCAGAAATCCTCCTAAGAGTGTAAGATTTAGTTCTAAATATAGCTGCTGAATTAACACAGCTAATTTTATCAGTGTATTATTCACATTTGCTCAAACTGTCAACTGTCCTCTAAGAAAAGCCAAATTAAGTCCTCAGAGTGCGTGTGGGGAAGGTGGAGGTCTTGGATGGAGGGTTGTTAATGGGCATTACAGAAATCTGAATTCCTCTTCTTCACTTTATGTTGTAGGGAAATTAGGAATTATAAATTGAACAATGTTCGGTTATTGTCAGTCCTAGAATCATGGCTTCACAAAAGAAAAAAGAAAATATTAAAAGCTAGAGTCTAAATGGTGAAAGCCAGATATTTCATGAAACAAAGGTGCAAGAAAATTGAGATTATTCCGCATCAGTTTATTGTATTGTAATCGGTTTTGTAAGGTAGATTTCAGTGGCTTTTCCATGTCTTCTTGCCACTGTCATTTTCAGAAACATTTCTGTTAGTAGTAGGAGTGTCAAACTCTCTTGGCAATGTCAAGTTTTTCATTGCTGTAAGGTAATGCTGAGGATTGCTGGTGCCTGTGTTTTGCCCCCCACCCTCCAGTTCCTTCCTTCTGTTCTGCTTGAACCTGCTCAGTTGGGAAAGTGTGCAGTACACCAGGGTAGCCAGTATTGCTCAGTGTAGACAGCAGTGGGTGGAAACAGCTCCGTTTTACTGAGAGATGTCAGGCGAATTGTAACGCTCTGCCTCCTGTTCTTCATCCGGGGAACGAGGACAGCGATGCTTCATTTTTTGAAGTATAAAATGTGAATTCATCTTTAGGATGTAGAGTTACCCTCAAATCCAATTTAAGGTTAATCCTGTGTGAATGAAGAGCTAGTTCAATGTCACATTCTGCTCTTTTGTGTATTTATTTTATGATTTTATTTTCTTTAATATCTTGCTTTTTCCCCAAACTTGGTAAGTAATTACGTAGACCGAGACTGCTGGGTCCATATCCAGTCTAGTCACTATGAACATGCTACTCCATCACCATTTGGGGACCAGACTTTCCCAGCGAGTTAAATTATCCTTGAGGCAACAGGGGAATTTTTGGGATTCCTGGGGATGATTTCTGGCCCTTGGAAGGGATTACTGCTCGAGGCGGGCGTTCCCAAACCACGTGAAGTAAATTGCTTGGGGGACATGCACAGAGCGGTGGCAGCGCTGCGATGGGAGGGCTGTGTGAGGAGGCCCGGCCTGACCCGTGCCTGCGGCGGGGAGGAGGGGGCGATGGACTGGGATACATCGCACCAAGTGGTGCAGGGGCAGTGCCTAGCACCTGCTTCTGCCTCGGGGAGGATGTCTTCTTCCATCGGCTTTAAAGCTCGGGCACCTGCACTCGTGTCATGCAGGCGTCTGTGTGGTGTTCGGAGGGTCAGCCGTGAGGAGCTGGGGCTCGGGGCCCCAAAGTGAGCGCACAGAGGTAAGCTGGGAGCATGACTACTGCGTGTAGGGCTTATTTGGGGGAGATTAGTAGTGGAAATGGTGCTGAGTATGAGGCTGGGAGAGAGACTGAAGATGGTGTGTCTCCTTTTCCACACCTGCACAGCCTGGCGTAATGCTGAAAGCTGCTGCTCCTGTTGGACAGAGCTGTTCTCGGCGGCCTGTGAGCCCAGAGAAGGGATCTGTTGCTTATTGGTGAGCCCGATGGGTATCAGACCAACCCAAATATGATACTCTCAAGGTAAAGACCATTTTAGCAAGAATACAGATTAAATTTACAGTAACAAATAATCTCGAAAACGTAGCCAGGAACTCCAGTCTCCTTGGAAGATGAAAGTCCTAAATAGAGTTGACATTAAGTTGTAGACTCTGCTCCTGGTTGTACTTACAAATAAAACGTAAGGGCACACTAAACACTGTGGTCAAGAGCACCAGTTTTAACTGCATGGAATTACTGTGGTTTGTGGGAACCCTCAGCCTTGGCTCTGGTCCCTTGAGCTAGAGGGAGGAGTCTGGCCTGTTCATCACACATGCATCTCCCTTCTCTTCATGTCTTAGGTGAGGTGGTTTTGGTGCTGAAAGGCATCAGGTTGGCTGATGGGGGAGTGCTGGTGTTGGAGATGGGACCTGCAATAAGTTAGAGAGATGCAATATTATAAATAAGTTTCCTTTGGAGCTTGAGAAAGTACAACTTTGTTGGTATGGTGAAGTGGAGTGGTAGGCACGTTCCCATTGCTGGATGTTGCTGAAAAATACCTGGGATTTTACCTTTCTGGAGCGCAGGGATGTATTTGTTCAGATGGGCCAGGTTACTCCGTTTTTTTTTGGACAGTCATCCCCAAGTGGGGATGAAGTAGTAATGCCAGCAAAGGCAGGATCTGGTGGCCATTGAAGTGGTATTTGTGGCATGGATATGTGGCTGATTGGGAAATAAATATACATTGTGACATCTGTATTATCTTTTTTTACCTTTTACCATTACTTTTAATGAAGTTTCCTAGGGGCGTATTTGATTTCTGCATGTCTTCACTGTTAAGTGCTTGTTCTTGAGGAAAATGGAATTGGAAGCTATAGGCAGCCTTCACAGAAAGGCAAAAGCAAGTTGAGATCTAGACTTTAAGTTTAAAAATAAATAAAATAAATCCCTGCAGCAGTGTAAGTTTTCAGTCATTCTTTCATTTCAGCAAAATGAAGTTGCCTGATTACGTGATTGGTGTGCTGGAACATGGCTTTATCCTCTTATCTGGGGGAAAAAATAGAACCTGTTAATCTAAAAATCATTCTACTTAGTTATGTAACTATTGCTTAAAAATAGTTCCAGATTGCTGGAAAAGAAAGATTTGATGATATGGGGTAGAGTATTTCTCTTTTGTTCAGTATATATAGAACGTCTGCATTTTTTATATAATGTTTAGTACTGTTTTGTGGTGGCCAGTTGCTTGTTACTCACACGTACTCCCACAGCAGCATCCTGTAGCCCAGCTCTCTCAGATGCTGTGTAGATGCTGCTATAAAATAGCACCAAAGCTGAATGCTGAGGAGTTGGAAGGCAGAGAGGTACATGGAGAGAAAACACTGGGGATGGGGCGTCTGTTCATGTAGGGAGGCAGATGCTGCTTGTTGTGAGAGCTGACTTTGAAACCGATTGTTCAAAAGCTTCAGAGCATCCTTTATTGTGTTATGTCTATAGACATCCCAGTTATATTTGACTGTGGGTGCATGATACCCTTGGGATAGGGAAGCAAAACATGTAAATTCAGAAATGTATAGTGTTTCTAGTAAAAACAAATTCATTCTTTTAATGCTTACTTCTATTTCTATTTTCTCATTTTAAAAGTCTTTATGTAGGTTAGGTTAGCCTTCGTCTTTGCAGATGAGCTTAGCAGACAAATCTGATTCAGAAACCCAGTTTTCATTCTGGATTGCCATTGCAAACTTGTACCCGTGGTGTAGTTACTTACGCCTTGTTTCCAGTGCTTGAGGTGGAGTGAAACTTGCTCTTGGTCTTAGCTTCCATTTCCTTTAACCTCTTTGTAAGTCTGTGAAATCTCTTCTGTTTCAGTTAAAAAAAAATAAAAATATTTTATTTGCCTGTTTTCATCACATGCTTCCAGTGGATCTGTAATTCCACATTTCTTTGACACTGACAGCTAGAATAAGTGACTACAGTAAGGAAAACAAAATAGTCTTGCAGTAACTGACTCTGCTGTAATTTTTTCCCTCTGCTGAATAATCTCCTGGCTAACACACTTCACCTGCAGCTTTATGAGTTATGTGGCCCTTTGTTAAAGCTGTCCTTGCAGCACAGGTGTGATACCTGACTTCATTTTGGAGGGGCAGCATGACACTTCAGTACAGTGCTTGTCCTTTACATTCAAACGTTAAATCATCTTCTGTACGCGGGCACCACGTGAGTGGGCTTTTTGACCCAGATTTGGCTCAAAAAGAGGTACATTTGTTTGAAGATGTCTGTCTTCTGGAGTTGTGGACTGCTCAGCTGAGTATTATTAGCCTAGGTATTGCTGGGCAAATTGTCACCTGACAGAGATGTTCGTAGGCGGTACTATTTTGTACTGAGTCCTAAAATATCAATTATGTTAAGATTCCTTCAGGAGCCTGGCTGTGCTTGGTGTGTATGGGATGTGTTGAGGGCTGAGGGTTTTCTTCTGTTATCTTTTCTGCCTGCATGTGTATATCTAGCGCATGTTAAAACTTCCGTTCTACTATAGGAGATCCCGGGATTTTTCCTGTACAGCTCATATCTGTTTGCCTTTCCTTTGTTAATTTGTTTGTGAAGTTTGTCTTTGTTTTACCCTGCACATTCTTTCTGTTGCATTGGTTTGGTATGGTCTCTCTGAAATAAACTGCTACAAAACACAAAAAGTTTTTGTTAAGATTAATTTGTGGAAATACACAGAAAGTTTTAATACATAAGACCTGTGTAATTCATTATGGCCAAACAGCTAGCCTAGACAATTTTACAAGCAGGATGGCAATCATTTCGCCTGGTGTTGTCTTACATGAAGTAATCATACACTTCAAGGGAACGTGTGTTAATTTGTAATGAGGGGCGGTTTGGGTGACACGTTGTTCTACCAAGTGTCTTTTAAGTTAATTGGGAACTTTAACCTCAAACCTTACTGCAGCAGAACATAGGAGACAATAAACAATTTCTGCTGTGCATGCCTCTCAATTTAAGAACCACTAAGCCGAAATGTATGATCTTCAAAAAAAAAAAAAAAAAAAAGGCAAATCTCCATCCTGTGCTTGTTTTTCGCACTGATTCTAGTTTGATTACCTATATGCAAGTCTGTGGGAAGGTATTCAGGTTGCCTCTCTTGTCGTCTAGTGACAAAAGTGATGACATTAGGGAATTTGGCTCTTGAAATGGCCACTGGAAACTGAGAGACTGAGTTGTGGTCCTGAAATGAGATTATATGAATATGCTGTCCTTTTCTGTGGCCCGTTGTATCATTTAATTGCTTGTCCTTGCTGCTGGAATCCTAACAGCTTCACTAATGAGGGTTTGCCAGGACTATATCTCAGAAGGTGAGGTGGAAACCTGACGTGGTATACACGGGTGACTTCTCAAGTATGGGACAGCATTTTTCAGATAAACCAAAGCTGGAGAGGGTCTACGTTGTCCTGTTACTCAAAGAGCAGGCTTCACAAAGTATTTCAGTACCCTAACTACTACAATTGAATGTACTTTTAGGGTAAAAAGCAAAGTAACTTTTACAGAGCCAGTTCCTTGTCCATGCTGTGACCTGGGGAGAGGTATGTAAATCAGAACGAGGCCGGGTGACCTTTTCTGTGGTATGCTGAAAACAGGACTTACCTGGTATGAAAGTAGTGAAGTGTGAATAAAAAATTCTCATTACAAGTAAATAATTTTCTTCTGCTCAGTGACAAGGTGTAATTTCAGTTTGCTCAGTGACAATCTGTTACTATGTTAAGCTTCGTTAACTAACGTTGGAACATCCTTGTCTCCCACTCGCCCTGTTTTCAAATCATTTGAAAGGTGAGAGTGTTATCCTCACTTCTTGCACCCAGTGGGATCCTTGCTATCTTACCTTCCCTGCTGCTTGCCGAAGGGGTTATGGAAATAGTGAGATGTGGCAAATGGAAACTGGGTAAGTCTTTATTTGAAGAGGAGGAGGGTAATGAAGATACACCAAATGGCCAGTCCACAAGGAGTTAGGTGGGACGTGTTAGGCAAGTTTCTGTTAAGTATTTTACATACATATTTAATATTCCTTTTGTATGTAAGGATGTCAGAGAAGCTTTCTACTGTTTGCTGGAACTTGGTGTTGCTTCTGTATTTCCTTCCGAGGGCAGGTGTGTGTACTGCCCCTGTACTTGTGCGTACAGCTTCAGTGCTCCTGCCAGCACTGCTTCCTGCTCTCTCTGCTGAAAATTCTTTAAACTCCTCTTGTACAATTTTTTGTTTTCTGTAGGTTGTAGGAGGCCCATAAGGGTGGCCCTACCATTTTTTTCCTTCAGTGTTCTCTCCACAAGAACTTGCTCAGGGGTAGTGGCTTTGCTAGTGTTTCATCGCACGTCTTACTCTGTGATGATGCTGTTTGAAGGGAAATAATAAAAGCAACAAAATTGCTTCAGTTTTTGAAAATCCTGTCTCAGCTGCACGGTGTTAAGTTTGTATTTGTATTATTCAGGCTGGTACTGTTCATTCTGTTTGTGAACTATGTAGATATTAAATTACTTTAACTTCTAAATATAACAAGTTTTTAGGCACGATGGCATTTTTTTTGGTATGTGACACAGTGGATTATAGAAAATACTACAGCAATCAGTTTATTCAGAGTAGAAGAATTGGCTCTGAGTTTACAATGTACTTCTGTAAAAGAGAAGCATTATCCCAGTACAGTAACTGGTGATGCCGGAAGCCATCAAATTTGGATATATTTTTTTCAAATATCATTAAGTGAACTTGCCTCTGAACACCATGTGACTGCTTTTGCTTTGAAGGCATAGCTGTGACACAGGCAACTTGGTTTACTGACAGTGTTTTAGTACGTTAAATACTAAAACACTATTTAGTATTAAAGTAATACTAGTTTAAAATACTAGTATTTTAATAGATGCAAGTAATGTTTTAAAGAATATTTTGCCAGTAGTAAGTTTTTTCCTTTATTCTCCTGTTTTAGTTTCTTGCTATTCAAACACAGCACTGTTAATTCCTAAATGTTACTTGTTTATCCATGAGGGTTTCAGGCCCACTCTGCCATACAGCCCTGTTACATGTCCGAGCAGTTCTCTCCAGTCTGCAGTGTTTCCGTTTCTGGTCCGGTTTTCTGTGAAGCATACTTGTGTTTGTTTATTCTTTGGAAGAGGTTTGTTTTCAGAGACTTCCTCCGTTCATTCAGCTCCTATTTCAAGTTTACTATGTCAGAACAGGAGTGGAGCTTGTGAGGACAGCAGTGAAGATTTCTACACAAGAAAATAAAAAAGAAACAAAACAAAACCAACCAAGCAAACCAAACCAAGCCATTCCTGTGACTGGCTCCTGCATGCTTTGGCTTGCAGAGGGTGATCAGTTGGTCTCTGCAGTGCTTTTGGTTAGCGTTGGCTACATTTTGGGATCCCTCCGTTGGCTCCTCGGATGACCTCCGCACGCTGCATTCAGGCTAGTCCCGTTTGTGAGCAGGTAGGCGGGGGAACACAGGTGCAGCATTTATCTTGCTGTCACGGCACATCATCCCGTGGCCTTTGCTTTGTTTTCTGACCATCTCCCACGAGAGTTGAGATCCTTCCATGGTTGAAAGCAGCTGTCCTGCAGAAGACTCGCAGGAGGCAGCCACGTGCTGGCACGGTGTGAAGAGTCACGGCCCGCTCAGCGCCGTGGGCTGGGCACTGGGATCGCTCCTGGCTTGCGGCTGGGGCCCACGGCGTTGGGCGTTGCTGCACAGCCAGAGGTCCATTTGGAAGGGCTTCCGTAACGAATATAAGACCTGTCGTACACACAGGCTCAGTCAGATTCCAGTGAACGTGTGTGATAGTGGTTTGGCTTCCCCCGTTTGTCTTCTGCTCAATTAATAAGAATAATTTAGTTTATTTTCCTGGTTTGGGGTAATCTACGTCAGTGTTTTGGTGGGGGGGAGCGGGAAGGAAGAGAAGGTCACCTGTTTTTGATACTGGCGTTTTTCTCCATGGTCAGGGCTTTCTAATTATAGCCTGGATAAAATATCGAATATCACGTTTCAAAGTCCTTCACACAAGGAGGGTCTCTGTTTGTAGCAGTATTAGGTACACATGCATCCCCATAACATGAGCATCACAAACATTTTGGGTTGGATTAGTACTGGGCAATTGTACTAGCTGGTCATTCTGCTGTTTGGTAATGTTTTGGGAGCAGTGAAGAAACTGTTAGATATAGAAGTGTACGTTGTGGATGGGGCTTCTTGGAGCACTCGTTTCATTTTGCAGCTAGAGAAGTTGTTCCGGTTGCAGCGAACCTTCCCTGCCTCTTGTGCGTTATGAGCGACCTCTGGGCAACAGATGAGGGTGTCAGGTAGCTAAGTGAGCACGTTGTGTATCTGGCCTGAGAAGTGGCCTCAGGGGTTTTCTTCTAGTTCTGGTAAACGCAGTTGGCACCAGGGATTTTAAAAAAAAAAAAAAAAAAAAATGCATAGGAATACGTAAATAAGTAGGAGGAGTTCATTAGCTCTATGTCAGAGGGTTTCTTCTCTCCCTTCTTCAGAAGAAAGTCTCTGCTGTGCTTTCTCCCACTTAAATGAAATTTCTGTGATCAGGTTTTTAGTAAAGCCGAAATCAGGTCTGGTTCATTATTTTCTATGCCAGATATGCAGTAATATGGTAGTTCAGACGTGTAATACAAGATGATAGGAAGGCCATGTGAAATGCTCTTTTTTTTTTTTTTATTCCATCTTCTGCTGTTATGTGATAGAAATCTTGTAACATGTTTTGAAAATACAGTTTTTCGAAATCTCTCATTTCTGCGTTCTGGGAAGTATTTTAACAGCTGTTCAAATGTGATGCCAATATGGTAGGTGCTCTAGGGAGCTTTGTGGTGGGCAAAAAAAAAAAAAAGGTAGTGGGATAATTGAAAAGCAAGATTTGACATGTAATCCTGATGCCGTTCAAAGGAAAACCTGTAGAAACTTGCTATATTTTTTCATCCTATATCCAAAAGTTTTCTTTAATGAAAAGAGTCTTAAACATTGAAAGACTCTTGAGACATACATGTCACATTTAAGAGCGTTTGCAGCCTTCAAATAAAGCCCGTCTCAGTGAGATGAAAGCTGTTCAAGTCATGCTGAGAAGAGAGCACTAGTTTGTTCTGAACTCTGAGCGTTTGCTTACGCGTGACTGTGTGGAAGGGAAAAATCTGCTGCTTGCATGAAGTCCTGTTTGGCTGGGTTTGGCCAGGTGGAGCTTTTTGTTCCCTTTACTCCCCTTACTGTCAGGATAACCCAGCACTGGCACACGTTGCCCAGATGACCTCCAGAGGTCCCTTCCAACCTCAGCCATTCTGTGAACTTACTCCAGGGACTACAGAAGTTACCATTTTAAGCTTCACTCTGCTTTTGGGTTCTCTCATTTCCAGTGGAGTTTCTGAATTTCTTGCCCTTTGTGGGAGATATTTCAGAGCGCAGACTGGCGCTCTTTCCAGCTGAGCCTGCGGTCGAGGCAGACTGAAGCAATATGCTCCGAGAAGAAGTGTGAATTTTCTCATATGTTTCAGTGAGCATTAGCGGGAAGACTAATTAGGGCAACTTGAAGCCAAAATCGCCATGTTTCACTTTGAAACAAATTATCAGATGTATCCATCAGCTGTAGTTGGATGTGCATGGTGTATGCCAAGTTTAGGGCTGCTTGAAGAGTTAATCAGAAGTGAGGAAAAGAAGTTTAGGTCTAGCTCGGGACTTTCATTTTTCCTTGTTCTACTCTAAATATAATTTACCACTTGTGAATAGTGCAAGCACCTGCTGGTGCCCAGGAGAGGGCGGGAAGGCAGAGCTGAGAGAAGGAACTGCTTATTATTTTGTGGGATTTTTGTGGGTTGAGGAGTGTGGCTATGTTATTTTGTGTTGTGCTGCAAGTGGGGAAGTCTGGTCCCACACAGGGAGGAGCAGGCAAGCTGGGGGTAAGGATATCTGGATTTTAATGCACAAAAAAAGAAGCACTGCCCTTCCTAAAATTTGTCGCACCATTGGAAGCTCTTTCCTTGTTCCTGTCTGTGGCATGGTTTGTTGCATCACGTACATCCTCAGAAAGTGTGCCCAAGTAGTAACATGTTTTGGCCTCCACCAAATCATATTAACCTGCCTTAGCCATCAAACCGAGTATGCTAGCTGTACTTCTAGAGCGATTGGTTGGTGTTTTTTTTTTTCTTTTTCTTTTCTAATTGCACTACCCTTATACCAGTTGACAGGTCCCAAAGAAGTAAGTTCTGTCTAGGTTAGGCTGAGAGAAATAATAAGAGTGTATCTGTCTTGCTCTGGGTCAAAAAGGACCCCCAAAGGAAGACGTAATTAGAGCACGCTTGTTCTCTCGATCTGCTCTAACAAGCAGATCTAAATCTAAACCTAACAAGCAACATGAGCTTGGTCAAGGTCCAGCCATGTGACTTGGTGGGAGCTGATCCTCTCTGAGAGGATTAGGTGTTTATTTCTGGTTGCCCACAGCCTGTGATGATGCTAAGCGCGTGTTGCTGGGGCTGTGAGAGGTCTCGGGCAGTCCTCGGTGACCTCCCCTCTGCCTTGGTCATCTTTGCTCTTCTGTCCCCTCCTCAATATCACCTCATTGATTCCTCTGATCTTGGTATTTCGGCTTGGGATGGATTTCATAAATTATGGTATGGCCTTGTAAATAACAACATCTGAAAGGACTCAATTTTTTGCAGACTTTTCTAAAGCCAATCACCTGGGGAAATGTAATTTGAAAAAAGCAAAATCCAAAAGGGATGAATAGTACTGTCCGAGAGGCCGTCATTAAGCTGGCTTGTCTCCAGCACTTCCATTTTGCAAAGTGCATTTAGTGAGTTGTGTTTCCCTCAAAGAATGAGAAGAGGGTCGATGGAAGAGGAACCAGACCTGGGGCTCCTGAGCCGGGATACCCGTGCCATTTGTGGTATAAAAGCTACTTAGAGTTGTGTGGGGAGGGGGAGCAATCCTGCCTGCCACTTCCTTCTGCCCACAGCCTGATAGCTGTGTCTGGAGCTGCTCTTACCACCCCCTTAGTACAACTCTCTTTTTATAATGACAGCACCTGGAAAAAGTAAATTAGCTCCCATATTGTCATAATCTGGAATGGTTCAGAAGACCCTTTTTTGTCAAGAAACCCGTTTCCTTTTATTTTTGCATGTCACCTGGAGTTTGATGTCTTGCTGTCTTGGTGCTGATGTTAGTATGAGTTTTGTGTTGTGCTTACGTGACTAAATCTTTCTTCCCAGATCATTCAACGTCAAGTGGTACATCCTCGTTTAAGCCCAGCCGATCACTGGTTTCCATTCCCACTGCCCATGTGATGCCGTCTAATGCCAGCTCTTCGCTTTCCAAACACAGGGAAGCTTTCAAATCTGACGGCTCAAAATGGAGTACGAGCTTGGGACGGTCAGGAGGAGCCAGAAATCAGGATGTCCTGGACAATTCTCTTGACATGAAGGGTGCAAGACCTGTAAGAAAATGGTCCTCCTTGTCCAAGCTCAGCTCACCGAACACCTTCAGCCAGGATGGCAGTAGTCATTCAGCGGACTCCAGGACTAGCACAGACAAGCCTGTGTCACCACAATTAAGGACAAATGGGCCAAATTGTTTGCATGATAGCATGGAGCTCTTAAAAATGGAGGACAAGGAGACGGGGAAAAAACGATCTTCTCTACTGGACTGCAAATACAAATTTGAAACGTGCAGCAAAGATGACTTTGTTTCAGATTCCTCAAGCAGGAGACATGCCTTAGACTTGACCGCCTACAGTGCCTTACCTGAAAGCAAACCCGTGGCTGCCAGCTGTGAAGCTTTTGGACAGAGATACGCGACTCTGGGACAGCAGGCTGTGAGCGGAGCCCCCATACAGCCGGCAGTCAGGACTCAGATGTGGCTTAAAGAGCAGTTGCGGGCAAATCCCCTGGACTGCAGGACTGCCGAGGAGCCCTACGGTGTAGCTGCATGGCATGTGCAGCAGCTGGAGGATTTTAGACCAGGGGGTGAACAGCCTGTGCAGGTAAGGCCAAAGCTTGGTGTTTGCTGCCATCATGTGGCATCAAGCGCTACACCTGAGGAGCAATGTCGGGCTGTTGTCAATAAAACAGGAAAGGGAACAAGTCCCCTTACCCAGGTGGTGGTGGTGGTTGTTTTAAACTTTGGTTGGGGTTGCTGCTGCTTGTTTCTCAGTTTTATTTGACTGCCAGTAATTTTCTTCTGACATCTGTTTACAGTTTCCTTTAATTCGGCATGCCTGTCCACATGAGACTAGCATCTCTTTCTCAGTCTGGATACAATAAGAGGTTTATAAATGATATTTTTAATAGCTCTTAAAGAGAGTTTTTGGTTGCAGTGTAGCGGGCCAAGTGTGAATGTCTATTTTGATCTAAATTGATTTGCAGAGACTGCATTTGCACACACAGAAATAAGACTGATATCTACATACCACAAGAACAAATATTCAGTATCGCTATGCCCAGGACTTAAAAACTGAATTCCGTTTGATATTAATGCTTCTTTTTTAACTAATTAGTTGACTGCTATTAGCTGACTCTAATCTGGTTTACTTAAATAATACGTTTTTTTACGTGCCGTATTTGAAGGCTTTTCATATAGAAAAAATCAAGCGTATGATTTTAAGAGGCAGATACACCTTTCTAACATGATTCACAGTCTTTGTTTTTACCTCTTCGCCTAATGGGAGAAGATAGCTTGTGAAGGACAACAGTATTTTAATATAAATGTTCAAGTTTACTTGTGTTGGTAAAATTGTCTTGCCAGAAAAATCCCAAACAGATTAAAATAGATATTTTTTCCTGAAAGGATATTGTCTGGGTGGGGGTAACCTAGCTGTATGTGAAAATACTTGTTTTCTCCAGTCTGAAGGTACATTAAGTCGTTTACAAACAGTTATACTCAGATTTTGTTTCTTCCTCTGTGCATTGAAGGAAAGACTGACAAATTCAGAGGTTCTCAGCATTCAGTTGTGCTCTTAATGGTGATCTGTATTATTATTATCAACTTAAAAAGTTGAAGCTATTTTATATTAATTCTTACGGGTTCCTCTGAAAAAATGACATCGTTCCAGGTTCTTCTCTTCTCACAAGCGCTTCGTCAGTCCAGCAGCAATGAAATACAGCGTTTCCTTTTTGTGTGAAGGCAAAGCTGCATGTTTGGCACAGATGAAGTCCTGTATGTGTATAATATGTATATCACTGTGGTTATTACTGTAAAACGTCTCTTCACGGTTGAAAGGCACGCAGGAATTGATGCTGGGCTGTGCTTTGAGGACCGAGCCAATAGGGGGAGCACGAACGTCGTTTATCTTTTTAGCCGCTTTTATGAAATGGTGCGGCAGCTTGTCAGGTTTTTGAGACTGTAACATTGCAGGTTGAAGTTCCGCCTAAAAGCGTTTTGTCTTGCTCCGGTTATTTTCATATGCAGATCGGTATTTTGTATGCAGGTCAGTATGTGTCATAGGATCCAGATAGGAGCCCCGCTTCCTCAGCTGGGCTGTCAGTTTCTGGTCAGCCCCTAGTAACAGGGGAGCTCCTTGGAGCGTTTCTCTGCTTTTCCCTCTCCCCGTTGCAAGGGACCGCAGGGAGCAGGACAGCACTGACGGGCACGGAGGAGCTCTGGTGGCTTTGACACGCACTTCCACTGGGATTGGGGTTTGGGGTTGCGTTGATGGGCCTTGAAACATGGTCAGTCAGATTTCCTCAAGCGAGAAGATGGGGTTGTCAGGTAAGACCCCATGAAGCAGAAAAATAAAGCATGGGCAAGAGCTGGAGCCTTTGGGCTCCTCCAGGTGTCCTCTGCTGCCTCCTCGCCACCTTTCTGCCCAGAGGTTACAGCCGTAACGAGGAAGGACAGAACAGGTGAGGAAAGGAGAACGTTGTTTTGACACAATATTATTATTTTTTTAAAGAAACCTCATCATAATTATAATTATTTTCCAAAGATATCGTGTAGTGTTTTGTAACTTTTTTCAAAGCTATGCACTGTGTGTGCACCTGGGAACAGAGATGGTATTATTTCTGAGAAAATAAATACACTTATAATCCTAAGCGAAATATATATGTAGGAAAGAGAGAACAGAAAGCCTAAGATTTTTTTCAGAGGAAGCTGGCGAATGAAAAAAAACACCACAAAATCCTCAATAAAATTCTTTTATTTTTCTTTTCATGTTAGTGGGTAATATTTTTGCTATTTTACTGTTCATAGGTAAGCGTCTATGCTGGTGGAAATGTAGCGTTTTTCACAGGACTGAAAAAAATGCCATTTATCATAATTCTGCTTTAAAACTATCATTGCCATGAACAGAAAACAAAACAAACTTTGCTTTAAACTGTGAATGTAGAGCAGCTCTGTGTATGTTTTAGGTAGGCTGGCAGAGGGGGGGAGTATAGAGAACAGCTGTCACTAGGAAGGTGGGGACAGACTACAACTAACTCCTGAGTTGATTTTGAGGACTGATCACTCTGGAGTAGCTACTGGACTTAAAAAATCTATTTGTAGACTGCTTTATTATGCCCATAACAGACTAGTAGAGACCTTTTACCCTGCTGAATTCTGAATTAGAGTTTATTCTAGAAAATAAGATTTGAGTTTAAATTGATTGTAAAAGAAAATGTATTACAGCCCTTAAAAGCTGTTCCAAGATTATTAACTGTCAGAATTAGAACTCTTCACTTTCTTTGTAGTCTGAATTTGACTGAACCCACCAGCTACCTGTTGTTTTTCTGTTGCGCTTTGCTCCCCAAATTTCTTTTTCACCGTAAATTTAATTATTTTCAGTGTACAGCAGATCTTTTAGTCTTTCAGCAGACATGACCATTCTAATACTTCTTTAAAAATTTTGTTTTAAACCCTAAGGTAAATAATGATTAGGCATAGGTTAAAGAGAGAAAACGCTTATAATACACAACAGGGATTCCCATTGAACTGGGAGGACATACAAATCTGGCTGCATGAAGGCTGTATGTTGTCATATAAATGCATTTCTTAAAGCCTCGTCCTGGCATCTGAATGCAATTAGGTAGATGCTGTATGTTATTCCAGAAATGAAGTTTAAAATGAAAGCATGCCTTCAAACCTGTGGGGGATGATACAGTAAGAAAGAAGGCTTCAGAAGCTGTCAGAAGCTTTCAGCTTGTTTATTAACTCTGGTAGTGTTTTGGGCCTGATAGGATGAATCTGTTCTCGTTCCAGTTCATGGGGCATCTGTAGGATTTCCTCATGGTGAGCTAACTTGTATCAGAATATAGCAGAGAGAATAGATGGAAATTGCTTAAGTGCATCTTTTTCCTTTAATGTATCTGGTTTCCTGTCTCTTCTTTAATGAGGAAAACACTGCCTTGTTTATACCATGTATATAAAAGTTACTGCGAATTATATTTTAATGCAGTGAGAAATTAAGAGATGCTGCAACAATTGTCATTTCAAAACAGAAGTAAATCACATGCATACCTAAATATTGGCAAACATCATGTAAAACTTTAATTGAAGGAAAAAGTTACAGCATGCTTCAAATAACATTGTTGCCACAGAAAAAATTATTCTTAAATGTGAACCCGAAAGTAGTTTTTCATATGATCCTGACAGGTCAGAAGACTGGAAAAAAGATAATATCATTTTTCCCATGTCACATTTTGATGAAACCGTACTTTTCAGCAAGATAAAGCTTTATAACACGAACAATTATAACCTGTGGTTAACAGAATTAATTCATTACTGTGAGCTTTTGTGTTCTGTTTCTTTTACAGTGAAGTTGGCCGTAGTCTGACAACTGGGGTTCCACTTGTAGTGAACGTGTGGGCTCAGGCTGAGTGCTAGCAGATGATGGTAAACCAAGCTTGGACCATGCCTGATTGCAAAAAGAGGCTTGGCATTGGTTAGCTGGTAACTCTGCCAGTTTGTGCGTCATCTCAGGAAAATGCACGTTTTGACATTTGTTTAAGATTCTGTAATTTTCATTGTTGGCTGGGAGAAGTTTGGAGTAGCTATGTGCTGATAGCAGAGTTTCTTACGGACTTTGTGTGTGATTTTTGATTTGGAAATAAGTGGTAGGTGGAGTTGGTAGACTCATCTCTGTCCTTTTATTAAAAAGGAATCTATGATTTTTTTTTTTCAATGCTGACTCATTTAACTTATTTGAGCTGTTCAACTGTCAGGTTTCCCTAAGGTAAGGAAACTTTTGTATGTACAGAAGAATGTCCATAAAATAAGCTGTGTGTGATCCCAAGGACTGTATCAGTGAAGAGCCATTTTGCTGGGAAAACCATTTCTACTCCTCTTTAGATGAGAGTGGGCTTCATATCATTTCTGTGGATTTGGTTATGTTTTGTGCCATCTCTTATTGGTGTCAAGCACCAGTAGAAATCCTTCTAAACAATACACAACAACAGAACTGTTAAAACATATATCCCTTGTATATAAATCTACAGATTTTTAAAGCAGAGTATTTCAAGATAACCAAAATAAATGATAAAGTGGTTACAATGATAGAGCTGTGCAAAGTTTTCTGCTCTAAATACAAATAGGAATTGATATTATTGTATCAACGTAAAAAAAGCTGTAGATTCATAGTTTGCAGAAGCTATTTTAAATGTTTATTGCACATACTTCAAAGCACACGAGAGAAAAAACTTCATGTTGCCTATCCATGCTGCCCCACCTAACGGTGCCTGTGCGCTGGAGGACATAGTGCGGTGTGGAAGCCTGTTCGTGGTGGGACCAGCGTGAGCTTTGCGTTTCCCTCAGCATGTTGTCTTTTCCTTTGGAAAGTCTTTTACATATCCAGCTCAGACGGGTCTGCTGCAGATTGCTGTTGGTTCAGCTACAGCAGCAATTGTCTGGAAATCCCGAGCGTGGCCACGAGTAGATCAGCTCTGTAACACAGTGAGTGGTTGCGGGAGGTGCTGGGTCAGCAGCGTACCTGCCGAACCAGGGGTGCTCTGCTGGCAGCAGACAGCTGGAAACTGGCTGTTCCCCCATCCCATGGGCAATAGCTGTGTCTTTTGACTGCTAACACTCATGTGTATGGCATTAAAAGTACCGTACAATACACATGTGGTGGTATACTTGGTTCCCAATTCGTACTTGGGAAAGAGATGCTGAAGAGTAGGCAGCTTGGCCCCAGTGTAGTGTCTGTAATCTACTTCTGGCCACCTTCTTTCCCTACATGTCTTAGGTGTGTAGAGCTACCTTCTGGGCAAACAAGTCCAGTAGAAGCGAGCTCTCGTTGGTCACTGTCCTTCCCAGGGCCCGTGGGGAAAGCAGACCATCCCGCGAAGGTCCCGTGAGAAGCTGACGTTGCAGCTTGGGGTGAGGACGAGCAGTGGGCGGGCGGTTGCTCTGGCAGGTAACAAGAGGTGTGTCAAATGCAGCCCGAGGGCTCCCGCGCGGCACCCTCGCCCTGCACACGAGAGGTAAATCCGACTTGTTGGGGACGCAGCACGCTCGCCGTTGTGCGGATGCACCGACTGCTCACCTGCACAGCAGTGTTAAAGGCTTCACGAGCGCGGGTGTGACAACCTGTGCTAACGTCCCTTCTTTTCTGTTGTCTTAGCCGCAGCTTCTTTCGATACTGCTGTGTAACACAAATGGCTTCTGGCTTGTAAGGTGTTGCTGTGAACCAGGGGTGTCGAAAAAGAGGTCACTGATAATTATGCTTTCATATTTGAACTTCACCTTTCTAAATCCCAGCTGCTGCAGGCTGCAGTTCATTGCCATTCTTCTTCCATCTACAGCATCCGTGCTTTCGCTCTCCACAGGTAATTTGATGCGTGCTGTCAACCCCATGTAGGTGTTCCGTTCTGCCTTCCTGTCATATTTCTGGTGAAGTATCCGTTCTGTGGAAACCCCATTTTTAAAATTTGGTTTTCTCTTTCCCCTTTGCGGAAATTCTGTTCCTTGAAGGCTGCTGATCGTTTGCAGATCTTTAAATGCAGGTCAGCTGTAGGAGTGAGGAAACTGAAGGAGCTGCTTACGCACACTTGGATTTCATCCTGTGCTCAGCAGGGCTCTAGATGCTTTCTTTAGTCAATGGCAAGACATAATTTTGTATACTTTTAGGTTCACTTTCTGATGAAATAGGTACATGAACACTTTCTCTGTCAGTTATTTCAGTCTTGGCATATTTATGATCAGATAGTTTGATGTCTTTATGTTATCATTGCAAAAAAACAACAACCAAACCCTCAGAACGAGATTTGGGGGGAAAAAAAAAAGACTCTCACAGGGGTTCACATCAGCTTCACAAGGATGAATGCGAGCACCAGAACCAAGACAATGAGCAGGAAATTGAGAAGTAAGTTGAGACCTCTGTTGTGAGCAAGATCCATAATGTGCATCTGTCCACCCTCTTGTGCTTGGAACAGACCCTTGGTTGTAGCTTTGGGCTGCTTGCTGAGTTAGAAGCAATGCAGATTCACATGAACTTCATTGTGTCCTCAGCTGTTTACCTGTTCTTAGTTTCCGCCACTTAAGAAAAAATTGTTTGTTTACAAAAACCAGATTTTTCCCTTCCAAAAAGGAATCTGAGTGTTCGCAAAGGCCTTCTTGTTTTTCCAAATACCTTAAAAAATAATAAATATTTAAAGTTAATGACAGCTTCCATTTTACTGCTGTGCTTCTGAAGAACTGATTAATGGGGAAAGGACGTGAATTTTATACATTTTGGCTCTTTATTTACTTTTTCCGTGTGCATGGAACTTTTCAGGACCCACTGGGAATAGTCATTCTGCTGGAAATCGGGGTTTATTTAAGACTCCAGCAACAGATTGTTGAAAAACAACTTCTCCAAGATCTTTGTAAGTGCAAAATATGAAAATTATAGCTTCTGGGAAAAATGTACCTCTGTTTAAAGGAGCATTTCCTACACTTCTAGGGTTTGGCATCATGCCGCGTGGTAGGTGCTGTTTTGCCAACAGCGTGCTGCGTGGGGTTCTTTGCAGCTTTACAAATTCCTTATTAAGAATCTAGATTGAGCTGGCACAGGATGCATCTCAGTGCTTCTAATAGCACGTATGCAATAGCTTATTTAAGATGATATTAATAACTTAGCAATTCCAGTTTATGTGCAGAAATGTGTATATAAAAATAGAGGAAATAAATAGGACCAGTGAGCCCTAACGCTGAAATGTTGCCAAAACTTCCTTTAAATATTCAGCTGAATTCTTAGGGAAGATCACAAGAGGGCAGTGTTTTATAGTTCTGTATTTTATACAACAATGGGACTTTTGGCATTCTTATCTTTAAAAAGAAAAAACCCTAGGCTTATAAAGCAATCGTATTTTTCTAAACTGGTTGTCAGATATTCCAATAAATCTGGGACCTATTTTAAATGACTTTAATTACCAGGGTTCCGACTAAGATGAACATCAGTTTTTAAAGGAATCCTTACAAACGTATTCTGGTTTTAATCCTCTTGACAAGCAAGAGGTGTTCGCTCATCTCTTTCTGTAAGCAAAACACAGAGTTTCTTCAGATTTTAACATCTAGGTCAAATATAGAAGGAACACATTTAGTGTTAAATAAAAGATACCTATGGATCTTGTAGGACATCACAAATATTTTCTAATCGTTTTCTGACAGACACTATTAATGGCTATACGAAGGTAGGTGTCTGACCTACAGTAGTACAGTACAGTAGTTTGCTTCCAGATATGAACCAGGATACTCTCTAAATGAATGTCTTTGTTACTCTATGCTCAAATTCTGGCACAGCAGTGTAGGTGAAGTACCAGGTTCCTGCTGCCCTTTAAAATGCCTTACCAGCTATCCAGAACAAAACTCGAAACTCTGAAATGGAAAAATGGAAAAACTGGTGGATTTATCAACATCTGCTGAAGACCTGGCTGAGAAGATGCATCTTTAAATCCAATGTATTTTTTTTGTTCCTGATCCAAACCTTTCCCAGTATAAAGCTGCCACAGATGTTTGCCATTTAATTCACTGAACCATTTTTTGATTTTATTTTTATTTCTTATTTTTTGAGAAGAGTGATACAGTATTGCCTGTTCAGCTTTCTTTATTCACTATCAGTGTGTAAGACAAAGGAGCAAAAATACATAACATTGGGTGGAGCAGAACAGAGAAGAGAAAGCTTAATTCAAGCCACCTGCTGTGTCTGGAATTTTTATTATGGCTCATAAAAGTATTGAACTTATTGCTTACACTTCCATAAAATTCACTAGTACTATGTGTACTAGTTGGTGAGTGAAAATTAAGTATGTGTAAGTGATTTGGACATAGCAAAATATGCAAGATTTCTGTTGAAAACCAAAACAGAATAAACAAGTATAAAGAATCAGAAAGCTTTGTGATAACTAGTTCTTTTTCACATCATTTTAATTTATAAGTAGATAATAGGATGGATACTTTCTTATAAACTTAATTGTATTTGAATATCTTATGCATTACTATATTTTCAAACAGTCATTTTAATAAATAAAAATACAGTAGATGCTAGTTGTAAAGCTCTTACAAGTATACAAAGAATACTACTATGTACAGAAGGTTTTATCTCTGGGTTTGGTTGACATTTTGTGATGTAGAGCGTGGTAGCAGTTTTTCATAGCAATAGAACCCTGAGACAGAAATGAACCTTATGGTACATGCAATCTATCTGCGTTACTGAAAAATAACAGCAGGACTGCCAGCTTATTTATATCCTGGCTTTGTTATTGGTTATTTATTGTTTTTAAATAAATAATGGATTTTCAGGTACATAAGAGAGATGTGGGTATTTTATTTTTTTTATGGGGTGTTGTGCTTTCTTTATTCTTAGCAATGCTTTGCTTTGACTTCCATATATTAGTGGCTTATGGAGCCCATAATTCCAACATATTCTTAAAATATATGTGTTTATATTTTACTCTTAGCACCTTTCCTTTTCAGGGAGTTTTCAGTACTATAAAACTGTTAGATTATTTCCAGTACAAGTTTCTTGAAACGCTACCAAAGCAAACTAAAGCTAGAAACCCTGCCCATCACAAAAATATAGCTTTAAAAAGAGAAGAAAGTAACTTTATTTATGATGGTTATTATTTTCCCCACAGAAGTAGTACACTATGTTCGTGAACTTTCTTAAAAAGTAGTAATAGGGAAAGTACGCGTACAAAAATCTCATGCATTTGTGGGAGCGGTCAAAAGGCGTGAAACAGGAATTGAGATTTATATTGACAGTTGTAGTCAGTAATGCTGATAGATTAACTTGAAATGGAGTGCCTGTGTTGCTGGTTTCATCAGTGCTTGCCTTAATCCTCATACAAGTAACTAATTAACTATAGCGATTAACCTTATTTCGGAGATCTGCTCTCAGCATATCTATTTGTTAGTTGGGATGTGCATCACCACTGGGCTTTCATTACATCCAGTATAGATTTTTTTCAAAGATTTCTTCTCTTCCTGCTCAGCTGTTCATTGCCAACCTTGATTTAGGTAATGTTAAGTCTTAAAGGCAGAATATGAGATTAAGGTAAACTTGATATTTTGTATTTATCAATGGGATTGCTTGCATGAGGTGGTATCGAAAGATTCCTATTGAAAATAGATGTCTGTCTGACCTCTGTCTGTGGATTCTTGAGCTTTCTTTAAATTCGAAAATTGTGTAAAGTTTCTAGAAATTTAGCTTATCACCAGCAACACACCGGATGGTTGGAAGTGTGCTCAGGCTTATTACCAATAACTACTGGAGCAGAAACTTCATCTTTTATGTGTTTAGACTGTGGTTTACATACTGAAGAGATTTTTCTGCAAAGCTTTCCTTCCTGTGCATAATGATATTTATCATTTATCTTAGGAAAATGCTTGTTTGTTCTCTACGGGGTGTTTGCAGTTGAGGATGGTGGTGTTACTTGGATTTTTATGGTATACCCCAGTCACAGTAGTAAGGGTAACCTAAACCTTTTGCTTTACCGCATCAAATATAAGCCGCCTAGAATGACATTGGCAAATATCAAGCTTTTTTGTAGTTTTAAACTAAGGCGATTACTGCATACGTGACATTAGGCCATAATAAACTTGTCTGAAGCCAAGTATTAAGAACTTGGAGAACTATGTTTGATTTTTCAGTTGTGCCAATTGTTATGTCAGTTACAGAAAATGAAATCTTTGATACCAGTATGGTAGTGTCAATATTTCTGTAAAAACATAGTGAAAGATCTTTCCAGATGTCTTTTAAACCTGGAAGCTTATATCTAGTGAAAGTGCAACAGTGATAAATATTGTGAGTGGAGTTGCCTTTTTTTCAGATCCAAGTTGTGTGTGTGTATATACATATATATAAGATCCCGTAAATAGGGAGAAAAGCATTTGAAGTAATGTAAGCTGGGCTAGAAGGTATTTTTCTCTTTTCTCTCATTCTCCTAAAAACGCTAGAGCAATTTGAATGCCTTCAGTCGGTAACGCAAAGATGCAGCATCTTGGAGTAAGCAGAGCAGAAATGCTCCCGGTCTGTGCTGTGATCCGTGTGCCTGCAGCTCTGCTTTGGGCAGACGGCGGCCGCATTTGGAACAGGCCCCGCGGCTTTCGGGCTTTCAGAGAAACGTAAAGACACTCAGCCCTGAAAAAGTGCAGTTGCTGTTTGCGTGTACTGCCTAAACCACCAGGAGCTGGCTAAAGCACGGAGGAACTTACCAGCTCCCCGGAGAGGCAGTGCTTTACACCAGTCACAACAGACAGCTCTTGCCCCCGAGACAGGTAAATTAGGTCATGCACAGCTGTGTAACACAGGCTCTAGACACCGTTCTGCACAGAAGTGTGTTTTTAATACATGTAGCAGGTGGTAAGAGAATAGCGCGGCGGTTGGCATACAGCTTTAGTCCAAGTGCTAGCCCCTCTCCCAAGAGGATCCTTGCATTGGGATTGGAGGTGGAGGTCTCTCTTCCCTTTGGGTGGCTTTCCTAGAGGACAGTGCAGAGAAGTGCTGGAACTTCAGAGGAGCATCACAATGATACAGATCAGCAAGAGGCAAATTAAAATCAGGCAGAAATTCACAAAGAGCTCCTGGAGCCTTTGGCGTGCTTGTGGGTTGACCTCAATAGTTGAGGCTCTCCTCAGAGCGGAGCGGGTTATGTATTGGACCTTCTCCATGGCAACAAGAAAGCAGAGGGCACAAATCAGAGGTTTTAGGAGTGCAGGAAAGAAGAGAAGTTGTCAGGAACAGTGCAAAGTGCCTATTATCTTCTCTTTTTGTTTTAGACAGCCTTTGTGGAGCTGGGAAAGCAGGAAAGTGAAGAGTTAGAAACGCAGAAGTAAAGTGCTTTGATAAGTGCAAACGGAGATTGTTTTAAAGCCCTAAGAAGCCCGAAATAAATAGGTTGCCTTCACAGTGGTTTTATTTTAAAATGGGATTTTGACAATTCTATTTTCCAGGTTCAGGTTTGTGCTGTAGTGTGCTTCTCCTCCCGGAGGCTACTGAGCACCTGCTTTTTGGCAGGGGCGATGAATTGTAAAGCG
This sequence comes from Cygnus atratus, assembly GCF_013377495.2. NCBI lineage: Eukaryota > Metazoa > Chordata > Aves > Anseriformes > Anatidae > Cygnus > Cygnus atratus. The sequence goes on along the minus strand of NC_066364.1, from coordinate 53,062,938 downwards.
GAAACCATGGAAATGGGGGACTTAGGATCTAAAGCCACGATCTGGGTAATCTTTCCAGCCCTCACAGGCTGTGAAAAGGCCAGGGCTGACCTCCACCCCCTCTCCCCGCATTGGTACTGGTTGAAGCACACCTGACAGCCTGGTGGCGTGGCAGGAGGCCCAGGCCTCGCGGCCAGGAGGCCTGGCTCTGGCTGCCGGCTGTCAGGGCCCTGCGCGGGCCATCTGGCTTCCCAGCCCCTTATTTTGGAAGGGAGGGAAATAAATCTTGTTGATGCGTTGCCATTCCAAGTCAAAATACTTCATGGTGTGTAACTAAAAGCTATGCATCACAGAGGCAAGGAATTTCAGTATATTTCTCGTCAGACAAAGCAGAGTAAGGACTGAAATGTTTTTCTCTACACGTGGCACCACGCGTTACAAAGTTCAGGCACACAGGCAGAGGGCTGCTATGAGGAGCAAAATAAAGCATGTGTATAACTTTGTCCCATACGTGAGTGTGTTTTATTTCAAGGAAATTGTCTCCCTTGTGATGGCAGATGGCCATGGGGTGTCAGTTGTCTTAAAACTCCTGGCACATAGCTGGGGTGTAAAACCCTCCTCTGTGAGCCTTGCGTGGCGAGGGGCTGACCGTGTGTGCTTGCTCTGCTCAGAGCAAAGGGCGTTCTCCAGGTGTGGTGGCAATGTCAGAAATTACTTCCTAAGATGACGATGGTATATGCATCTCTCAAACTTTGCTGTGAAAGCTGAGCTTGCCCCTGAATGTTTTGTGAGTGTGTATCGTGATACATAAGGCCTGTCTTTTTTTGGCAAGAAATGATACCTACGCCTGTCTTCCTATCTGTTCGTATATGTCAGATGAAGGAAAACAACTGCTTAGGTGTCCTGCTGCATAAATTATGTGACATCCTGACTGAGTCGGAGACACTGTTGTCCATGGATTTGTCTATAGATATGCCTAAAATGGAAGAACCTTAAAATGAAACAAAAAGTGTCTTTCAGACGGGACATGGTAGAGGACCACTAAGGGATTTAGTTTGGGATTTTGTTGATTTTGATTGGAGCAGGGTTGGGTCGGAGCTGCGCGTATGCACACCAAGCCCATTTCTGTGGGCCCCGTTGGATGGCCTGCAGTCTTGTGAGCCGTCAGTGGTGAGGAGAGGCAGGAGATGTCTTGGGGAGGACAAGAAAGTGCTCTTGCCTGTGGGGAAGCATGTAGTTGGCGTGCTCAGTTGAGCTGTCAGGGTGGTGTTAGCTATTTAAACATGTGCTACCAGCCCGGCAATACAGAGGGACTTTTTTAAAAAATGGAAGGTAGTGTATGTTAGACCATATACAATTTGTGGCTAGAAATATGCGTAGAGAAGGGACCAGGAAAGGTCGAAATACAGTAACTTGGTTTTCTTAACAGTTTGTGTGGGTTTGGAAGTTTTTAAAACACCTCCGTGTCACCTAACCTACTAAGCCTATCTGTGGGAGTTTTCCTGTAAGCAAAGGAAGCAAATTCTGCCCGTGTTTCAACAAGTTTTAATTTACAAGTGCATGGTTTCAAGTAGTAAACACATACCTGGCTTGTTAGTGCTCCATGACGCTGTCACCCACCTAAAGTGTGCATAAACGGAAGCAGGGTCAGTAACACAGCTGCAGCTGGGTGGCTAGCAAGGTCAAAATGGATAGCCTGAAAAACAATTACACTGAAGTGAAGGGCGGTCATTGCCACAGGTAGGAGCTGTTCTCCTCTTTAGTCCCCTGACTGTGTTTTAGGTCAATGTTAAGTAGTACTACGCGTGTACAAACCACTTGTTGAAAGGAAAGTGCACCAAAAGGGCAAGTTGCATTTGACTTTTTAATGTCAAACAGTGTTGTGCTCAGGTGTGACAAGGCCAGAAGGGAGGCTGTTGGCTCAACAGCTGTGTTTAATCCAGCATCGCTGATGGATGTGAAAGACCAGCCTTATGCCCAGGGCAGCTCCCCAGGCTCACCCCGCATGTTTCCCTGTTAGGGGATCCCCTACGCCCAGCGCCACAGGGTGAGTCACCGATCACAGTTACTGCTTCCATCGTGGCTGGCATGTGGCAGTTTCCCCGGTTTGCATTAGGCTATTTTTAACTTTGTTTCTAAGTGTCCTTCACCATGAGAGGAGATCTGTGGCCAAAGTGAAAACTGTGGGCCACACTCATTCGTGGTGCAACTGCATTGACTCCATTGAAGTCACACGGGATAAATTTGGCTCCTTTGGAAATGCCACAGCAATTTTAGACACAGCCTGTTTCCTGTCATATGTTTACTAAATGCAGCAGTGATATCAGTGGAATAGGAGAGGTTTGACATATTTGATTTGTTGCTGTCCCATACGACCAAATTAAGCCCTGAAAAGGTATTGTTTAAAAGTAGTATTGTGTAATAGTATATCTCATAGATTTTTGCAATGAAATGTCCTCAAAAAATAGCAATTCAGTCTCATCAGCTGAAAACAGGTCTCTCAATAACCATAAACATAGTGATGCGAAAAAGTACCATCAAGTTCTGTGATCCTTGGTCTAGGACATGTTCAGAGCTGTTAACAAAAATTACCTGGCATAAGAAATTGCTCTCTGTGTTTGTATGAACAGTATGATGCCCCTAGGTAAGAAGGTTTATTGCATGTTCAGAGGAGATACATTTAAAGATTTGTATGCATGATGCTAAAGTGAAGAAGAAACGCCGTGAGTTGAGTTGAATCTGGAGCCTTTTGGCCCAGTTGTCTGTGGGTTGTGTGGACCCCCCCGGGGAGGAGATGTAGCAGAGGGTTAAAGCTCTGCCTGCGCCCGGTGCCTGCAGTTAATGTGTAGGCATGCTCATCATCTTTGCTAGCTTCCTACCTTAATGTATATATCTTATTTCAAGTTGTGTTGCTTTGTTTTGAACCCTGCCATAAAATGCCTCCTCACTGGCTGTGTGGAATCATTTCGGTTGGAGCATCTCAAGTCTGAAAATTGTCCGCTTCTCTGTGAGGAAGATGAGGGCTGAGAAGGGAGCGAAGAAGGAGGCCATCTGAATTGGCTGTCTAGTCTCAATTTAGTTCAGTGAATAAAAGCTTCCGTTGATAAAAACAGAAGTTGCTTACAGGTTTTCAAGTACAGAAGTGATATACAGAGGTATACTGCTTTTTTTTTTTTTTCTCGTAAAAGGAACGAAACTGTTTGGAGGTGACTTGCTGGGTTTTACCCCAGCAGCTGGGTTTGTATTTATCTACACTAAGGGTGCAGAATTTGGGTTCCCATTCTGATTCTAGGCTGAGAGTTGCACTAGGCAGTTGTACCAGGGAAGAAATGTTAGCCAATTCAACAACCTGACTGCAGAGAACAGAAAACTCATACATATATATATATATATATACTTTCATGTTAAGAAAACATGAAAGGGGCTGAAGGTCAAAAACAGAGATGGGGATGGGTGAAGACCCAAATGCAGAAAATAGTGCAGGAGAGGACAGACCGAGGGAGGAAAGTAGAAAAATGAGCAAAGGAAGAGTGGGGGAGTGTGGAAAAAGAGCAAGGATTCTGTGAGGGGAAACAGAAAACCGCAGCTGGAGTACATTAAGTCATTGAAGAGAGCTGGAGGCTGACTTGTGGGATATGTTGTCATTTTTTCAATTGCATGTGGAAAACTTTGCTTTGGGATGGGGTAACAACAATTCAGCTTGTAGATTTGGGGAAGTGCTGGTAACAGGAAAAGCAAACTCATCCTTTTTCTCTTTGTTTTAAAGTCCTTTTTGTACTGAAGTGTCAGTGTTTTGCATGTTTAGGAAAGGATGGGGAAAGCTCACACTTTAAAAGCAACAGTTTAGATTCATTTTTTCCCCTTCTTACTAATTCTTTCCTTTTCCAGTCTTCATTGGACTAGTTTTGACGTTCTCCATATTCTCGAAGTGAGATCACCAGTTAGTAAGAGCCTTTATCTGTAGTTCAAGTCCATGAGAACAAAAAAGGTGTGGATATCAAGTATTTAAACTGATGAACACTTGAACGTACCAAGCCTGGCATTTTGGTTTTGGGAGTTATCCACATACCTCAGGGCTAACTGTGACTTTTATCTCTGCGTTGGTCCATTAAAGTAGTCTGGAAGCTAAAGCTTTTGGCTCGTTTTTAACTCTGGGTTAAATTCCCTGCAACTGCTGCAGAGCAGCACGGTGGGATCTTGGGCGAGTGCCTCAGCTCTCCACACTCATCTGCTCCCCTATTAAAAATAGGATGTGTAATGCCACGCACGTTTTCTAACCTGTTAGTATGATTTACCTATTGCATAGTAACTTTTCTATGGGGGAATAAACTCCTTCTTCCACTACACATGCCAAGTATTTAAAATGGTGTAGTTTCAAGGGGGGTATTAGGTTCTGGTGGTACCTCTGACATTACTGTTACTAGGAAATGTGGTAGGTGCAATTTGAACTGAAGTGAAAATTGAAGTGCATCTAACGTGTATAAAGGGAACAAGTGGAAGGGGATTCTGAGAGTTGTTTTTCTTTGTGTTTTTACCCTTTTCAGCAGCTCAGAGGACAAAGACATGGCATTGATTGAAAGAAGAAAATAGTAGGTAAATTCAAGTTCTGGGAAGTAACTCCATGCCAGGAAAGTCCTCTTAAGAGGACTCAGTCTCGAGAAGGCAAAAGCAGTCTTCCAGTTTCTGATAGTCTAGGGTTCATAATGTAACTTTCCTGTGGGGCTTTTTGTTTCTCAGTTGCAGTGCTTTTCTATTGCTAGTTCAAACTGTTCTTACAGCACATAAAAAGGTACATTTGTTCCTGTGTAGGTGTATCCCATACATTTTTGTTTGCTGAAAAATTCACTAAAAATCCCGGATTATGAACTGATTTTAGTGATTTTTTTTGTGTTACACAATAAAGACTCTATATCTCTGACCTTTTTGAAGGATAAGAATTGAATGCAATTTTTTAAAAATACAAACGTGATGCATACATAAACCTGGTCTCACAGAGCACTAATAATGTAGTTGTCTTCATCCCCATGTGGCAAAAAGGGGGGGCATTATTTGCTACAGCCCAAATGCAGTATTTCACATCTGATTCATCACAATTGTCACCCGCTATGTAGCGCACACTTATGTCACGACTGTCGGCTGTTGTTACTCAGTTTTGGATGTCTGCAGCGTGGGATGTTACCAGCGTGAAATTTTTGGCTTTAACTTAACAGCTGAGCCACCCTGTTGCCCAATTTAAAGCAACTCTCTCCGGTGCAGGGATAGGTTTTAGGGGGAGGTGGATGGGAATCTAACCCTGGGTAGCTACAGGTGTATGCCAGGAAGAGCTGCGGCAAGCAGAGAAGTTTCTGGGCGTGTGCGTGCATGAGCTGCGTGGTATTACAGGTGTGTGTACGCAGTGTGTATGCTAGAGGGAAGGCACTCTGACAGAGTAAGTCCAAACTCTTCTCTTCACTTGAAAATGCATTTTAAGTGACTTTCGGCTTGAAAAAAACATCTGTGTCTGTCAGAAGCTTCTTGCTGGTTGTAGGCTTTGGCTCGGAGGCACTGAGGGGCTATAGCACTGCTCCAGCCTACTGGGAGCAGCTTCCTGAGCGCGGTAGCAGATCGCTTGCCTTCGGAGCACCCGGGTGCTTCCCGTAGCTGCCTGCTACAGACCGGTACTGGGGTGCTGAGCACCAGGTCTGTGCTCTTACCTGGTGCCTGCCGGTCGGTTTGGGGGAAAGGAACTGGGGGTGTGTGTTCAGTAACAGGGAAACCCTGCCTCACAGCCTGCCTCACAGCGTGAGTGAGGGGGTTGCCTGTCTTCTAGGAGCAGAACCTTAACGATGTGGTAGAGGGGGGAGCAGCAGCTCAAAGGAGAAATTCCCTAGAGTGTACACCTGCATTTCCATGAATCACATTCCTCTTAAAAATAATTGTATATCCAAATATTAAAATATCCTTTATGCAGTGTGTTTCTGTGTCTTTATTGTTCGCACAGATTTTAAAGCTAAGGTATTTGGTTGCACAGTGTCTACGCACTTCCCTTAGTTGGATTACTTTCTGCATTAAAAATTCAGTTCGTGATGTTACAAATCCTAGTGATTATTTTATTTGCTATTAGAGGCATTCTAGGACAAAACTGGCAGTTAGAATGACCAGAAGGAGGAAGGAAACCCTTAAAGGAATTCACAGCAGTAATACTGTATGAATTCAGTAGCCAGAATGGAAATCTGAGTAACACGGTACAATTACAGTTCCATTGCTGCTGTAAACCACTTAAATTTTTTAGTTAAGGGTATTTTTTCACCATACAGCACAAAAGGGGTAGCGCTCTCAACGTGCTCCATCAGCAAGGCGCTGTTCCGAGTTACGTGGGGAAGGAGCTTTACCTTCGTGGGGCAGCGGAACAGGCAGCTGTGGGGACGCACGTGTCTGCAAAACTGTAAGTGAATTACTCCTGGTGGGTCTCGTATTTAAAAGAAAAAAAACTGAGCAGGTTAAAAGGAGGGACAAAGGTCAGAGGAGAATGCTGAAAGCTGCTCGCTTCTGCTGTGATGCTGCCTGTATAAATCATCTACCCGAGGGTGGTTAGTGTCCCACAGCACGTAGGAAATCTCAGCTGTTTTTGTTGCCCCTTAAACGCAGCGTTACCCTTGTGACGCAGAGCTGTGATGCCTAAGTTTCCGTATTTTTAATGAAGATGTAGAACTGGCTGTTAATTCGAGGAGAGGAGTTGATTTAGAAGACTACTGCTAGGGTGCCTCGCTGCGAGCCCTAAAAGCTTCAAAGAAAAGAGGTCGCTTACCTCCGCTGCTGAGTGCTGGGAGCTGGGCAGCAGCCTGCTCCGGGCTGCGGGAGCCGCCTGCAGATCTGGCAACTTGTCCGAGTCTGCGACCAAGTGGTGGGAACAATTGAAGTCGGCCGAGGGGAAGGAATAACACAAGTTTCAGAGGCAGGGCTCCCGATGTCATTCAGCAGCGCAGAAGTTGTGATTGGTCCCGTTTCTGCCTTCTGACACCGGAGGTTGCTGCTCTCCGCTCGCTCCCAGCAGCAGCGCGTTAAAACCTTGGCAGCGCCTTCCCTCCCGTGCGGGAGCAGCCGTGAGGTTTCCCACCTTCGGGGAAAGGAGCGAGCCGCGATTCACACGCGCTTTTTTAGGGCGAGAACTTCCCCAGGAATTCGTTCCGAGGGCTCTTGTGGCTGTGCTGCTTTCGCTACAGCGGTCCTGATGTTTCTCCCTGATAAAAACCCAAACCCCTAGTAGTATGGGTGATTGCATTCGGCACAGCGTTCGGACTTGGAGGGATGTTCTTTTGTACCAGGGGTTTCTTAAACCAGGCTCTTCGTATGCCTAGGCTTGGCAGTACTGTTACACAGCTGGCATTCAATTTACAGTGTGTGATGTGAGTTCTGCACAGCAGCTTTCTTCTGACAGGGCTGTTTTGCTGTATTTCACACCTCTTCCACCCTTTCAAGTTAACTTCTAGGTCAGGGATTTTTTTCTTCCAAATAAAATCCAACACATATCAGTTCATTTCCCAAGTTAATCCTTCCTGTATAACGTGAAGTATTTTACCTTTCCTATAAAACCGCCCCCACCCCCGACACCCTTCTCAGGGCTGGAAACCACGCGAGTGATTTTTAAGAACCTCTCCTGCCTCTTTGGGTAGCGGTGGCAGCTGGATGCTGATGCTTTGCACCTTACCCACCACGGGGAAAAGCCAGGTGTGACCCCAGCACCCGTATCCCACGCTTGTGAGGAGGTTTGGCCTCCGGTTGCAGGGGCTGCCCACGAGGAGTCGGCTTCGTGCCTCCGGGAAGTGGAGGATTTACTGGATGGGAAAGGACGAGGCTGCTGAGCGTGCGAGCATCCTGCGTCAGGCTCGGCGTGCGGATACTCCCGGCAGCGTGAGCGTTTTCCTCATTTGGAAATGGCAGGCAAAAATACAGAAGCTGAGCCTAACTCTAAACACTTAGATCCAGTTTTGACAGTTACTGTTTAGCGTAGATTAGTGCTTGGCTTTGAACAGGACACCAGACATGGTAGGTCGTTTTTTTCGGTTGGTTCATTTGTTTTTGTTTTTGTTTTTGTTTTTGTTTTTTTCATTCCCTAGAAGCTGTGCTATGATGCATGCTGCAAAGCAGGGACAAAAGTACTTGAAGACCTTGGAGGCGATGTGGTACCGCCTGGTTTCAAACCGAGCTCTATTTTGATTTTTCTAAATAAGGCTTAGCTCTTCTGCAAAATTGGCTATAATACAATTGAAGTTAGAAACTCAGTTTTAATATTATAGATCTGACTGCTTTCTATTATCCTTTAGTACCAGACCCAGGAAATTCAGGGTCACTTGTTTCAATTGAAAGTTAATTGAGTATCTCCGCAGTGAGGAGTGCTTGTTCCTTACCAGGGCAAAGGGTTTATGCCATTTACTTATAACGGCATTATTAACATTATAAATCTCTGACAGTCAAGCCAAGTGTATTTGGCCTTTTTACGAGGGAAGTTTCACGTTTTTATCACTTGCTGTCATCCAGCAAAAGTATGGCTGTCATTGCTGTGTTTGCTTTTTTGTAAATGTAATATGAAACTTGTACTGAAAGTGTTACACTTGAAATTCACATCTGTAGTTCGTTATTAAGGTCTCACACCCAGCGCTGCAGTAGCTGTAATCTCAGTTCCTCCCTTTTATCAAGTCATCCTAAAGTGATAATGTTCTGGAGTTACTCTTCCCCAATTTCTCACCTTTTTGTGTTAGTGAATTGGGCAGAGTCATCATTCTGGAGTTGTTGGTTTTTTTCAGATGAGATGCCCTAAAAGAATGGGGATTGTGCTGGCGAGCAGTTGACGAACAAGCCCCCGCAGCCACAGCTAGGTCTCCTTTTTAAAGAACGATGCTTAAGCCGGCGAGGTAAGGCACCAACAAAAACAGCAGTGCCTCATCAGAAACATAACGCGTGCATGCCAGTTTCAGATACAAAACTGTACATCGAATGAGACTGGACGGCCGTTTGTCGAAGGACAACAAAACTCACACCCCTGTGAATGCGGCCGGCCTGCAGGGGTGTTGCTGGGGCACCTCTCTCCACGGGATGGGAGGTGGGCGCTGGCGTCGCTGTGCCCCGCGGCTCCCTCCTGGGTGAGCGGGTCCCAGCACCCACGGGCATCGGAAAGGAAAAGCTTTAAAAAAAGGAATCCATCCGCCTTGGAGGTTTTGGTCTGCTGTATTTTGTTCTGGGGAGCAAAAATGTGCAGCTGTTGCTTGCTTGACCTTAAATGGAGATGATCTGGGCTTTCTCCAGTGGGATTAGAGATCTGCCACCAGGGCATGTTTCTTCTCATAAATTTATTTAGAGATCTGGTTGATGTTTGGGATAACGTCCAAGAAGAGACGTGTTATACTGCAGCATACCAGCTCCTTTATTTAAATAATAATAAGACTTGTGTTCACATTGGTAATAATTTCCTAGACTTTTTTTTTTTTTTCTGTCACGTGCTGGTTTTGAAAACATTGGCCACCTGTGTAATCGTGAGATGTCACTGTTTGGCCCATTGATAATCTGCATGGAAACGAACCATAACCCAAGCCCCGTTATTTATAAAAGCAAAGAAACCCAGCAGTAAGTCTGAGTACTCAGGTTACCGCAGTCCTTCCTAGGGCTGCTCCAGTTGTCCCTGATACTGAATCACACCTCTACAACATCATGCTGCCTCACGTTTGATTTTCAAATAACCAAAAGTGAAGAGAAGGGAGAAGCGGATGCTCCCGAAATGCACACCGGTTTCTGTGTGTAGCTGGGACAAAGGGGCAGGTTGCGGCACGAAAGCTGAGCACAGGAGTGAAAACTTTCCTTTTGTAAACCAGTGTTTCCTGACCTGATTCTGGGATGCTTCCTGCAACACGTGTAGTTGCTGGTAGCCATTCAGGCATCCGCAGATGTGGCTTAGGAGGCACTTTTTGAGGTTTTCTGGTAAGGGAAAGGATCCAGCTAATCTATCCTTCGGTTATATTTGTACTGCAGGCCTAGTTCTACTTAAAGGGATATGTTTTCTTTCCTTCCTTTTACAAATAGAGGCAAAGTAGTGTTTTCAGCCGGTGTGAACAGCAGTCCAGATTTACAGCAGGTAAGGAGATAGCCTAAGCAATTTGGAGATGCTCACGTTGCTCACACCTCTGAGTTCTCCTGCTTGAATTTGGTAGCTTTATGACCCAAATGTTTCTGTTTTGCCTGATGCGTCCTTTAGCACTTATCTGACTTAGGTGATCTCACTCAGACCTGGAGTCTCAGTCAGGTTCTGACAGTCTCTTAGGGATGTTTTCAGGATGCATGGGGACGAGGTTGCCTTTCTGAGACTGCAGATTTCCCCGCTCCTATAAGCGGGGCTTACAGTCCCTTGTTAGCATTGTAGGAAGCAGCTCTGCTGAGAAATGTAGGCTTTGGCGTCATGTTCTTCTCCTCTGGGACAAGAAGTATTTACTTTTCCTGAGCACTGGACAGTCATTAAAGTAGGCTGATCTTCACGTTTTGTTCTTCATTATAAACAAGGTGGATGAAGTTTCTGAAGCTGCAGCTTGTGAAGCATACCGTTGCAAAGCGATTAAAATACCTGTACAAAATAAATGAAGAGAAAACTACAACTTGGGCTGAAATATTTCTCATTTGGGGAATGCCGAAGACTCTGGCAGGACTAGTTGCCTGATCTGTTACTGACCAAAGACATTTTCAGAAAGGTCAGCTTGAATGTTTTCATTTTAGTCAGTGTTACTGGCATGAACTTTTGACCATTAAAGCAGATCACGGAGCTCTGAAGCGTATCGTGCCTGTTTATTGTCTTCGGTGCTTTGGCCCAATGTTCGCAGAGGAGCAGGGGAACAAGAAATCTTGCCTGGCTCTTGATCTGAAAATCCACAATGGCCTTCCTCTTCCCACACCCCTGCAGAGAGCTCTTCTTTGCCTTGGATTCAACAGAGCTAACGCGGACTTGACCCGTGGAGATTTTTATTTTGCAACAAGACATTGACAGCACAAAAAGCCACGCTCTTTCAAACACCTGCTTGCTTGAGTATCAGTGAAAATAGGCTAAGGAAAGTCAAATCAGTAACCTGAGTGGTAGCAGTTAATTGCAGTGGTGCAAAGTGCCTTCAGAATAGCAATGTGATACAGAATAGGAAGTTCAGTGATCTCCATTGCAGCAGAATGATTTTCCTTTCTGTGAAATTCATGTGAGAGAGCTGTATTCTGGTGTTTACCGGTGTCCGCAGTCGGTTAAGCTGGACGCTGTGCTTTAGGCGGGGCGCTGAGATCCTTATACCTAAGAAACTGTGTTGAGTGTCTTTGAGATAAACTGTTCTAGGAAGCACAGAGATTAGTTGTGTCATTTGACATGTTATGAGTGATGGATGAGCGGCGGGACAAAGGCGTATGAAGGAGAGATAAGGTTGGAAGACCATGTTCCAGTTGCCAAGTGGTGCTGCTGGGTTATCTCCACTTGAACAGCAACTGCAGGACGGAGGAGAAGCGACTGGGGTTTAGCCTCAGCTGCTGCGTGTCGTCACCTGCAGGCCGTCCGAACAGGGACGCGAGCTTTGCCTGAACGAAGGATTTGCCGGCAGCATTTCGGAGCTGAAGGATCCTCTGGTGAGGAATCCTGTAGGAACCACCCCCATGTAGTATGGAGGGGGAGCTCATGGACCAGTGGCCTCAACTGCGTGTTCACCTGCCTCATCGGTGTCCTTGCCCACTGCCCATCCTTTTTTTTTTTTTTTGAGAGCGGCTATATATTGAAAGACTAGCGTAATTACTATGGTTTCTCTCATACCACCCAAAAATTCAGATCCCAAACTTACTGCATTAGAATTTGAGGGAACAAATCTTCATATTTTTCTTTGTTCCATTGTACAGTGTGCCAAAATAAAAACATTGTCCTACTCCTCTAGTTCAGACCACATATGAGTTCAAAGAACAGATTTTCCCCATCTTGAATATATTTTTCGGCTACCTATTTTGTTGCGGGCAGCTGCTTCCTGATGGAAATTCTGTTCTTACTCACTGGAGCGTGGAAATTTTGTCATGGGTAGTCCTGCAGGTCCTTTTGGCTGTCCGGCCACCAAGACGATGCAGAGAGCTTTTCTTCCTTGTTTTATGACTCTCTTCTTACAGTAGAAACTATTTGCTTTCCTCTTCCTGCGGCCTCTATGGAAAATGAATTTAGTCCTTTGTGGGGATTTGGTATAAAAGGCAGTGCTCCTCTATAAATTAAGAAATGAAAATTAAACAAAGGCGGTTCGATCTGAAACAAGAATGTTGCCACCTACTAGACAATCCTCTTTCTGAGTTAAAATACAGTTGCCTAATCCATGTTATTTTGGGTTACTCTGGTGCTATTTTTAAAAGAAGAGACCAGAGTGTATTTATAGTTTGGTATATTCTTGTAGTAAACCACAGCATTTACATTAAATTTGAAATTGTTCAGACTGCAGTAACTCCTGTGTAGATCAAGAAGTGTATGGATTAAGGCCATAGCATGTAATTTAATTAGTTTAATATTTTAGCTACCACTGTGAACAGAATATGAACATCCTTGTTAAGGGAAGGGAAAGGAAAAAAGGGGAATACTTCACCGTCAAATAGTCTTTGAATATGCTTCCAGGGTTATATAGCTGAAAAACACAACTGCTTAAATATTGAATGTGACTTTTTCAGTGTGTGACTGTAGTGCTGATATCTGTGATCATGCTGGTACCTGTTATCAGGGAGTATGTATGGGTTTTATTTTCGTGATTTAATGTTTTCATTTATTAAGTAGAGAAGTATTTAGAATTTAATCGAGACCACAGAAGCAGAAGTATGGAGGGTCTCCTGAGCTCCCCACAGAGCACTTGGGCTTCCTGGTGCTTCTTCCCACCCGCGCAGGATTTTGCAGATTTCCATTCCTCTAAAATGCCTTAGTAATGACAGCGCAGAGAAGTACATCAAAAATTAAAAAAACCTTTTGAGTTTGACTATGGGGTAGAGTGTAGCTTAATGGAAATAAAGTGGACTAGAAATCGGAAAACAATGATTTTGAATCCCATCTATATTACCAGATCTGAGGATGTTTTCTTCGATTTCTTCCAAGACTGTAAGACAGCTATTTTGAGCCTGAATCACAGAGGAACTAGATAAAGAGGTGCATGTACAGCTTTGAAACAGCTCTTATTGAACCAGCTTTTAGTTCCCTCCAAATGCTTGGTGTTGGTGATGCGCTGTTAGTATATTAGGAAGGGTTTGCTGCAGATGCCCCACTTGTAGCAGAGTGGTCTCATCTCTACAGTGGGAGTTGTTTTCCCTTTCGTTCTCCCTGTATTGGACACAAAAAGGTCACCAGGAGAGATGCTTCAGGCTGGTGTGTAGTGCAACAGTGCAACGTTTTCAGCATTTTGAAAAATGTATTCAGAGCCTCTGAACCAGAAGATGCAACTTCGTCTTCAATTTAGGTTTCAATAATGTTCAGGATGGATAGGACCTTGTTTTTCTTTTTAATTCAGTCAAGTAATTCATTCAGTGGATGTTAGGTTTTTTTTTAGGCAGGAATAGTCTTTATTTGTATAGTTAAAACCAAAATCTGGTTTCCACACTAGAGAATCTGCTGTGTTTTGGTACTTCTTGGTGAGCCTTGAAAAAATTGTCTTAGCTTTTATCTCAATGTCCTTTCTGTAAAATGAGACTCAGAATGCTAGTTTCTTTTTAAGATGCCTTGAGGACCTACAAGTGGGATGTACTAGTTGCTGGTGATGGAAGTGCTATTTATTTTTAGTGTGATCTTTCTCTGCTCTATTTCTGCTCCTACTGAGGTTCTAGGGCTTTCCCCCACCCTTCCCCGTGAATTTATCTCCTAAAGACAGAAAACACCTTCACACACTGACACGGATGTTCAGATGCTCACTTACATCATACTGCTACTTTGGTAGGATACAAGTGCGTTTCAAGTGCCCCTCATAAACTCAAGTGGAAAAGGTTCATGATTTGGACTGAAGCCAAACAGTTTAAAAATCCCACGCACAAACTACGTGAGTACCTTCTGTGCTTGTGTGGTTCCAAATTCCATAGACAATCCTGCATTAAACTGGCTGCGTTTCTTTCGTTTGTCAGCAGCGCAGGAGTTTCAGGCCAGAATCTTCAAATACCTGACTTCTGAGATGCCAGGACCTGACTTTTCTGAAGCACAAAGCCTCTGTAATTCCTTCTAATATCTGGGGGGGGAAAACAAAGCCAACAACAAACAGGCACGTGGTGTTTCCATGTGTATTTTGTTCCTTGCCTTTTTTTAAGCTGATTTTTCAAAATTACGAGTCATTTCTGGTTGCATAATGATGTGTGTGTGCTGTACGGTGATGGGGGTAGAATGATGCCCCTGAGCAATGGAAACCTTCTCGCAGTAGGTCCACATGCTGTCCTGCTTGGTTTGCTGGCTGAATCACACACAGTTCCTCCAAGCAAGAATTCCTACAGTGGGGGCAGAAACTCTGAGGATGCCTCTAATTTTTACATCCGCTGACACTTTTTAAGGTAGTCACCATCAAAAGTAAATGAGTCCTGGACTCACGTTGTGCAGAGCTCCCAAATCCCTACACCTTATTAACTTTGCACCAGCCTGTTTTTTTGGAGAACTTGTTTTTATCTTTTCATCCCGAGTAAGGTGACTGTACTAAATCCAAGGTGACTTTACTAAATCCCCCACAAGCTGTTGCTTATAAAACATTCTTCTATTTCTTTCTTCCTTTTTAAATTTTTGTTCATGGTAATGAGAGCTGGAGAACAACAGAAGTGGGTTTTGCAGGGCTTTTTTGGAGGTTGTTTCTCCTTAACTGTTCAGGTTTATCCACGTAAGAGGGGGCAGAAAGCAGCGTTACCACTGCCTGATTGTTCCTTCCCCGTGTGCTGTCAGTCATAACAGGTACAGGTGCTGCATCTGCCAAACCTGAAAGGAAAGTGATTTGGCTGGACCCCCTTCTTTGTGCAAGTGCCCATTGAGACCAGGTCTGGATTGCTATTTTTAAATAGTTTTGTGTGTGTGTGTGTGTGAGAGTTTGTGTGAATACTTGGTTTTGTTTTCATATAAATATTTTGAGCATTTATGCGTTATTTTTGTGGGAATTTTTTGTTTGTGTTTAACCTCTGCTAAATCTGATGAATGTTAAATCCATGGTTAATGTTTCTTTTAAAGACGTGAAAAGCTGAAACAAACAGTGCAGAAGAAGAGAGGCCCAGTTTTCTGGTCTGGAGGCTAACACCCTAAAGATCTTCCATCTGACAAATGGGGACTGTTGATGAAGGATTTGCCGAGGATCAGTTTTTCCCAAATGCCTACTCCTGCTTCACATTAAATTGAGGGGAGGACACCTCTCTTTTTTTGCATGTCTTGTCAAGAGAATCTGATGCTGTCTGCTTCTTATGGTCTTCTAAATTTTCTTTTCCAATTACTGCACAGCAAGTATTCTTTTTTTCTCCCTAATCTTTGCCCAAGTTACACGCCTTTTTCATCATCCTCTTCTCACAAAAGGGCTCCCGTCCGTTTCTGTGCAAGACTGGTGCCAGCTCCGCTCATCCTTGCGGAGTTGCCTGAAGGCTGGCAAAAATAGAAGCCTTTTTGCTTCTTCTTAGGTCACTTTTTGCATCCAGTCTTCTTTAGCAGTGAGCAGGAATAATAAGTAATGAATGAACAATTAACGCAGGCCCTCAAGAAGCTGATATTTGTAGATACCAGCAATGTATATTTAACAAAAAGGTTTTTATTAGCGGTGAGAACTTGGTTGAGGATGTCCGAGTGCAAATGTCCGAGATACTGTACTTTCAGGGATGTTTCCATTCACGATGGATTCATGACTTAAATTTTCTTCCCAACTATTCTTTTTTTTTCTAATCTATTTCTGTCTTATTCATCCAGCCTGTAAAATCTTGCAGTGAAAAACGTATGCCCTACATTTGCACGGCACTTAAAACAACGGGCATTTTGTTTTACCCTTTGATTAACTGTAGTCACTTTTTGGTCGTGCTGCTTTCCAGGTCAGAATAGGAAACAAAGAAAATGGAATTTAACTATTTAACTTCATTTCATTGTTTCCCAGAAAGCTTCAAGACAAAAAAAAAAAAAAAGGAAGAAGAAAAAAAAAGGAAAAAAAAAAGAGATCGTGGTTGTTCTCCTTCTGGAAGCTCCCTTTCATCTTCTGATTTTTTATTTTTTTTTTAGTAGAGAACATTTGAATTGAAATGTAATGGGAAGATAAAACGCACACTTAATAAAACAAGTGCTTCTATACTTAGGAAAGACCCAATTGTTATCAGTGGAAAATTCCAGGCGCTGTTGCTTTTAACGTCACGTTAAGTGGCACCTAGAAGTGTTTTGTGTTCGTAACATTTGCCAGAATATAAATGGAAAGGATTTCTGACAAAAATAATATTGGCGTTGTGCGGAGCGCGAAGGAATGTTATAACACCACCTAAAAGCCAGGGATGTGTAATGGTTGGTGGGAAGATGGGCGGCAGAGGGCACCTGCGGGGATCCTGCCCGGCCCGCCGAGCTGATACTTCTTTCAGCTGCCTCGTTTGCTCTTGGAGGCTTTTGCCTAATACCCCTGCAGGTGCTAGGGGGGGCGAAACCTCCTCAGGCAGTGGCTGTCGCTGCAGCTGGCCCCCCGTGCTCGCTGCAGGCCGTGGCTGGTACCGTGGCGGTGTCACAGTGTCACGTAGCAGTGGTCTATTCAGGTTAGGAAACAGCCCACAGCCCTCCGCTGTGGGACAAGGCCATGAGGTCCCTAATACTCAGGTCATGTCTTGTCTGCAGCACGGCTTTTGTTTGGGAAGGGGCTTCAAAGGGTCTGGGGAGAGCATGAGCGTGCTTTGTAACGCCCTGACTGACTCTGCAACGTCAGCGTGGATGCGCCTGATTCTACAGTGGCACGCACACAAAAAAGGGGGGGTGATTGTCCTTTTCTGTTGTATTGCTTAGCCAATTTTGAGACTCCAAATGACCACCATCCAATTAGCCTTCTGCAAATGGGGATACCAGTTACTGCATCTGTCGTGCTGGCTGGCTGTTCTTTGGAACGCCCTTGTGTAAAATCCATGCAGCTCAGCTCTGGCTATGTATTTTTGTAAAATCAGCTCCTTCTTAAACGAGTTTTAATCTTGTTTT
Organism: Cygnus atratus; assembly: GCF_013377495.2. Lineage (NCBI taxonomy): Eukaryota > Metazoa > Chordata > Aves > Anseriformes > Anatidae > Cygnus > Cygnus atratus. Next base: position 53,045,804 of record NC_066364.1, on the reverse strand, counting down.
TCAGCCTGTGAGGTTGGTGCCTAACTGCCATTGTCCTGATGGGTCATTAAGTAAGGGTGGGCTTGCCCTTTAGTTCCTAAATTTTATTCATTGTAGCTCTTAAAATTTGCATCTTCTTTCAGCTGTTGGTGAGATGCTTTAGCTCCTTTTCCCTATCTTTTTAGTTTATTCTTTATTCTCCTGACACTCTTATGCCAAATTTCATTCATTCTGTATTCTCCTGATACTCTTACTCCAAATTTCATTCCACCAGTCCTGGTCCTATATGTATTCTCAGCCTGGGAAACAAAGTATTTGCAGGCTTCTTCTGTGTCTCTTCAGCCTGTGTCCATGGCGTTTAGCTCTTTACTCATAAATAAGTTTTTCTTAGCTTCCTAATATTAGGCTTGCTCTTCTTTGAACATGTTCTACTATTTCCGTGACTTTCTGGTGGTATGATGCCCAGGACTGAACGTGTTTTTCCAGCTGGGTTTATGCCAGAGCTATTTAAAGTTGCTGTTGTATTCCTTCCCTCTCCCCCTTTCCTGTGACCTGACATATCGTATGTGGGCAGCCCAGACTTACATTGAGCTTGTTTTCAGGCAGGTTAAATTGTGAACTGCTGGCAGGTTTATTCTCCCTGTTAGTCTGTGGTCCCTCTTATATTCGTTACTTTGCAGCTTACATATCTATATAGAGTATGTTTTGGATTTTTTTTTTCCAAGCTTTATTGATTTTTGGTACTTTTTTCATGTTGTATTTCACCGCTTCCCGTCGGTGTGATGCTAACCTAACTCTGATACATCTGCGTCTCTCAGTACCTCACAATTTAATGTTTCAATTCTGACTTCAATTATCTACTTCTCCTCGTTAAAAATTCCCCAAGGAACACCGCGTGTACCACTGATGGAGTAAGGGTGCGAGGGCGCGATCAGATGTTCTCTCTCTCCTCCACGACTGCTTCAGGTTTGTAGGAGCATAGCAGGACGTGATGCAGCCAAGGTGCTACTGCCAAGAATTTTACGGATTGCATTCGGCCGAGCAGAACCGCTGTCTCCCCTAAATGGCAAAGATGGAGCAGAGAGGAGCAGTAAGTAGGTGGTGGTGAAGTACAGACACCACAAGTCAGGGTTTCTTAATTCAGACCCCAGTCTTGTTTTCAGCCGTCTGGGAGTCCGTTTGTTTTTGTGGCTGTTTTCTCTAGTGCATTTCGGCCAGGCACAGCGTCTTTCTGTAGAAGTGATTCCTTGCAGGAATAATTCCTTGCTTTCCTTTGAAGTGATTTCAGAGTCGGGGCTGACTCGACCGTTGCAGCCTCATCTCATTTCCGCTGCGTGAAAGTCCCGAGCCCTGCCTTGCTGTGCTGGCAAGAAGACGGATGGCCTTGCAGGGTTGCCTGAACTAAAGCTGTGTGCCGAAGCACTCCGCCTGATGTTGGGAAGAGGTCCGGGTGGGGAGGAAGGGATGGGCAAATCCTTCTTCCCTTGCTGTGGGCTGGGAGCGGTGGCAGAGCTCATCAGCGACCACCGCGCTGGCTTCACAGATCTGATCCTTTTCCCATCACAGGGGAGGAGCGAGCAGGAGGCGTCTCCGCGATAGCAGCTTTGCTGCTGCCACATCCACCTCTTCCAGTGAGCAGGGGTGGATGATGGCAGGCCCTCGGCCCTGAGGCACAGCCCACGGAAGGAGCCGCTTGCTTTCTGGTGACCTTGGTTGCACCCGTTCTTTGCGGTGGGCAGGCTGTGGATGCCCAGAATTGTCTCTCTCCAGAACAGCGAATGCCTGCAAAATTCACCAAGAGAAGACCGGGGCCTACACAGTGGCTTTTACAATAGTGTGGGGCAGCGCAAGCCGCTGGCCAAAAGGGATCGTTTGCTGAGCAGAACTTGTGGCTCTCTTCCGGCTGTTAGCAGTGGCCTGCAAAAGCTTTGCTGATGTAGTATAGACGGCACTAAATTACTTGAACTGCAGCTTTCAGGAAAAAAATCTTTAAAATCCACTTTTTTTTTTTATATCATTAGTTGTCATTTTGACCTTTTCAGATTCCACCTCTCCTCTGCGATAGGCCGTGGTACTAGGTGGAGCGGTGTGCTGCTCTGTGGGCTGAGACACTAAACGGTTACAGGCAGAAGCCACAAGCATGTCTGGAGAAGATAATTTTAATTAGTGCAATTAAAATCCCAGCTGTTAGTGGCCTAAATTACCCAAATGTTGTTATCCTCTTGTCCAGAGAAAAGTTATTTTCCCACTGTTAAGGAACGTGATGGAATCGGTCAGCAATGTGTGTTCCAGAAACAACTACTTGAGTATAGGCTAGCACAGCAAAGGCTTTTTTATTTTATTTTATTTTTTTCCCAGCAGCTAGCTGTGTCTCAGCAGTGACTTGAAGGCTTGCCAAGTCATGAAAGTCAAGGCCAGGACCTTGTCAAAAAAACAGCCTAGTGAGGACCTTTGGACGCTGCTGTGCAGAGGATACTGCTTTAACAGAGCAGATGTTCTTAGTCCAAGCTTGATACGCTTGGAAGAGGTGCCAGTCGACAAAAATAGTTGTATTTTCTAGGGTGGATGGGGCAGATGGAAAAGAATGCCGTCTGTTTCAAGCTAGTTCTTTTTGTGTGTGTGTGGTTTGTTTTTTTCTCCGTAATTGTGGAGGATTCAAGTTGAGTACTTGGAGTTGTGGATGGCTCACTGTATACGAATCCAAAAAATGTGTCTTGCTTCATTATTTGGTTTGATTTCCTTAAGAGACAGCACTCGAATGTGAGCGGACCACCTGTGTGTTCCACACCATTCGAAGCATCTAAAAAGTTTGGAAGTCAACACCACGCGCTCACAAATGAGTAAAGTGTCATGTTATTCTGGGCAGCACTCAGAAGTATTTTTAGCTGTTTCTTTCTTTTTTTTTTTTTAATTGGTGAAACGTGATAACAGAAACAGATCTTTTGTTGTTGTTTTTGTCTGTTCAGAGTGATGACCTGAAGCACATGGGCAGTAGAGATAATGTAAAATAATGTTTTACGGGTTGTTGTACATGTATATCCAGCTGCCATATGCTCCGTAAGATTAGATATATTCCGAAGGCAAACCATCTTGATCAGCAGCTAAGGAGGCCTTATGTATTAGACTTTTTAAGAACGTAGGAGCATCTAATTGACAAAATACTACTCAGTTCTTAACTTTGCAAAATGTGTTGCTTTGCTTTTCAGCACTCTTAATATTTCATTGACTTCTTGTGCAGTCATTTATTGTACTGAAGTTGAAGGCTTTCTTTTTAGTTGTGGTGCAAACTGTTGAGTTTACTTAAAGCTAGCACATAGGCAATGTGCTTGCTTTCACATATTTTGCTAGGGAAACCACTGGTGGCTTCCAAAATATTTTCAGTTATGATGGGTTCATATTTATATAACTGTATTGAGTCTCATCCCCTCTATATCTCCTCTTAGTTGCTTTTCTGAAGAAGGTTTGTTTTTATTGTTCAGTCTTAAAAGACAAAATTTGCCTTGCTCGGTGAATGGGACGATTTGGCTTTATAATGCCAGAGATCTCCTGTTTATCCTGTCAAACTCTTGTGGGTTGTTGATTTTTTTTTTTTTGGTGGAGATGGGAATTCTGGCTCAGAGGAGTAGGGAAAATAGAGCAAGGATCTAATCCAACAGCATTTAGGACTGTTTCATTCTTGTTTACTGTACCCAGTGCTGCCGAGGCGGATGTATAAAAACAATTATCTATGGTGGGATGAAGCAAAGGAAGAATTTTTCTGACACCAAGTACAGTGATAGTTAGTGATGTTGTCACTGTATACTGCAGGACATGGCATGTGTGACTAAGCGAGACTTTCCCTGGAGTAGTTTTTTGCTGGTGACTATTAATTCAGCCAGTCACAAGTACAGCTGTCATACAGAACAATATGTGACAATCCTAAGGTATTCTGTAAGAACCAAAGACTTCTTTGAAGTTATCTGGTCTGGTTTCAGCAATGCAGACAAAATTAATTTGAGATTTGTAGATCTGTAAAGATAACGCATGTGTTTTACTTACAGGAAGAATCGTGACTCGGTTAACTCATTTGTAGTAGATCTTAATCCATGCAGCACTTAGCTTTTCCTTTCCCCACCTCCCAGTAGAGTACGGTACCATCTTCTTAGTTTCCCTGAGCAGGCGTAGGTTTAGTGGACTTAGCAGAAATGGCAGATGTGACAGGTTTTATTCCCACGTCATTTTCAAACATAGAATATACTCCAGTAAGCAGTTGTATGAGGAACCTTTTTTAGGCACGACATTGAAGAGAATTTCCAAATGCCTTCAGTGGTTTTTATTGCTTGGGGGATGTAATCATGAATGGGCATAGGGCAAGAAATAGTAATCATAGCAACCAGTGAACCATTTCAGGGTAAAGTTTGATTTTAATATTATTTCACATTTTACTTTTCCTCAAAATGATTCTATGAAAAGGAACTGTTTTTCATGTCAATATTGCCTTTTCGATAATATATAATGCTTAATATTGTCCAGCAAGGTACACAATCAGCCCTAAACCACCTACATGCTGGATTCTGGATGTGTGTGTTGATTTTTTTTTTCCTTTGTTTACAAATGACTGATAGTATTCCATTAGCTGTTTTTTTTGTTGTTGTTTGTTTTTACTCAATAATTGACATTAAATGTTTAATGTGTAGAATTGGGGGGGATTGGTTTCTTTTTTTTTTTTTAATCATTCCTAACTAATTACACTACTCAATCTATCCAGCTTGTTAAGCAAAGGAAGTATTCTGTGAAGCAGATCAATTGGATTTGTTGGGATTTCTTTTTTGTGACAGTCTTAAGAGGTTCTTTAACTAGTTGATCTTATCTTCTATCTAGTTTTAAATTATAAATTAAATGAGGGAAAATGTATTTTTACCTTTTCAGGTTCATTTTATCAGTAGCAAGCTGGGGATTGAACTGACCTAGACTGAATGGGGAAAAATACTCTTTCAACATAGTGGAGAGACCACAGCTGTCAGAAGAAGTTCATGACTTCAGCGCATCGTGGTTCTGGGGTTTAGGCAGTGATTTCTCTCTATTCAGTAGAGCTTTGACAAGAAATGCATAGTGCTCGAATATTACATACCTAATTTTAATAACCGATGCTATGTTTTGGTCTTAATATAGTTCTTTATAATCGTAAATTAAGTTTTAAATGTTTAGAACAACGCAAATAAAAAATATCCTTAGAAGTCTGTTTAAACTTTTAAAACCAAATTGAGCCATGTTTTCACTTTCTTCTCCTGCTGCCTTCCAAAAACATAGAAGAAACATAGTCCAAGGTGACTCCCAGATAATAAAAAGAGAAGTCTTTTTCTCCAGTGATGAATAAAATGGTGGAAGATGAGATGATTGCTTATGGCAGCTGATGCTGGCATGCCTCTGTCTGATCACTGTAGTTCTAACTTAAACCTTCCACCTTATGTGAATTCCTGACACGAATGCTTGTAATACTTTTTATGTTGCGAATATGAAAACACTCCTGATTAAACATCACCGTTAGTTGTTTACTCTTCTAAACCATGATGTTGTTGGCTCCTATTCAGTATGACTGTTACCTTCAGATCAGTTTGTGTTGAGATGCACAGCCTGGCTTTTGTGGAGATTAATGGAAGTCTGAAATTTGTTACTTCCGAAATTTTTATTCCTGAGAACAGTTAGAATTTAACCAGAATTGTATTTTCATATTCTATATTTCAAATGTACATGCTTATAGAAAGTATTTCTCTTTCTCTATATGCTGAAGTTACAGGTGGGAGTCGAACAAGTGAAAGGAATGTTAAGCATTATCTGCAAGTTATCAGCCAGTCTAAAGCTATTTCGTTTGTAGTACTTGAATAATTGCAGCAGGATACGAACATTCTGTGTTGTTTGCATTAATAAGTAAAGAAGTTTGTTGCCTTAATAAGTATTTAAGTTCTAAATGAGCTTTTCATCTCAAACTGCTTTCAGAGCTGTGAATTCATTAGTAGAGAAATGATAAAATGGTGTTTAAATCACTGATGCTGAAGTTTGTTAAAAAAAGTCCTTATAAATCCAGTTTTTTTTATATAAAGCAAATCTGATTAAATTGCAAAGCATTGTTACGTTTCTGAAACAACAGACTACTTTGTAAATTCCCTAATATCTAGGAGATTATTTACCTTTACTGTTTTGGAGGCTAATGATAGAAATGTTTTATGCAGGTTCCAACTGGAACAGCTCGTCAGAGTTACCCAGCTACCAGCTATCAGGACTTCAGCAACTGGGAATCTCTAATGAAAATTAAAGAGGGGCTGCTAAGACAGAAAGAGATTGTGATCGATCGGTGAGTAAGCTGCTCCTGCTGCATCTGTTAGATTAGATGACATAAAAGCTATAATGTAGAAACTGACTTTCAGGAGAGCTGTTTATTCAGTAAAGTTGTTAGGTTTCAGTCCAGCAAATATTTATGCACAAAATATGTGGTGCCTAGACCTTGCCAGGAGAGAAGAGCCTGCAGGCTGCTTGCTAGAAGTCTTTTACAGATTTGGGAATGTACTTAGGGGTCTGATGCCTTTGCAGTGGAAAAGAGAGAGTGAGACCAACAGCCAGTTCTGCTGTCAGCCTGCCCAGCCTAGCTTCTTACACGTCTTCGTGTTTGTATCAGTCATCTTTCTGCTTGCAAACGGGTCTTGGGAGTGATGCAAGATGAGAAATGGTAAACTGCATTGAACTGATTTTCTTTTCCATGACCAGCAGAGAAATGCAATATATTTGAAACCAGTTGGTAAAGCTTTGAGAACTTGGTCTTTGCAGAAACATATAGTGGTAAAATCCTATTTAAATGCTCATACAAATTATGTAGGTAATAAAATACTAAATTCAGTACGTCAAGGAGTACATTGTTTCTAATTGAAATTGGTGTCAATCTGAGATAGGCCTTGGCAGCGGCTCACTGCTGTAAGTTTCTGGTATCGTTGAAGTAATTTCTGGAATTCTTGAAGTTCTAACTTAATGATGAAATGAAGCCTTAGTGAGGAAAACATGCTTTTATTAAAGGGCTTGAGCTTAATGAAGCTTACACTAAATTAGCAGATGTCATAAGGAGCTGCAGTTTGGATGCAGGACATTGAGGAAGGGCATTTTTATATTTGATATAATTATCGTTTGGCTTAGTCTGTGTTTTAATAATAAACTCCTGGCTCGTGGCTGAAAGAGGAGTGGTTGTTCTGATCTTGAAATAGTTTTGCCCTCTTACTGCTACTTTGCTCCATAGCCTGAGGAGAACTGTGTAAAGCAGGTGTGTGCTAATCACAGGAATGCCAGGCATCCTGATGAATGTTTTCATACTTCATCTGGTAGTTACTCTCCCTTAATGGGTGGAGATGGACAACTTCGGCATGATTTTCCTTGGCAGCAGAATTATGCCCAGTCTGTTCCTTCCTCCGTTGCAACAGAAGAAGGAGCTGCAGTGGTTTACGATGTTTCCGACCCCTAGCAATCCGACCAGTACCTCTGCTGTCACTGCGGTGATGGTCAGCATCAGCTTCCCCAGCTTAGCTAAGGCACGTGCCAGTGTGCGTTTTCCTGCCTCTGTGGTGGGCGATGGTACGCAGAGCAGGAACTGCTGGGGCGTGGGCACAACATCCCGCCCTGCTGCAGAGGTGGGGATCTCCCAAGGGGACAAGCAGTTAAGATGGAAACATCCTTAACCGTTGCATAGATCTCCTCTGTCAGAGTCTTTTGATCAGCTGCTTAGGGGCTGTCTAAATCACATCAGCTTTTCCAGGCTTGCCGTATCAATAGTAATGCTGTATAACATGCAACCCTCCTTTCAGTGCCCAGACTGTCACCAGCATTTGTAAGGACGTCGCGCATGATAGCCAGGGGCCGTCTTTGGTGCCTCTGCCGAGCACTTACGCTCTACGTGAAGGCTTGTTATACGGTGGCAACTAAAATGTCAGTTCACGTTATTCTTCTCACACTGAAAACGGATTTATAGTCAAGGGTGAAGTTTCATTTTACTGAAGTGACAGTTTGCAACCTCGTTACCTGCTAATGTTACTTGATACTGTCCATCCTGAGGAAGAAAAGCTATTTTTTGACATCCCATGGCAATGTGTTAGTTCTTTTTCGTACAAAACATACTCCTGAATGACTTAGAGACAGTGAATACAGTTCTTTCTGGATTTAAGGGGGAAGTCAGTTGAGGTGATTCCTTTCCATTCAGCTGAAAAGGCAAAATACGCTCTGAAAGCTATTGAAGTGAGCAAAGACCACTTAGTGATATTACAGTCATCTGCTTTAAGTAGACATTGGGTGTTACAGTTAAGCACAATGTAAGTTGCAATAATGCAGCATAATAATGCACCGCAGGGAAAGTGTTCTTTTAAATATTGAGCCTGCATTTGGGCAAAAAAAAAAGCCTTAAAATTTATGATTTGAAAATGAAATAAAATAATTTCAAATAGATCATTTGTGTCACTTAAAGTTAGTACAAAATGATAGTGCATATTTGGAAGGATTTTGCAAAAGATTTTCTTTCTTTTTTTTTTAAATAAAGAAATACTGTTTTCTATGACAAAAAATATTGATGATTTCACTCATGGAGAAAATAGTACATACTTGCTGTCCAAAATCCTAGAAACAGAGAACCAGTATAAAGTGTTAGTGTTATATTTATTATTAGATGGAGTATTCACAATACTTACATACGGGTAATATCTTTTTTCAAGGCTATCTGTATTTTGCAAGGGTAGACACAAGGCACCGCACTGAGAATCAAGATGATGTTTGGGACCCAACCTAGGTCTGCTGAGGGTTGTGCTCAGTGGCACAGAGTCTGGTTGGAGGCCTGTAGCTAGCGGTGGCCCCCAGGGGTCTGTACCGAGTCCAGCCTTGTTCAACTTACTCATCAATGACCTGGATGAAGGGACAGTGCACCCTCAGCAAGTTTGCTGATGACACAAAACTGGGAGGAGTGGCTGAGACACCAGCGGGCTGTGCCGCTGTTCAGAGGGACCTGGATAGGCTGGAGAGGAACCTTATGAAGTTCAACAAAGGCAAGTGCAGGATCCTTCACCTAGGGAGGAATAACCCCAAGCAGCAGTACAGGTGGGGGCTGATCTGCTGGGGAGCAGCACTGCAGAGAGAGACTTGGGGTTCCTGGTGGACAGCAGGCTGACCAAGAGTCAGCAATGTGCCCTTGTGCCCAAGAAGGCCAGCGGTGTCCTGGGGTGCATTCGGAAGAGTGCTCCCAAAAGGCTGAGGGAGGTGATCCTCCCCCTCTACTCAGCCCTAGTGAGGCCACACCTGAAGGATTGTGTCCAGTTCTGGGCTCCCCAGTACAAGAGGGACATGGAGCTCCTGGAGTGAGTCCAGAGGAGGGCTACAAAGATGATGAGGGGACTGGAGCATCTCTCTTATGAGGAGAGGCTGAGAGAGCTGGGCCTGTTAGCCTGGAGAAGAGAAGGCTGAGAGGGGATCTTATCAATGTGTATAAATATCTGAAGGGAGGGTGTCAAGAGGATGGGGCCAGACTCTTTTCAGTGATGTCTGGTGACAGAACAAGAGGCAATGGGCACAAACTGAAGCACCGGAAGTTGCAGCTGAATATGAGGGGGCACTTCTTTATTGTGAGGGTGACAGAGCCCTGTCACAGTTGCCCAGAGAGGCTGTGAAGTCTCCTTCTCTGGAGATATTCAAAACCTACCTGAGCGTGATCCTGTGCAGTGTGCTCTAGGTGGGCCTGCTTGGCAGGGGGTTGGACCAAAGGATCTCCAGAGGTCCCTTCCAGCCTCAGCCATGCTGTGAGGCCAAAAGGCTACTGGTCTACCTGGTCTTACCTTAAACCTGTCTCAAGCCAATTCAAATTCTGAATACTGGCCTAAAATAATTGTACGAAGCCTGCTAAATTTTGGTTAATTAGAATTCAAGGTGATGGTATTTAAGCTGCATATGCTTTTAGGAAGTGGAAGAGGAATTCTGCTGTTGACAGAGGTCTTGGTAGTAGGTGTTGGCCGAAAAAGCCCTTTATGCTTGTAGTTCTTGAAGAGTTTTAATAGGTGTGGTCTTCTTAAAACATGTCTCTTGTTGAATTTACTGTCTGATAACTGGAAGATGTCAGCAAGACTTGTTTAATTCTGGAGGGGGATAGGCGCTTGGGAGAGCTGGGTTACCCTCCTGCTGTCTGGAAGCTGAGGAGCGGCACAGCAAATGGCAGGAGGATACCGAAGGGTGGTGCTCTGAGCCCTGCTGCTCCGGCCTTAGCTGTTTGCTGTTGACAGGTACAAGGAAGAGTTGGATGAAAAGAAACATCCCGGGAACACCCTTATCTTGCTCTTGTCACCAGCTGCCCTTTCAACTGCATGGTTGCTATCCAGTTTATTTGAGGTTAAAATGCACTTCTGCTGTGAATTGCGCCAGGAGCCAGGAGGTGGAGGAGTTGAATGTCACTTTGCACCACACACCTTGTTCTGTGTGGGGTGCTTAACTCTGTTAATATGCAGGAAACAGAGGCTGTGGATGTAGCAGTCTCATCAAGCTATTTCACCTTTACCTTGTTGTAAAGGTGGGGGGAGGAAACAAAAACCTGCTGCCTGTTTGCCTTCTTGCCCCACAATGACAAAAAAAGCAACAGAAATCCAGCTCTTCAGGACTAGATTATTAAAATCCCATGTTTTGCATCAGAAATATTACCAGTTTTGAAAAGCTGCAAACAAATTATTGTTTAAAACGATTCAAGGAATAGTACTTACTATGTAAATCACCTCACTTGGGTAGGTTTGTGTGTCACTGGAAATTCAAAGCCATGAACAGACACAGACAGACACAGACACAGATTTCTAGGTTGGAAGAGACCTCAAGATCATCGAGTCCAACCTCCGACCTAACACTAAGTACTCCACTAAACCATATCGCTAAGCTCTACGTCTAAACGTCTTTTAAAGACCTCCAGGGATGGCGACTCCACCACCTCCCTGGGCAGCCCGTTCCAATGCTTAATAACCCTTTCGGTAAAGAAGTACTTCCTAACATCCAACCTAAAACTCCCCTGTCGCAACTTTCGCCCATTCCCCCTCGTCCTGTCACCAGGCACGTGGGAGAACAGACCAACCCCCACCTCACTACAGCCTCCTTTAAGGTAACTGTAGAGAGCGATAAGGTCGCCCCTGAGCCTCCTCTTCTCCAGGCTGAACAAGCCCAGCTCCCTCAGCCGCTCCTCGTAAGACTTGTTGTCCAGACCCCTCACCAGCTTGGTCGCCCTTCTCTGGACTCGCTCGAGCACGTCCATGTCCTTCCTGTAGCGAGGGGCCCAAAACTGAACACAGTACTCGAGGTGCGGCCTCACCAGAGCCGAGTACAGGGGCACAATCACTTCCCTAGACCTGCTGGCCACACTGCTTCTTATACAGGCCAGGATGCTGTTGGCCTTCTTGGCCACCTGAGCACACTGCTGGCTCATATTCAGCCGACTATCAACCAATACTCCCAGGTCCTTCTCGGCCAGGCAGCTTTCCAGCCACTCATCTCCCAGCCTGTAGCTCTGCTTGGGGTTGTTGCGCCCCAGGTGCAGGACCCGGCACTTGGCCTTGTTGAACTTCATACAGTTGACCTCAGCCCATCGCTCCAGCCTATCCAGATCCTCCTGCAGAGCCTTCCTGCCCTCGAGCAGATCGACACACGCACTTAGCTTGGTGTCATCTGCAAAACAGGATTTAAAAAAAAAAACAAAAAACAGAAAACAAACACAGCCACTTGCATTTGTGAATAGAGTAAGTGGCTTGATATGTGTTCTATACACTGTGGTGAATATCACATTTTCTAATAGATGACTTAAAATCAATTTGACACGTGTAGTTGAACAAGTATAAATGAACGTAGTTGCAGAAATGGGTGGGTATAAAAGTGGTTTTATTTTGCCTTTAAAGCTACGGAAGGAATTGCTGCCAATTTAATGAATCAGAGACTGAAATCTGTTTTTAAATCTGCTCTTAAAGAATGGGGAAGACCTCATTTTCAGAAAGGGAAAATGTGGCATGAGGGAGGAGGCCCAGCGTGTGTGTGTGCACAGGAGCACGTTGGCACTTCCTAAAGGTGTGTATCACATTTTTTCCACTTCAGATCTGTTGGTACAGGCTGTGAATAAGGGTTAAGGGTCTTAAGGGTTTTGTCTGTAAGAGGAAATCTGCTGCTGTAACAATTACTACCAGAATGTCACCCACTGTACAAAATAATTGGATTATGTCATTGTCTTACTTCTCCCCCAGTTTAATATGTAACACTACATTATATTTAGCACCAGAGGGAGCCAACAGTGTTTGTGTTGGTTTAGAAAATTACAGCATCGCGTTCTAATTCTGTGTTGTTTCCGTGTTGTGTACTCTGTTCAGTACATTAACAATACTGAAATTACAGTGTTTTGGTACAATTGTGAGTGTGTTTTAAGACTGGCCAGCCACTGTGGATGTCTCCAGTGTGGTATTGGCACCATTTGTTTGGCAGGGATCGCATATAGGGGGGTATGTGAATAAATGCCAAATATCTGAACATATGACATAAGCTGCTGAGAATAACACTCTGCATGCAGTGTTCTCTTCCAGACAGCTCGAGGGCATTTGAACTGCTTTTTAAGGAAAGGTAGATACAAAAGTATAATTTTAGTGAATAGCTGTCATTCCTCGAGGCACAATAACATTTGCATTCTTAAAACAGTTGCTAAATCATTAGCTTTCCATCCAGAGTTGAATTACACTTAAATGTTTTCATTGGGACAGTTGTATTAGGTTTTCTTTGCCTCCTGTCAAATTGGCCTGCCTTGATTTGTTGACATCAAACTGCGTGTGAGCTGGTAGTGTTTGTGTTACTGCTAGCGTAAAGCTGTAATTTGCCTAATTTGAGGATGCTCTGTTAAGATTTACAGCATTAGCATGTCCATTTGAGGGACAATTTGATGCCATTTTTGAAGTCACACTGAGGCTTTCTGCCACCCTGGATCTGAGCAAGCACGTGTACAGTGGGAGTCCTGTGCAGGGAGTAATGCTGCAGGGATCCTTCTTGGGTGCCTTGCTGTGTGAAGTGTTCTTTGCTTGCAATAATACCTTGAAAAACACGGACTTATCTTTTTTGGATATCAGTGATCACTCTTAATTTGTGGTTGAGGTATCTTAGGCTGGTAAACTTTTGGGAAGGTTTTGTTACAGGGTGATCATTTTTGCAGTTTTAAAAGTTCACCTTTTCAGGTGAGTACTAGTAATATCGATGGAATGGAATGCTAACAGCTCTTCTTTAGATAACAGCCTGAATTGTGGCTCTAATGAGGGAAAGTAGTGCTGGAAAGGACCTACCTGATGTTTGTGCCAGGCCATGGAGGAGAAGCTGCAGTGGTATTGCTCCTGATCTCTGTACCCTGTTCTTGAAAGCCTGCAGTCGCAGATGGTCTACAGCCTTTCTAGGTAGCACAGTTTGCTGATTAATGAGCTTAAACATTAGAAAAACATTAGAAAACTTTTCCTAATATGTCCTAGTCTTTCCTCCCAGGTCACGTTTCCTAGACCTCTGGTAGCTTTCATTATTCCTTGAATTCTCTCCAGCTGATTTTGCATCTTCCCCAAAGTGTCTGAAGCAGACAGCTGAGGCCTCCCTCCTGCTGCCTACGTGCCTCTCCCACAGGCCACCCCTCTGCAGTGCCTGGCTTTGCAGTACCGCCTTGTGTAGTTGTGCTCAGCTCTAATCCCAGACCTCCTTCTCTGGAACTGCTGCTGCAACATTTTCTGTCCTGTGAATTTAAATGTTTTTAGGCAGTTTCAATATTTGGCAGAAATGGGAACAGCAGGGGAGCGGCACGGCTTGCTCTGTATGCATCCTGTCAGGAGTCTGCAAGAGTTGCAAATCTCCTGCCATGGAAGTGAGGGTGCCGTCCTCTGTGGGCAGACAGATAGGTATGTGTCCCGCTTGTTCCTTACACCCGCTTGGTTAAATAGTGGAGATCATTTGAGAAAGTCAAGTGAGTTGTTGAACATGCTTTTGCCTGGCCTCCCTTTACATCAGTGCTAGCTTACCTCCCGTGAGTCAGGCTAACATGTCAAACTTCAGTGCAATTCAAAATAATCATTTAAAAATGATTTGAGGGAGAAAAAAACACACAAAACACCACCAGACTTGATTGCATAACAAAATTGGAGACCATCTCTTTTTTTTTTATTTTTTTTTCTTCATGAGCTTCAATGGTATCAGAGCTCTTTGGCTTCATCTTACAAGTTATGGAAAATGTATTTGCATTGTTCTTAAGACTTTGTTTACTGCTGATCTCTCTTCCTATCAGTACTTTGCGCGTTTGGACTAGTGGTCCCAAGAGATCATGCCTTTAAAACAAAGGGACATAAAAATCAGTATCCAACTTCTTAAAGGAACAAAACAAAGCAGTATTATCTTTAACTGCAGTGTGGAATAAGTAATATTGGTACTACAGAGGGACCCTTTTTACATTATACTTTACGGCCTGATTCTGAGGAGATCTGTTGAAGCATTTTCACCTAAAGCAACTATTTCTCAGTAACCTTTGAAGGTGAGCATCAATTGTCATTTGATTCATTATGAAGTTACTAACATTGCTTTGGTGAGAGAAAAGGCTGTTTTCTGCAGTCCCTGAAGTGTCTGAAGATACTGGACTTTTATCTTCACTTGTAGCCTAGGAGTCTTAGATTTATGCTAATTTAAGTCTCTTAAAAGTTGAGGGGAGGAAATGCTTCTCTGGCCACTGTGGATTTTCATGTTAGAGTAAGTGGAAGGTAAGATGGTTTTCTAGAGAACAGATTGAGTTGGTCCCAGGTTGAAGAAAATGTGGCTTGTTTCCAGACAAACGTAGATATGAGTGTCTGCCTAAGCATGTGTGCGCGGTTAGCTAGTCTTGTGTGAATACAAGAAAATGATGTGAAGGTCATTTATGTTGTAGTAATGTTCTGAGAGATGCGCAGAAGCAATTTGTATGTTAAACAGTTTATTTATTATTAATGGTGATCTCTGAAGGCAGTCCAGGCTCTTGCATACGGAGCTGAGTTGTATCTGTGCTACCCCATGTCCTTTGTGCTGACTCAAGTTTTCAAAAAAGTTTGTTTGAGCCAAAGGACAGAAATACAAGAGAATTAAAATCAAGATCCCCCTCAGCTGATATTTCACAGTTATGGCTGTAATTTTCTTTTTGTTCATAGCTCTAGTTTGTGTCACAGGACACCTGTAGTTTTCCTCTGGATTCTGACCGGCTTCAAAAGTAGAGTCCTAGTCATCTAGGACAAGGTGAGCTTGTATGTCATTTGGTAGAGCACAGCATTGTATCTTCTCCATGTCAGTCTGCGGAGGGTAGTGACCCAGGGATTACATACCATCAGAAGCAAGCAGCCCCTTGCTGTCTGTAGGACAGAGAGACTACGAAATGAGCAGCCTCCCCACTAGAGCCAGGGGCTCCTGGGGAATGAGAGGGGGAGCTGGAAAGGGTCCAGGATCTGGTGAGGGACTGAGCCTCTCCCGTTACAGACCGGGCAGCACAGTGTTGGTGTATTCTCTTCTTGCAGCCTGTATGTACCAACTGAAAGCGAGCTGCTGATTTACAGACCTGGCTGTAGGTGAGCTAGAAACAGTCACTCATAAGAGAAGAGCATAGATGTTGGACTGTTCTGCTGTTTGTGAGGGATTTAAAGAGTGGTTTGTTTCTTTACATGCATAATTGCTTGAAAGTATTCTGGGGTTTTCTTTTGTCCCCCATCCTCTTAACATCAGAAGGAGAGACATTTCAGACTGATTTAGTGAACCACTGTTCTCTTATGCTTGACGCTCAGAACTGACTTTCTCCCCAGACATGGTGACATTCAGAGCTTTTGCTTTCTTCTGCAGCAAGGGACATTGGCAGAGACCTGCCCAGAGCTTGCAGGCAAGTGTCACTTCATCAGTTTCAGTCTTCTGAGTGTGGGATTTTAGCTTCCTGGTAATCAACATGCTTTGCTTTGATTTCAGTTGTTGGGCTCAACACAGAGAAAGCTGTGTGGGAATGTAAGTATTTTTAACAGGCAGGCAGTCAGATAAGGTGAATGATTCCCCTTAAACTCCATAAAAATAATTACAGATCATCATTATCTTGATCAGGTAGCCTAGGCTCTAGTGCCAGTGGTTTGTGCAAGGATAGTAGTTGGTAATTCCACAGGAAAGGCAAGACAATTGCATGAACTACTATGACAGGTTTGATGTTTCGTTAACTTACAAAGTGTCGTTGATCTGTGGTAGTGAAACATGATCGAAGGCTTGCAATTTTGCATCAAAAAGAAACGATGCTTGAGGAAAAGGAAAAAAAAAATAGATAAAGGTTGGGGGGGGGACAAAAGATGTGTGCATTTTCCAAGATCTGCAGAGTAGGCAAAGTCATTACTTTGTGGAAATGATAGTTTTTTCTGCAAATAATCTAGCTAGCATGCAAATAACTAACGTGGGGGAATCAGGACAAAAAAAAAAAAAAACTAGATAGAGGGCACTTTAGAGCACGTAGCCACCAAGTTTCTTGGATAACCTGTCACGTTCTTTGGATAACCTGTCACTGCTGCTGAGTCCTGTCAGAACAAATGTATCTGGGAGAAACATAGGAAGGATTTGGTCTTAGGATAGGTATAAATTATGGCTGGAAGTTCAAAAAAGGCAGTGAAAAGGCATAGGGTGAAACTCCAGGCCATCAGAGGAATTTGTAGAAGACAAATAGTAATGAAAATATGGATAAAACAAGCAGGCTACTTCTGAGGAAAAAAAAAAAAACAGGCACCTGAAAAATCAACTTATCTAAAGTAAACTACAATACAGTGTCTTCAGCATCTTCATTGCAGAACTCTTCTGTGGGCAATTAAAGTGGTATTCTTTGTACCACAGTCCTCTTGCTAGTTAAAAAGAAGGTTTGAACTTTGTTTGCTCCTGCACCCCCTATTCCTGGAGATACCTGTACGCCTTGAAGGGTAGTTGGAAATATTTGTGCCAGAGGTGTTTCTGAAGATGATGTTGTTAGTGCTGTGTTTGTATTAATTGATTGGATAGGAGAGTTAAAGTTCATACGTTTCTCAATGACATTTTCTTCTGAAACATCAAGTTAAGTAAGGAACGCTAAGGAAATCCTGCGAGAAGTTTTGTGGTATTCATATAACGTGCCAATAGTTCTTACTTAAGGATCACCATAGAATTGCAACACTTGATGATAGAAAAATGGAATTTGTGAATTAGAGTAATTTCTGTGGTATTAGACATGGTGTTTCCACCGAACCTGGCTGTGCTCTGGTGTCTTTGCCGAGATCGATCAAAACATGTAGAGAGCTTCGGCCCGCTCTGGCCTGGCCGCCGCCAACATGGAGGATGCGCGTGAGGTAAAGCCTCCAAGGGGAGGCGGCCCTGCTGCCCCGAAGGTGAAATCTCTCTGTTGCAGGATTGTTTTTATATTTGTGGCCTACCCAGAGCAACTGTCACTGCATACCTGATCAGAAATATGAAAGCATCTGAATGCTGAATGGTTTTGGTGTTTTTTTTGAAGTAGTAGCATGATGGATTGGTAACAGGGAGGCTTGTGGGGACACTGTCCATGCTGCAGCATGCAGGCCGTGTTTGCAAGAGTGCTTGAACTTCTCCACACTCCTTTTAAATAACGCTTACAGCCTGTGGTTATGCAGCGGATTAATAGTAACAGCTGTGGGGTGACAGAGGCTTAAAACTGTCTTAGCATATGAGAACATCAGTGAGAAAATGCATCTGGTATGAAGCCTCCAAAGACTTATAGGACTGTATGTAAATAGTAAATATGTTTCTATGGTGCTTATCTTTCACTCGGCTTGTGACTGCTGGGCTGTTTGCAGGATTTTTGTTCCTGGGTGCCATGAGGTTAATGATATTTTGAGAGAGGCAGTTATGCGGAGAAGCTGTGCAGGATCCACGCAGACGTGAGACATTTGCACGGCATGTTTTGCTGGCCAGGTTTCAGATGGGGGAGAGTTTCGTGCTTTGCAGAGCAAAAAGAAGGAAAGCGGTTACACTCTTTGCTAGCGCAGCTCTGTTTCATCACGGATTAATTTGTCTCACCTTTTTTCCTGCATGGATTTGGTAGGGTAGGGAAAAGATTATGAAAGAAAATACGGTAATGTAGTTAGAGGTTCAAAAATATTTTAAAATGCTTACCCCGCTCTGTAGGGTTTGGTTCAGGCCACTGAATTCCTGTCTGTTAAGGAAGGCACTGCTAAGATGAGCCACAAAGAGAAAATCACGTAGTGTCTTCAAGGGATGAGTGGCAAATGAATAAATAATTTTAAAACAAATGGGGCAAGGATATTTTAATAGCTATATCTAGTAAGTAATAAGGTAATAAAAAATGAAAAATGACTTCTGTTCAGAGGTTAGGACAACTCATAGTAAATGATCCTGGTGTCTGTGATCAAGCATGCAACAGTAGTCAGCAAGGCTTTATATTTTCTCACATGATTACACAAGCTCTTGAGCTCCTATACAAGTTGTGAGCATATTCTTTTTCCTGATCTTCAAATCTGCTTCTTCCAAAATAAGTTTGAAGCTTTTTGTCTGTAATGCCATTGTACAGAAAGACACCAACCAGAATAGTAGAGTCTGAGTACAAAGTTTTTTAGTGCCACATAATCCATTTATGTTTATAATGGCTTGTTCCATCTGGATAGTAAAATGCTAAAGGGAAGCCTCAGAATCACCTGTGGTGATACAAAACGTTTTAAAACTTGCTGTGGAGTCATGCAACTACATTCAGTTGCTCTGTTTTATGAATTATGTTGAATGAATTGTCTTAAGGTGCATGGAAGTGCGGCTTACTTACACTGATTTCCCGTTCGTTACAATTTTTTATAGGTGTAGAAATAGGGAAACATTAAAAAGATGTGTTTTGTGCGCGTGCATCATCTTTTATGCTCTCCTGGTGTAAGAAAGACAATAAAAAACAAAAGAAGAAAATGGAACTGAAGGAGTATACAGACTCACAGAATGGCTGAGGCTGGAAGGGACCTCTGGAGCCCTTCTGGTCCAACGCCCAGCTCAGGCAGGGCCACCTACAGCTGGTTGCTCAGGAAGGACCGTGCCCAGGCAGCTTTTGAAGATCTTCAAGGAGGGAGACTCCACAACCTCTCAGGGCATGAATGAATGAAAGCTGTTTGTAAATTGGTTGAGAAGGTTGCTATGTGTTTCTGGTGCAAACTCCAGTCCGGTTACTTACTGAGGTGCCCATCTCTCCCCAGGGAGTCTCTTCCCAGCAGACCTCAGAGTCTTTATCTCTCGTGTAACTTGGGCTGGGGTTGAGACCTGTCTCGTATTTGCCATCTAGTCATGCTAGCTCAAATGCAGTCATGATTTAAATAGTGATATAATGTATGATATAATTAAATAGTGATAGAATAGCGATACTGTTCCTGCTGTACACTGGCCAAACGATTGGTGTAAGAGGTTTCATTCTGGCTTAGTTTGCAGTGCAGTATTTTACTGCAGGGGTGGGAAATACCTTATGTAAAGTAACTGAAAAGGTCTTAAGCAGAGCAAAAATAAAGACATTACAAGGGAGAAAGCCATGCTGTCCAATTAGTATAATCACGTTTTATTTTAATTTCTTTCTGCTCCCCATGATTTCTGTGTCTTTTTAAACTGTATCAAAAGTCAGCTCTCACAAAGAGAGGGGCCAGAGCAGGAGAAGCCCCAGTGAAGTGAAGACGTGAGTTCTGTTTATTTGCATTCTGCTTTCCAGATACTTTTTTTTCTGCGTACGTTTCTGGCTGTAGGAGCAAATGACAACAGAAGCAGCTCTCCAGCTCCCACAAAACTGTGGTAGAGTTTTCAAATACATATTTATAAAAGATTAATTTATATGATTCCCAGTTGGATGCAGGCCATTTGAGGTATGCTTAAATGAAAGGTACATGGCAACTTCAGTTTAATAGCTCATATCCTGAAGAGATTCCAGTTCTAGTGTTAAACTAGGCTAGTAGCAGTCTGGCTGCCTTGGAGAAAAGCCCACAGCTAAAGTAGATTCAGGATTATGAAATGCCTAATCTGATTCTATTGAGTATTCGTTACTGCTTCATTTGGCAATGTGGAAGAGAGAAAGTAAGTTGAATAGCGTTTTTACAGCATTCTGTATAAGTCTTAAGATCAGTGTTTTTAAAATCTGTTCTATACCTTTTCAAATAAAATCTATTTATCACAGGCAAAAGCAGCAGATTAACAATTTACATCAAAAGATAAGAGAGAATGAATTAAGAGCTCAACATGCAAGACTGAGCCATCTTGTGAACTGCGAAGAACCTTACATGACTAATTTGCAGGTAGGATGGGTGTTTTTCTTTCAGTGAAGCTTTCCATTACCCAGTAACTGCCACATAAAAGGATGCTCACACTTTACTGCAGGATAAAATACAGAGCGTTTATGTTTGATGGCTGTGTCATTATATAGCTGTAAATTGCATAGAGTACAATATCCTGTAAATATTGTAGTTTATTTTAGATCTGCAGAAATTTAAGTTATGTTAACACAAGTATGTACATACCTGTTTTGAAATCTGATAAAAATAGGGTAAGAATGAGGTATTGCAGCACTGTGCAAGAATGAGGTTTTTAACAGCATGCATGTAACACAGCTATGCAAGGAAATATTAGGAAATAAATCGTTTGATAAGGGAGTATCCAAAACCAACTGATGAAAGGTTTTCTGAAAAGGAGAAGGAGGCAGTACCCAAAGAAATAGTTAGGGAGATAGTGTCGATAGAGTAGGTGGAAGAGAAGTCAGAAAACAAAGAGACTGGTGGAGTACTTCTGTACAAGTCATCTGAAAAGGATATGCATTTTAGTATATATGGATATAATATTTACTCTGAAAGGGAACATGTTGAACTCTGAGTACACCTGTCCTAATACTGATCTGTGCTGTACCACACACAATCCGTCTCAGCACCTCCAGGTATCTGAAAGGCCACACACAAAAAAACAATGTTAAAGGCAGGTACGCAGAGAAATAGCTTTTTTGTCCCTCTTGTATTACATTATCATTTCTGTCACAAACACTGTGCAAGGATCTCAGCTAACATATTTGAGCATGACATTAATAATAACACAAGCTGGAATAACACAGATGTGCATCAGGTGAGAATCTGTTTTTGAGAAAGGCAAGAAATTCAGGTAGCACCTCAGTGTGAAGTTGGGTAGAAACTTTTTCAGACATCTTAGAATGTGGCTTTTGGTACTTCCAGAAGTTCTTCTTAAAAAATATGTAAAAAATATGTCTAGATTAAGATTTTGAAAAAAATATTGCAGAAACTGAGATGTGAACGTACATACATTAGTATACCATATTACGCTTCAAATAAGACAGCAGATGCTTTCATCTTTCATAATTTTTAAAGTACAATTTATAATGGCTCTTAGGATTTCTGGTTGATTTGTTTGCCTTCCATAAGATTAATTTACAAATGAAAATCTCCTTCAGTGGAGATTTTAATCTCTTGTAATGCTTTGCAGGAGGAATACTATTATTTAAAAAGCTCTCTGTATAATTTCTTTAAGGATACCGGTTTATGTTATTAAAAGAATATTGAAACTGAAAGACTAATGGGATGCGTCTCCTTTTTCATCCCACATGCCGTTGATTTCCATTTTGTGCTTGTCTCTCTGTGGGCAGTGGGAGTGGTAGAATAATATTGAACTGCCTGAGATGAAAAGGGAGGAGGATTTTCATAGACACAACAGAAGGCGGGAGGCCTGCCGTCTGGTTGTGGCTGTAATCTCAGGCTAGCCCTGCACCCTTCTTATCTCAGCTGTAATAGCTCTAAGGTTTGACTAGTTGTCTAATGTTCTGCTTTAGCAAGATCTGTGAGATCGGAGCATATTTTACTTTAATATATTCACAGCCATTTTACGCAGTGGCTTTCTTTTTAGGGGAGAGTATGGTAATGTAGTGGCAGTGAAACATTTTTTCTTTGGATTTTGTTTTTGGGGGAGGGATATGAGGGGGGAGGTCGGGGTGGGGAGAGTCATACCTCTTCCATAAATTTGAGGGAGAAATAATCCCACAACGTTTATTTTCATCTGTTGTGAATGGAAGAAGTGTCCAGCTTTTTTCTTTTCTCCAGAAGATTCCTGAAATACGTGCTGTTAGCACATATTTTAATGCTCGAAAATCAAACCCCACCCTTCCTGACAGTGGAAAAAAATGCAGGATTGTTTTCTGCTCTGCTGCTGAAGTATGCAGTGGTATGTGCATGTTCATTTATATGATTTTCTTTCTTTTTGTAAGCAACCACAGTATGAGGGCACATCACTGCAACCTCACGTGTCAGAAAGATCAACATCCCACCTTGAGGAGCTTGAGAGAAAGATTGCAGCAGCCGAGAATAAGGAATTACAACTCAATGAATTTCTAAAACAAATTTCAAACAAATCTAGCGAGGAGAAAAAGAAGATGGAAGAAAAAGTAAGTGTCTTTCGTGTTCCAAATTTACTTTTGACATGGTTACAGGAGCATGTGTTTTGCTTGCAAGAAAGCAACTTAGTAAGTGGGTTGCAGAGCTGTTTTCAAAAGGAAGCTAAACTTTATCTATGATAAAAGTTAATAGTGGTAGTATAAGTGAACTTGTAGTGAGTACATTCTAAAAGTGATACCAGAAGAAAAGGCAATCAAAATACGTATTTCAGACCCGGTAATGACAGTTTTAACAATCTGTTGGTTAAATTTGCTGTGAAGAAAAGCTGCTCACCTTCACTAAGAATTTATTTGGGTTGAATGTTTATTACAGTAAATAAAACATCGAAAAAGCATGGAAATTAAATTACCGTTTTTAACATGGCCTGTAGAAGCAGGCCTCATGCTTTGAGATGCACTTACCAAACTGAAGGTGCCTACTCAGCAGAAGCGATTCTCTTGCAGCTTTCCTAAAACGTGCAGAGTAGACTTCAGTCTGAGACAAGGAAGGGGCTTAGATGGCTGTGTTGTTGGAACCGTCATGACAAGAGGTTTCTTTGGAAGCTGAACCAATACCCAGGGTGGCTTTGTATGTCCTGACAGCCTGCCTTTCTTGCAAGCAGGAATGCATCATTGGTCAGTGGTTCCTACCTAATGTTTTGGGAGATGTCACGGTTACCTTTTCTTTGATCACTGGGCCTTACTGCTGGACTTGGACGTATATTTATGCAGGTTCAAAAGGCAGGAGCACTATGGTACAGTGAAGTGACAGGTAGGAAGAAAAGGAAAAAAAACATAGTTAGTCTTAAATTCTGTCCTCTTGTGTCCAATAAACCCTGCAGTATGCCTTTCACTAAGCGTAAAGTTCAGGAAGGGCAGAAGCTGGATTCTTTTGTTTCCTCCTGTCTATTTTAGTGCTTCCAGCACTTGTGTTCCTTCCTCACTGTGTCAGAACAGCTGCTGTGGGTGGTGGCAGTGGTGGGGACCTGTGCAGCAGTGCGGGTGTCAGCTGGATGGTTGGTAGCCAGGAGCCCTATTCACCCCATGACACCCACCCCACCCATTCTGCGCACCGAAAAGGCTCTCAACAAGAAAAGAAAAAAAAAAACAGGGAGGGAGAGCATGTTTTGGAGTAATAAATTCAGTATCCTCCAGTTTGAGGGAAGACTGCAGGGGGAGGAAAGAGACGTGGTGTGGTCCTGCAGCAGGCTGGGAGGCTGAGCAGCGTGCTGGGTGCGGAGCCTGGGGACAGCCCTCTCTGCAGTTCCTCTGCTGTGCTTGCAGGGAGGTGAACACGCAGCCCAAAAGCCTGGGGTGTCCACGGTCAGTGGGACCAGACATGAGGAGGCAAAAAATCCAATTTCTGTACCGATCAAAGGGATTGTGGCTGTTGGCTGTGGTAGGGTTATTTCTGAGTGAATTCTTGCCTCATCAGAGAGGATAAGGTTTTTCAGTCCAAATCCAGATATGGCCGGGGAGCGGGGAAATGCTAGAAAGCTGAAGTAAATTAAAGTTGAGATGAGCTTTTCTTTTAAGTGCATGCCTGAAGAAACGCATAGTTTAGGTTAAGGTTGCTGGCACATGTATCTAATTCTCTGTCTGACTCAGTGTTGCAAATAATATTATCTTTTCCTCTGTTGGCATTCTAAACATACAGCATTTAAATACAGTATGTAGATAGTATGGGACAACAGGGGACAAGCTGTGACTGTTCCGGTGCAGGTGGGAGGAAAGAAAATAAAAGGAACACTCCCATTTCCTTGGCCATCAGTCATTAGTGGTGAGAGGTCTAGGAAGGTCTCCCTCATCATAAAAACAGGATGTGTTGGAACTGGAGAAGGTTCAGAGAAGGGCAACAAGGTAGATATCCATCAGAAGATCACAGAAATCATAACTGCCTCAAGGAGGGCCTCTAAGCTGAAAGCAACTGGGGGCTGGAGAATGTGTTTTCCTTGTTCTTTCCCTGCTGAAGACATCTGTTTATGGCCACCGTTGGAAACAAGACACTGAGCTAGAAGACCTCTTGGTCTGAAGTGCCTGTGTCACCTCTCATCTCAGGGTGAATGTACTGGATGCTTTCCTTTTGAGAAACAGCAGGGCTGGTAGAAATAAGAGGTGCCCTTCGCTCACTGCTGGCATCGTACCTGTCTGTGCTAGCTGCAGACGTACCAAGCAAAAGGAGTATTTGTACCCCGCTGTGGATGATACTGGTGCCTGAAAAGAAGGTTTGTTTTCTCCAGGCTCTACGTGTACCCGGTGTGGGACTGAGGGGACTGGAAGCACTTCAGTTGGCACTGAACTTTCAGCAGCCTGAAAAAGCTTCTCTCTTGTCAGCAGCCATGGTAGGTCCTTGCAGCTTCTGAGCTGAGGGGGCCTGCTCAGGTAGACTGCAGTGTCGTCCACAAGTGGCTTTGCACAATGCCTGGGTTCTTCCTTTTCCTTCTGCCAAGCATGAGCGTGCCTCTTGGTATCTTCAGATTTCACAGCACTCGCTTTAGTTCTGAAGCATTTAATCTGTAAACTGGACTGCTGGGCTAGAAATTATCCAGTTCAAATACCTGTACCCTGCTGGCTCCTTCCGCTGCGGTTACTTGTGAAGGACTCCTCTAAGGCACCACGGATGTAGCCTGTAGTAGCAGTAGTTCTGCCTTACGTTTTCTATGGCTTGCTTTAATATTTAATTGCCAGGAGGTGTGAACTTTCCTATTTTTTCCTGCTTCAACAAATCATGTGCATGAAGGAGGAAATAATAGAATAAAAACAAAAAACAGCACAGCTTTTATTTCTCTTCAGCATAGTGAGCAAAGGTGAATTAAAAATATATATATTTGCTTTCATCTCAGGAGAGAAAAGGTAGAAAGAGCCCTTGAGCTGATTCTGGGGATGTAGAGAGGGCAGGAGGAATCCTAAAGCAAGCACTGTAGCTGTGAGGAGAGAGGTTGCAGGAGAGGAAATTCCCTAGAGTATGTATGCAGGACAAGGGAACCATGTTTTGGAAACCATGTAATCTTTGTCACCCAAGTACTGAAGTATTCGGACTGTTCAACCTGTCATCCTTAGTGGTATGTGAGAAACAAAGGGAGGTGATCCACTTACTGAGCAGTCAGACTGCTGGCAATTCTGAAACAGTCTGTAACATCAGCTTACCTGGGCACGTTTATATCGCTGCCCCAGGGCTTGGGGTGTGGAGGGAGCGTGTGCTTCTGCAGGACACCTGGTGGCAAAGGATGATGGCTGAGATGCAGCTTTGCCTCACCGAACGTTGGGTTTAGTTTGGCTTTGTGTAATCTGAAAGATCTTAAAGCAGCCTGAAAGCTTTGTTCCGTTTTGAGGTCATGATGAACATGTAAAGACTTCTGAACTTTTGGCAGTCCTCAACTTTCTGGTCTTTTCAAAACACTCTTTTTCTGGAAAAACTTTCCAGGTACTATCAACTTAAGCTGTAGGCTGCGTCCCAGACCTCTGACATTGACGCTGTCACACATTCATTTCTCAGCGAGGTGGACGTCTCAAGCACCAAAATAAAAGTACATTTTGCATTTACTGCCATGACAAGTATTTATCTCAGAGTTGGTACACATTGTTTCAAGCAGTAGAGATACTGCCTGTAAAATACTCTCTTTCCTGCCATCTTTCCTCCCCTTTTTTTCACATAGGTAATAAAGCAGCTAAGTACCAGGAATGCAAGCAAACATGATACAACATAAACATCCTTTTGCAAACAGACAGACAATGAAGATGCCTGTAGAAAAGGTGCTTTAAGAAAGCAGCTGTTCTGTTCTGATGTTGTTTGATGTAATTGTCAGGCAGCGTCAAAGTCAGGTTTTTGGCTGCGGTTCTTGTTGGGTTAAGTTCTTAGGTTTCTGTGTTTCAAGTTGTTTTCCTAGGCCAAAGGAAGAGGAAGGACTAAAATATTTCCTCATTATTTTTTGTACTGGAACAGGCTTCTTAGCAAAATGGTTGATGCCCCAAGCTTATCAGTGTTCAAGAGGCATTTGGATAATGCCCTCAATAACGTGCTGTAAATTTGGTTAGCCCTGAAGTGGTCAGGCAATTGGACTCATGACCTTCGCGAATCTATTCCAACCAAACTATTCTAATATGAACACGCTCAGTTATGTATTTTTTTAACCATTGAATTGTAATGTTTTCAGCTCACAAGGGAGGTGGGTGCCTTCTAGGCAGAGGTGAAGCAGCTGTGGTTGGAGGTCACTTGTCGGTCTGGGACTTTGAGCTGCTGAGATTAATCATTCTTTGGTTTTGTTTTCTGCAGTAACCAACAGGTGCAGCTGAGAGTACAGTTCCTGAAGAGTGACCAGCCTCTGGTCCCAAAGCGGGTTTATTTTCCATTGCAATTGTAAAACATGTACTCTTACTTTCTTCTAGCTTAAAACTAGAGACCGGTATATTAATAGCCTGAAAAAGAAATGCCAGAAAGAGTCTGAGCAAAACAAAGAAAAACAGAGACGCATTGAAACCTTAGAAAAATACCTGGCTGACCTGCCAACGCTGGATGATATAGAAGGTCAGACTAAACAGGTAAGGTGAAAGTTGCTGGCTTTACTTCCTAAAAATACACATAAGCTCCATAATATCTGTTGTGAAAGGTTTTACTGTTTCACTGTACATTTTTTCCCCATCTGCTTAGAAAGAGAAGTATTTCGGTGTTCAGGAACCACTGCAGCTACTAGGGCTTCCCATACTTAGATCTAAGTGCAATGGGCCTAAGAGTATACAGGAGGTAACCACAAGGCTGTGGCCTGCTGCCAGCCCTTCTGTTAATGTGGCACCATATCTAACTAATGTAATCTGTGTTAGCTGCAAATCCTAGAGGAGAAGAACAAGCAACTGCAAGAAACTATGACTGAGCTGGAAAACAAGCTTGGAGAGGCTCGATCTCAGTGCAGAGAGAGAGAATTGCAACTGGTGTGTCAGAAGAAGAAAGAAAAAGAGCTGGTCACAACAGTGCAGAGGTATGAGCAGCTGCCCGAACTGTGCCCTGAAATGGGTGTGCTTTCCCAGCTAATGTCAGGACATGATGGTTTTTGCTCTTACAATCTAGTACAGTGCTAATGACCTCTTAGGGCGTAAATATATTACTGTGCAGAATGACAGAGTAATGCAATAGAAAATCCAACAAAACTGGATTTGTATCAAGTCACAAGGAGAAGAGTCTGTCTAGAAATCCTTCACTGTCATTTCTAAAGATGTTCGACAGTACCTCAATGGCAGCAGAGTGCTGCCAGGCAGAGGACAGAGTAAACGTGTGCAGCAAAGGAGCACTGCATAGATGCTGTCAGCACTCCTACTCGATAACTAATCCTGTCACGAGCTGTGGAAAAGCTCCCTGCATATTGGCTGAAGGGTGTATCAGGGAAGGGTCACAGATTAAATAAGCTGTTTCTTACCTTTTCGTTGAGGCTGGGGGATATTCACAGGGATATTTAGCTGTAGCTCATCTGCTGTCATTGAACTTGCATGACCGTAAGAAAACAGCAGTGGGACAGGTAGCTGTGAGAAGATTCCAGATGAGACATTGGGATATTGATCAGGGGAGATAATTAAATCCTTATTTAATAATAAACAAACAAAAAGGGGCAGGGAGAATCACTTTTAATAATTTATGGGGTTGTCACTGCAGTTCAGTGTCCCGCCATTGGGTAAACGTGCATGCCATAGCAGTCTGAAAGTGTTTCCATGATGAAAGGCAAGCTGGTTGGGACACCTTGCCAGCCAAATTGTTGACACATTGTTTCCATCTTACCAATGAAAGGCCTTTTTTCTTCGTGCCCTCATAATCTACAGGAGGATCATTTTGTCTTTTCTGAAAGCCTACGCATAGCTGAAGTGGCCCCGGTTTCTAAATTAGACAGCAAGATTAACGCTAATAAAATGTATTTTCTTTCTGAGCGAAGGTGAGCAGGCAAAAGCTCCGGCTACACCTAGGAGCTTGAGCTGAGCTGCAGAGGGCCTGACGGTCATGCCCTCGTATGGGAGCAGCTGGCAGAAGTGGCTTCATGACCTCCCTGACAAACCAGGCATGGAGGATGGGCCACCAGTACTCAGAGCAGCCTACGGTTCTGGACTCCACTTAGAGTCGTACATGCCCCAGTGGGAGAGCCAAATTTTAAGGCTCTCGTAATTTGGAGAAGCTCGAAAACTGCTCTGACAGACACTGGCGGTGGCTTTACCTCCCACAGCAGCACGGAGCAGCTGCGTACACCACAAAGGCTTTCCTTGCTCCTCTCTGCCCTCTCACTACGCCATCCTGCTGGAGCTATGCCTTTGGGAACACGCAGCTCAGAATCTGGCACATAAAGCCATTCCCGCGTGAGTCAGTTCTAGCCAGCGCCACAGTAATTTCAGTAGTTTAGGATTTTTGTATCATTCATCCACTGTTGGTTTGCTCATTCGTTAGGCTGGATTCTGCTAGATAAGGTTTTACAGTTTTGGTTGGAAGATGGTGCAACTTTCTAATTTTTTTTTGCCAGAACACACAGCCCTTTTGGTTTCTGTCAACATACTCATTTTTTCTTTCATGTTGAATGACAGCTTGCAG